>NC_062216.1:165211578-165811578 GCF_902686445.1 Sciurus carolinensis | reverse complement strand
ATCTTTTATTTTTATTAATTTATATGTGGTGCTGAGAATCAAACCCAGGGCCTCACACATGCCAGGCATGCATCCTACCACTGAGCCCCAGCCCCAGCCCTCTAAGAACATCTTTATACACCCTTTGGTGCTGGATATACTCTTTTCTGTTGGATATCAACTTAGGGGTGAGCTGCTGGCTCTTGGGGTGTACATACATATTAAACTATAGTAGAGAGTCAAACACTTTCTCAAATTGGTTGTCAAAACTCCCACTCCCACAAGCAATTTCTAAGAGCTCGGGCACTGCCTCTCCTTGCCTACTGGTATTTTAATTTTAGCCAGCCATCTGGGGAATACTGCCTTGTCATCCTGGCTCTCATTTGCATTCTGTGATAACAAATGATGCTGCTCACCTTTTCATAGGCTTATGTGTTAATTAGTTATTTCTTTTATATAGTACACATTCAAATCGGTTGCCTATGTAAAAAAATTGGATCCCCCCTCGCAGTCCCCCCCTTTTATTTTCCTGTGGTGCCAGGATCTAAACCAGGGCCTTTCACAGGCTGGGCAAGGGCTCTACCACCAAGCTGCTTCCCCAGCCCCGCTGTCTTTTCTTCTACCGTGGATGTTCTTTTTTCCTCCCCCACCACTCCACCCCCGCGTTTTTTTATTGGTACCTTAGAGCTAGTTGCACATACTCTAGGGGTTTGTTGTTACATATTTGTTCACAACACAATACACAGGATAATAATATAATTTGGCCAATATCACTCCCCAGCAACGTAGATGATCTTGATAAATTCTGGATACACATCCTTTGTTAGACATAAGTATTGCAAATATTTTCTCCCAAGCTCTGGTCTGATTTTTCACTCTTAAGTGTATGGTGGGTTTTTGTTGTTGTTGTTGTTTTGTGGTGCTGGGGATTGAACCCAGGGCCTTGTGCTTGTGAGGCAAGCACTCTACCAACTGAGCTATCTCCCCAGCCCTTAAGTGTGTCTTTTGGCAAACAGATGCTCTTAATTTTAATGAAACTTCAATTTAACAATTTTCTTTTTTTGGGCTATACTTTTTTTCTTTTTTTCTTTCTTTTTTTTTTTTTTTTTTTGCACCAAGGATAGAATCTAGGGGTGCCTAACCACTGAAAAATACCCCCAGCCCTTTTTAATATTTTATTTAGAGTCAGGGTCTTGCTGAGTTGCTTAGGGCCTCCCTAAGTTGCGGAAGCTAACTTTGAACTTGTAATCCTCCTGCTTCAGCCTCCTAAACTGCTGAAATTACAGGTAAGTGCTACACTCTTGGCTACTTTTTCTTAAACAAGAGTTGAAGGGATTTTTGCCTATTTCAGGCTCATGAAAATATTCTCCCATGCTGCCTTCCAGAAATTTTATTGTTTGCTTTTCATATTTGAATCTCTGACTCATTCTAAACTATTTTCATGAATGGTGTGAAGTAAGGGTTAAGGTTCAGGTCTCCCCATGTGGATATACAGTTGACCTAGAACCATGTATTAAAAAGACTACCCTAAAAAAGAGAAAGAAAAAGACCATCCTTTCCTCACTTACCTGCACTGACATTTGCAATAAATGGGATGATGACCAAATATGTGTGGGTGTCTTGCTTTTATTTTAAATGCATGTGTGTAGAGGTTTGAAGCAAATAATAAGGTTGGTTATAGTTGCTATGTTGTGGATTTTAATCATTTTTCTTTTTGGTATTTTCTGTACCAAATATACTGTTATTTTAATATGTAAGACAAAATAGATGAAACATTTTTCTGAAATATTACAGGAGTAGAGACTCCTAAGGGTGAAGGTTCTTGGAGGATGGAGGTAGGCTGGATAGCACATGAGAGTGATTCCTTACTTAAAGGAAAAATACAGGCTGATGGATGGGCAAAGAAAATTCAGGGCCCGGCTAAAGGCGGCCTTAGATCCCTGGAGAAAGTGGTGCTAGAAGGCTGGTGGCCAGAGGAAAATGGAAATGGTCATTGTCAACAGGGCTCTGTGGTAAGCGCGAGCTGCTAGCAATTTTTAAAACATGTTCAGGTTCAGGTCCACAGCCCCCATTTACACCTTGATATAAGGCCCCCGCCCTTTTGGTACTGGGGATTGATCCCAGGGGCACTTTATCACTGAGTTACATACCCTGTCCTTTCTGTTTTTATTTTCAGACAGGAGGGCCTTGCTAAAGTGTCCTGGCTTCAAACTTTTGATTCTCCTGCCTCAGCCTCCAGAATTGCTGGGATTACAGGCATGCAGCTACACACACACACACACACACACACACACACACACAAATATATATGCATATTTACATAATTTAAAAACACATATTTTCTTGGTGTTGGGGATTGAACCCAGGACCTGGGGATGCTAAGAACACACTTTACTACTGAACTATATCCCCAGCCCACTTAGTATATTTTAACCAATAAATACAAACCTACATAAAAAGTTTAATGATTGGGTATTTTTCTATATATGGGTGTATCAAGATTTTGTCAACCGGGGCTGGGGTTATGGCTCAGTGGTAGAGTGCTTGCCTGGCATGTGTGAGGCACTGGGTTTGAGTCTTAGCACCACATATAAATAAATGAGTAAAATAAAGGTCTATCAACATCTAAAAAAAAATTTTAAAAAGTCAACCAATCTCTGGTAATGTACATTTATTTCTAAAATTTAGTGATTATAAATGTTACAAAGAAAACTTTTCGTCCCATATCTGTGCACTTCAAAAAAATTATTTTTTTAGTTTTAGATGGACATATCTTTATTTATTTGTTTATGTATGGTCCTGAGGATGGAACCCAGGGCCTCACACATGGTAGGCAAGGGCTCTACCACTGAGCCAAAACCACAGCCCATCTGTTCACTTCTTCAACTATTTTTTTTTTTTTTTAAGGATGATTTTTCTGGGTAAAATTGGTTCATTTACTTTCTTACCTGTATCTCTAAATCTGGCCAACACTTCACTTTTATTATTATTTTTTAATTTGATAGGTGAAAAATGGTACTCCATGCAGTTTTGTTTGCATTTCTAATGACTAGTTTTCATAATTATTGACTATTTATACTTCATTTTTTTATTGACTTTTTTTTTTTTTTTTTTTTTTTTTGGTTCTGAAGATTGAAGTCTTGGCCTCATGAATGCTAGGCAAACCCTCTACCACTGTGCTACATCCAGAATCCTCTATTTCAATTTTTAAAAATTACCTGTTCCTATTTTCCTTCATTTTTCTTTTGGATTATTTGGGTTTTTTTCTTATCAACTCAGAAGAGAACTGTATATATTACGATGGAAACTCTTTTTTTCCAGCTTTCTTTTGTCTTTAGAGGATACTTTTTTTTTTCTTCTGAAGTTCATTTGTAAGGATAGGTTAGTCATAATAGCAAAAACATTCCAAGGAAAGAGTAATGTTGAGAAATGTGCCCTCATAGGCATAAAATGTATCATAAAGCTACCACCGTGGAAGCAGTGAAATGAATGGCTACAATTCAGAAATCGACTCAAGTACACACAAGAGTGCAACAGGTAATGAAGGCGGTACCTGAAATCGGTGGGGAAGAGGGAGCGTGTGGATAACTAAGCTGCTAGATTTCTTCCTCTCTCCCAAACACATTCCAGGTGGATCAAAGATAAATGTAAACATTTTTAAGTGAAAAAGTATCCTCTTGTAGTGCACAGTAACCAAAATCAAAAGAAGTGCAATTTGTCTATCTAAAACAAAACCAAAAAAATCAAACCAAGGCAACCTGTAACGAGTATCTAAAAGGTTGGGAGCGGGGTACTCTCGCGGAGCGGAAGCGGAGCCCAGAGGGGCAGACCAAGGCAGAGCGACCGCCAGAGCCCAGGTTCGGGGCTGGGAGACCGCCGCGTGCGGCGCCCAGCAGGAGACAGTGGCCAGAATCGAACTCGGGACGCCCACACGGAATCCAGGGCTGAGGCCATGCCCGCCCCCACAGCCATCATAATTATGTAAAATACCACTTTTCCCATATATGGTACTTAATATCTGTTCTTCTGGTGGGGCAGGACTTAGGAAAAACAGCTCGCAGGGCGGAGTGTCAGAGCCCCGGACCTTCCCAATTTACTCCCGCCGCGCCTCTCCCGGGCTCGGGCAACGCACCCCAACCCGGGCCCGAGTCCTACGCGCCCGGAGCCGTCTGCTCCTGATTGGATGTTGTCCGTGTCAATCCTCGTCCTGGAACCTGGCAATTCGCTGGACGCCCCCTAGAAGGCGGGGCTCCCGCCTAGGAAGCGCGGAGGAAGGTGGAGCGGGCGGAGTTGAGGGCGGATGGGGAGAGGAGTCCAATGCCCAGACCTCGGAGGCTCCGCCCGCCACCCTCCTACAGGCCCGGGTGTCTGTCTGTCAAGTCCACACGAGGGCTGGAATGGGTGAGGTCAGGAAGGGGGCGGAGTCGTCCCTGGGGGCCCCGCCCGGAGCCGGCGCCGGCCGGGAAGGGACCCGCCTCTCAGAGGGAGGGGCGGGCGGCGAGCAGCCGAGCTGGGTGCGGTGAGGCGCGCAGATCACCGCGGTTCCTGGGCAGGGCACTGAAGGCTGAGCGAGGCTGACCTGCTGCAGCTCCCGCCTCGCGCGCTCGCCCCACCCCACCGTCGTCCGAGCGCTCGAGAAAGTCTTCTCGGTAGAAGCAGCGCCTGTTCTCCGGGACCCATCCAGGTTCAGGTGAGCGAGCCTCACCGGTGAGTCCCGCCCCGGGCGGCCGGCCGAGCGGGGGCGGCGACGAGACGCGCGGCGTCTGGGGTCGGCTGGCCGACGTGTGGTTCTCGGCCTCCGCGCGGCAGGCCACCGGCGCGGGCGGGCGCGAACGCCGGCGGCCCCCGGCGGGCACCGCATCCCCGCGGGAGGGGCCCCGGGACCCCGCGCGGGCGCTCGGGGAGGGCGCCGCTGGAAGCGAGCCCCCGGGGAGCCCCGGACGGCGCGGGGCCTGGCGCTCCCCGACACCACCCCGCCCCGCGCGCCGGGGCGCATTCCGCGGACCGGGCACCGGCGCCCGGCCTCCCCCTGCGCCGGGGCACGCGCCGCCCTCGCTCGCGGAGGGCCCGAGTTGGGCAAACTTTTTAACCCCTTCCGGGGACCGCTGGCCCTGGGACCCAGGAAGACCGGGGAGGATGAGGTCGGGGGCTCCGGGCAGCGGGTCCTTGGCAGTTTCCGGGGGTTCTGGAAACGGAGGTAACGGGCAGGCGGGGACCGCTTGGCAGCTGTCAGGGCGTCCTCCTGAGTCAGAATCGGACAATCCTGCCGCAGACATTGCGCCCGGCTCGGTTTCCGCCCTCCGCGGCTGACTTCCTCATTCGCTCGGCGGTCTCGGTCGGGCGGGGGCGGGGAGAGGTGCGTTGGGTGCACGGGGAAGCGGGGAACCAGTCGGCGCCGGGGGCGCGAGCAGGTGGGACCCTCGCCAGCTCCTCCACCTTTCACTTTTATGGCCCGGGGGAAGAGGGCCCAGGAACGCCGGCTGCCGTCGGGGCCGCCCAGGCGTGCACCTGATTCCACCGCGCCCAGGGCAGCCCCGCCCGGCGGCAGCGGGTGGGGGAGCTGGCCGTGTCTTGAGGACCAGCCCGGGTTATTGCATCTTTCCTGTTTGGGCCATTTGCGGGGTTTTATTCAACCTCCATTTCCGCGTGCAGGGGTCCTCTCCGCATCCTGTCCCGAACCACGCCCAAGGCAGGAGAGCAGCTCCCCGTCCCTCCCTGGGGACCCTCAGTTTCAGACTGAAATGGAGCATGTACCTACCCTCCAGGACCGCTTGCGGGCTGTCCTGAAGTTGGGGGCAGGGTGAGTGCCGGTGCTGCTGCCTGCGGCCCCACCCAGCGGTGTGAGGAGAAGGTTCCTGGGAAGTCCCAGGTCTTGGAGACGGGCGGCACCCTCCGCTGGGCAATTGAGAGGCCCAGCCACTTCTTGGTTCACTGCTCCCTTTTCTGGGTTTAACAGGATTTCAAAGTAACTGTTGAGTAACTGTTGAAGGGGAAGAGTGAGCCTCTCATGCAGTGCAACATTGTGGCCACTTCTGACTCCTGGTCTGAGTCGGCCTGATAACCTCACCTGGTGGCTTTTGGGTAAAGAGGGAAGCTACTTGAAGGCCTGTTTAGACAATCGCTCAATTAATATTAGTCAATTTAGATACACGGCTGCCGTGGGTGGGGGAGGGTATGCAGATGTGTAATTGAGCAAATATTTAACTGACTTCTGTGCCAGGGACTTTGCCAGGTGGTGTGTGTGTGGGGGTGGGGGTGAGGTTGAGTAAGACCTGGCCCCTGCCCACCAGCAGGTTAGGGGAGAGCTGAGACAAATCTGTAGATGACTCTAATGTGAGGCAGAGATGACAGGGACCCCAGAAAGGTAGTGTGAGTCATAGGACTGGGAGAAGACAGCCAACCTACCTTGTGAGATCCTGGAGTCCTCAGGAGGAGGCCACTGTTGTGTGCCCCCCCTCCCCTGGAAGTTTACAGTCTTCAAGGAGAAACCGTGGCCAAGTGCCTGAAATACAAAGGCAGCCTGTGATGTGTGTCCCAAGCATGCCACGGACAAAGGACTCGAGGAATTTCGAGGCCAAGAGGGGCCGGTGCTGTCTGGGGCAAGGAGGGAGGCCTGCACGGAGAGGAGCACATTGCAGCTTTGGCAAACTGAGGCATGCGTGTGGTGCTGGAAAGTGAGGGCTCGTTTAGTGGATAATTGGGGGGTAATTAAAAAAGTCAAGAGATTGCTCAGTGTAATTCCAGAGCCATTGTGCCCCAAGATGGCTGTGGGGTGACACCGAAGAGCCTTATTCTTTACACTCAGCAAGTACTGGCAGCGCAGGTGGGCAGAGCCAAGTGCCTGAAGAGCCAGGTGCCCTGCAAGCCAGTGTTGGCAGGTTATCCAGCCCTGGGGGAAGGGCTGCCGGAGAGGCACATTCTATGGGGCCGCTGGTCTGAAAGGACACAGGAGGGAAAGAGAGGGCTTGGGCTCTGGCTTTCATGTTTTTTATTTTAAACTTTTTAACCTAAGGGGTTGGAGATGGGACAACTTCTCTCTTGTAGGATGAAGGACGCATGTTAATCACAGCCTGCCTTTTCCCTGCTCTTGCTCCAGAAAAAACAAAACAAGGATCTGTTAGCTCTTTAAAAGAAGAAAAACACACTAAAAAAATGCAGCATTGTTGGGTGGCTTGGTAGGGTATTGCTAGAAACCAGGCTGGCTGGGCTTTCTTCACTTCCTCTTCTAGCTAATCCTTCAATAAAGTACTTAAGACAGCCCTTACCAGCTTGACATCTTTATTTCAAAAGGAGAGGAGGGGTTGGCAGTTGTTTTCCTCTGAGCTGGGCCCTACCCTTTTCTTGCAGGGGGAGAAAGAAACCTAAAGCAAAGGGGGGAGGGGGGAAAAACCCTTTCTCGACAGCTTCCTCCCAAGCATCATGTTCCAAAAATATTTAGAATAACAAAATCTGTGTGTCCTCTTAATTAAACAAACGTCCTAATTTACTGAGCATAAAACAGCATCTCTGCCCGCGGGGGCAGGAAGTGCATTTTTCCTTTGTGCAGCCCCAGAGAGTCACTGCTTCCCCACCTTAACCCTTGGTGTGCTGAGCCCCTGGGCTCACATCCTCTGGTGACAGTAGAATGGAGCCCTGGCTGCCCTTCTGGGCAGTGGTGCCCTGTGGTTTACAGAATCCTGTTCTTAGAACTGGGAACAGTGGGGTCCTGGAAAGAACATGCAGTTTGGAGGTAGGCGGAGTTCAAATCCTCACCTTACCTACTAGCTTTGTGACCTTAGGCAAGACAGATAAGCTCCTTAGGCCCCAGTTTCCTCATCTGTAGTAGGAGACTCATACCAGTCCTATGGGGTTAGGTAGGAGAACCGAAAGGAATGAGGTAAGGGCCTGATAAACAGTGACTGTATGAATTTATGAAATATGTAGATTATACAGGTCTGCAGTTGTGCATTCATTTTTTTAGCCTTTTCCCCTGTCAGGTGAGAGTAGGGGGTGCATTGTTTCTGCTTGAGCAGTGCTTGTGGGCTATGAGGCCTAAGTGGTGGAGACACTGTGGTCCTGAGGCCCATCTGCTAATGGTTTTGCAGAGATGCACTTGAGGAACTTGTCCTGAGTAACCCTGTTACAGGGCTCTGGCCTGGGCGGAAGATGCACAGACTGACTCTGGATTTAGTTCTAAAACCATTTCCGGTGATCTAGGTGATGGTGGGTTTTGTGCAAAGAGCACTGGGCTTGTGTGTCTGGGGACACAGCTTCCACCTCTGACTCTGCTCAAGAGTTTGATTTTGGTAAAAAGCGCCATTTTCTCTAAAAAGATTGTATCAATTTATGTGCCCATCAGTTACGCACAGGAATGACTGGATATTAAAGATGAGTAATTTAAATTTCTCCAAAATACTTCTGTTTTTGAGGCACTCTTGTACCTTGTTGGCGGGAGTTTATATTGTACAACTACTCTTTTAGAGGGTAGTTTGGCAATATCTGTCAAAGCATAGCAATTGCCTTCTAGGAATTTATCCCACAGATAAACTCGAATGGGCAAAAGGAAATGCCTGAGAATGTTCATTACATCATTGTCAGAGAAGAAGACAGGAAACATTCAGAGGTGAAATTCATCATTGTACAGCTGTATGGTGGAAATCCTTGCAGCCCTTAAAAGACGAGGCTGATCTGTGCGTACTGAGAAGACATGCTCTCCAAGACAGGTTGCAAGTGACAGAAAACTAAATGCAGAGTCATGTGTATAGTGCTCCCTTTGTGTAAAACCTGATATGTCTGTCGCCTTTGCTTCTATGCATGGACTAATTCTCAAAAGATACTGAGACCCTGGTAGTAATGGCTGTCCCTTGTACAATCTCAGGCCAGAGAAGTGGGAGTAAGAGTTACTTTTCACAAAATACTGCTCTATATGTATTGCTCTTAAAGAGTCAGAGGCTGAACTACTTCTTATTTTTCTCTGAACTATAAAAATAAGGGGGCTGGTTGACCGGTCTCGTAGGTCTCCTCTTGAAGCTGCTTCTCCCTAGGTTGTCAATTTCATATTCAGTGCTGGTCACTTGCAGGGAAGGACAGAGGGCCTCCAAAGTGAATCTACTTGGTCTTTGTGCCTGAAATAATTTGATTTATTCTCACCATGTCACATTTTCACTATGGTGACCTCTTAGACCAGTGACTGCTCTGATCCACTCCCTCATGTTCTGTGAATCGGTAAATGATTAGTGTTCTTTGCTGTATGAGAAAAGGAAGCCAACGTGTGCTATTGGAAAGTATTTTGGGATGCCAGGGTTCCTACAATTTGCCTGGTTCTGCCCTTCTGTCCCAGGAAGTCCCCCATGACCAGAAGTCCCCCAGACCTTCACTTGGGTTCTTTTTTTGGTACTGGGGATGGAATCCAGGGGTCCTTTATCACTGAGGTACACCCCCAGTCTTTTGAGACTGGGTCTTCCTAGGTTGCTGAGACTGACCTCGAACTTGAGATCCTTCTGCCTCAGCCTCCCAAGTGGCTGGGGTTCCAGGTGGACCACCAGGTCCCTGGTCCTCTTCTTTTTAACTCAAGGTCATTGCATCCACTATAGCCCCTTCTTGTTCCAGCTCCGTTGTCCCCAGACATCTGGCCTGTGGTCTTCCTGCATTACAACACCGGGAAAGCCCACATTCTTGAGAAAATGTGATCAGAGGGGCATTGTGAGTGGGAGACCCTGACCCCTTCTCAAGGAAGGCGGCCCTCAGCCCTTGGCAGCCTGCAGCTCCGTCTGTCCTCTCCCTAGGGAAGCGTGTGGAAGACCCCACCAGGGTCCTGAGCAGCGTGGCCCCAGGAGGCAGCATGAGGAGTGGCTGAGTCACTCAGCACACATGATGAGTCTGGCTCTGACCTGGCCCTGCCACCACACGGGCAGGTGTTTTGTAAGGTGGATGCCCTGCGGCACATATCTGCCCCCAATGCCCCCACCTGGCCCTCGTAGGGCACCAGGGGAGCTGCTGCTGGGTCTGATGCGAGGCTTTAAAAAGGAACTGAGGCAGGCTGTGCTGGAATTGGGCCCAATCCACCCCTTCAAGCCTGCAGTGACTCAGTGCCCAGGCAGGTGACCGGGAGCAGGGCCCTGGCTGCCTTGACCGAGGACCTTCAGAGGACCTTCTGCAGCTTCTAACTCTCCATCCCTCCTGCTGTGGCTGCCAGACCTTGGGGAAGGAAGTCACCACTGAAGGGCGTGACTTCCTGCCTGCCCCGCCCCGCCCCGCTCCGGCAGGTTGGGCTGAGGCCTGTGGAGAGGTTTGAAGGTAGCTGGTTTTGCCACATCTGCAAGTCACTTCTTGTCATGGTGGCCTCTCAGGGGACCTCTGTGGCACTTCACAGAGGAGAAATGGGGCCTACCAGGGAGGCCCCTCTTGCCCCGAGGGTCATCATGTCTGCCCTCAGTGTCTAATGCCATCATGTCTAGGCCCCCCTGGTCCCGGGGGCCATTGTGATGGCTGGCCTCGGTGTCTAAGGCGCGTAGGGGGAGCTGGAGGCGGATTCCTTTCTTTTACAAGTTTGTTACTGACCAAAAGGACATTTACATTTTGGGAACTTAGGCCTTAGGCTTTCTTGATTTCATGTTAACTTCTTTTTCTTGGTGCTGGGGATGGACCTCAGGGGTGCTGGACCACTGAGCTGCTTGCCTGCCCTTGATTTTTTGAGACAGGGTCTTGCTCGTTTGTCAAGGCTGCATTTAAACTTTAAGTTCTGCCTTAGCTTCCTGAGTCGCTGTGTTTATAGGCATGAACCTGGCCTGCGCCTGGCTAATTTAAAAAAAAAAATTTTTTTTCCCACTTAAAGAAGGCCTGGCTTGCCAAGGCTCCTTCTGTGAATTGGTCGAAAACCTTGGCTCCTGGTTTCACACAGCCCAGGGTCTTTCTCTCAGAACCAGGAGGTGGAGTTTCCAGGTTTTTAAGTGGCTACCATCCCTCTCCCCCTCCACGTGTGTTCTGGGCAAGCCGCACTTGCTCACTCCCCAGTCTCTGCACCGGCCTTCCACTGGTCTCTGGGGGTGCTAGGCTAAAGAATGGAGAGGGAGCTGGCTTTCTCTGAACCTCTTCCAGTTGGGTGGGGCCCTTGGGCTGGAAGTTCCCACAGCTCTGAAAGCCAGTGTTCCCCGGGCCGTGCCAGGCAGCGGCTTGGGCGCTTCAGAAAGCACATGGCTCCCACTGCCCTTTAGCCAGTTGGGTTTCTAGTAAGTTTATCTCACAATGTCTCAGGTGATGAATTTTCAATATAAAACCTGTGGTAGAGGGAACAAAGCAAGGGTCGGGGGTCAGGCGGGCCCAGGACCCTACCCTCACCGTGTCTCCCAAGGCAGCCTGGGCGTCCCGGCGGGCAGAGCTGCCTCTGCTCCAAGGACTGTAACCCTGGGAAGCCGTCCAGTCCTGGTCTCGCTCCTCCTCTTTGTATTACAGTCAGCATCCTTGCTCTCAGGTGGTAGGAAATGTATGTTTGAGTTTTAGAGATTTTAAGGTGTCCCTTGACCACAAGGTGCAGTGGCCCAGCTGACTTGAGGAGGCTGCCCCGGGTGGCAGGCACTGTGGTCCTGGAGCTTGGGCTTCCCAGGCCAGCAGTGTGTTCCCAACACTGCCACGCACTGGTTAGGCCGCGCTGAGCCGACCAGGCATTAAAGGAAATAAATAAACAGCCGGTTCCAAAGCAGCAGAGGCACCTTTATTTAGAGTTGTCTGTTCAGAGGCCGCTGCTTCCTGTGTTTTACGTGGTCACTGGGCTTGAGAGGGCAGCTTCCTGTCTGATAAACATGAAGAGCAGGGCCTTTGGAAGTTCAGGTGACTTAGCCCAGCTGGTCTGTGAGTGAAGGCGATGTTCAGAGCTCCCGGACTGTGAGGAGCTGGAGGTCAAAGGCCTTCCCTTTTCATTGCTGTCCCCAAGGGGTAGCCTAGTACCTGGCACAGAGGCAGCCTCTTGTCCATGTTTCATGAATGGGACTGGGTCTCCCTGACACCTTTGCTATAAGTGTGGACTGGGGATGGGGGACAGAGGGGCCAGGGAGCCAAAGGCTTAGGCACGCCTTGTATTAATGTCTCCATTTCACAGGAGGGTGGTGTTGGGACGTGCCTGGGAATCTCTGGTGAGGAAGGTGGTAGTGGGAGGTGTTTCAGTTTGAATTTCTTTTCTTCCTCTGCCTCCTCCCCCTCCCCCCTCTCCCTTCTCCCCTCCTCCCCTTTCCTGGTGTTGGGGATCGAACCTGGGTGTGAGCACGCTGAGCACATGCTCTACCACTGAGCTCCATCTCCAGCTCTGTTTTTTAATATTTAAGAGTCCACTATTGAACATAAGGGAATTGCCCTCAAGTTTCTTTGTCGTCAGTTGACAGGGACTCCTTGAGCTCCTGCTGTGTGTCTCGCTCTGTGCTGGCCTTGTATGGCTTCACCAGAGATGAAAGACTGAAAGAATTCCCTGTCCCCAAGGAGCCTTTCCTTCTACCGGGGGAGTCAGGACATGGAGTCTCGTTAGGCGGCAGGGCCACAGTGTCTGAGTGGTTCGGGACTCCTAGCATCTTGAGCCAGGTTCCTGGAGGCTGGAATTGCCCAGAAGGAAGAGGGAAGATGTGGGAGGGGACCAAGGAAGGAAGGAACGGGCTGGGCAGAGCCGTGGCCGGGTCCCCCCAGCTTTGCTAATAGTAGTCATGGTTGGATTTTGCTGGGCTCCTGTGTGTGCTGGGCTCATACTTCAGCGTGGTTTGTCTCACTCAGTTCTTCCCTTGTTCCCATGAGGTGGGAAATCACCCCATTTTGCAAATGACGACACCACACAGAGATCAGACTCTGGCACTCTGACTCTAGCCGGAGGACGCCCTTGCCCTGGCGGCACCCAGTGAAGGGCACATGGGTCCCTGAAGCCTCCGCCCTTGCCAGTGGCCCAGGGCTGATCAAAGGCACGGAGCTCTGGCCCCTGGTGGAATGGGGCCTCGCATTCCACACGGAGCTGGCCACTCAATGGGGTTGCCCATGCCCCCGAGTTGCCTTGGCTACTGGTTTCCCCTTTAACCCTGAGCCCCTGTTTTCCGAGTGAGTGTGGCTGGTCTTCAGGGAAGGCAGGTAAAGAGGCTGCTGGCGTGAGTCCAGGCCAGAAGGACGTTCCTGCCGCGCCTGCCTGCTTTGGCTGGGCCCCAGGTAGTGTCCCCCTGGGGCCAGGGGCCAGGGGCCTGCTGCCTTCTGGTGGCTGCTCTCAGCACCTGCAGACTAGCATCCACTTTCGCATGTCTGCCCGCTGAACTCTTAGTCACTTGGTGGCCACACTCAACTTTCCCTGTGTGCAGGGCCCTGGGCCAGGTGCTGGGATGTGAGGGGAAAGAAAGTGGAACCTTGTTTCCGGCAGGTATGGATGCCGGGAGCCAGGGGGGCGCGCCTGGGAGGCTGAGAGGGCTGCCTGGAGGAGGCGGCCCTGAACCGATCGATTGCAAGGTGTGGACAGGGCAGGGCTGGGACCTTGCTCAGTCTAAGTTCTGTTCAGGGGTGATTCAGGGTGGCCAAAGCCCTGTGAGTCACCTGGGGCTGGTAAAAGGTCTCCTCTCCTTGGGAGCTCCTGGGCCCAGCTCCTTCACAGGCCAGGGTAGCCCATTAAGCCACGCTTCCTTGCGCCATTTCCTGGGAACTGGGAGTGCAGGCGTCGCTCCCAGGTCACTCCCAGGTCGCTCCCAGGTCGTTAACCTCCCATGGATGCTGGGAATTCTGCCTGTGCCCTCTGGTTGTGGTGAGAGTCATTCCCAAGGGACTTGGGGTGAGGTTTGTTACAGAATATTGAGAGAGGCATCATTGTTATTGGAATCAGTTTCCTTTGCAAAGTGAGAAAGTAGGGAGTGGGGGTTTATAGCTTGAGCATCTAGCAAGGGAAGCCAGTTTGCCCCTCACCCATCCACTGCATTTTTCTGGGTTTCCCGTACACACACACACACACACACAAACTTTTTACAAAATTGTAAGCAGAATGGATACTGTGTGTGCTGACTTATGCACTATAATATGAAGTTTCCTATGTTGCAAGTCTCCACAGTGAATATTTTAATGGCCATGTTATGGTCCACTGAAGGGAAGAATCATTATTTATATTGCCAGAAAGTTCCATGGTTTTTTTTTTTTTTTTTTTTTTTTTTTTTTTTTTTTTTGACTCTTGGAATTCATTCATTCAGCAAATACCTCCTCAGCATCCACCGCAGCTCTCTCCAGACAGGTCAGGTTACAGGTGCCTGAGAGGTCCTGGTCCCGCCCTTGGGGGGCCTGGGTCTAGACCCAGGAACAGCCGGGGGCGGGGGTCTTCCCTCTGTGTTTTGGCGAGAAGGGGTCTGAGGACTGGTGGCAGCCTGGGTGCCCAAATCCAGTTAATGGGAACCAGGTAAAACCACTTTGTCATTAGAGGTGAGAAAGCCGAGGAACGGAAGGGAGCTGAGCTGGGCGATCTTTCTAGAGCTCCTTGGAGGAAGATCTTCCACCTGCTGGGTCCCCCACCCTGTGTGTGCTGGTGGCCAGAAAGCCCCCTTAGAGGAGGTGTGGGAGGCTTGGAAGATAGTCCCCAGTCCCCTGGGAGCCCACACAGAGAAAGTGTGTAGGGGCAGTGGGGGGTGAGGATGGGGGGTCTCAAGTGCCCAGATGCTATGGCAGGCACCCTGGGTTCTGCTGTGGCTCCTCCTCTCCAGGATGACCCAAGAATTGTAGCAGTAAGTTGCAACAGTTTAGTTGTATTGTAAAGAGAAGTTTCAGAATCCTAGTGGCTGCTTCTGAGCCAGGGATGCTTGTAGTGAGGCTGTATTTGGGGTGAGGTGGGCTGGGCACAGGGGAGAAGCTGGTGGCCCAGGCAGGATGCTAGGGGGAGGAGCTGTCTTTGCCCTGGGTTCTTTCTGGTTCCCCGGGAGACGCTTCCTTGCCAGGTGCTGCGCTGTCCTTTCTGCCGATGTGTATGGAGAAGAGCCAAAGGGCTTGCTGCTGCCTGCTCTGGGGAACGAAGGGTGGGACCTGGGACCTGGGGAAGGGCTGCCGTCCTGGGCTCTGCGTGTGTTGGGCTTCGCCCAGGCCCTCCAGCCCACCCAAGCCTGCAGTTTGGCTTTGTGTCAGTGCCAGTGGGATAGAGGTGGTGTCTCCTCAGTGACCCCAAAGCAACAAAAAAAGTAGACCTTAACCTAAGTTGGTTTTGCTACCCTGCCTGGTAACCTGACTTTATTGCTTTAAAATTAGTAATAAGAATAAAATGTGCTTTGAGGGTGTCAGCACTTGGTGGAGATAAAGCTCCCTGGGGTTAAGGTGCTTCGTTGTCTGTTCATTCATCTTCGTCCACCTTTTTCAGTGTTTTGCTAAAGACTGTCTTTCAACTTACACTGTAGTAAATTATTTATTTACTAGCTAGCTAGTTTTTTTTTTTTTTTTTTTTTTTTTTTTTCTTGTAGTATTGGTGACTAAACCCCGGGGTGCTCTACCAGCTCTTTTTTTTTTTTTTTTTTGGTACCAGGAATTGAACCCAGAGGTGGTTTACCACTGAGCCACATCCCCCAGCCCTTTTTATTTTTTATTGAGAGTCAAGGTCTTGCTAAGTTATTGAGGGTCTCACTGAGTTGCTGAGGCTGGCCTCAAACTTGTGATCCTCCTGCCTCAGCCTTCTGAGTGGCTGGGAGCACAGGTGTGAGCCACCAGGCTGGTATTTACTAGCAATTATATTGGAGGAGGGAGAGGAGGGACAGAAGTAGAGAAAGTGGAAGGAGGAGGTGGCAGGGGAGGGGCTGTGGTTCAGAAGGTGCAGCTGGACTTAAATCCCATTTTCCTCCAGTTTGTTCATCAGTGCGTATGGAGTGTTGACCGTAGAGACTGCTGTAGGTTCTGGATGCAGCCCTTGCAGTTTCCATGCTGGTGGGGGACTCCAAGGGCGCTCTTGCACACCCCTCACTGTGGCCACGCAGCGTTAGGCACATGCATGGAGAACAGACGTCAAGTGCAGGGCAGGCCTGAGCTTGCTGGAACTGTCCTAAGAAAGCCCCACAGGTTGGGGGCGTAGACAGCAGGAAAGGATTCCCACGGTCCTGGGGGGACCTCAAGATGAGGCCTCCCTCCCTGGCCCGTAGGCAGCCTGCTTCTCCCTGTGTACTCACGTGGCCTCTTGCATGCCTGTGTCCTGTTGTAAGGACGCAAACCGTACTGGATTAACGCCCACCCCAGGACCTTGTTTTGATTTAATTACCTCTTTCAAGACCTTGTTTCCAAATGTCACATTCTGGGGTGCGGAGGGTCCCATCTGTGAGAGAGGTAAGGGTGTGTGCGCGCAGAGACAGACACCCATGCTCAGATGGCACTCCCATGTCTAGGGACGTTCCGCTGGCTGTTCTTCATTGAGGATGAGCAGGGAGTCCTGCCTGCAGGACGCTTCTCTGCCGGTTGCTTGCCTGACTGTTGGGTCCCAGTTTTCTCACCTGTTAACTGGTTGATGAAACCTGCTTCTGGCGTTCTCTGGGCAGCTAGGTGTGGAACACGCTCAGCAAGGTGCCGCTTCACGAGGGACCCCAGCAACCTCAGGCCCTCCCTGGCCGTGCCTCCTCTGCTCCCTGGTTCTACTTCCCATCAGTGCACTTCGGGTACAGCCAGAGGAATGTTTTACCCCATTTGTTTACAATGAATCAAAATAAATAAATTTTTTAAAAGTTGGAAATCATAATAATGAAAAGAAACATAAATGCTAAAACACACACACACACACACACACACAAAACAAAACAAAAAACCCACGTCAGGGCCCCTGGGCCACCTGCCTTCTGCCCAGTGCACTCAGACAAGTGTCCTTGGAGATGGCCCCTCCCCTTGGGTGCCCCTCCCCTTGGATGCGCCATAAACACTTTTTACCCCAACACGGAGTAGAAAATTGGCATGGGGTAGCAACTTCAAACACCCTGGCTGGCCAGTGTTGGGCACTGCGGCTGATCTGAGTACACCTCCTGGGCCACCCCAGTCCCCTGCGTGCTCCTGACATGCTGAGCTTGCTTCCCCTGCCTTGGTTTTCCTTGTCTGTGAGTGAGAAGAAATTGCAGGGAGGGTTTTGGTGCTCAGCTTTATCATTATTGTGAATTTTATTCATGTGCGGTTTGTCCAGCACAGTGACCAGGCACAGTGACACACAGTTATAGTCCCGGGGCCTGGAGGCTGAGGCAGAAGGATCACAAGTTTGAGGCCAGCCTGAGCAGCTTACAGAGATCCTGACTCAAAATAAAAAATAAAAAGGGCTGGGGATGTGGCTCAGCGGTAGAGCACCCCCAGGTTCAGTCCCCAGTCACAGACCCCCATCTGGTTTAATCTGTTTTTCCTATCACTTTATAAAACTGTATGTCACATCCAGATTATTACAATTAAAATCTCACAGTCCCATGAGGGTGGCAGAATCAGTGTCCCCATTTTATAGCAGGGAATGTTGAGACTCCAAGAGCCTAACAAGCCCCGGGTGTTAAGAGATCTAAGATCCTTTCCCAGATGCTGCTTTTCAGGCCAGTTGTTTTCCACATCTGCTTCCGTTGCCCGCCTGCCTTGTGCCACGTAAGCCATGGCGTGGGTAATATTTGTGGAACCCGGTTTGTAGACTTTGTGTGCAACTGTGGGGCAGTAGGCACGGACTCCGGTTCCTTGTTGGCCTCGTGGTGCCAGGTTTCTGTCAAATCCAGCCCTTGCTGTTCCATCTGTCCGTCTGAGACGATGGGCAGGTGGGGTGAGCTGTGTCCGCCCAGCTCCTGCGGTGGCGGGGGGCGCACCTGGCTTCTGTTCCTCTTTCCTGGCCTCCTCTGCCACCACCTCCTGAGCCCACCATCCTGCTGTTCACAGTCTGGCCTGCCACCCTCAGTGGCTTCCTGTTGAGGAGGAGGAAGAGGAGGAGGAGGAGGAGGTACAGCGCCAAGCTGGGGGCAAGCCTCGTTTGGAGATCATTTGCAGCTACCGAGCTCTGGAATCCACGTACTCTCCCCTGACAGTCCCCACCCTGCCCCCAGCTCCATCTGCAGATAGGTCCCTGCGCTTCTCCAGCTAGAACTCCAAGACTCCAAGCCCCGTGTCAGAGAGGAAGAAATAGTGACCTTCCATTAAGTGGCAGACCAAGGATCTGACAGAGCCTCAGAGCCTTGGTGTCCTCACGGTGGGGACACTGGGCATGCCAGGCTGAGGGTACTTGTAGGTGCTAGGCCCTGTGCGTGTGTACACTGCAGGATCATACGTGCTCTTGGAAGAGCGGAATGTTAGAGGCTGCTTCCGTTCGCAGCCAAGTCCCAGGCTTTAATTATCTTTGGTTTGAAAGAGCGGAGCCCCCTGCCCAGCCCCGCCCAGGCCTTTCTTCTGGCTTTCAGACAAGAATGCAAAGAATGTGATCCTCCTGCCGACCTGAGCCGAGATCAGGGGCTGGGGCCAGACTCAGGCTCTTCTGGACTTTGCCAGGCAGCTTTGTTGTGCCCGGACCCTGGGACATTCCGGATTGGTTGTGGTTGGTTGGGAGTCCTGGACAACTCCGGACTCACTAAATTCCTGGGTTCCTGGCTGTTCTGAGCCATCTCTCCCGGACAAGAGAGGAGCAGTGATGGGGAGACAACCGCCCCCATCTCCTAGAGCAATCAAGACATTTGGAGGGAAGTATGAGGGTTGGTGTCAGCCAGGGGATCGGTTAGGCTGTGCCTGCTGTGGGACAGGGAAGCTCAGGGTCACCTCTGCACTTTCTCCTGCCTGATCACATCACAGCTGCCGTTGCCAGGTCCTACCAGGAGCCTGGCAGGATGTCCCCTGCGCATCTGCTGCCTCATTTCATCAGGGGCAGGGATCAGAACCCTCATGAGACCTGTGGAACCCATTCACATTTGGGGCTTCAGACACCCCTGCCTTGGAGGGGCTGCTGTGTCTAGGGCGGTCACTTGAAAAGCTCTCAGATCAAAGCACTAGTGGCTCTTACTTAGCTGTCCATATGGTCCTGCAAAGTGGGCTTGGTAATCCCCATTTTACAGATGAAGAAAAGCAGTTCAGAATGATTAAATAACCGGGCCAGTTAGCCAGTGAGTGGAGGCTCCAGCACTCACATCCAGGTCAGCCGACTCAAGAGTGCCCCGCGTTCCTCCTGGCCCCAGCACCCTCTGGGGTGTGCATGTGTCTTCTTGCACAGGCCTGTGCCTACCCAGGTGTGTGCGCGGAGTGGGGAGGGGCTGGGCTCAGCACTCCTCCCCTGCGGGATGGTGGGGCCTGAATCTGGCAGCTCCCTGGGGCAGGGGTGCTGTTCCTTCCTCCTAAAGTGCAGCCTTGGCCACTTTGGAACCAGACTGGCTCTGGTAGAGGAGTAGTTCTTGGTGGGTGGTAAAATAAGCAGCAGCCAGATTGCTGGTGCAGGGCGTGGTGAGCTCATCCTGCCGGCAGCCCCTGCTCCAGGACTTCTGGGGTTGGCCAGGCTCAGACAAGGGTGCTGTGCGAGCCGCTCCAGGAACTGCAAGTCCGTCATTTGCACAAGTGTGAGATAAATGGATTGTCTTCTCCACGTCTGTCTGGATCGTCCTCCCTGCGGGAGGAGGCGCAGATGCAGCTTGTCCCCCAGCTTCTCTGCAAAGCTTGGCTCTGCTCCGTGCGCCTTCTTGTGCCCAGGGCTGGCATTGTGCTCACTCAGTTGAGAACAGACCCATGGGGTGGAAGGGAGGAGACACAGGAAGCCCTAAAGGGTCAGGTTTCTTCCTCTTGGAGGCCGGGCAGTTGAAGGGGCTCCAGGTGGCCCAGGGGCTACCCTCCCTCTCACACACATGCAGACTCCTGCAGGGGATTTGTCTGGTCACAGCCCCACAGACCTTTTCATGAGAAAAGTCTTCGCCTGTGTCTTTGGAGGGTAAGGAAGGAGGGGATCCCTCTCCAGGTCCTCATGCCTTAATCTTGGTGGAAAAGGGGTCCACAGCACCCCTCTCCCTTCAACAGCCTCCAACAAATTCTCAGAGGGGCCCTCAGCCATGACTAGAGAAACGGAGACCTTAGTTTTCTCGCTCATACCACTTGTGTGTTTGTAGCCATCAAGGCCCGAGTACCCAGGCACGAGGGTCTGTTCATGAGAGTCCGGTTCTGCTGCCCAGGTGTAGCTGGGAAGTATCTTGCTTGAGCTCGCCACTAGGCTTACCTCCACAGGACAGTGGCCTCCCTCCTCTCTCGAATTAGGCCTTTGCTCTCCCGTCACTTCTGGGCATCTCTTCAGCATGTGGCTAGGGCTGGAGATGGAGTGGCGTCTTACTGTGTTTTATTATAACCAGATTTGATCCGGACTCTTGCGTTCTTCCCCCTTCCTTCGTTTGTGGGTGCTGGTACTAAGGCTTGAACTCGGGCCCTCACACACGCCAGGCAAGGACTCTACCTCTCAACTACATCTCCAGCCCTTTTAACTTTTTATTTTGAGTCAGGGTTTCACTGAGTTGTGGAGGCTGGCCGTGAATTTGCAGTCCTCCTGCCTCAGCCTCTCAAGTAGCTGGGACTACAGGTGTGCACCCACCATGTCATTACCTAGTCTCCCTGAGCTTCCGAATCTTTCCTGTTTATGCGGAGGGGCCAGCGCGGCACCTGCCTTAGCTTTGTGAAAGGGGACCGGGTCTGACACGGGCCAGGTTGTTGAGTTGCTGTGGCTGCCTCCTTACCTGCCTGGGGTTGGACCTGCACAGAGATTCCCCCCGACTTTGGACTTGAGTTCTGCCTGGCCTAACTCGCGGAGTGATCTTGGGTCAGTCGCCGGAGTAGTCTGCAGCTCTTCGGCCCAGTGGAGGTGGAGTCAGGTTTTTCAAACTGTCAACTGAGATTCCTGGTGGGTGGTGAAATTACTTCAGTGGGTGGCAACCAGTATTTTTAGAAATGAAATAAAATAGGCTCTGAATGGAAAAAGAGTGCACAGCATGTATACATTCATGAAGTTTTATTCCATATGTTTGTATTTGTGATGAAAAGTTTTAAAATTTAAATTTTAAAAAACGGAGCCAGGGATATAGTTCAGTGATAGAGTGCTTCCCTGGCGCGTGCCAGGCCCTGGTTCTAACGCAGCACCACAAGGATAAAGGTGAATATGTACACATAAATATATACGTATGTACATGCACGCGCACACACACGTGTGTGGTTCTGTGGTTTGAGATTTAAAACAAAACTCCCAAAACAAAGCTCCAGCATGGGATGCTTGGGGGCCACGTGCAGGCCTGCCGCTCTCTCCGACAGGTCTGGGGTCGAGTCCCGTCTGGGACTCCGGCCGCCACGGCAGCTGAGCCTTGCAGGATCAAACTCCTTGACTGAAGCGCTTGACAAAATTCTGGGAAGTGAGCTGCATTCCTGGGGTGGGATAAATCATGTCGAGTTGGGTTAGGCAGGATGTGACTTCAAGCCCCTGAAGTGGTCTGAGGGCAGCGTCTCTGACTGACTCATTGTGAGCTCAGCCGGGCACAGAGTCTTGAGAGAAGGGGCTGAGGTTGTGGGGGAGGGCCTGGCCTGCCAGGGCCGCTCAGCGCTGCTCCAGTGGCCGCTAGGCCCCCACAGTGCTTCTGTGAGTGGGGCCTTGCGGAGGAGGGGCAGTGATGGCCTGGCAGCCAGACCTGGGGCTTGGGGTGGGGCCACCTCGTCTGCACATCCTCTCCAGCTCCTCCTGGGGCTCCTGGGGGCAGCTGGGGCTGCCTCCACTTACAGGAGGAGAAGTGAGGCCAGGGGCCAGGTCAGCCTGGCAGCATGCTCTGTGGGCCAAGTCCTGGGTCTGGCATCCCTCGCCCGGTCGCTGGCCTCCTAGGTGTGGTTCTGAGACGTCTGTGAAGGTCAAGAGGGTCACGTCTGAAAGCCTCCCCTCCTCAGGGATGAAGCTCATGATCAGAGTCCACCTAAATGACTGATCGGTCCAGGAAGATTATTGCTGAGCCGTGTGGCCAGCCGTGTGTCTCCTGGAAACAGGACGGGTTAGTGTGCATCAGCTACAGCTGGCAGTGCAGTGGAAGGCATGGGGACAGTGACGATCCTTGGCGGCCACTGAGAAGCCCTGCCCTGGCTCCCAACGGGAAGAGGCAAGCCATGTGATCATCACATTGATGTTTGGACAAAAAGTTTGGGATTATGTGACAGAAGCTGGGTATGGTGGCGCACACATGTAATCCTAGTGACTTGTGAGGCTGAGGCAGGAGGATTGCAAGTTCAAGGCCAGCCTCAGCAGTTTAGTAAGACCTTGTCTCAAAAAATAAAAAGGGCTGTGATATAGCTCTGTGGAAGAGTGCCTCTGGGTTCAATCCCCAGTACCAGAAAGTGGGGGAAGTGGGTGGCAGAGACTTTATTTTATTGAGCTTGACTCCTGGAGTTTGGACCCTGGAGAAGTCTGTATCCTTCCTCACTACTTCGGGTCACTTTAGATTAGGATTTATTCAGCACACACCTCATGCTGGGCAGCAAGGCCCCAGTGGGGACGAGATTCTGTTCTTGCCTTATAGCCCCCTTTCCATGGGGAGAGGCAGGATAACTATTGGTGGACGTTGCTATAGAACTCAGGTTTAAAAAATCATAGCATAGTGCCAGCTACCTAACCTAGCATGGGTGAGGCTCTGGGTTTGATCCAGTACCCCTCACCATGCACAGTTTAAGAAAAATTAAAATAGAAGAATATTTTAATATTACTAAGAGAATAACAACCCCAAATGTCTGGTGGATTTTGAACTGAGGGTCTTCAGAGCTGTCCAGTTCCCGATCTCGGATTGTACTTCTCAGCAGTCGCATGATGTGGACTCAGAAAACCAGCACGTTCCCATTGAGACGGAGGCAGTGTAATTAAATCTTTTGAGTACGGTTATTTTTCTGCCTTGGGTTTCAGCAGACTGCTCACATGTTTGAGGAAAGAAAAACCATTCGATCAGCGGAACCAGAGGGAGGAAAGCTTCGCAGCAGGAGTCTGCAGAGTCTGCAGGGCTCAGGTTGCCCCCGCGTGTGTGGGCAGCCTCCAGCGGGCTCAGGGGGGCCGTCTGCAGCAGGGCACGGCCAGCCCGGGAGTCTGTCAGCCCTTTCAGACCTGGGGGGAGGTGAGGTCGGCGCCCCGCAACTTGCTTTTCTTTGCAGTTTCTCCTGGCGGCTGAGTGAAAGTTCATTACCAAGGAGGTGAGACACACGTGTGATCTCACTGCAGAATATTGAACCAGTTAAAAGCAAAGCCATGTCCATGTAGAAGACTCATCCGCAGATCAGCTCCAGGTGCTGCCGGCCCAACTCTGGGCCGAAGCGGCCACCCACCCTTCCTCTCTCCTCTTCCTCTCTTCCTCCCCTTTGCCTCCATCCTGCAGACATTAGCCCTGAGGACAAGAGGGGTGGCCCTTGGCGTGGCCGTTCTGTGGGTAGCCAGAGTCCCAGAAGACACACCCAGGCACTGCAGACGGTCAAGTACTGTGGCGCAGCCTCACTGGGGACCTCACCATGCAGCGGGGCTGTCAGCTCACTGCGACTGGCTCAGTCTCTGCTTGGCAAGAGGGGCAGGGGGACAGTCCTGTCTTGGAGGAGGTCTCAGGGGCAGATGGCAGGGAGACAGAGGCAGAGGTTCTGGGACCAGGTTCTGGGAGAGGGGAAGGGTGTTAGGAGGGTGCCTGGAGGGCCCGGCACAGCGGAGAGATCTGGAAGGACTGCCCAGTCTGCCTGGGGCCAGGACAGTGGAGGGTGGTGCTGGGTGTCTGGCAGGCCAGCGGGCTGGAGGGAGTGGGTGCGTTCCAGAGGCCAGGTAGCTTCTCTGGGCCGGGGGGCTCCCGTGCCGAAGCGACAGGGCTGTCTTCAGCTCACTGCTTCCGCCCTGCCTGAGTCAGTCCTCTAAAGGAAGGGCGTCTGCAGACGTCCGAGCCTGTGGATCCATGACCCTGAGACGGTATCTTCGTGGCGGGGAGACCCTGTCGGGCAGTGCATGCAGTCAGCGTGACACGTGCCGCCAGGTCTGTGCCAAGGTACTTTGGCAGACTGGCCCAAGAGCTCCTGGGACGCATCCTCTCACCTGGGAGGAAGAGGCTGGCGCTGGCGTCAGCTCCCAGGACCCTCCTGCGCCAGGTTCTTGGGAGTCCTGAGAGGTGGGACCTGGCGCCTTAGTCTCAGGGCGTTTAATCCCTTCCTCCCCAGCCCAGGCAGGGAGCCACTTCCCCACAGGTTGCCAGACCCCTGGCCTGGCCTGGCACTTTCCCACCCCTGCTCTGGCCACCCGCTCAGCTGAGGTCAGGAAGGGTGATCTCTTTAAAATACAGATCTGATGACGTCATCCTCCCTGGTTGTGGCTACAGTAAGGTCCACATTCCGAAATGGCCGATAAGGTCCTGGGAACTGGCTTTTTTTCAGCTCATCTCAAGCCAAGCACCCCACCCCACTTGCCGTGTAGCAGCAGGGAAGCCACACTTTTTTTTTTTTAAGTGGATTAAATTTATACATACTTCTGGGATACATATTTGTACATGCTTGTAACATAATTTGGTCAGTTTCATTCAATTCTGGTGTCGTTTTGAAAGAAGAATTATTGGACTCGGGGTATAGCTCAGTGGTAGAGCGCTTGCTTCGCACTAGGCCCTGGGTTCAAGTCCCAGCATTGCCAAAAAAAATTATTTTTGAATTGACAAATAAGCATAGTATGTAGCACAGCTTATTTTAGAGATGTGCTGGTGTCCATTGATGACCTGAACTTTGCTGGGTACCAGCAGACCCTGCCTTACACAGGCAAATGCCAACCCATCTCAGTGTCCCTGGATCCTCTGGAGTCATCCAGTCCCTTCCTGCAGCCTTTGAGGAGGGAAGAGTGAAGGGGGTGGGCTCTGGGCCCTAGGCTCTGGAGCTAGATTCCTGCCTGGCTTTTCTCTGGTCTGGTTTCCTTATCTGCTCGGCATCAGCAGGAGCGCGGGAGCTGGGGTTGGAAGAGGGCTATGGAAACAAGCCCGGCTTCTTCTGTAAGCAAACAACATTCCTGAGGCGGGAGGAACAGCCCCCTCTGTTCCTTCTCTGCTTCTATCTCTTGGGCTCTGGACAGCCAGGAGGACCCACTCGTCCCCCAGCCTGGGGACAGTTAGTATGTGGGTGGGGTTGGTGGGAAGGCTGCTGTAAGGTTGTTGACCCTGGGGCCCGAGTGACCACTTCAGGACCCTCCCTGTGGACACTGCCATCTAGCCCTGGTGTTTGGCGGGAAGACTCCATTGTCTTGCTGAGCCTGAGGGCGGCCCCTGCCTGTAGGTAGGACGCCTTGCAGGTGGGAAAGCCGAGGTGGGGTTAGGTGACTGCAAACCAGCCCTTCACTGCCGGCCTCGTGCCCCCGCCCCGCAGAGTAGCATCTCCCAGACCAGCCTGGAGTCCTTCAGGTACTCCCGGGTGCCCAGCCCCGCTGGACGGAGCTGCAGGTTCCTTGCTGCAGGCTCTCAGGACCTTGGTGTGTGGTACTGCTCTGCGTCCTTGTCCCCTATGGGTGGGGAACCTGGAGAGAGTCTCTAGGCTTTCAGAAACTTCAGGTGTCCTTCCTAGGAAGGTTAGGTGGGGTTCACTAGGTCGGCGAGAGCGTAGCGGAGTGGCAAATACCAGGTTCTGTGCCAAGAACTCAAGTTACTCGGATGGGAGGCTTTTTTTGGTACTGGGGATTGACCCCAGGGCTGCTTTACCACATCCCCGTCCTTTTTAGTTTTTAGTTTGAGACAGGGTCTCACTAAGTTGCCGAGGGTCTTGCTGGCCAGAGCTGTTTTTTCTTATTCTAAAGCTAGGATTTTGCGGTGCAAATAACTTCAAGGTCACAGGAATTGTGAGCAGGGGACTTGGGATGTAAACCCAGGTCTGTCTGGCCCCAAAGCCTTGCCCATTTCATCCTGTGGTGCCCTACAAGCATTTGCAGAGCCAGCGTCCCTCTGCGGCTGGGGGTTTTGCCAGTTCCATCTCTTGTGTTCTGAGCTGACGCCAAGGTGGGTGACTGGCACTTGCTAGGCAGGTGCACAGGCTGAGCGCTCTGGGGCCTGCTCAGGGCATCCTAGCAGGAGCAGGGCCCCTTCATCCAATGTCCTTTTCCATCCTTGGTCTGGCAGCAGGTGGCAGTACCTCCATGTTGGTTAATAGGGGGTGCTGGAAGGTTCTAGAAAACAGATCACTTAATCCTATTCAGAGCTTCTTGAGGGTGGGCAATAAATTATCTTCACTGCTATTTTTGGGCTAAAAGCCCAAAAAGTTCCTTTTTGTTTGGAGGTATAAAAATCAGTCTGTAAATGACATGGTTTGTGTAGCAGATGAGGTGGCCGTGAGCGTCACTTGTGGCCGCAGGCTGAGTCTCCTTGCTCTCTCCTCTGCACACAACCTGAGGATTTCTTAGCCTCTTAGAAGCCTTCACTATTCACTGCTTCTGTGTCTCTGCCTTGTTCCTTGTTGATTGGCGGATCAGTCCACTCATTCATTGGTCAGGAGACTAGAGCTGAGCCCTGCTCCAGGCATTGTGCTAGACACTTGGAGTGGAGGTGATGGAGATCTGATCCCTGTCTCCAGATACACCTGCAAGTCATTAAGTCCCGCAGTGTGGTTCCTGCCATGGAGATGAGTGCAGAGCGGGACTTAGCCACAGTGAAGTAGGGCCTTTCGAAGGTGGAAGCGTGTGAGCCGAGATCGAAGAGGGTTCCTGGGACAGAGCTCGTGTTTTCTCTGAAGCCCAAGCAGAGTGGGGTATGAACAGGGAATTGATTGTGTGGAGCTGGGAAGGACAGCTGCAGAAAGGAAGGGCCGGGGGAGCTCTGGAGAGCCACCCGTGGTTCACCAAAGGCTGTGCACCAGGAGATGGTTGGGATGTGGAGAAGGTGTGGCGCTATCCAGCCATTTGACCTGAGCGACTACTAATATCCATAAAATAGGAGGTAGTATAGACAAATGTGAACCGTGAGTCATCCCAAAGGTAGCTGGGAGCACTGATCCGAGGGCACTGTAGGAGAAGCCAGGGGGCCAGGAGGAGGCCCGGCAGGGGAAATCCACAGGTGAGGAGTCTTGGGTGACATCGCGGGGGTGGGGGGCAGATGGACAGTGTCTTTCCTACACATGGAGACCCAGAAGTGGTGGCAGACCCGGGGAGACGGGGTGGGTGCTCCATGAGAGGCCGCTCTTTGGGATGTGCTTCCATGAGTTTGAGGAGTGCAGAGTCGAGGGCCAGGTGGGAAGCGACCCATCTGGGTATCAGTAGTGGGAGCCTGGACTCCCTGAAACAAACCCTGACTGGCCACAAGACATCCACTAAGTAGTATTTGGTGGAATTCCCAGGATGGGGCAAGTTGGCACAGCCGTGGGAGCAATCTCTGCCCCCAAACGTGGCTGCACCTGCCTTCCATGACGCACCTGGACCGAGTGATGGCGGGTGAATCACAGGCTGAGCTGCCGAGTTGGGGTGGCGAAGGAGCTTCATACCTTGCTCAGGCAGGCACAGCAGCTTCTTTGGCTTGGTTTGTGTATTTATTTTTAAATTGGAGTATTTAGGGTCTTTATTTTTTGTGGGGTTGAGGATTGAACTCAGAGCCTTGTGCTTGCTAGGCAAGTGCTCTACCACAGAGCTACATCCCTAGCACCTGTGATCTTTACAGCATAGGCCAGATCTCAGATACCTGGGAGCTGAAGCCAGAGTATTGCAAAGTCAAGGCCAGCCTGGGCAATTTAGGAAGACTCTATCAAATTAAAAATTTTTTAAAAGGACTGGGCCTTGGACTCACTATACATGTGTGTGTGTGTAACATGCAGGTGAATGTAGGTTGAATCTAGGTCAGCTCTGTTTTTACTGTGCTAGGTGGTGGTACACATCTGTAATCCCAGAAACGGGAGGCTGAGGCAGGAGGATCATAAGTTTGAGGTCAGCCTTGGTAATTTAGCGAGACACTGTCTCAAAACAAAAAATGAATACAAAAATTTTTAAAAGAGCTGGGGATTTAAGCTCAGTGATTTAAGCTCACCCCTGGGTCCATTTCCCAGAACTGTCAAAAAAATTTTTTTTAAATTCAATCTGTTACAAGAACAGTCATTCCTAGATGGAAGTACCACCCATGCTGGCCGTTGTCTGGGTCCCAGAGTCCTTTTGCCCTGAGGACTGTTGTCTCGAGGAGATCTGGCACGGGCACTTCAGAGCCCGGAGAGGACTCGCCATGCAGGGCTCTGGCTTCACGGTGGCCTTGTTCCCCCAGCTCCTCAGAGCAGTGGTCTCCGTGGGGGAGGTTTTGCTTCAGTCCCCACACTGGGCTGTGTCTCCATGTCTTTACTGTCATACTGGGGACTAGTGGCCTCTAGCTGGCAGAGCCCCGGATTGCTCTAAGTATCTTACAATGCCAGGCCTTCCCCACACAGCAGATGTTTATCTGACAACAGATGCTGAAAGAATACTGCTCTTCCTGGTCACGTCGTTTTCATGTAATTTATTTTTTCAGTGCTGGGGACGGAGACCAGGGCCTGGCTTGTGCTAGGCAAGCGCTCTAGCGGGGACCGCGTCCCAGCCCAGTGGATGCATGACTCACAGACGGCCGCACTCTTTCCGAATGTTGGCTCCCTCTTCTCCTGGGACCCTGGATACTTGTCTACCTTCTCCTCCCCTCCTCAGCAATTTTCTACCCGGCTTCAAGAACTCCGCCTGACGCCATAGCCTTCCTGACACCCCCGAGCTTCCATGTTTTCACCCGAGTCCCGTCTCTTTGTTGCTAGGGTGAGCTGCTGGTCCCTCTGCCCGGCCTTCTGGAGTCTGGAGGTAGAGCTGGCTACTGACGTGGCTGTCCCGCCACAGGGGTACCCACGGGATGGGCACGCCGACTGTGTCCCATGCCTGCACACAGCAGCTGTGGACAGGCGGTTCTGTGAAACACAGATGGCAGCAGTGTGGTGGCAGTGGCTCTCACACGGCAAGTGGTCTCCGCTTATCCTTCCTGCGCCTCTCCCCCGGGCGCCCTGTGTCGGCTGTTGGGTTCCGCGGGGGCTGGCTCTCCGTTTCTGTACCATGGTGCCCGCACTGCCGCTTCAGCTGGTTGTGGGTGCTCTGGCCTGTCACCCGCTACGGGATTAACCCCGTGGGACCTTTGCTTCTTTGTCCTGTAGTTGCCTGCTGTCCTCAGTATGTACCAGTCAATAGGTGAAGCTCATGGTTCTGAGGATTTCTGTGAGGTTGGAACCACTGCTCTCATGGAACCTTCCTTCATTGTGGAATTCTGGACTTTATAACTTCGTTCAGTTTAAAATCAGCTGCCACAGGAGAGAGAGTACGTGCTCTCTGTGTCCTCCCTGGGCTGGGGTGGGGAGGGAGAACACCGAAGCCAAGGGTCTGTTGCGTACGTCCTTGCTTAAGCAGGAACAGGGCTTCCAGCCTCTGCAGAGCGGCTGCCAGGCTCTGTGAACTGGACCCTTGGTGTGCCCAGGCCAGTGGGGATTAGGTGGCCCATCTCTGGGGGCAGGCTCAGGAAGACTGTGGCTCTGGCGATTCAACTTGTGGGTACAGAGTCCCTTGCGCAGGCCAGCGGGGAGATGGGTGTGCTTGGAGGACACGTCCCGTCCAGCTGCCTAACCACGGGGTCTCTGGTTTCTGCCCATAACCCCATGACCACAGCGGGAAGGTGGTGTGGAAACTGAGCACAGAGCATGGTCTCACGGTCTCAGTTTGAACCTGGGTTTGGTGGCCTCTCTGAGCCTCGTTTCCTCACCTGTAAACGACTGTGATGACAGACGGCTGTGAAGCCATCATCGGTGGGGCGAGGAAACCAAGTACTGTCCACATCACTCGCCAGGAGCCCGCGGCTCCCAGGACTTGGCCAGGGTCCTGACGTCTGGGGCTGGGGAGGCAGATAGGCCTTGCCTTAAGGCCAGCAGTTTGTTTTATGAAAGAAGAAAGAGGACGGGGGCGCAAAGACCGACGGGAAACGGAGGAACAGCAGGTCCAGTGGGTGTCCTGGGCGTGGAGGAGGCAGAGACCCAAGGAATCACATTTTGGGTTGAAAGGAGAGGTTTTGGTCAACCCATTTGCTTTCGGTTTCATCATTTCCTGAGAGTCCTAATTTAGCCTCGGTTGTGTCCTGCTCGATGATGGCCTAAAAAGGCAACTGCTTGGGTTTCGGGAGTTGGCCTGGAACCCACAGGAAGCCACCACGGAGGGCGTGGCTCACCCGCCGCAGTCTCTACTGGACCCGGGCCACCGCTTCCCTTCGCCCCTGGGCGCCCGCCAGCCCCCAGACCCTCCCCAGGCTCTGCTGGCGACTCCCTGAGGGGCCCCCAGCTCAGCCGCTGAGCGCTCCCCACGAACAGCCTGCCCACGGGGCTCCTCGAATCAGCCCCCTAGGACAAGTTGGAGGGCACAGATCGGGTGCAAGAGGGCTCCTGCTCCCAAGAGCCCATGTCGGGAGGTGCACCAAGTCAGAGGAAGACGCCCCAGAGCAGTCAGTTAAAAACTTCAGGGGACCCTGGGCAGCGGTCAGGTGATGGACAAGGAGGCCTTGGGGTCAGAGTCCTGAGTTCCAGTCCTCATCCCAGCACTTCTCTCCGAGCTGCTGCAGCAGCACCTGTCAGTGCAGGATTGATTGGGACGAAGGGATCAGTGCGCCCCGCCAGGACAGGTCGGAGGAGGGAGGCGCAAACGGGAGTTTCCACAGGAAGCTGATTCGGGGTGGGTGAGTGCTTCAGGAATTTAGGGCAGATTTTTCTTCAGTTCTTGAAAGTCTTTATATTTGCTGTTTAGACAAGTTTCAAAGAGGCCATTTAGCGGGTCTCAGCACAGGGTGGAAGTGGCCTCACACAGCAACTGCACAGGGGACGCGCCCCCAGAGCCCTGTGCAGAGTGCTCCTCGCTGAGTACCCCGGTTATAAGGCAGGGAAGCCGAGTGTTGCCAAGGAGCTCTGTCCACTGGGCCCTGCAGAGGTGAGCTGTCCAGGCCCAGGAGCCTCCTCACCTGCCAAGGTGGGAACGGAAGCTCAGCTGCAGAGCTGGCCCTGTCACTGAATGTGGCTGCTCTGTCCAGGCAGGCGAGGGGCCCTTGTGTGTTGTGACCCTTGCGGGCCCCCACCCAGCCAGCCACGTGTCGATCCTGGCACTGCTGCTGACCCACATCATCCAGCAGAGCTGTCCTTGGCTGGGCCAGGCAGGGCCCGGCCTCGTTTAATGAAAAGCCCTGCTGTAGGGAGGTGCCGGGCACGTGGGGCTGTGCAGGGCCGCCTTCCCGGGAGGCCTTGGAGGAAGAGAGGCCAACCTCTGCCCTCTCCCGGTGCAAGAGGTGTGGCCTGGTCTCCAGGCCTCTGCAGCCACCAGGGGTGGACAGCACTGGCCCTTGACTGTCCCGCTGCCAAGGTCTGCAGGGTGGGGTGGGGATCAGGTGGGATTCTTCCTCTGCCCGGCAGCTGTGGCCTTCTTGGCCCCCCGGAGCCGCCCCACTGACAACAAAAGCAGAGCAAAGGTCTACCCAGGTTCTGGAGCAGGATGGGCGCCAGCTGCCTGCAGCCTGGAGGAGCCTGGGGCCTGCTGAGAGCCAGCCTCCGATGTGGGTTCTTTGCTGTTGGTCACCCCGGGGCGTGTGTCGCTGGGATGCTGTAGCTCTGAGGAGGCTGTCCCCTCACGGTAGTAACTGAGGGAGGGAGATACTGATTGTAACACGCTGCACTCTGACGGGCCACGTGCTCCAGCCTCCCTGCTGTCCAGAGCAGCACTCCTGCTGTTGCATTCAGCTTCTTCATCTCCGTGACAGAACTGGGCATCTCTGGGCAGGTGACTTGCCCTCTCTGAGCCTGTTTCCTCGCCTATTGTTGGAGATGATAAGAGCTCTTTTCCAGGGTGAAGTGAGGTGGTGAATACACTGGGCTTCATGCTGGTTGGTGGATACTTAATACCATTTCCCTCCTCTTCTTGGTAGGAATCTTGAGAATGTGCCCACAGGTGCCATCACTGACCCAGGGTAGAGAAACTCTTAACCCGTAGCAAACTTAGGATCCGGGGAGGTTCAGGCAGTTCCCCTCTGGGCATCGATGACGGCTTGTCTTACTCTCTGGTTTGAGGGCTGGGAGAGCCTGGGAACCAGCAGCTGGCGGGGCCTGTTGCAGCTCCTGAGCGGCAGGGATGTACAGGAAGCCCCTTGGCCTGTGTTCACCCGAGCACAGGGAGGCAGAGGACCCCTGGGCCTGACTCCAGCAGGGAGGCCTTGGTTCACCTGGGTGGCCTGGCCAGCGTGAGCTGCCAGCAGTGACCCTCGGCTGGTTGGTGCTGCTGGTTTAGACCCCAGGGAAGCTGGAGACTGCCGGGCCTTCACAGCCACCTCCACTAACTGTGGGCCCCGTTTTCCCTCTGGGTGGTCCTGCTGGGCCAGTGTGCCCTGGTCTCCTGCAGGGTTTGCTTGAGCAAAGCCACGGCTGGGGGTGCTGCTGAGCCTGCCCAGCCACCTTGGACTTCCCTCCCTGCTGTCGGGAGAGAGTGCCAGGCCTCCAGGAAGACGGCCCCTCCTGGAGTGTCCAGGGGAGCCCCTCAGCCTCGACCTGGAAGCCCTGTAAGGAGCCAGGTACGAAGACCGGGCGCTCGAGTTTCCCTTTGTTCTCTAACTCCCCAGCCTCAGCCTCCTTGGCATCTGGGCCCCTGGTGGAATCTGGAAACACCAAAGGATTTGCATCTGGGGAGTGTCTGGAATTCCGAGGTGGCAGGGAGCTCATCTCATGCAGGGAAGAGCGTCCTTGTCCTGAGCCTGGGCTGGAGCACCTGACGGCTTCCATGGTGGCGGAGGGGGGCCGTGGGGGGGGCGGCGCTGAGCGTCTCCAACCAGGGTTTCAGGTCCTGGTTCTGGCTCACCTAGTCCTTAGGGGTCCCAGCCTGTACCTCTGGGCTGGAATGACTGGGAAGGCCCAGGAGAGGGGGTCAGAAGTCCTCACTGGGTGACTCTGGACATCCCGTCATCCCGGGAGCCTCTCTGCTCATTGGTAAATGGGGGGATTACACTGCGCACCTCACCTAGTAGGCAGGATGAAGCTCTTTCAAGATGGCATGTGCAAGCATTTCACCAGCTGTGAAGCCCTGTGGATGCAAGGGATTATCATATCCTCATCTTAATTTTTCAGCTGAGTTTTGAAAAAACTCACTCAAGTGCTAAAGGCCTCCTGGCCCCAAAGTCGTGAGTGCTGTTGGCTTTTCCGCTGCGCCCTGAAGGAAGCGTGCTGCCTGTTTTCTGTGATGGTCTGACTTCTCTTGTTCTTACTTCTTTGGGGTGTATTATGCAGGTGGAATTAAAACCTGGGACCAGGATGTGTTGGTGTCATTTTATCGCCTTAGTTGACTCCATGAACTCTTCCACCACTGAGCGGGGGCAGTGAGCTGTCTTTCCTGGCCAGTTGGAGACCTGTTTTTGTTGGGTGTCCTCCTGAGCTGTGCGGTTGTAGGTCAGCAAAGCATGGTGACCAGATGCATCCGCCTGAGACTTTTAAGCTTATTGGTTGGCAGGATAGTTTTGTTTATAGAGCTGGTCCATTGGGTATTGACCCTTGAGCGATACACCTTGCCGCTGATTTCTAACAGAATCCCTGCTGTCAACTTATTTTGACCTCAGCGCTTGTCTTTTGTTTCCAAAGTGTGGAGCAGGAAAATTCTGGCAAATTACACAGCCTGTTTTTGCTGCCTTGTCGTTTGCAGAGAGAAGAGACTGAAGTGGTTGGCACTAACGTGTTGTCCTTTCCTCTCCCTCAGGTCCTGGCTGTAAGTTACCATGGCGCAGCAAGCTGCAGATAAGTATCTCTACGTGGACAAAAACTTCATCAATAACCCGCTGGCCCAGGCTGACTGGGCCGCCAAGAAGTTGGTATGGGTGCCTTCCGACAAGAGTGGCTTCGAGCCCGCCAGCCTCAAGGAGGAGGTGGGCGAGGAGGCCATCGTGGAGCTGGTGGAGAACGGGAAGAAGGTGAAGGTGAACAAGGACGACATCCAGAAGATGAACCCCCCCAAGTTCTCCAAGGTGGAGGACATGGCGGAGCTCACGTGCCTCAACGAAGCCTCGGTGCTGCACAACCTCAAGGAGCGCTACTACTCAGGGCTCATCTATGTAGGTGGCTCCCGGGGCCGGGGCCGGGGTGGGGCAGCTCGGAGGCGGGATGCTGGTGTCTGAACGTCCTGGTGGAGAGCCCCATGGCATCACCTTGTCACTTCCCTGTGCAGCCGGGGACGCAACAGGAAGCCTGCTGTAGGCCACACGTAGGAAGAAGAGCCTGCGCGCTCAGGGCCTCCCAGTTGCTGGCCTTGGTGGAACCGTGCAGGTTCAGCCAGCGTGGTAGATTCCTTCTCGCGTGGGGTGCGCTTTCCTGGTTCCCCACCTTGTTCCTCCCCTCTCCATTTGTTCCAGTCTTGGTACTCTGCCATTTGTGCCTTATGAGGCCAAGGCTGTGCCTCCTTCTTGGGGACTGTGCTTGGAGCAAAGGTGAGCCACCAGGAGTAAGGTCGGAAGCCTAAGTCCCCTGGCACCTGAGCACCATGCCAGTGTGATGAAGGGGAAGTGAATGCAGCGTCCAGGAAACAGCAGGTGCCAGAGACCAGGAGCGTTGTCTTCTCTTTCCTCTGGGGCGGCTATGTTTGCAGAAGGACAGTGTACCACAGTGTGAGAGAACGTAGAGAGGTGTTCTCCCAGCCTCTCAGTGAAAGGCCCCAACTTTTCTGGCCCTGGGGACACCAAGTTTTCTCTTGTATCAACTCCAGATTTCTCTGTTCAATTCAGATATTTCCTTCTGGTGTTTGTCCCAGTGGGGAAGAAATACCTAGTTCTTGTTCTTTCTGAAATAGCTTCTTTATTTAAATATGCTGTTACAGACACCTTGGTCCGCTTGCTCTCAGGGCCGAATGACAGTTCTCAAAGTTTTTGAACAAGAGTGTTATTATAGGTACCTCTTGGTTATCACCCATCCCCTCATTTTGCTGATGGGAAGACCCAAGTCCCCTGCTGAGGGTTTGCTTGTGGTCACGTAGGTTATGGAAGGAGGCTGCGGGCTCGTCCTGCTTACAGAGGTGGTGAGGCCCCCCAGGACCAGCCTCTAATTTTCTATGATTTCCGGGAGACTCCGGCATGTTTTGTGCGGTGCTGCCCACCCACTGGATTGGTACCTCTGAGTGCATTAAAGTGTGCTGAAGCTCTCAGTCAAGTCCCAGGCCATCGCGGATTGCCCTGAACCCTGACCAGGCCAGACATGGAGGACTGTGTTACTTGGCGATGGCTAAGCTGGTGCCTGGTAACCAGGGCCTGTGTCCTGCCTTGGTGTCCACCCTCTCGGATGAGCCTGATTAGCCAGGACCTGTCCACAAGTAGATAGAATAGTCTCATCTCTTTACAGGCCAGCTTGGCACAACCTTCTACTCTAGTATAGGGGAAAAATTGAGGTCCAAGGTAGCAAGGGACTTAACATGGGGTCACGTAGCAGGACATTGGCAGCAGAGAGGTTGAGACTCAGGGTTTCCCGACTCTCCACCCAATTTTCTCTCATCTATCTTTTAATGACAGTATGTATGTACAAATTAAAAGCCCCTGAAATTGAAAGCAACACTGAAACTTACCGTCAGTGGCCTGCAGAAAACCAAGGGCCTTTAAGGAAGCAGCCCCTGTTGTGGGGATGATACAGGAGCCAGGGTCCCTTGGGCGTGGGGCGCTCCTCTTGGCAGGTGTTATTGCTCATGTCACAGCCTCTGTGTGCCACTGAGCTAAAGCGCCTTTGATCAGTAAAGCAGAGCACGCAGGAGCATGAGTCAGAGCCGGGGACCTTGATTAGAGCCCCCTCCCGAGCCCCGTACTGACCATGCGGAGCAGCCACACGGCCTTCTGCAGAGTCCTGTGAGAGCCTGGCGACACCCCAGCAGTGCCTGCACTGTCCTGTGGGAGGGAACTCGGCCCTCTGGCCCTCACTGGTGTCCAGGTGTGAGACAGGCTGGCCGCAGGCGAGCAGCCACGGGCATCAGGTTGCACGCAGCTGAGGGCAGCTACTGTTGGAGCGTCTGCCTCGCGTGCTGGAGGCCCTGGGTTTGGTTCCCAGCCAACCAGCCAACCAACTTCGGCGCCTTTGGCTGAAGGTGACTTCAGGTGACTTGCAGGGCTCTGTGCAGGTGGTGTGGTGGTGGCGCCAGAGCGTCTCTCCAGAAGCCTGCTCGCCTCCCTTGTGCACTTCCTTTGCAGACTAAGCGTGTCACTGGAAGGGAAGCCACCGCTGACCTGCTGCAGACCCAGCAGGTGCAGAGCCCTGGGGAGATCACGGCCTCGGTGGCGTTCGCAGCCCTGTCTCCCCACACAAGGTCCCGCATTGTGACCGCGGAGCCTTTGTGCCACGTTTGCCTGGCATTGTGGGCGGCGCGGCTGATTCTGCAGTGCAGCTGCTGTCTTCCTTGGCGGGGCGAGGCCCTGGGACGGGGGCGGCCCGCACAAAGAGCCTCTGTGGCCTGTGAGTGAGCAGCTCCCTGGTGCGACCGAGTGGGGTCAAAGCCAATCCTCAGCGTCTGTGCTGCTGTGAGCAGCCGGTGTGGCTGCCCCCTGCCACCTGAGCTGGTGTTGCCACCGCGCTCTGCTTGTCCCCTGGATAGATGGGCTCCTCCCACAGAACTCGGAGCCCCCTAAGCCCTTCCTCATGGCCATCTGCCCACCCAGCCGACAGACCTGTCCTAAGGACCCTCTGTCCCCTTTTGCTGTGCTGCCAGCTGTTTCTAAACATCTGGCTCCGTGGCACTCCCTGCGTGTGTGCCATGTGTCATTGGCATTTATTGGTCTGGATTTCCTAGAGTGTGGGTTTTCTCAAGCCCAAGAACAAAGCTCAGTTGTTTGGCGCTCCTGGGATGACCTCACTGCTCTCTGGCCTTCTGTCTTGTCCCCACCCATCACTCGCAGGGACACCAGAAGAGGTCCCTGCCTGATTCCCTTCCACAGTCCCAGGTCCACGCCTGCCAACTCCACATGTGGACTTCCTGATCTCTCGGGAAGACAGTCATTGGAAGGGGAAGTGGCTGATCATCCGGGCGGAAAGGAAGGCCTGGGTCCCTTCCTGCAAGCCCTTGCCTGTCCCCACTCAGTGACCTTCTCACGCAGACCAGTGTGTGGTTGGTGGTGCTACCCTCAGTCTAGTTTTGCTTGGAAATTCCAAGGCCATTTGGCCAGTGCCTGGGGAAAGCCTTTGTCTTCACACCTGGTTCCTGTGCGGGCCTTATCTTTAGGTTCAGCCAGAAGATCTAGCCTCATTTTGGGGGGACTGGAGAGGGCACAGGTAGAAGGGCAGGGTGCAGTCCCTCAGGGTGGCTACTCATGCACGGAGGGGCTATCTGTGAGCAGCGAAGCATAGGCAGCCCGTGTGAGGAGGTCAGGGTGGAAGGTGGGTGCCAGGGAACTGGCTTCCTCTGCTGCAGAGGCCAGCACCGGCTGCCGTGAGACCTGTGTGTGCTCCCGCTCAGCCTAGTACCTGTGCCCCTCCGTGGTCCCTTCACTGAGCCAGGGCTGCAGGCAGTGTGACGCCTGTGTCTATTTCCCTAGGAAGATGGTGCTTGGGTCGCGCCAGCTTCTTAGAGATCCAGGTCCCCAAACTGAGCACCTGCCACCGCATGGTTTGGGGTCTCATGTAACTGTTAGGAGTCTGCAGGGTGGTTGGAAGAAAAGCATTAGGAAATTTATTAGAAAAGTGAGTAGCGATCACAGGTAACGTGGGCTTCCCTGGAGACCGAGGAACTGCCGCAGGAGTGGCTCCCACCTGCACGGAGCGGCTCCCCAGAGCCACACGGGCACTGTGCTAAGCACTTGGTGTCATCTCCACCTCGTCACCACCCAGTGCAGAATGGACCTCTGTGCCTTTTTACAGATTGAGTAATGGAGGGAGAGAGGCCAGCATGCTTGCCCTTGCTGGGGATTGAACTTGGGCTCTCTGACTCCTGGACTTGATTAGTCTGTTCAAGTCGGATGTCCTGTATTGGGTGTCTTAGGTGCCTCACATGAAGGGGTTGACTGAGTTTCCCTCCAGAGAAGCCTGGGCCTTAGAGAAGGCTCACAGGGGTCCCCAACGTGGCCTTTAAGTTTTCGAGGGATTTGAAAGCCTCCAGGGAGAGGGGGCTGTGAGTGGTCCAGAGCCCACTGAGGATCCGGCTGGTTCCCAAGCACCATGAGTGGCGGCTCCACCGCCCTCGAGGGACCTTCAGGGTGGAGTAACTCGGTTTCTACTGAGTTTTCTGGGCTGCAGCTGACGCCTCTTTGTTCACCTCTTGCAATGACAGACACATCGCTTGTTCTGGGGTCCGAGTTTAGTAGCTGGCCTCTGTCTGCTCCGCCGCGGTCCTGCCTGGTGTGTGACTATCCACACATAGAGCTGGCCGCTGCCATGGAGTTGAGAAGGCAGAGAGGGTGCTGGTGACCCCGCCTGCAGCGTGGTGCCTGGACGCGCTTTCATGCCACGCCAACTGGCCCTCTAACTTTTTTTTTTTTTTTGCGGTGCTGGGGATTGAACCCAGGGCCTGTGCTTGCGAGGCAAGCGCGCTACCCACCACGCTACACCCCCAGCCCGCGGCATGGCCTTGACGCAGAGCCTTCTGTCCGTTTCCTCGCTGTTGAGATCGAGGCTCCTGACCACTCCTGCTCTCTCTCTGCAGACCTACTCAGGCCTCTTCTGCGTGGTCATCAATCCTTACAAGAACCTGCCCATTTACTCCGAGGAGATCGTGGAAATGTACAAGGGCAAGAAGAGGCACGAGATGCCGCCACACATCTACGCCATCACGGACACGGCCTACAGGAGCATGATGCAAGGTGAGCCCGTGCGGCGGGCTACGGCTTCAGCCTCGGACACCCTTGCAGGCACTCCCTCCCATTCGCTGTCCCACTAGCTTGGCGGCTGGCGTGGGGCATTGTGTGGTGGCTGGCATCACCTGTAAGTCATCGTATGGGGACTGGGGCCAGGGCTGGTCAGAGGACACATTGACCTGTTGGCAGCGGGCTCCTGTTCATCCTGGGCTGCTGGTGCGGTCGCCTCCCTCTCCTCCCGGCTCCTCCTGGTTCCTCCCTTTCCTGCGTTCTCCCCTCATCTTATCTTGCTCCTTCGCCGTGGCTGGAAATGTGCTTGAGTTTTGTCCATCTTTGGAAAAGAGATGCGAAGCCTCTGGGGCGTCCACACCCCTCTGGCTTGCCCCACGCTCCCTGGCTATCAAGGCGAAGTGTTTTGGAGGACGGGGCTGGACTCCCACCTGGTTCTGCCTCCAGTCGCGCCCCTTGCCCGTCTTCTGGCCCACAACGCGGCCAGCTGCGAGGGAGGCCCCTGGTTCCTGGTATTGGAAGCCCTTGCACTCCAGAGTTCTTGTCTGACTCCCACCCCAGTGGGGGGGCTTTCGCCCACTCCCCTCCTGCAGCCTCCCGGTGGCTCCTATCACCGTTGCCTCCGCTAGCGACTGTCTCCCCGTGCTCCCTGCCCTGTGTGTGGTGCTCATCCACCTCCCTGGCCTCTCCCCAAGGCTCCTTTGCATGATGGCTTCATCTGCTGGAGGGGCTCCCCCAACACTGTGACTGAGAACCGGCATCGTCACCCAGTTGCCACCAACTGCTTCTGCCAAGCTTCCATTCCTCCAGGCCTGGCAAGCTTGGCACGCTGTTCTCTCCCTCCTTGACTCCCCTAGGTCAGTCAGGACTTCTGTGCTTTTTTTCTTCCACCACTTCTGACCCAGGCCCCCACCTTGCCCCCCGAGGCCCTCCAGTCCCCAGCTGGCACAGTTCTTGGCCTGTGCTGTCTGTGGTCTTGTCACCTCCACCTCACAGAGCCCAGCCTGGTCCTCTGTCTAGAATGCAGGTCATGCTCTTTGCCCCAGAGGCCCCACTCGAGCTCCAGCAGCGTGCAGCCCCCTGCACCACTGGCCCCTGCCCCTCCCAGCCTCGGCTACAGGAAACCCCTTGGTTCTCCAGCAGGTCTCTGCTTCGGAGTGCCCCACCTGCTGCTCTGCTGCAGTGCCTGGCAAGCCCCTGCTCCTCTTCCGTTTCTTTTCTCCCTGCTGTGTGGCAAGGGCTCGTGTTGCTCTGACCCGAGCTTAGCCGGTACCTGGCCTGCATCACCCGAACTCAACCTGGCAGCCCGTGATCTCCTGTCTCGTATTGGCAGTGTGTTTTTACGTATCCCTCTTTCAACGTGGTAGTCCATCTGGGCAGTGGTGGTGATGAGTCTGTAATAGCAGCTTCGTCCTAGGCTAGTGGTTTCCGCTGGGACGTGTCTTTCCCGCACCATGGAGGTGTTTCGCTCTTAGGCTTATGGATCATGTGGGGTGTCCAAGTTTGGCCTAGCCTTTGGCCTATGTTCATGTCTATCAAAATTCCTCGCGGAAGCCAGCCCTTTGGTTTTAAAGTAGGATGTCTGTCTCAGAGTGCTAATGAGAACAGTCTGGTGGAAGAATATTCTGTGAGATTCCAGAAGAGCCTGAGTCTCTGTCTCCAGAGGTTATGAGTCAGTTTTCTCTTGGCTGTCTCTTGGCTGGCCTGGAGCAGGAAGTGTCCTCTGGGGTCTTTTTGAGACCTGAACTACTGAAGGAGGGCACGTTCCCACACTTGGATCTGGGACCGAGCGCTCATCCAGCCGCTTTTCTTTTCTGCAGTCCCTTCCGACAGCTGCAGCCTGGCCATCTAGTGTATGGTTCCGGGAGCCTCGGGTGCTGGAGCTGGGTCTTCAGATGTCCTTCAGTAACTTGTGGGACTCTTTCCCCAAGAGATTTGTCGATTTTTATTTATTCAACAATAGAAATTTGGCTTGCCTGCACAGTTCTGTGTGCCTGTGTCCTGCACAGGTGGGAAGTACCTGGGGGGGAGGGGGATGTGGGGAACTGGAACTTCCTTTGTCTTGTCCCAGCAGAATGGATTTAGTGGGAACACGGAGCTGCCTGACTACGGCAAGGGTGAGGGGGCGGGGGGCGTTTCCGCCTGGCCGGGACCAGCCGTGAGTGGTCTGCAGTGGGAGGCTGAGGTCTGGGCTTGCCTCTGCAGAAGGCAGGCTCCTCGCTGTCAGTCTCAGCAGCTTCCACCTTGCCTTCTGCGAGGCGTCCGACTGGCGGTGGCTCTTTAGCTCCCACACTGACCAACTAAGGATGTTTCCAATCTGTTGAGAAGTTCCTTCCCCGCTGTACACAGTGGACCTGCGAAGCATTAGCAGCAGCTCTGGTTCTCGGGACAGGGAGGAAGTTAGTAACAGAAGTTGCTCTATTACAACAAGATGGTTCACTAGTGAAGAAAGTTCCCAAGAGGAGCCTTCGGTTCTTACCCTACGTCAGGGTCGCGGGCCGAGCCCCGCAGGCTGCTGAACTCTCCTCCTCTCCCTTTCGGAGTGAAGTCAGCAGGAGCCGCCCACCTGACTTTGGTGGCAAAGAGGTTGGTTCTCTGTCACTCACATCTTAGTAGGTGGGGCCAGATGGTTCCTTTTCTTCTTTTTCTTAAAGCAAGAATTAGACAAAGCTTTCCTTCCTGAGCTGACTATAGCTTATGACATCCTAGCATTTATTCTGCCAAATAGGGTAACTGGTGCCTTTGGGGACAGGACTTTGACAAGACAAGCTCCTTGACTTCCCAGGGACTTTCCTGTCTCGTCTGTGGAATGCTCTGGTTGGCCTCTACAGTCCTGCTTTCTGCCTGGGTCCTGCAGTCATTAGCAATAGTATCCCCTCACTTGGAAATCAAGTTTGGATAATAAATTATGTGTTACTCTGCCTATTTGTCAGACTGAATCGGGATTCTCTAACCTGGCCTTGGTGACATTCGGGGCTGGGCCAGTCTTTGTTGGGGAGGTGGGGGACACGTGCTGAGTACCACAGGACATTCAGAGTATCCTGGTCTTGGTTCCCTGCATGCCAGTAGCACCTTCGTTCTTCAGTCTGACAACCAAAAATGTCCACAGATGTTGCCACCAATTGTCCCATCCGGCAGAATTGCACCCAGTTAAGGATCCCTGGATTAAGCTTTGCAGATTGCTTTTACTCTAGTGTCAATTCAGTCAATCAGTAGTGGTCGCCTGGATCCTGTGCTGGCATGGATTTGACCCAATGCCAAGGAATGCTGTGATAGACTAGTACTGCCTGCCTTGGGCACAGGATGGGGCGTGGCAGCACATGGTGCCCTGGATTAGGCTGTGGAGATAGGCAGTGGGAAGCGCCAGATGGCCGAGAGGTTTTGTAAGTATCCTGCCGCTGGGGGCCTGGCAGTCCAGGTGGAGACAAGACATGTCTGCAGACGGGTTTGTGGTCAGAGCTGCATAACAAGACAAGCCACTGCCAACACCTGGTGCCAGCATGACTGGGACAGGTGTCAGGTGACGTGGAGTTCAAGAGAGGTGGGGGGCGTCACCTTCTGCAGAAGGCCAGCAGGCCCATCGGCAGGCGCGTCCAGTGCCTGCAGCCGACCCAGGCAGTTTTGTTTGTTGTTTTGGTCTCCAGCCTTGGGCTTCGTTAAAGCTGGCGACATGGTCGCTTCTCCCTGTCCACCCTGGCTCTACTGTTTGGTTCTTTCACTCTCGTGGCCACTCATGGGCTGTGAGCCTTGGAATGGGGCCATTCCTCAGCACCAAAGGCTCTGAGGTTGGAGAGAGTGTGAGCCTGGTGCTGCTGAACCCTGTGGGCAGGCACGGGCAATAGGGGGGCAGTAGGGGTGCAGGTGAGTCCCAGGGTGGACCTCAGCCAGCACCTGAATCTGAACATGCCTGGCTGGGCTGGGAGGTGGCTCTTCTGGCCCACTCTGTGGCCAGGCCCCCGGTCTCCACGGGATCTTCCTCCAGCCCCCTCTCTGCAGCAGAGGTAGAGCAGTAGGAACGTCCTCTGGCGTCCATTAGCTGCAGTGCCAGGTTTGACTCACTTTCAGTGACTCTGGTACTTTAATGAGCTTCTAGCTTTTCTGGGGAGGCAGCAGCAGGGGCTGCTTCCATTCCAAGCCTAACCCACTCGGAGCGTTTGCTCTGTGCTGCCCCCTCCCACCCACCTCTGCCTCTCAGTGAAAGCTGCACCAGAAGTGACCTGTCCCTGAGTAGTTGCTCGCGGGCCAGGTGAGTGCTCACGTTCCCCTCAGGGGTTGACTAGCCTTGTTGGATAAACGGTGAAGGGTAGAATTTCCGTGCTCTCTTCCCACCTGAACAGCATGGTCCATCTAATCGCAGGTGAAGGGACAGGCTCGGCTCGTTTGCTGGCTTGAGCTCCGTGGGTGTGCAGGGCCTCCTAATTCCCTGGGCAGGGCCGCCGCCTCTCTTCTCCCGGCCAGTGTCAGCTAGAGATCAGGGGCAGGCGAGGCCTCCCTTCTCCTCTGCCCACATCCTCCCTACCCTGTGGAACTGTCTGCTTCCCAAGGTCTTTCTCAGAAAATGTGCCTGCTTTTGTCGGAGGCTGGGGAAGTGCTTCAGGGTGCAGAAAAGCAGCGGCCCCAGGACAGGCCTCGAGGAGCCTCAGCAGCGGGAAGCACAGAGCCTTGACTCCACTCCAGCAGGAATGTGCCGCCACAAAGGCCACGCTGTCTGCCAGGGAGGCCTGGGCCAGGCCCTGTGCATCCCCTTGTGCCTAGAAAGGCAGTGTGGCTTACTGGGGAGGGCCGGGACCTGCGCCTGCATAGCATGCTGTCACCCTGGGTTGTCCGAGCACCTGCTGTGCACCAGGTACTGTGCTGAGAGCAATCTGGCAGGCAGTGGATCCTGTCTGGAGGAGGCCTCTGTCCCCAGAGGCAGGCTCATCAGCTCCTTGATGAGTGTGAGGCTCCCATACAGGCAGCGTGCCTGCTGAGCCTTCAGGGCCACTAGCGTAGGGTGGGTGTGGAGAGCCACCCAGCTCTCTAGGTCACTGGGGGGGCCTGGGGGCCTCTTGGCCTTAGCTTTAGGGAGGCGCTTGCCCTGCGAACACAAGGTGTGCTGGAGGAGACCCGGGGCTTGGACGGGATGGAGTAGGTCTCTGCTCTGTCACCTCCTGACTGTGGCCTGGCCGGGGCTTGGAACCTACGTTTTCTTGGAGCCTGCGTTTTCTCTCTGCTGCTTGGACTTGGGAAGACTTCCACGAGGCTGGGCTGAGAGTGACCAGCACCTCTAGTCAGGGAAGTGGGAGACAGCCTGCAGCGTCCTGCCTGAACCGCCCCGGTGAGCCCTGCCATCTCCCTGTCCTGACCACACTCCTGTTCGCCCAGCCAAAGAGCCAGCTGCTTCCTCCAGGTGGGCTTTTAATCTCCTGAAAGAGACTCCTGGGAGAGTCCAGGGCTTTGGGAGCAACAGGCCCAGGACGTGACTGGTCAAAGCGCCTTCCCTGGGGCCTCCATGGAGCACCATGGAGTGGTCAGTCGTGGCCGCAGCTCTGTGGCACTTCAGAGAGTGCCTTGCTGCTCTAGAGTCTGCTGTCCTGCGACCCTGCCCGCCGTGCTCCGGTGGACCTGGGAAGCCCTCTCCACGCGGGCCCGTGGGCCCTGCTGATCCTGGACTGAGGAGACTGTTTTCTTCCAACCCCCAAGAGAAAAGCACAGCCCTGGGCCGGGGCTGCCTGAGGGCAGCGTGGCCAGGCTTGTCAGTCTTGTTTCCAGAAAACCTTCTGGGAGAGGGATCTGGTGAATAGAGGCTTTTCATGGACAGCTTTAGGCTTCCTTTTGTTTTGCTTTTAATCCAACCCAGTGGGCCCCTGCTTGGCTTGGGCTGGCTGAGTGGGAGATAAGAAGAGTGCCCTCTTGGAACCTGGAACTTCGGGAGTAGTTGGAAACTTGACCCAACGTGTTAGTCCTCCTCCCCACCCCAAGACACACAGCTCCTGCCCCGTAAAGCCCCTAAGGGCCCAGCCCTCTGTGCTTCTGACCCACGCGCACAAGCTCCCTCTGGCTGTCCTGCTCCGCTGCGTAGCTGCAGACTCCTGTTGCGGCCCAGGACGCCGGGACTGGAGGTGGTGTGTTGGGAGAAAGTCGCTTTCCTTTTCTGGTCAGATTCCTGGAATTAAGCTGTCAATTCAGAACAGAAATCAACAAGCTGGAAGCCTGCAGGTCTCGAGCTCTTCCGGTCTTGGCCCGGCCGCTGGCCCGGTGCCGACTCCTGTGATAACTCGAGGACCCGGGCTGTTCGTGGGGAGGTGCCCTGCACTCCCGCCCCCTGACTCTTCACGCGGTCTTTCCTGACCAGCACGAGCTGGGCCACGGGTGCAGGAGGGCCCGGGTCTGGGCTGAGAGAAAAGGAAGCCACATTCTGCCCGCGGTGGCCAGGTGCCTCTGCCTGGACTGGCCGCCCTCCTCCAAGGCAGCTGGAGCCCTGGGTTGTCCAGGAAGCAGGTCCTGGGACTCACCTCCCGGTGTCCTCCAAGCGGCTGGAGACCTCTTTGTTAGGGCCCTTGGTGCTCGGGAACCGGGATCCTCCCCAGCATCCTCCCCAGCATCACCTCGCAGAGCCGTCTTGCTCTGTGTCCTGGTGTTCCTCCCTCCTCCTCCCCTTGCTCCCTCCCTGAGGCCCAGCCTCGGCCGGACTGGGAGCCCTGCTTATTCTCTCCAGGGTTCTGCAGCAGCCCCTCCCACCCGCCTCTCCTTTTCCCCATGGGGAATGTTGGTGAGAGCCAGGTGGGGCTGAGCCCTGCGAATTTCTTTCCTCTGGCCTGACACCTGCTGCAGCTGCCTGCCAGGCAGCCTCTCAGAGAACATTCCCCCTGACCCTGCCCTAGAGGAGGTGGAGGCCAGCCAGCCTGGCCCTCCTGCCAGGTGGCCTCTGCAGGGAACTGCTTGTGTTCTGCTGGTGCATTTTGGCCAAGAGAAGCCTGGTCTGGGGCCTTGCTTGCCCTCTGACGTAATGAAAGTCACGAGCAGTCCCAGGAGCCTGGTTCATCCTGGTGGAGAGGGCTGCCCTTCCCTCCCTTCTGCACCTGGGGACTTGGGCCTTCCTGGCAGGCTCAAGCCGAGGGCCTCACTGAGGAGCACGGGGGTCATTCGCAGAGTTGCTGGGCCTCTTCCAACTGCCCCTGACTTGGATTGCTGCCAGGTGAGCATCTCCCTGGTTCTGGGCCAGCTGTGTGCCCTGGAGACTCAGGAGGTGCAGCAGAGTGTGCCCGCGCTGTCCAGGGCTTCGTGTTGCCTTTGACTGCTGGGCGGACAGGCTGCCAGGACTCCGCTCACCCGCTGACCTGCAGCCTCTGCCGATGGGCAGCCTGGCCTCTGCTGTTTCCCACCCTGTCTGCTGCCAAGTGCCTGTCCCTCAGCTGTGCACCGGGCTGGCTGTGGGGAAGCTAGCAGACCAGCGTGGAAGGCCTGCCTACCTGTTGGCGGACTGCAGGAGCCCTGGGGACGAGCACCGGCAGCAGGTGCTCTCGCGGAGGGGAGCCTGGGAGGAGCAGGAGCCCGGCACCAGGGTGCCTGGCCCACTCTGTGACTGACGGCTCCGACAGACTCTTGAGCTTGGGGGACCTCGCAGCCGGTCTCTAGGTCGAGGCAAGTGAATCTACGCTCTCTGAGGCTCCCAGCCGGAGTGTCAGGGCAGAGCCCCCAGGTCTACATTTGGTTTAGTGCTTTGCATTTGACCCTCTGACCCAGATTCTGTCCACAGAAAAGGGACTCTAGAGTCTTGGGGGCTGTTCCATTTCTCAGTTCCCCAAAACCCGTGCAGCCAGAGGTGGGTCCCAGGGCAGGACTGTCCCACTGTAGCCTTGTAAAACTTCCTCCACAGGAACCACTGCAGGCACTGTCCCCGCGAGCCTGGCCATGAGTCAGTCCCCGGCAGCGGCTGCTGGTGAGCCAGGCCCTGCTCCCTTCCTCCTGTACTTCCTGTTGGGCTGATGTCACAGCTGTGTGAGCCTCGTGGCCTTTTATGGACAAGAATCAGCCAGAGCTCCTCTCACAGAGGAAGTGAGGGATAAGGCCCCGTCGCTGTACCTGGGTTGCGTGCCCCGGTGGAGTACCTGCAGGCAGGCTCCCTCCTCCCACCTGACCGCCTTCTGAGTGGCTGGAGGCACCTGTGCACACTGGGCAGCCACATCAGCTCAGGTGACCTCATCGCATTGGCTTGGTCAGCCTTGGGGCTGAAAAATCAGGGAAGGGAATGGCCTGGTCACTGAGTGTGTAGCTCACGCAGGCCTTTCCTGTGGTTCAGGATGGCTCTGGGGAGCTGGGGGGCTCTGACTTGTTGAGGACAGCAGTCGGGGTGCCTGCCTGCATTTGCTGGTTCAAGTGATTGTCCCCTCCTTGGGTTGGGAAGGTCTCACTTGAGGTAAGCCTGTTGCTGCTCTTTAAGACGCCGCAGCAGAAGGCTCACAGTCTGTCTCTATGCCCCCCACCTCCAAGATGGGGCAGAGACAGATGGGCTCAGGTGCCATCTGTCCCAGAACAGAATAGGGTGGTCCTTGGTGGCTGTCGTGCACTGCCCAGGACCAGGCCTCCTTCCGTGTGGAGGCAGGAAGGGCATGTTCAAATAAGCCTTGGTCCCTACAGGCCCAAGTAAGTCCAAGCCAGGACAAAGAGTGGCCTGGACTCTGGAGTGTCCTCGTCCACTGAGATAACAGCGTGGGGCCAGGCTGATGGCACGAGTGCCAAGGAGGGTCCCTGCCAGGATGCATGGGAGGGAAACCAAGAGCCTGCTGAGAATTCTAGCCATGCCACCACCAGAAGAGGTGTTCTGGGCTCAGGAGCAAACCCCAGGCTGCTGTGGGAGACAGCAGGGCGGTCACTCCTGCCATAGTACCTTGCACGGTACCCTGTGGCCACATGAGCCGAGATGACAGACTGATGCCTACCGAGAGGTTGCAGGCCCTGGGCAGGTGTGAGGGGCCACTCTTAACCCCGGGCAGGTGGACTTGGGATGCTGCAGGTTGGGCCAGGGTGAAGAAACTGGTAGCGTTCTTCCTGGAAGCCCGAACCCAGGAGAGGTTTCTGGCAAAGCAAAGCAAGGTTCCTTTACAGTGTGTTCAGGCTGTGTGGACACTGGGAACCGAACTCAGGAAAGGGAGGTGGTGGCCCGGTGGGGCGGAGGTGGGGATGGTGGGCTGCATGGGGGTTGATGAACCCAGCCCTGGGGTTTGGGAACCTGGAGATCACACAGCTGCTGTGAGTGTGTTCACGTATGTCTGCACGTGTCCATGTGATGTGCCACGCGCACCTGTGGACGCGTACCTGTGGCCTTGAGCACATGCACACGGGCACCTGTGTGCCCAGGCCTCTTGGGGACAAGTCTGCACACGAATCCCCGTGTGTTTGCACCCTGCTGTGCAGGCCTTCCCGTGGGGGGACTCTGACTCCTCCTCACACGCTTAGAGGAATTCCAGCCATTCCCGGGACTGGGCTTGGGGAGCTCTGGGAAAACGCTTCCTTCTGGAAGGGATGGAGAATGTTTCCTTTTATGGTAGCGTCGGGCGGCTGCCGCTCACGGCTCGTCAGCACGCGCAGGTGCATTCTTGTGGAGCGGTGACTAAACATGCCCGCGGCTGGGCAGGCCACAGGGAGCTGAGCGGGGAGGGCAGGCCCCGGACAGCCCTTGCCTGTCACGGCACTGTCAGGGAGACAGGGGTGAGAACCGGTCTGAGCTCCCCCCGCCTTGGTCCCTTCTGTCATCCCTCCTGTCTAATCGAGGCTCGGCCACACTCCAGTGTCTGGCCTCGACGGACTCTGTTTAATGGGAAAGACAAGACTGGGGGGAGGAAGGTGACCCCAGGTCGTCCCCCAGGGCTCCCACTGGAGTCCAGTGTGTGTGTGTGTGTGTGTGCGCGTGACCGTGCTCCCCGGCCTCCTCATCCTGTAGATGTGTCTTGAGGGGACTGGGAGGGGGCTGCAGGGGCCGCTGCGGTGGTGTGGGTGAGGCCCGTTCCTCTTGCTGTGACAAGAGTGAGTGCCCAGCCCGGGCCTTGTGGAGAGCTCGCTCAGGGAGGGTGGTCAGTGCCTGCTGCATCTCAGCGCTGACTTGGCCTCCCTAGCCAGGAGCCGTTCTCCCGTGTGGCGGAACCCTGGGCCCTGAACCCCGTGGCAGCCGGGGTGAGTCCTGTGCAAACCATCCGCACCCTTGTTTCCTGCCTCTGACTGAGAAGCCAGTGGCCACCCTGCTCCTCCGCTGTTCCTCCTGCAGCCCTGACGCTGCCCTGGCCACCCTGTCGCAGCAGCTTCATGGTGGGAGGTGAGGAGGCTGCTGTTTGAGGAGCTCACTTTGACAGGTGCCGCGGCAGGGCCACATGTCATTTCTTCCATGGACAAATCCTGCAGGGGAGTTGGTAGCACGTCTGCTTTGTGTTAGGGAAACGGACAGCCAGGATCACACAGCTGCCTGCAGCGCAGACCTGGAGGTGGCCCTGCCGATTCAGGCCGCTGACGTCCGCGTGGCGGAGTGCTGCGGTGTGGGAGAAAATGGGGAACAAATGAGTTGGTGATTTAGCTGCTGCTGAAGATTGACACCCAGCACTGACCTGGGCTAGCCAGGTTGTCCTCGAGCCTGTCCATCAAGCTCGGCTTCAAGCGTGGGCACTGCTGTCCCCCTGGCAGAAGGAGCATGTTTATATCCTTCCTTGCTGAGCAGTTCCCACGGGCTGGGGATCTTTGCCAGAAGTTCCCAACACCAGGCCTGAGAACAAGCTGTCACGGACGCTTGTCAGAAGCAGCCCTTCTTTCCAAGTTCCCTCAAAAGTGACACCACGGCACACTTTGCATGTGCTGGACACCATACTAGTGTCTGTGTGTGTCATGGATGCTCCAGCTCAGAGAAGCCTGTGCGGCTGCTCCCCATGCCAGGGTTGACCACGGCAAAGCCCTCCTGCCCTCCCGCTCAGCCGCATTCCTTCCTGCCACAGGCCCATGTCTGCCGGCCCAGCACAGCAGCAGACACAGAAGTGCTGGCTGCACCTTGTGCTCGGCGAAGCAGCCTCTGGGAGCTTTCCAGAGATCTGCTCTCTCCAGTGTGGGAGGAGCAGCAGGCCTGGTTCCTGGGGTGGGGTTGGTGGTCGGCAGTCTGAGCTCCTGAGGCTCGGCCGCATGTGAACGTCCTCGTCCAATGAGGCCCACGGTCAGTCGGCCTGTCATGGCGGTGGCGAGGGTCCTCTGCAGGGGTGGCTTTGAAGTCTGTGCTTCTTGACTGGGAAATGGGCAGCTCTCCCCAGGCCAGAGGGGAGGCTCCTGACTCTTAACCAGTGTAACCAGGTGTCTCCTTTGTTTCAGACCGCGAAGATCAGTCCATTTTGTGCACGTAAGTGTTTCTGTGTCCGGGTGCTGGGGCCTGTCTCCCACCTTGTCTGCTCTGTCCTGTCTTTTCTCATTTGTTTTCTCTCCCTCTCGATGGAACCCAACCTTATTCTTGAGGAAGGAATATTCTCACCCTGCTTGGAGCCAGGTGATGAGTCCTGTTCCTGATTTAGGCTCCCTTCGCTGCCCAGGGACGGGAGTTAGGGTCATGTGTCTCCTGCCTGCTTCCACAGGCTTCACAGGAGCAGGTGCACTGGAGGGCGGGTCGGGGGCGTTCGTGGTGGAGCAGAACCGAGAGTCTTCTCCACCAAGTCCAGTGGGGACCGACCGCCCTCCTGAGCCTTCCAGCAGAGTGCGTTCCCTCCAGCTCTGAACAGGCTTTCTTTACCTAGACTGCGGTTGACGCTGGTAACCTCTGAACTTAACAAAGAGATAAAGAAACCCCGTGGCCAAGGGAGTTAATGGTCAGGACACGCCTTCAAATGAAGTTTCAAAGGAACATGTGTTAGTGCCTTTGACCCCGAAGTCAACAGCTGCTGCACACTGATTCCTAAAGCATTTGGCTGCAAAGGCTGCCAAGTGACAGGGCAGGCAGCGGACATGAGCTAACTTTTGACCAGCTTCTGGAAGGCCGTGGGAAATGGTCTGAGTGAGAACTGCAGAAGTTCGCATCTCGTGGGCTGTCCCCTTCTCTGCCAGTAGCGTGGCTCCCTGTGGACTCCCAGCACAGGGCAGAATGGTAGATAGCGTGCTGCAGAGGGACAGGCCAGGGAGGGGTCCTGGTCTCACCCGAGGACTTGCTTGACTCTCTTGCAGGGGAGAGTCCGGAGCAGGCAAGACAGAGAACACCAAGAAAGTCATCCAGTACCTGGCCCACGTGGCCTCCTCACACAAGAGCAAGAAGGACCAGGTGAGTGCCGGGCCGCCCTCCCTTCGGGGCCGTGGGAGGGAGGATGGAGGACTTGATGATGGCGGCTCCCGGCGAGGATGCTGTGGGGAGTGAAGCAGAGGCCCACCCCGCCTTCGGAGGTGGCAGCACAGCACGGTCCCGGGAGTGGCCTGGTGGTGCCAGCCCGTCCTGCCCTCAGCCTCCCGACCTTCCGAGTTGCTGCGGAAACCAGGGTCTGCTTAGCGGCCCTCTGGGCTTGGCAGCTAATGCTGCAGAGACGCTCGAGGCTGGCTTCTCAAGTCGACGGAGGCTCTGAGGACCTCAGGCAGGCCTGCCTTGCGTCCCCGTTCTCTTCCTGCGGTTGAGATGCCTCTGGGTGGGCAGCCCCTGAAGGAGGGTAACTGGAAGGTGGTCTCACTCCCGCTTCTCTCCCTCTCCCTCTTGGTGGACTTGGTGACCCCAGCGGCGTCCTGGTAGGTGAGCTGCACGAACTGCACGTCTGCACCGGAATGCGTGTGCCGCCATCGTGTGCCCTTTTCCGTGGTTTTCCTAAGCAGCTTCTCACTCCTCACCGTTGTCACTTTCTGCAGCTAGAACTCTTCTCGTAGGCTCAGCTCACTGTCTTGCAGGAGGGGCTGGGTGTGACGCACAGCGGCCTCTCGTGCACTCTGAAGGGACAGCCCTGCAGATCGGGTTCAGCCTCCTCACCTAGCTGTCCTCAGACTCTGGTGCTGCCCAGATTTCCACACAACGCATGACACCTGTCGTGTCCCGTGCAGCGGGCAGCCTTGCCCTGTGGAGTGGGTGTGTGCTGTCCCGTGGCCCTCGCGCTCAGTGACCTGGACTGGGTGTGCAGGCCAGCCCCTCACCTGCCACCTCACTGCTGAAGCAGTGCCACAAGGCCCACGTGGAGCTTCCCGGGCGGTCAGTCCTCAGCACGAGCGCGGGCACTCTCACACTCAGGCACACCTAACTGCCGTGCGAGTGCCCGCAGTGTCTCCTGCCACCGTGGTGGGGGCCCTGCTGTGCTGTACCGTAGTCCCACCTACATGGAGGTGCGTGTCTGCATGGGACCCGGCGTCCCACAGAATGGCCTCGTGCGCAGCCTTCTGGAGTTGGGCCAGGAGTGACTTTTCATGTGCCAGGCTTCCCAAGACTTCCTGAGTCTTTTTCCATGGGGCGTCAGGAGTTATATTTAGAAACTAATAAAGTCTCTCTCTTCCCTCCTCCACCACCATTTTCCATTCTTTTTAGGAGGCCTATTTTAAAACCAGAGCTGTGAGGTTAGGAGTTCTCTAGCTGTGGTTTTCCTTCTCTGAATTTGCAGTAAAATTCATTTCCCCGCTATTTATTGAATGCTTGGTATGTGACTAGTTCTCGGCAGGGTGACACTGGGGTCCCTGCCCTGGAGGACGGGAGATAAGACCACAACCAGAGAGCAATAAAGGAGACCCACGTGCCTTACGTCTGGATCTCCGGCTGTAGCTAGAAAGGTGGCCCCGAGCACCCCGACCTGTTGCGGGGACCAGAGGGGCTGGTGGGAGCAGAGTTGTCAAAATCTGGTGTGTGGAGGGCACCCCGTCCCTGGCTCTGCGTCTGGCTGGTGTGGCTGCACACAGGTTGCCCCTGGTGTCCACTCACTGCTCCGGCCCTGAGTGTTGAAGGCCCTTGGCTAGTTGGCTGGTTTCTGCGCTGTGATTTCCCACCTGCAGCTGGGTATGAAACACTGGAGACTCTTGAGCTTGGTTGGCTGGTCTAGTATTCAGGGGTGTGTCCTGGATCTCTGGGACAGAGCCCTTCCTCTCCCTCACTTGCAGTGACCCAGTTGACCATTCCCAAACCACCAGACACAATGTGAAACTTCGGCCAGAGCAGCAATTTGGCACAGCTGAGCTCAGGTGGAGGGTCTGTGGGGTATTCTCCCGTACAGCGCACGGTGGCCTGGGACCCCTGCCCTGGCTGCCGTCTTTTAATGCAGTAGTTGGAGCCCGCCAGCAGCAACCCCACTGGCAGAGCCTTTCAGAAGCCGGATGGGTCAGCCCAGACTTAGGAACGTGCACCGTCTCATCATTTCGTGCTGTCGACTTCGCTGAGCGAGCCGAGTCTGATAAAGAGAAACCCTGCTCGGCCGTCCCTGTCTTCAGCAGGGAGCTCTGCTGCACATCCAGGCTCTGCTCCCAGTTGCCCCCGGTCCCATTTCCACAGCACTCGTGTGGTTCCGAACGGGCCTCAGCTTCGCCTCTAGCAGGCGGGCGTGGACTGGGGGGCCACACTCCCGTCTGTCTGCGGAAATGGGAGCGGCTCCGCCAGCCTGGCAGCCTGGCCTGTGCTTTGACAGGAACATTTCCGTGGGTGGGAAGCAGCTCCCACCCAGATCTGGCTCTGAGGGCTGCCTCAGCCGACTTCCCAGGGGCCCCTTCCAGGCCCGCCTGAGGCTGGGTGGAGCCAGTGTCCAGTTACCACATGGAGCATGCTGTGAGGCAGCCTCCGGCCCCTCAGCCTGGCCCTGCTGGCCCTCCTGGCCCTCCTAGGGGCAGGGCACCCCTTACCCGTGTGGCCCTCAAGTGAAGGCTTCCCCAGCCCGGGAGCAGCCCTGACAAGGACGGCCGTGGAGGAGGCGGCTCTGCTGTTCCTGGGCTGCCGCTGGCTGTGGCAGACCCCAGGCACCCTCAGTGCCTGCAGGGAGCTTCGCTGGCGTGCCGCAAGGCTGGGGGCCCTGCCTCTCGGGAGCCCTGCTGCGCGCGTCCCTCATCGATCCTAGGCTGCAGCGGATCCCAGAACCTGCCTCCCCCACCTCGCCCGTGCCTGTGCCTTCCCACCGCCTAGGCCTGAATGGGTTCTTCCTGAGAGGGCTCCGGCTGTTGCGGGGAATGAGTGTCTTGGTCATTCCCGCGTCTTCGGTACAGGATGTCTGTCTGTTTCCAGAGTTGATCTGAGTTGGTGGGTTGGAGCCCCCACGTGGGACTAGGGCAGGTGGAGGTTGTCATGGTGGCTGGCGGGTAAGGTAGGGAGACTTGAGCTGCCTGCCTGCTTTGCTGGATGGTAGCTGCTGCCTTGGGCAGCTCATTCTTCCCCCTCAAGCTTGGCTTCCCCTTCTGTGAGACAGAGCTCCTCCCTCCCGCCTCCCGCCCCCCGTACTGCGAGGATGCAGGGGCAAGAAGGCACGAGGTGCCTTTTGTCTGCCGCCCAGCAGCAGGGCCCACCCTGGTGAGCAGCACAGACCCGGGGTGGCCCTTGCTGAGCCCACATTCAGATACCTGCTGTGGCAGGAGTAGGTGTGGAGGTGGCAGGGCAGGGTCCGGTAGGGACAGTGAAGTATCACTGAGGATGGAGATTAAATGAGCTCATGCCTTTCACCCTATGAATAGGAAAAACCTGGAGATTAACAACAGAGGGGCAGGCGGCAGTGTCCACAGGCCGTCTCTGCTCGGGGAAGGACAGTGCCACCGTGTCCCTTCCTAGTCCACACGCTGCTTTAAGCACATGCCTCTGTGGCCGGGTCCTGGAGCCTCTGGAGCCCCTAGGGCTGCTGCTCACATGCTTTGTGGACGTGCAGACGTGTCAAGATTTCCACAGGCCCCTGGGCAGTGGAGGAGCCTGGCGAAGGTCGCGCGGCGGTTGCCAGAGCCGTTGGAAGCCCCATCCTGGCACGTGGGCTGCAGACCTGGCCCTGCTGTGGGGTCGGCGGGCAGGAAGGTCTGCACCCGCCTGCTCGGCCTCCACCAAGCCCTGTCCTTCGCAGGGGGAGCTGGAGCGGCAGCTGCTGCAGGCCAACCCCATCCTGGAGGCCTTCGGGAACGCCAAGACCGTGAAGAACGACAACTCCTCACGATTCGTGAGTAGCAGGCCGCACTCGGGGCCAGAGCTTCCGCTCAGAGCTGTGGCGCTGGCCTTCCCCTGGGAGCACGCCTCAGGAGCACGGGAGGGTCAAACCTGGAGCTGCTGGTCCCCGGGGCTGCAGGGAGGTCCCTCAGCACGGACCTGCCATCCGCCTCTATCGAGAGGCCGTGAGTAGTCGCTTCGGCCTCCTCCACTAAAGGCGGGGAGAGCAGCTAGGGAGCCGGGAGTCGCCTGTGGCTCCCGAGGCCAGATGGCACAGAGGGGGCACCCCAGTAACAGCCTCCCTGCCACCCTCAGAGGAGCTGGCCAGTCCTCAATTCGGGCTTCGGGCAGCGTGGTGTTTCCAGTTCTGTGTGCCACGTTGGCCGGGCACGTGGGAGCCTCTTGGCTGTCTCTCTTCTGCCCGGACCTACTGGATGCGGGAGCGGGGCTCCTAGCCCCCTGGCTAGGGCAGAGCCTCTGATCTCTTGGTCTTTCCTCAGGGCAAATTCATTCGCATCAACTTTGATGTCAATGGCTACATCGTGGGTGCCAACATCGAGACCTGTATCCTTGTGGTCTAATGGAAGTAGGAAACGGGTCTTGGGGAACTAGCTGTCACCACAGAGAAGCTGGCCCTTATTTCGACACTTCCCCTCGACGCCCCCTCTGTGGAGTTGGGAAGGAGCAGGATGAGCTTATGAAAGCCCAGCACAGAGTCAGGAGCTTACTGGCCAGACAAGGCTCTATATGGATCTGGAGGGAACCATTGAAATCCTCCAACGTGACCCCCAACTGGGTTGCCGCTGCCTTGTGTCTCCCCTGCACCAGTGTCGTGGCCTTTGCTCCTGGGGTATTCTGCTCTCCAATCACTTGTCAGAGGGACCCTTTAAGTAGAGCAGGCTCCCAAGGGAACAGGCCGCTCTATCGGACTGGCTTTGGTGCGGCACCGAGGTAGCCAGCCTCCCCCGACCTGTGTTGCTCCTCAACTCTGCAAAGATCTTCTGGAGAAATCTCGGGCCATCCGCCAAGCCAAGGAAGAACGAACCTTCCACATCTTCTACTACCTGCTGTCTGGGGCTGGCGAGCACCTCAAGAGTGAGTTTCGTCCTGGTGGGGCCGCTGGGCGCTGTGGAGGTGCACGCTGGGGCGCCGTGGAGAGGAGAGGCAAGAATGTCTTCCACCCTCCCAGCTGTCCTGAGGACGGCCTCGCTTCTGAGCATGCACTGGAGGGCGGGGCATGCCGCGGGCGCAGCGGCACACCAAGGCCTGCCACCCGTCTCTGCCCGTCCGTGCTGGTACGGCCCGCTGGCGAGTTGGCAGTGCTGTCACCCTGCAGTTCCAGGGCATCCTGGCTCGGAATCTGCTCCCCATTTCCTGATCTCTGAGGTCCAGCACTGGCGGAAGCCTTGGCTTCAGACCCTTGCTGACCTGCCCTTGCCCTCTCCCCTCACAGCTGACCTTCTACTGGAGCCATACAACAAGTACCGCTTCCTGTCCAACGGGCATGTCACCATCCCTGGGCAGCAGGACAAGGACATGTTCCAGGAGACCATGGAGGCCATGAGGATCATGGGCATCCCAGAAGACGAGCAAATGGGTAGGGACTGGCCCTCCGGGGGCGGGCAAGGCTGGTCATCATGCCTTCCAGGCCTCAGGGCAGGGGACAGGCCTGGGAGAGCGATCTGCTGGCTCCGATGCCCAGGGGCCCTGCTGGAGGAGGCCCTGCGGAGGGGGCCCTGAGCGTGTGGGGTTGGAGCTTCAGGGCTTTGTTCCGGTGGCCCCACAGGCGTTTGCGTCACTGCTGCAGCCCTTGCTGCCTGGGCAGAGTGCAGCAGAGGCGGGGTGGGCTCGGGTTGGCAGAGCCGGAACGAATAGCAGTGTGGAATGGCCTGCGTCTTCAGGTCCCTCGAGAGACAGTAAAGGGGACCTGTGTCCTCTACCAGCTTGAGGCTGTCGTCTGTGGAAAGATGGGGTTTGGGGAGAAAGTGCTCCAATTTCTAGCCGATTTGGGGGTACAGTGTGCATTGGGGGAGAGTGGAACAGGGTTCACTGTCATAGCCACAGATGAGATGTAATGAATGGGCAAGGTTGTGTTGCGATAAGACTTTATAAAGTGAGCAGTGGGCTCAGGGCTGGAGGCATGTCCTTCCTCAGCTTCGGAAACATTGGGAGTGCTGACAGCTGTTGTCTGAGCATAGGGCTGCCCAAGCTTGGGTCTGTAAGGGGCCTTGGGGACAGAGACCACACTGGCAGGGAGCTTGTGAGCCATATACTGAACCTGGGGCCTGGGAGCATGGTGTTCTGCTTGCCTGTTGCTCAGGATCCCTGGGGAGTGGCCACCCAGTCGGGAGGCTTCCTGCAGCCCATGTCTGCTTCTGACCTGCCTTTGTCCCCCAGGCTTGCTGCGGGTTATCTCAGGGGTGCTGCAGCTCGGCAACATCGTCTTCAAGAAGGAGCGCAACACTGACCAGGCATCCATGCCCGACAACACAGGTAAGCGCACCGCAGCCCTCACCAGAAGCCAGGGGCAGGCGCCCAGCTGGGGAGTTGGTCAGCAGAGGGCGTCTTACAGGAGCCCCAGACCCTCTCTTCAGCTTTGTGTTGGAGGTTGTGTATCCCTGCGTGTATTGTAGAGACATAAAATTCCCGTAACGTGAGCCTGCTTTTTCCTCACAGAATAAATACCAGAATGAGCTAGAAAAACTGATCGTGTGGATCAGGGGTTCCCTCTGAATACAGGCCTCTCCTCTTGGTTACTGATACAGCAGCTTCTGCTGTAGGGCCAAGTAGCACGAGTGTCTGGATTGTGACCTCACGTGTGTTGTACATGGCGTGGCCTCACCTCTTCCTGTGGCGTGCTGCACGTGGCCTCACTGAAATTTTTCAGTCTTCACGTGCTCTTCTTAGGGTCTCCAAAAAACCAAATAATCGTCTGTGGTACTGGAGATGGAACTCTGCCACTGAGCTGAATCCCCAGCTCACTCTAGTGTGAGTCAGGGTCTCTCTGAGCTGCCCAGGCTGGCCTTGAACTTGCAATCCTCCTGCCTTGCAATCCCCAGCAGCTGGGATGATGGGCACGAGCCCCCATGCCCAGCACTCTAAAGAGTTTCACAGGGGGGCATTTGACTTGTACAGGGTACTCCTGGAGGACCATGAGCTCTGTGCCTCTGGCACTAGGGTGGGCCTGTTTTGGGTCAGGACCCACTTTAACACTCCAGTGCGGGACCTCCAGGTAGAACCGCCTGTCCTTGGGACTCGTGGGGGTAAAGGATGCCATGTGTGCTGGCCTGCGCCGTGCCCTGCTGAAGAAGGGCCCAGATTCAGTTGTCCTGCCGTTGATTGCTCCGTTACCTCTACAGATTTCTTCCTCTCTGTTTGCAGCTTGAGGAGAGGGATTCATTATTTCAGGTCTGCTTACCTCTCCCCTCTTTCTTCTCTTTGAAAATTTTAGCTGCCCAGAAGGTGTCCCACCTCCTGGGAATCAACGTGACTGATTTCACCAGAGGTATCCTCACCCCACGCATCAAGGTGGGCCGAGACTATGTCCAGAAGGCGCAGACCAAAGAACAGGTATGCCTGCTGTGTCTGGGGAGCTCGCGCTGCCTCTGAGCTGGACCCACAGCAGCTTGCTGGAGGCCTGTTCTGCCCATCGGCCACGGGAGGCACTTGTACTTGAGTCCCTTGGCTCCCTGCAGAGCAGAGCCATATCCCCCCTGGAGAAACAGAGGGATGGGCTCGTGCCTGGAGCCACCACTGGACCTCAGAGTTCCTCTGCATCCAGGCGGCGTTTAGACTGCCTGGGCCTTGGGACAGAGGCGTGTTCTAGCCCCGTGGAAGTCGAGGCTGGGGTGTTTCTGTAGCCTTGCTCCCGCTGCTGCCCTCCTCTGTGTGCCGGGGTGGGCAGGGGTCTTCCCCTTCCGACCTGCCGACGTGGGAGCCCAGGTCCTTCCCAGGCCAGACCTCCTTCTCCTCCGTTGGGATTTCTGGTTTGTCACGGCTGGTCGCGGGGGTCTTGAGGTGCCAGTCCCATCTCTCAATACCTGGAAGATGGCACCTATTAACCTTTTCCCAAAGGCTCCCGCTCTGGGTGTTGACAGCCTGTGGCTGCATCTGCAGGTCCTCCATAGGAAGGATGAGGACATGGTGTGCAAGGACAGCGTGCATCACCACGGCCAGCCACCACCTCTCTGGTCTTTTAGGAGAAACCTGAACACTAGAAAATGCAGTCAAGGGTGGGGGAGTGATACTAGCCAAATTGTAGTTACATTGTGTGCTGTGAGCGTGTCTGAATATGTTAGAGTCCCATCAGCACGATGATGCACAAATTTAAAAATAATAAAGATTTAAAAAATAGTGGAGGGAAAGAAGAGAAATGCATGAAGTTGAGAGGAAAGGAGAAGTCCTGGCGTGGCCCTGCCCGTGGTGACTATCGTGGGCAGCTATGTTCTGCTAGCCTTTTTTTTTTTTTTTTTTCATAACTCAGTTGTCACTCTGGTTTTTATTATTGAGCTTTTCAAAGGTATATAGAGCAAGGTAGAGTGATGGAAAGACCCCTGTGCCTATCAGAGAGGCAGTTTAATAGTTGCCTCCCTCCCTCACTGCCCATCCTGTTAGCCATTAAAAAAACAGCGTACCGTTCTGAAGCGGATCTCAGGCATCGTATCACTCCTGTAAATACTTTATCATCTCCCCATTTTATTTGGAAAGGTCTTTTGTCTTCACCTGCTGAGCCTGTGTGGCTGCCCACGTGGGTTGCTTCGACTGTTCGTGGTATAAATAACACCGCAGCGAACATCCACATGAAGCTTTTTCCCCTTTTCCATATTTAGGGCTGTTTTCTCGGGAAGGTCCCCAAAGTGAAATTATTGGGGTGTACAGGGCACACGGGGGTTGAAAACTGACACTATTCCCTGGGTGTTGTCCCCAGGCTGACTTCGCCATCGAGGCCTTGGCCAAGGCCACCTATGAGCGGATGTTCCGCTGGCTGGTGCTGCGCATCAACAAAGCTCTGGACAAGACCAAGAGGCAGGGCGCCTCCTTCATCGGGATCCTGGACATCGCGGGCTTCGAGATCTTTGATGTGAGCACCCACCTTGCTGCCTCTTGGGTTCAGAATCCTCTTTCCCCTGGTCCCAGCTCTCTGAATTTGCCACCTCCTCCTTTGCGCGGGGACACCAGTTGGGAATGTTGGAAGCTACACAGGAGCATGCGCATGGCAGCAGAAGCTTTGGGGAGCACAGGGCCTCAGGTCATGGTCCTGAGGGCTTCATGGCAGGTGCTTCCTGTTTCTTTATTCTTCCAACCAGTATTTATTAGGCTGCAGGATAAGACGCTGTCGCTGCTCACGACAGCTTTGAGTTCAAGGAGGGGAAACTGACAGTTCCTGCAGATCAGAGGGTGGTTTGTTGTTGTCCATGTAGTTTTTTTTTTTTCCTTCCTTCCTTGTGGCCCTGGGACGGAACCCAGGGCCTCGCGTGTGCTAGGCAAGCACTACCATTGAGCCGCATCCCCAGCAGAACAGGGGCTCTAACCTGGCATCTGCACTGGGTTTCAAGGGACCCATGAACTCAGACTTGGAACAAATCACATCTTTGCTTTTCACGAATCTCTCATTGAAACTGCTGTGAGTTGAACCAAGTCATATAGACCTCAGTTGCACTAATGGTGCTTGTGGTCTGTCACCAGTAGAAACGGGATGTTTCCACACGGTAGTCCAGCTGGTGCTAAGACTGCACTCACCTGTACGTCAGCGTCTTGGCAGTGACGCCTGCGGCTGACTCCTGTTCTTAGGGAGTGCAGTGCGTTTCCACATCACGGTTTCTGGAATTACATTGAACATGACACCTTCCCTTGGCGGTCCACCTTATGTGTTTCACAAGATCACTCTGAGAAGCCCTCACCAGACTGCCGGGTGGCACGGGGGGCCGCATGGAGGTGGCGTGGGTCCGCGCAGGCGCTCCCCTGGCCTCGCGGCTGTGGCCTGACGCTCCTCTCCTCCCTGCAGCTGAACTCCTTCGAGCAGCTGTGCATCAACTACACCAACGAGAAGCTGCAGCAGCTGTTCAACCACACCATGTTCATCCTGGAGCAGGAGGAGTACCAGCGCGAGGGCATCGAGTGGAACTTCATCGACTTCGGCCTCGACCTGCAGCCCTGCATCGACCTCATCGAGAAGCCAGTAAGGCCCCTTCTGCGCCTGGCCCTGCGCCGGCTGCGGCAGAGCCTCTTCCTCGTGGTGTGGTGCCACCTGGAGGATAAGCCTGGGCTTAGATCCAGTGCCTGGCAGGCCTGGTCCCCTCAGAGAAGAGGCTCTGGGCAAGCCAGGGCTGGTGAGGCTGGGGCCCAGCATCCCGCCTGCGGCTCCAGGAGACCCCTGGGGTCCACCTGGCATTCCTTGTCTTAAAGAAACAGTCCTGCGGTTGTGAAGTGCAGCCCTGTCCTCAAGCGTTCTCGCTGGCTGCGCAGACGCCGCAGGCCTCCCCGGCTCGGGACTCACACAGCCGGGTGGTCGTGGCATGGCGCTGGCCTTTGAGACTGGCCGGGGCTAGAAGCTCTTCCCCTTTCCAAACTTCCAAGCAAGTCACGTTCTCACTCTGGCCAGTGGACTTCAGGACATTTGAGGTCCAGCTTGGGGTGCTCCGTAAAGAGGCCCGAGCGGCTTCTGCTCTGGCATCACCTCGGGAACAGTCAGACTCCTACACTCAGGTTCCTCCCACGGACGCCCGAGCTGCCCAGAGACATGTTGGGCAGAAGCCAAGTGCTCGTGTTGGAAGTCCTGCCGAGCGGGGCAGTGGGGCCAGTGCGGCCTCGAGGCTGCTTTGGTGATGGTCATGGTTTTAGTTTTGTTTTGTTTTTATACAACGAGAGCATTTTATTAATCACACACGATGGTGTTTGATGTCGTTCTTCATCAGCTGGATTTTCTAGTTATCAGGAACCCACCTGGCTCTCAGTCTTTTCCAGCCATCTGCAATCTCCTAATCTGCTTCAGTGTCCAGTAGGCTGACAAGTCTCAGGCCCTGTTTCTCAGGGGACCATGCTGGGTACCCTGTCACCTCTCCATACACTCTGCAGACAGTCTGGGGGGCAGACTCAGAGCGAGGGGGCCTGAATCCAGCTGCAGCCACCTGCGCAGACCCTGCATACTGTGGCACCAGGGCGGTGGGCCTGCTTCTCGTCACAGGCAGCAAAGTGGCCAGTGCACACGCCGCCGTGAGAGATCTTGGGTCAGGGTCTCTTAACCACAGTGAGACCCCAGAAGTTTGGTTTTTTTCCAAACTGGAGCTCTCGTTTGTGTGCCGTAGTAGCTGAGAACCGGCTGCAGAGTCTGTTGCCAGGAGTTCAGCCTGGAGCTCGTAGCTGGAGCACTCTCGTGCTGTGTTCCCGTGGAGCATGTCACCCGCCTTGTGTGATCCCGGGGATCCCCCTCACAGGCACTGGCTTCTCGCGATCGTGGTGGGGTGCTTCTCACGCGTGGCTCACGGGTGCTGCTCTGTGCCCCCTCCAGGCGGGTCCCCCTGGCATCCTGGCCCTGCTGGATGAGGAGTGCTGGTTCCCCAAAGCCACTGACAGGAGCTTCGTGGAGAAGGTGGTGCAGGAGCAGGGCACCCACCCCAAGTTCCAGAAGCCCAAGCAGCTGAAGGACAAGGCCGACTTCTGCATCATCCACTATGCCGGCAAGGTAGGGCGAGCCCCAGGGAGGTTGGTGGTCGCTGGGAGTGAGTGGGCCACCCCGGGCTGGGGCGTGGCGCCGGCACTGTGTCTGCCTGTGACTCGCGCCATGGCGTGGTTGGTGGCGTTCACAGCTTGCCCTGCTGCCACGTGCTGGCTGACGGCTGTGCAGTTGTTAGGCCGCCCTCCAGGTGTGGAGGCAATGTGGCTGTAAACTGCAGTCTTATTAGAGCTCTGCGCTCTTGAGCTGCTCGATTTCTCTGAGCCTTGGTTTCTTCGTCTGGAAAATGGGGTGGCCACCTGCCACCTGGTCCCATGTCTGATGTGAGCTTGCTCCTCAACCTCAGCACCATGGGCAGATGTGCAGCTCGAATCATTCTTCATCATGGGGACTGTCCTGCACATAGGGCAAGGTGTAGCAGCACCCCGGCTTGTCCCACCTGAGGCCAGGCAGTACCACCCTCCTTGGCTGTGGCAGAGGCTGTCTCCAGACATTGCTAGCATGTCCTGTTGCAAGGGGCAGGACTTGCCCCCACTTCAGAGCCACCCCGTGGCAGGAGCTGTTGGCATTGCCAGGCCGCACAGCTGGTGCCTGGTGGACCTGTCCCCGGCACTTGCCTGGTGTTCGTCCCACAGGCCTCTCGTTCCCGGGGCTGAGACTGGGCTAGCCGAAGCCGTCTGAGTGGAGGCTGTGGCTGGTTTCTCAGCAGGCTCTGTGCCCGCCCTCAGGTCTCTGAGCAGTCGCAGGCGAGCTTGCGCAGGGCTGGGCCATGACGGGCCTCACCACCCGTCCTCTCCAGCAGAGCCTGTCTGGTCCCTACGGCTGCCAACGCAACTCCAGTGCCCATGAAAACCCCAACACCACACAGTGCCCGGGGGATTCCTCAGTGAGGGGCTCACGGTCTCTGTCCTGCAGTGTGGCACCTTCTACTCCATCAGGGGGCCTGCTCCGTGAGATCAGCTCTGCTGAGGCACCTGGCTCCAGGGCTCCAGCAGGCATGCCCTGACCCAGGGAAGGCAAGGCCAGCCCGTGTGGGCCTCTGTGTGGACTGCTGCACACCTGTGCCAGCCTCTGGCTGCAGTGAGGGTTAGGAGGAGGGAGGCCAGGATGCTTGCTGCCTCGTCACTGTTGTTCTGGCCGCCCTGGAACTTCTGCAATGAAAATGCGATATTGTATTACTTGTGTTATTAGCAAATTTCCAAAAAGGCAAGCCCACAGCAGTGTGTTGAGCATGAACATTCCAAAAAAGACAAAGCAAAACTCGCTTGTCTTATCCCACTAGAAAGAAATACATTTCAGATTTTGTTATACATCCTTCCAGGATTTTTCTGTATGTTCACATTACCTCAAGAGGGAGGTCGGTGTTCTGCCACGTGGCTGCAGCTTCGTCTTCCCAGCACCCTGTGGCTTTCGGGGTGTTTCTCCTGTCCACTGCTATTCCAGCACCACAGAGCACGTGTGGCAGTTTCTTGTGGCCTTGGCCACTTACCATTTCCTTTTGGGAATAGAAGCACCGAGTCAGAGGGTCTTCCCAAGTTCTGACTTTTCCACATGAGCTTGCCTTGTCCTGGGAGAGGGTGTAAGAGCTCTTGTCCCCAGAGCAGCCTGTGACCGGGACCTGACCTTGCAGGTGGACTACAAAGCCGATGAGTGGCTCATGAAGAACATGGACCCCCTGAACGACAACATCGCCACGCTCCTCCACCAGTCCTCCGACAAGTTCGTCTCCGAGCTGTGGAAGGATGGTACGCCTTGTGTCCTCCTCACCCTGCCTCCTGGCTGTGGCTGCCATCTTCCCACCTCTGCAGTGGGCACAGCCACCAAACAAGGCCCTGACGCGAGCCAGGTGGTGTGAGTCCTGTAGCTCCCAAGGGAGAGTTCTCCCAGGGTGTGCACCAAGGCCATTTGCTCTCAGGGCAGAGGCCGCCCCCACCTTGCTGGCCGCACTTGCCAGCGCCTTCCACCTGCAGGGAAGGCCATGGTCACCTCGGCCGCTCAGCCTGGCTGCGCAGGTCTCTGGCCCTGCCCCTCGCACTCTCGCCTTCTCCTCTAGGCTGGTTGCTTGGAGGTTGCTCTTCCGGTGGTGTCTGAGGGCTCCTCCTCTCCTTTGCCTGGTCTTGCTTTAACCTCTCTGTTGCAGAGATGCAGCGCACTCAGAGAGCCTATTTCTATCACCGCTTTCCCATCCTCCACCTAGAACCAGGTGACTGGCCGTCCTGGTGTGGTGTCTCTTGTGCCGCTGTGCCCAGAGCTGTGCACGCGCTTTTGTGTTCTCCGTGCCTGCTTGGCTCCTCCTGCCTGGCTGTGCCCGCCCCCAGCCGCCCCCACAGGCCTAAGTACAAACCCAAATGACGGGCAGTGTTGAGATACGCAGGAACGCCACGTTATAGGTAGAAAGAAACATTTGAAAACTCTAATCCTCCTGTAGCTCCGCCTTCAAGGGCCGTCTTCCTGCTTGAGCAGCTGCAGGTGTCTCGGCATGAGGCCCAAGTGCCCCGCACGCTGCCAGTGTCTGCCTGACAGCCAAAATGGCGTGTGTGTGTGTTCACCAGTTGGCAAGGATCTGTGCCATCAGGGCCGGGCACAAGTCACATGTAAAAGGGCCACATCCACCTTCCTCTGTACCTCCCGATGGCTCTCACAAGCCACCCACCCCTGGGAAGCCGGAAGCCTTTGGTAGCCAGTCAGTGGGTCCTGCGGTGGGCGCAGAGGTGTCCCTGTGGCTCACAGCTTCCAGCCTTGCTGCTGGCTGCATGCTCTTCACTGTCTTCAAAAAAACAGTGGATCTGACCACAGAGGAATAGGAAATGGGCGTTGTCCTGGGACATTACCTCCAGCAGCGGAAGACTCGGGCTCCCGCGAGCTCTTGCCTGAAGGTGACCTCACATGACTTCCCTTTGGTTGGAGGCCTTTGGTTCTCACCTTGGAGGAAGCGGGCTCGAGCTGCTCCCCTAAGGGCTTCTTCCTTTGGGGTCGGTGGGTGGGGAGGCCTCCGAACGTTGGGGGCCAGTGTTCTCTGGGCTGTTTGACACCACCCAGTGCCGCTCTCAGCCCTTGCTTTAGAGGGCTCTGCTAGCGTGACCGCAGAGTCACCAGAGCCCTGCCGGAGGGCAGTCACTCTGGAGCGCCCTCCTGGCTCTTAGGTAAGGGTCAGCTAGGTCGGTTCACCTTAGGTAAAGGTCCGTGTGAACTCAAGGTTCCGACCTGTTTTGTTTTTTTCCGCCCGGGCCTTTAGGACTGCAGGCTGCTCTCAGCCGAGGCTTATTACCTCCTCATCAGGAGCCGGCCTGGTGGAATTGTTTCAGAACACATGGTCGCCTTGGCCTTGTCTCTGGGGAGTAGGAGCTTGCAGAGCAGGCTGGGTGGGGAGGTGAAGCCGCTGGCTGCCCGGCGGGCGCACTGCTCCCTCAGAGACTGCCCGGCGACTCCGCTCCCCTCCGCCGCCTGCTCAGGGCACATCGGCCCCGCACGGGCTGTTCTCGGCCCTCCAGCGCTGGGCTCAGGTGCTGCAGTTCCATACAGCCCCTTTTTCTGTCCCTGCATCTGTCCGTCTCTCCTGCCCTGCTTCCCCCAGCTGGGATGGCTGGACGCTCACATGCTCCCTTGGTCTCTGCAGTGGACCGCATCATTGGCCTGGACCAGGTGGCCGGCATGTCTGAGACGGCGCTGCCCGGGGCCTTCAAGACACGGAAGGGCATGTTCCGCACGGTCGGGCAGCTCTACAAGGAGCAGCTGGCCAAGCTCATGGCCACGCTGAGGAATACCAACCCCAACTTTGTCCGCTGCATCATCCCCAATCACGAGAAGAAGGTGCGGCTGCAGAGCGCGGGTGGGACGGGCAGGGAGGGAGGTGGGCCGCCGTGCCCTTGTCTGTCTCCTGCAGCAGCGCGCGAGAGCCCACGGTGGTGTCCCTCTGCTAATGGGCCCTGGGCCTGGGAGGGGCTCCATCCGCAGCCTGCTCTCCTGCTGGCTCCTTGGCTCGCTGGGCCTCCGGGCTGGGCCTTTGCACTTGGCTCTCGGAACCCATGAGCTGCAGCTGCTCCCTCGGGCCCTCACTCTGTCGGCTGCCGGGTACAGAATCGAGTCCACGTGGCTGTCTTCTCCAGGCCGGCAAGCTGGACCCCCACCTCGTGCTGGACCAGCTGCGCTGCAACGGCGTGCTGGAGGGCATCCGCATCTGCCGCCAGGGCTTCCCCAACAGGGTGGTCTTCCAGGAGTTCCGGCAGAGGTGAGCGGCCCAATCCCCTTGTGGCCTGGGGCTCCCAGCGGGGATCTTCCTGGGAGCCACAGCCACAGGGGCCAAGATCCGAGGGCTGTCCACACCTTCTTTCCTGTTCTACCTTTGATGTGTGAAGGGAGGTCTCTGCTTTATAACGGAAATGAAAGTCATCTTGTTGGCCTCACTGCTAGTGATGGCAAGGGCCTGGCGCTGCCTGCTGCATTAGGGACACTGAAAGAAATTTTAAGAGTGTCAGCCAGGGCTGGGGAGATGGCTCAGTTGGTAAAGTGCTTGCCTTGTAAGCACAAGGCCACGGGTTTTGATTCCCAGCACCACAAAAAAAAGAGCGTCAGCCAGACACCTGGGCACAGAAGAACTTAGGGAAACAGAAGTCGTAAAACTCGGTGGCTCATTGCTGGGCGTGCGGTGTTGGCAGCGCCGTCCTTTCTGCCTGACGGTTGTTCAGGGTCAACGGCTGCCTCCACGTGGCCCTGTGTTTCTTGGGCAGTCTTGCAGCATCCCAGGGAAGAGGCGAGCATAAGCTTGGCCATCCCCGGGTCCCAGACAGATGCTGGCCAGTGACAATGAGCCAGGGCAAGCTAGAGCGCCCCCTGGAGATTGAACGGTGCAGTGTGAGGTTCCAGTCACCGTCCAGAAAGCACCGAGCCTTCCTGTGCCCCTCAGCCAAGGAGAAGAGTGGGGTGGGATTTGCCAGATGCCTTCCTACTTAGGAGACTGCGGAATCGTGTGTCTGCTCCGCTGTGGGTGACCCTAGGCTCCCAAGAGATTCCAGGCTTTGCAGAATGGAAGCGAGGGGTGGGATCACCAGGCTTCTCCTTCCTCCCTCAGGTACGAGATCCTGACGCCAAACTCCATCCCCAAGGGCTTCATGGACGGGAAGCAGGCGTGTGTGCTCATGGTGAGTCCAGCTGTTGCCCCTCTAGAGCACAGGCCTCTGGCGGCTGGGCCCTGGCCACCCACGTGCTGATGCCCGGGCCTGTTAGACAAGGGCCCTTCCCTCAGTTGATGCCACCTTGGATCGTCCATTCTGGTTGTGCTTCTGCTGCGTGCCCTGAGGGGCAGCCCTCTCAGACTTTGGGTGATTGGGGCTGGTCTTTGGTACCAGGGCAAGTGGAGTCCATTCCACATGGGGCACATCTGCTTTCTCGCTCCTGTCTGCTCCACTCTTAAAGCCCAGCATGTCCCTGAGTCCACAGTCTGCTTTCCTCCCATCCAGATCAAAGCCTTGGAGCTCGACAGCAATCTGTACCGCATTGGCCAGAGCAAAGTGTTCTTCCGGGCCGGCGTGCTGGCCCACCTGGAGGAGGAGAGGGACTTGAAGATCACTGACGTCATCATAGGCTTCCAGGCCTGCTGCAGGGGTTACCTGGCCAGAAAGTGAGTGCTTTCGTCCTGCCCCACATCAGGCCCTGCTGTGTCCTCCTATGCTGGGGGCTCTGGGGACGCTTGGCCAGCCATGCTTGAGGGCAGCCAGAGCCTGTCCAGTGAAGGCCCACAGGCTCTTCCTGCCCTCTTTGTCCCCTAGATTCCAAGGATTAGAAATAGGTGTTTCCAATGGAGGTTTGGGGGTACCAGTGGGACGAGGGTGACCCTGTGCTTGGATTCGCCTGCCCAGTGCTCTGTGAGGAGCTGATGTCCCCAAGGAGCCCTTTGCTCTCTGGGAGGAGGTCTCCTGAGTCCAGAGCTGTTCCTGAGGGAGGCTGGGCTCCCCTGCTGCACGCTGGTCCCCAGGCTCCTGGGACCTGGATCCCATTGTGAGCTCAGCCCTGGGAGGTGGAGCGTGAGTTTATGGTGTTGGGATAATGGTGTCCTGTTGATCCAGAGCCTTCCAGCCAACACCTGACACCCACCTTTGCAAAACATTCTCCCCCACCAACGCTCAGACATGCAGGCAGCTGATGTCAAAGCCCCCGGGCACGCTGGGCTTTGTGGTCAGGGTCCTGGTTAGGCTCCAGGCGGAGTGGGTCTGTGGCCGGTTCCCGTGGACTCACCCGGGATCCCCTTGGAGGAGTGCTGGGGTCTGGTGGGTCAGGACCCAGGTTGTTTCTGCTGTTCCCACCCCACGGCACTGACCGCGTCCCTTGCCCCACAGGGCTTTTGCCAAGCGGCAGCAGCAGCTGACAGCCATGAAGGTCCTGCAGAGGAACTGTGCCGCCTACCTTAAGCTGCGCAACTGGCAGTGGTGGAGGCTCTTCACCAAGGTGCGTGCTGCAGGGCTCCTGAGCTCGCCAGGGACGGGCAGGCCTTGGGCTGCCTCTGTGGCGGTCACTGTCCCCAGCAGTGAGCCTTACCCTCAGCTCCCTTTTCCTGGCAGCGGGAGTCTAGAGGGTCCTGTCCTGAGGGGCCGGGCGGGTGTGACCCGTGGCATCTGGCGTGGATGACCATGTCCGTGCTGGCTGAGAGCAGCTCCCCAGGCGTACGGGCCCAGGATGCGCCATCCCCCAGTGCCGGAGCCAGTGCCCTCTCCAGCCTTGCTCCCAGCTGATGGCCCTCCCTAGCCTTTTACAGTCCTTCCATTTTTAAGGCTGTTCAGGCTGCTTTTGTCGATAGTGTGTGTTTTATGGTAGCTAACAGTTCGCCTGTGACCCTTTCGTCCCAGACCAGCAATAGAGTCTCTGTCTGTTCCTGCTCTTTCTCACTCCTGTGATCGTTCTTCCGTAGCTGAGGTTTGACTTGTAGGAAGCCTGTGGTTTACACTTTCCATTTAGAATCCCTCAGCACAGTTTTCAGAAGCCCGTTTCCTGCTCCCTGGAGGACATAGTTTTATCTACTTTTCTAACCATGGGTCTTCGTGTCATTCCTAAATTCTACTGTCATCAGCAGTGCCGCCGTGGTCATGCGCAGCTAGGGATGGTTTCCCTGACCTGTATCTAGCAGGTCAGAGGCCTGTGGCATGCAGCGCCAAATGACTTCCCAGAAGTTGAGCTCGGTTCCAGAGGAGGGAGGAGCCTGTGGTGCTGGCAGGGTGGGCATCTTCCAGTCTTGTCTCCTAGGTCAAGCCGCTGCTGCAGGTGAGCCGGCAGGAGGAGGAGATGATGGCCAAAGAGGAAGAGCTAGTGAAGGTGCGGGAGAAGCAGCTGGCTGCAGAGAACAGGCTCACGGAGATGGAGACCCTGCAGTCTCAGGTAGGTGTCCTCAAAGGATGCTCCCGGGGATGCAGCCGCTTCAAGTGCTGCCACCTGCTGGTAGGTGGCCACTGCAGCTCAGGAAATACTCTAGAAAATCAGTGGCTAGAGTCTGCAGATCTCTCCTCCAGTGGGAGGCTGCGCATGGGGTGAAGGTGGTGAATGGTGGGTTCAAGCCCCAGTTCCACCACAGAAGCCCTTGACCGATTGCCCTGGAGCTTAGTTTGAAGCTCATCAGGGAACAGCCAAGGCAAAGGGGCAAACTAGGGGCAGCTGGGAACATCAGCGCTTTCTGGACGGATGCCCCCTGAGGTGGCAGAGGACCTTGCACGTCGTATGCTCGTTGCAGCTCATGGCAGAGAAGTTGCAGCTGCAGGAGCAGCTGCAGGCAGAGACGGAGCTGTGTGCCGAGGCCGAGGAGCTCCGCGCCCGCCTGACCGCCAAGAAGCAGGAGCTGGAGGAGATCTGTCATGACCTGGAGGCCAGGGTGGAGGAGGAGGAGGAGCGCTGCCAGCACCTGCAAGCTGAGAAGAAGAAGATGCAGCAGAACATCCAGGTGCCGCCGGGGAGGGCAGCCGGGGCTCGGGCTTCCGGAGGGGCGGGCCACCGGGGCACAGGACTCAGTGGTCACTCTGTCCCCTCGGGCAGCCCTCCAGAGGCTTGCTCTCCGGGTCATGCCACATGCCCCACGTCGAGCTTGGCAGGTCCCTGAGCTCCTGGGCTCGGCCTCTGCCTGCGCCCTGGCACAGCTGGCTGGGGAAGCCCTTCTACACCCCTGGTCCCGTGTGGGAGTAGGGCCTGGCCACAGCCCTACCAGCTGCTGTGCCCTTCTCACGGCCCCTTCTGCCCGACAGGAACTCGAGGAGCAGCTGGAGGAGGAGGAGAGTGCCCGGCAGAAGCTGCAGCTGGAGAAGGTGACCACTGAGGCCAAGCTGAAGAAGCTGGAGGAGGACCAGATCATCATGGAGGACCAGAACTGCAAACTGGCCAAGGTGGGCCTGGGCGGCTGTGGGTGGCACGCTGAGCCGTCCCTGCAGGGCTACGCCCTGGCACCAAGCTCAGCAGCCGCTCCCTGGGTGCCCCATCGCCTCTGGGTGCCAGGGCCACATTTAAAGGGATTTGCGAATGGGTGACGGGGGCTGGGGGAAAGGTCAGCTGCGACTCAGACCGAGGCTGAAGACTCGGGCCCTCTGGGTGGCACTGCGCACGTCAGTCCCCGAGGAGTCGGGGCGCCTCGCTTTGCCGGGAGGTGTGGAGCACTCCTCCCCCAACCAGTTCTGGGCAGCAGCTGTCTCTCCTGGGTGTGCACCGGGTCCCAGGGAACAGGTGAGATGGGAGCATGGTAGAGAAGGCAGGACGGGTCAGGAGGCCATCCCGCATCCCGGGGCGGGGCTGACGTGGCAGGACACCTGCCCAGCCACTGAAATGGGGAGAAAGGTGTTCGCACTGAGCCACGGGGCTTTGTGGCAGGTGTTTGGGGTGCTAATGTTGAGCGGGGCCCCAGCAGGGACCCCACGGTGCAGAAAGTGAGGAGGGCAGCCTCGCACACTCCAGGGCTCAGAGCCGGTGGCGTGGGCAGCAGCTCCAGCCTCACCTAGAGGCCTTTCTCACCTGGGCCCAAGGCCGTCCAGGCGTGGCACCCATGTGTTGGCCCCAAGGAAGCCCTTTTCCGAGCCACCCCTGTGATCCCGGACACCCTAAGGAAGCTCAGCGAGCACGCCTGCCTCTCTCTGCTGACGCTCTCCCGACGCCCCCCCCAACAGGAGAAGAAGCTGCTGGAAGACAGAATAGCCGAGTTCACCACCAACCTCATGGAAGAGGAAGAGAAGTCCAAGAGCCTGGCCAAGCTCAAGAACAAGCACGAGGCCATGATCACCGACCTGGAAGGTGAGGCCCTGGGTGGGAGCCCGCCTGGGCACCGGGCCCCGGGCAGGCACGCTGCTGACGGGCTGGGTGTCAGTGCAGTACCAGGCTGCTGTCTAAAGACCCAGGGCCCAGGCTGTGCCGGGCGTGCTGTCCCCTCGGGAGTCTGGGCTCCAGGTCCCTGTGGCTGGTGGACTCTGAGCCTAGGTGAGGAGTCTTCGGGACGAACCTTTTGCATCACTGCGTTATTGGAAACGTGTTCTCAGAAGCTCTTGAGCCGCCCCACAGGGGGTCTGGGTTTTAACCTAGAACCGAACAGCTCGGTCCCCTACCAGCTGTGTCACCTCACATCTATTAATCTGCACCGGCCGTAGCTTCTCTGACCTACATGGGGACGCCGCGAGAGGGTTAGCAGGCATTACGTTCACATGAACATGTGCTGTGGGGCACTGGACAGAGGTGCTAGAGAGCATGGCTTGGCTCTTTAGTCTTCGTGGCCCTGGGATTGAGGACAGGGTCTCACCTTTGCTAGCAAGTGCTCTAATGCTGAGCCACATCCCAGCCCTTTTAAATTTTATTGTGAGACAGGATCTCGCTCAGTTGACTAGGTGGACCTGGAACTTGGTCCTCCTGCCTCAGCCTCTTGAGTAGCTGGAATTACAGTCATGTGCCACTGCACCTGGCCAGGGTCACTGTTTGGTTGGAGGCGGGAGGGAGACTGGGCTTCTGTGGAGCCCTGCCCCTACCCTTTAAGAGGCGTGGGCAACTGGGGGTTCAGGTGCTCAGGCCACTCCCAGCCGAGGCCTGGTAGACGTGGGGCCAAACCATGCAGGCTGGGCCTGGGAGAGCTTCCCTCAGTCTGGCGACACCACCCTGCCTGGCCCTGCTCGGTACCTAATGAGGTGAGTCGAGCCAGTGGAGCAGGTAGGTCTCTATGCAGAGAGCGCCTCTCCCACAGATGCCTTCCCCCACCTGGGGGGAATCCAGGAGCTGCCAACGTGAGGGTCGTAAAGTCAGACACCAACACGTGTTGACGAAGACGTAGGCTAATCAGAATACAGGCACGTTGTGTGGGGCGTAAATGGTGGATGGCTTTGAGTGTGAGCAGCCACTGCCTGGGAGACTGAAGCTGCCTGTGCCTTCTACACGGCAGTCCTGTTGGATGCCTGTGGCCACGTGCCCTGAGAGGCATGGGCAAAGAAACTCGGCCTTGTGCCTAAGAGCGCACGCCAACACCACCCAGCTGCGCTTAGCGTAGGAGGACTAGGTCGTGGTAGGTGCACATACGGGGTGCGAGACAAGCCCGAGTCGGTAGATCCCACGAGCCTTACCGTGTGTCTCTGGAGCGCCAGCTCGAGCAGCAGGGCAAGTCTGGGAAGGAAACCGCTCAGCCCTTCCCGTGCTCTCGAAGGCTGGCACTGAGCGAGGCTCACTCATCCGTGCCCCGCAGCAGCCTGTTGGTGTAGGGCGTCTTCTCATGCTCACTCTGAGTACCGGAGACGGGATGGTTGAGTTAGTTACCCAGGTGATGTCACTAAGGCGCTGTAAAAGCCAGGCGTTGGACCCCACTCTGCTTTCCAACTCCTTGTGTGAGTTTACCTGGGTGCAGAGCGCGGCCCGGCGCAGGGGAGAGCCGGCGGGGAAGATGCAGATGTGGGAGCGGGACTGCCGCGTGGGAAGGGCAGGACGGAGCGTGAGACGGGGCCTCAGTGGCTCCTGGCAGTGTCCTCTGTCCAGGGGTTGGGTGTGGTGGTCTGTGTGGTGACCCTTTGGACCTTAACGTTGTTTTGCAATAAGCGTTGAGTAGATTACATAAGTAAAGGGAAGCAGGCGGGAAGCCGTGGCCGCTGAGGACTGCACCCCGCCCTCCCCGCAGAGCGCCTCCGCAGGGAGGAGAAGCAGCGGCAGGAGCTGGAGAAGACCCGCCGCAAGCTGGAGGGAGACTCCACGGACCTCAGCGACCAGATCGCCGAGCTGCAGGCACAGATCGCCGAGCTCAAGATGCAGCTGGCCAAGAAGGAGGAGGAGCTGCAGGCCGCGCTGGCCCGGTGAGGCTGGGGCTACTGGTGTCGGCCCTGGTCCCCGCTCCCCGTCCCCTCCTGGAGCATCAGGAGCTGCATGCGCGCTCTGGACGAGCCAGTGTGCAGACACGCGCCATCCTCATCCCTCGGAGGACAGCTTTGCCTCTGTTTCTATAAAGAGTCCCCCAGAGAGCCATCTAAAACTCCATCGCCTGCCTCAGGGAGTCCTCCCCTCCCCTCCTGCCATTTCACTTTCCCTTTTCAATTTATTAGCTAGAAACACACTTTTTTTTTTTTTAAATTTATTTTTTTTATTATTGTACACAAATGGGATACATGTTATTTCTCTGTTTGTACATGGCGTCAAGGCATACCATTTGTGTAATCATAAATTTACATAGGGTAATGTTTGATTCGTTCTGTTATTTTTTTCCCTTCCCCCCACCCCTCCCACCCCTCTTTTGAAGCACACATTTTTTAAAAAATCACATTTTTATATTCACAGCAAGATTGAGCAGAAGATGCAGAGATTTCCCACATACGCCGTGCCCCACCCTACATAGCCTCCCCGTTCACATCCTCCACAGTGGTCCCTTTGTCACCCTCGGGGAACCTAACGTCAACACTTCTTGACCATCTGAAGTCCCTGGTGCGGTCACATTTTCAGTTGCAGTCATCGAGAACTATAACATCTTATTAAAGTCATGAACCTTAGTTGGGAACTGTTTTCTAGTTTTCCAAGTGGCATTGTTCTTGAACCTTCTGAGCAGATGCCTTGGCTGGTGACTTGCTGAGAGTGAGCCTCACGCCTGCCAGATACGGCTCTGCCAGCCCCCACCAGGCCTCCTCTGCAAACCCCGCCCCTCGAGGGTGAAACCGGCCTCTCACCCATGCTGTGGTCCCTTGGCAGAGTGGAAGAAGAAGCTGCACAGAAGAACATGGCCCTGAAGAAGATCCGGGAGCTGGAATCTCAGATTTCCGAACTCCAGGAAGACTTGGAGTCCGAGCGTGCTTCTAGGAACAAAGCTGAGAAGCAGAAGCGGGACCTTGGGGAAGAGCTGGAGGCGCTGAAAACCGAGCTGGAGGACACCCTGGATTCCACGGCCGCCCAGCAGGAGCTCAGGTGTGGGCTGCTGGCAGGTCATGGAGGATGGGGAGGGCCGGGAAGTGAGGACGCCTTGTGCGGAGGGGCTGGAGGCCAGCCTCTGCACACACAGTGGCCTCAGGTGCAGAGTGTGGACCTGGATAGTTGCTCAGCAACTTCTCTCTGCCTGGAGCAGCTGAAGAAGCCCGCTAGAGGTCTGGGGTGAAGCAAGGGAGGGCCCTAGGTTACAAGGGTCCAGGAGCCTCAACAGAGTGTGTCTGTGAGCCTGGGCTGCAGGATGGAGGCCAAGGAGGGAGAAGGGTGGTAAACAAGTGCCGTTGGCCAGGGCTCTCTGGTCAGGCAAGAGCCCAGGGCACAGGGTCCTTGAGCTCCGCTCTGAGGGCATTTCTCTGCACAGGTCCAAACGTGAGCAGGAAGTGAACATCCTGAAAAAGACCCTGGAGGAGGAGGCCAAGACCCATGAGGCTCAGATCCAGGAGATGAGGCAGAAGCACTCCCAGGTGGTGGAGGAGCTGGCGGAGCAGCTGGAGCAGACGAAGAGGGTGCGTGGCTTCCTGGGCCAGGCTGCTGTCCAGGGGCGACCCTTGCTGTCTCTAAATCAGTCCTGTAGAAAAGAGCGATTCTGCCTCAGATGGCCTGGCCTGAAGCCAGACTCCAGCTCCTGAGTGACCTGGGCAAAGGATGGGCCTATTCTGTGAGGCTTCGAGTCGCCAACACATGCAGGGCGCTTGGTGAAGACTAAGGAAGCCGCCCTCGAAGCATGCTCATTATTCTGTTCAACAGCTGCGGGCCAGAAAGCTTCAGGGAGTCAGAGCCACCCCTGCCCGAGTGTCAGGGCCTTGGTGGCCCCTTTTCAGACTGAGCGTCCACGAGTGGTCTGTTGACACCTGACTGGGAAACCTGGGTGATGGCTATCCAGTGGGCTTCCCGGCCCTGCAGCTGGTGGCAGGCAGCTCCCTGACAGGAGTTGGGTCCCCTGTGGCTACAACTCACAGTTGCTCTAGGAGACCCCTGGAGAGGTCAGAGGCTCTTCATGTGGCAGCCTACAAATTCTTCTAGCAACACACTGGTCTGCTTGTCTCCCTCAGCCGCCCTGCTCTGTGTTGGGTCCTTCCTTTGTTCTCAGGATTCTACGGAGCAGCCTTTGCACTCACTTAGGGACCAGTTTAACCTTGAACTTGCTGAGCGCCCCCAAGGCTGTCTAGAATGGGATTTTTTTGCATTTATTTTGTGAATTCCACTTTTATATTTTGTGAAAGAACATCACATTATTACTTTGAACATCAAAAATCAGAAGAGGTTTTTTCGGAAGTCCGAAAACAATTAGAGTTTCCCTCATTGTGTTATAAACATTACTGAAATCCTAACACCCGTAACAACACCTTACATATTACAGTACACCTTACATATATTACAATATGCCCTTCCGGCAGACATGGTGGCGCACGCCTGTAATCCCAGCTGCTCAGGAAGCTGAGACAGGAGGACTACAATTTCAAAGCCAACCTTACAACTTGTTGAGGCCTTAAGCAACTTAAATGAGACCCTGTCTCTAAATAAAATATAATAAAGGGCTGGGGATGTGGCTCAGTGGTTAAGCGCCCCTGGGTTCAATCCCTGGGACCAAAAAATTAAATATTCCTTCCTCCCAGGGCGGGAGGCCAGGCAGGGATTATTTTAGAGATTGGAAAGCCAGAATCCTCAGAGATGAGGACGCATCTCACCCCAAGAGAGGAGGACAAGCCTGGCTTTCCAAGTCTGGGCTCTTGCTGGCAGCCATCATTTTTGCTGCAGAGGCAGCTGGTTCTGGGCCTAAGTTGGGGGTTCCTCGGGGATGGGAGACCAGCGGTGTCACGGCGTGGGTCCCATCTATGTCTTTCCTCACAGGTGAAGGCCACCCTGGAGAAGGCGAAGCAGACCCTGGAGAGCGAGCGGGGGGAGCTGGCCAACGAGGTGAAGGCCCTGCTGCAGGGCAAGGGGGACTCGGAGCACAGGCGCAAGAAGGTGGAGGCCCAGCTGCAGGAGCTGCAGGTCAAGTTCAGCGAGGGAGAGCGCGTGCGCACGGAGCTGGCCGACAGGGTCACCAAGCTGCAGGTGAGGCCTGGGCCACGGGTGCTCCCTCGCCTCCCTCCTGCACCAGCTTCTGGTGAGGCTCGAGGCGCGGGCCCCACGTTGCCAGTGCAGGTACGGCTGGCTCAGGGTCCTTGCCTCTTCCCATGCAGGTCGAGCTGGACAATGTGACTGGCCTTCTCAACCAGTCTGACAGCAAATCCAGCAAACTCACCAAGGACTTCTCGGCCCTGGAGTCCCAGCTGCAGGACACTCAGGTAAGGACACATTGGGAACCAGAAGCTGGACCCCTCCTGTGCCCACATGTCCTCAGCACCAGACCTCTGGCTGTCCCCTAAGTCAGAAGGGCTGGCCCTCCCTCCCATTGGGGGTGGTTGTGCATGAGACCAAGTCCCCCACTGAACACCCGCACCCCTGTCCTCGGGAGTAGGAGCTGCTGCAGGAGGAGAACCGGCAGAAGCTGAGCCTGAGCACCAAGCTGAAGCAGATGGAGGACGAGAAGAACTCCTTCAAGGAGCAGCTGGAGGAGGAGGAGGAGGCCAAGCGCAACCTGGAGAAGCAGATGGCCACCCTCCAAGCCCAGGTGCCCGTGCCCCTCGGCAGGGGCTCCCGTTTCCTTCCCCCATGGAAAAGGGAGGTTGACTCCCGGTTCCCCTCTTGGGGGTGTCGCGGGGGTGGGTGTGACACCTCGGGGTCCCCAAACTTACTCCCTGCTCCTGCCCAGGTGACTGACATGAAGAAGAAGATGGAGGACGGCGTGGGGTGCCTGGAGACCGCAGAGGAAGCCAAGCGGAAGCTCCAGAAGGACCTGGAAGGGCTGAGCCAGCGGCATGAGGAGAAGGTGGCCGCCTATGACAAGCTGGAGAAGACCAAGACGCGGCTGCAGCAGGAGCTGGACGACCTGCTGGTGGACCTGGACCACCAGCGGCAGAGCGTGTCCAACCTGGAGAAGAAGCAGAAGAAGTTCGACCAGGTGTGCAGCCTCCCATCTCCCTCGCCAACAGTACAGGGCCTGGGAGAGGCCGGGAGGGGACAGGCGCCCGGGACTCCTCAGTCTCCAGCTGGCCAAGGGGCCTGGGGAGAAGCAAGCAGATGAGTTTTCTCCACGACAGGTTCGGGAGTGTCTTTTCCTTTGTTTTGTTTCTGTTCCAAATTTTCTAAAACAAGCTGGTCTTAACTCCCATTTAAAATGCTTCGTGTATGTTCGTATTTAGTTCTCCCCCGCTTTTTTTGTACCAAGGATGAACCCAGGAGTGCTTAACCACTGAGCCACCCAGCTTTTTTTTACTTCTATTTAGAGACAGGGTCTGCTAAGTTTCCTTAGGGCCTGATTAAGTTGTTGAGGCTGGCCTTGAACTCAAGATCCTCCTGTCTGGGACTACAGGCATGCGCCACTGCACCCAGCTTCTAGTCTTCATTCTGAAAGATTGGAGGCAGCCTCCAGAGACCCAGGTGCAGGGGCTGAGTAGAATCACAGAGTAGATGAGTCAGGCAGCAAACCACAGCGCGTCGGGCCCACCAGGTGCTGCTTCCTTGCACACAACCACGCTCATTCATTTGCGGGTGGCCTGGCTGTGCACTGTAGGAGCAGGATCCAGGAGTTGCCCCAGGAACCAGTGTGCTGTCTGGCCTTGTGGACATGGTCACAGCACAGGGAGCCAGTGTGGAGCAGGGCAAAGGGCACGGGCAAGGCGGCCACACAGAGCGGGGCACTGGCAGAGAGCAGACACGGGGGCTGGAAAGCAACCCTGAAGGAGGCCAGGCTCCATTGTCTCCCTTGTCTCTGAGCAAAGGTTTCCCCACTTCAGGGGGTGTGGGTTATTTGCCGTGGGTTCTCGTAGAAGGGGCACCTGTGTTACTATTAAGTGATAAAAACTAAACAGATCAAAACTTGCTGGTAGAGGAATCTCAGCCTTCATCTGGCTGCGAGGACACACTGGACCTTGTCTGTCATCCCTGGCCAGCCAGTTCTCAGTCAGCAGCCTCAGGCCCACTGGACCTGGGGCCTGCCTGGTGCGCCCGCGGTGGCCCACGGCTCCGGCCTCACAGTGTCCACCTCTTTCCCAGCTCCTGGCTGAAGAGAAGACTATCTCAGCCAAGTACGCAGAGGAACGCGACCGAGCCGAGGCGGAGGCCCGCGAGAAGGAGACCAAGGCACTGTCACTGGCCCGGGCATTGGAGGAGGCCATGGAGCAGAAGGCGGAGCTGGAGCGGCTCAACAAGCAGTTCCGCACGGAGATGGAGGACCTCATGAGCTCCAAGGACGACGTGGGCAAGAGCGTGAGCAGTGGCCTACCGCGGGGCCTCGGGCGGGCAGCGGGCAGCACGGGCCAGGGTGGGCACTGCCCGCGCGTCCGATCTGACCTAGCTCTCGGGGTCAGGTTCACGAGCTGGAGAAGTCTAAGCGGGCCCTGGAGCAGCAGGTGGAGGAGATGAAGACCCAGCTTGAGGAGCTGGAGGATGAGCTGCAGGCCACTGAGGATGCCAAGCTGCGGCTGGAGGTGAACCTGCAGGCCATGAAGGCCCAGTTTGAGCGGGACCTGCAGGGCCGCGACGAGCAGAGCGAAGAGAAGAAGAAGCAACTGGTCAGACAGGTGCGTGGGCCCTCCCTGCTCTGGCAGTGCGCCAGGGGCTGCCCTGATCCCCAGCAGGCCCCCTTCCTCCCCATCTCCCCTTGCTGCTCCTGGGCCATGAGGTTCCTGGACCATTCCTTCCACAGCTCCCTTCTGTCCTCCGTCCAGGGCTCGTTGCCTCACTGTATCAGAGTTTCGAGGGTCAGTAGCCCTCACTGGCCCTGGGAGGCCCCCTAGATCTGTGGGATTGGACTGAGTTTCTCCAGGCTCAGCCGGAGTGGGGTCCCCATGCGCCCGGCCTCCTGAGCTTCCGGTGTTCCTCAGGTGCGGGAGATGGAGGCAGAGCTGGAGGACGAGAGGAAGCAGCGCTCCATGGCAGTGGCTGCTCGGAAGAAACTGGAGATGGACCTGAAAGATCTGGAGGCACACATCGATACGGCCAACAAGAACCGAGAGGAGGCCATCAAGCAGCTGCGGAAGCTGCAGGTGAGGCCAGGCTGGGCAGAGGGCAAGATCAGCGAAGGCTGGGGCCCGCCGCCTTCCCTCTGAGCAGGATGTACCATGCACAAGGCCTCGGGTTCAGTCCCCAGCACCTTAAAAAATTTTTTTTAAATTATTGTGGGCCAGGTAGTAGGGACATGGAGGACTGCCGGCGGCCTCTGTAGCTGGTACAGCCTGGCCGGGTGCTCAGGGAATCCCAGGGAAGGGGAAAAGGCTATTGGATGCTGTCTTGGGAGTTGAAGCCGAAGGCAGGCGAGTCACCGGAGGCGGCGTGCCTTCTGCCTGGCGGCCAGACGGCATGGGTGCTGACTGCGAGTCAGGTGTCGGGAACACACAAGTCAGGGAAGTCGCAGAGAGCGAGGAGGGGGCCGGGCCGAGAGCTCCTGAGCGCCGCGTGCTTCGTGAACCTGACCTGAAACGAGGTTAAAGCGGCAGGGAACCCTGTGCTAGGTTGTTGTTTGTGGCTGTTTTGCCCCAGTTGGTTCAGCGTGGCGTCGGGTCAGAGTCGGCCCCTGTCGGCGAGGTGTCCCACGGTTAGCGTGGGTCGCGGCGCTCACCTCCCCTCCCCACCAGGCCCAGATGAAGGACTGCATGCGGGAGCTGGAGGACACCCGGGCCTCCCGCGAGGAGATCCTGGCGCAGGCCAAGGAGAACGAGAAGAAGCTCAAGAGCATGGAGGCGGAGATGATCCAACTGCAGGAGGTGAGTCGGCCACAGGGACAGGCATGACTGCCCTCCGGCCAGCACCGCGGCTCAGGGTCTCACCTCCAGCCGGGACCCGCGGGGAGGCTCAACAGCAAACCCCAGCCTCCAGGAAGGGGCCTGGATTCCCTCCAGGGCCCTTGCACACGGCCAGGCCCCGGGTGCAGTCAACATGCACACACAGCGAAAAAGGGTGACTGTTGGGATGAGGGGCCTGCGTGTCCCCTGGTGGCCTCGTCGGGTGCCCAAGCAACAGACCTTGGTCTCCTTCGAGACATTCCTGGCTCCTGACGTGCTCACAGCCAGCCCCAGTTCAGGCACTTCCTGCCTGGTGGTCCCTCCCACCACTGTCAGGTGTGGGTCTCTATGGAGGCTGCCTCACCCCAGGGAGAAGGTGTCCCCTGGTGGGCAGAGGCCGGGGCTCCAGCCTGGACCCACACCTGCGTCTCGGCCTTCCTGATCTCTGGTCTGTCTGGAGCAGAGACCAGCATCGAGGGTCTGCTCGCGTGGCCTCCTGTCAGGCCCGGGTATTTCTCATTTGTATCCATAGCCCCAGTCTTGGTTCCTAGCACCTTATGTACAGGGGTTTTGTAAACATGTGGTGCTGAAGCTGTGACCGCAGAGGGAAGAATTGGCCTGTGAGCTCAGGGGCTCCTGGGAGAGGGCCCCTGGGCCGTGTGTGTGCGGGACGAAGGCCCCAGCAGCCCCGGGGTCACGCCTGGCCTTCCTGGCAGGAACTGGCAGCTGCCGAGCGTGCCAAGCGTCAGGCGCAGCAGGAGCGAGATGAACTGGCCGACGAGATTGCCAACAGCAGCGGCAAAGGGTGAGCCACGGGGCACAAGAGGTGGGTCCGAGGGTCTCCCCAGCCCATGGCCCTCACCCGCTGCCTCCCCAGAGCGCTGGCGCTGGAGGAGAAGCGGCGGCTGGAGGCGCGTATCGCGCAGCTGGAGGAGGAGCTGGAGGAGGAGCAGGGCAACACGGAGCTCATCAACGACCGCCTGAAGAAGGCCAACCTGCAGGTGGGCACGGCGGCTGGGCCGGCCGCCCCCAGCCCTGGTGCAGCAGACCGCGGCTGCAGAAGCCCAGGCTGGGCACCAGGGTCCCGACTCCTGGGAACTGCTGCCGGCGGCAGGGGTCTCCTTGTGTGCCCCTCCTGGGCGTCGGGAAGTTTCTGGGGCCTGGTGGGATCCTGCTGCCCGCTCCTCTGGCCGACAGCTGGGCCCAGGCTTTCCCGAGGTCACCAACCCTCCTTTCTGCAGATCGACCAGATCAACACCGACCTGAACCTGGAGCGTAGCCACGCCCAGAAGAACGAGAACGCGCGGCAGCAGCTGGAGCGCCAGAACAAGGAGCTCAAGGTCAAGCTGCAGGAGATGGAGGGCACCGTCAAGTCCAAGTATAAGGCTTCCATCACTGCCCTCGAGGCCAAGATCGCACAGCTGGAGGAGCAGTTGGACAACGAGACCAAGTAGGTGCCCCTTGCCCTGCCCAAGTTGGCAGGTGGCCTTTCTGTCCACCCCCTGGGAAAGCCACAGGCCCTGCCTGGGTCCTGCCCTGAGTCGCGTCAGGAACCGGTGGTCTCTGAGCCCAGAGCCCTTCTTCCCACATGGGCCCTCGTGGATTTGCTGGGGCCCTGCCTGCATCCCCCCTGGAGAGCCGGGTGCTGCCCCTCGTAGCCATCGAGGCCCAGCACGTCCGAGGCTGCTCTGGGGGCAGTGGGGTCGCACCAGACCCCAAACCCTGCTCTTCAGGGCCTGTGCCTGTCCCAAGACCCAGCGGCTCGCAGGCGTCCAGGGAGGACCTGTGCCTCAGCCTCAAGGCTTCCCCACCGGGTGGATACCAGCGAGGCCCAGAAATGGGGGTCCAGAAGGCCACGGCCGGCCTCGCTGGGAGCGTGCCCCTGAGCTGCGTGTCTGCCACACAGGGAGCGCCAGGCAGCCTCCAAGCAGGTGCGCCGGGTGGAGAAGAAGCTGAAGGACGTGCTGCTGCAGGTGGACGATGAGCGCAGGAACGCGGAGCAGTACAAGGACCAGGTGAGCGCCAGGCACTGGGCAGTGGGCGGGGGCAGCAGGCACAGGCCACAGCCCTCACCAGGGCTCTGCCTCGCCGCCCACAGGCAGACAAGGCGTCCACCCGCCTGAAGCAGCTCAAGCGGCAGCTGGAGGAGGCCGAGGAGGAGGCCCAGAGGGCCAATGCCTCGCGCCGGAAGCTGCAGCGCGAGCTGGAGGACGCCACGGAGACCGCGGACGCCATGAACCGCGAGGTCAGCTCCCTGAAGAACAAGCTCAGGTGAGCCCCGGCCGCGCCCTGTCTGTCCTTCCAGCGCTGGCCTCTTCTGGACTTGCCTCCTGTACGCCTGGTCACAGGTCTCAGCCGGAGCCGGGAGCAAGGACCTCGGTGACAAACCCAGAGGTGCCCGTCACAGAGCAGCAGCCTCCCTGGTCCTCCCTGGTCCTCCCTGTTTCCTTGGCAGTCTGCCCCCCAGCTCCAGACCCGGCACGCTCCCAGGTGGCGGGTGGTCTTGCTGAGGATGGAACCCAGGGCTTCGCACTTGTTAGGCGAGCCGTCTGCCACCGAGCCGCGTGCCCAGCCCTGTGCTGGGTCTGTGAATTAGTTGCGGGCCGCCTCCTGGCCCCTCCCAGCACGCATCAGCACGCAGTTACCCGCGAGTGAGCAGCTGCTGGCGAGCGGGCGTCAGCGCTGGCCGCAGGGGATCTCTTCCTCCTTACCTCCTCACAGGGACCTGTGTTTTTGAAGGAAGAAAAAAATATGTATAGTAAGACCAGGCTTTTTTTTTTTTTTTTTTTTTTGCGGTGCTGGGAATGGAACCCAGGGCCCTGTGCTTGCGAGGCGAGCTCTCCACCCTGAGCCATCTCCCCAGCCCGACCAGGCTTTTGTCGTCAGTATTCCACGTGAATTTTCTGATTTGATTCGACGAGGAAGCCCGTCTTTGGGCCCCGTATATTTCTTGGTTCCACCTGCTTTGGGCAGCGGTGTTGATGTGGGGGTTCTGAGGATGCTGCCCAGGGGCTCATGCCAGGCAAGGGCTCTGCTACCGAGCCACACCCAGCCCCCCGCCTGAGTGGCGAGACAGCTGCTCGGGAAGGTGACAGGGCCACTTCTCTGCCTCCCCCTTTGGTCAGTCCTGTTCCCTGAACCATCAGTGCCAGCGTTTTGTGCCAGCGTCTGGTTCGTGAAGGGTTTGCAGGACCCTCTGCTTCCTTGAGTGTCCCTGTCCGCACAGAGAGCAGCAGCCCCCAGCACGGCCGCTCCTGGGGTGCCCGGTGTCTCTGCCGCGCCTCTGAATGTGTGTGCCGTGCGCGGCCACCTGAGGCCCTGACTCTACCTCCGTCTGCAGGCGTGGGGACCTACCGTTCGTTGTGCCCCGTCGAATGGCCCGGAAAGGCACTGGTGACTGCTCGGACGAGGAGGTGGACGGCAAGGCTGACGGGGCCGAGGCCAAGCCTGCCGAGTAGGCGCCGCCTGCTGCTGCTGCCCGAGCCGGACGGACAGAGGACGCCGCCTCCCCCCAGACCCTGCGGCACCCACCTCAGGACTGCTGTGACCGCCACCCCGTCCGCCCAGCCTCGTCGAGGGCTTTGGCTTCCCTGCTGCAGCCCCAGCTCCCCTCCCACCTCGAGAATCTGATACCAAAGAGTCAGGGCCAGGCCAGGCCCGGGAACCAGTGACCCGCAGGTCTCCACCCTCTCGCCCACGAGCACAGGTGGCGGGCGAGGCGAGGGCAGCCCGGGGTGGGCCCCAGAGTTTTCTATGAATCTATTTTTCTTCAGACTAAAGAAGTTTTGATAGCCAGACACCCCAGAAGTGTGTCACCCTCCCGCCCGGCCGCCAGCTCTCCCTTCCGCCTCCTCTGCTGTTGGCAATCACACGTGGTGACCTCACGCCCCTTCCCGCGGGCCCCTCCCTGGGTCCCGAGTGTCCTCGGGGAGCGGCCCAGGAGTGCCCCCTCTGTGCAGGGCACAGAATGCTGGGGCGGGGCCATTCCTCCCACCCCTTCTGGGTGGCACCGTGCCCCCTGCCCCCTTCCTAATCTAAAACGTCTCAAGTGCAATGCCCCCTCCCTCCTCGGCCAAGAGCCCCTGTCCCTCCCTGCGCAGCGAGGCTGGCAGGGCCGAGCAGGCAGGGCGTCTAGGCCTCTGCCAAGTCCAGCAGCCTTCCCGTGGCTTCTCCCAACATTCTTGGGGACCAAATGTATTTAATGGTTCAGGGACTCGTCCCAAGCCTTGCAGCCAGCGCGGCAGAGGCTGGGGCCCTCTGCAGCCTGCGCCTGGGCCAGGGCGGCCTGAGGGTGGCGCACCTGCACGCCGACTCAGCAGGGGTCTTCGAAAGGAAGAAAGGCTTCTTTTCCCCTTCTTGTAATAAGTGACACGATGCCGAGTCCTTCCGCTGCCTGTCCTTGGGAACCGTGTTTAGAAGAGTGGCTGTCCTGGTCGACACTGGCTGCCGAGTCCGTCGTGCTCCTGGTTGTAAATGCTGCATTTAGACTCGCTTGTGGCAAGAGGCGTTTTTTGAAAGGAAAGAAACTCAGCAAATCATGAAGCTCTCCGTGTGCCTAGAAAGCGCTGATTCAGGTCCCAGCTGCTGCACCAGGGGCGAGCAGTACCCCGGCGAGCGCCCTTTTCTGTAACGAAAGTGCCTTAGTGAGTCACGGCTGCCCCACCACAGCAAGCTGGTCTGCAGATGCTCGCCACTGCGTGTCACAATAAAGAGTTCCATGTGCTACCAGCGCGTGTGAGTCCCTCTGCGCCAGCCGCCGGCAGGGTGGGCGCTGCCTGTTCCCGGAGAAGCTGCCCCCGGTGCTTCCCAGCAGCATGGGACGCCCTGGGGCCGCAGCCGCCCTGTGCCAGGGGCCTGGGATCATCTGGTTGTGGGTCTGACACCGCCTGGGGTCATCCTTTTCTTGCCAGGGAGAAAGGCAGTGGCGGGTTGTGGAGCTGTTGGGGTGGGGACTTGGGACTTCAGGGAGGGGGCGCTGTGCGCACAGGGCGCTGAACAACACCAGTGTTCAAAGCCCAGCACATGCAAGGGTGGAGAGGGGGAGAAGGACCAGGACGCGTGCGGGGAGCGGGCCAGAGACGGAGACAGGCCGGCCGGGTCGCCGCACCTACCTCTGCTACCTTATATAGAGACAGGGCCTCCTGACTTGCTTAGGGCCTTGCTAGGTTGCCAAGTCTGGCTTTGAACTCGGCGATCCTCCTGCCCCAGCCTCCCGAGCTGCTGGGATTACAGGCCTGCCACGCCGCGGCCAGCACGTGGTTTTTCCTTTAGTTTTATCTGTGTTTTGACTCTGTCGAGGGGTGTCGTTCGTCTCTATATTAGCTGTTCGTCATCTACCTACGGGGGTGCTTCCAGGACGCGGGCAGGTGGGCTGGCACTTCTCAGGGGGGTCCCCAACCCAGCAGCAGCGCACATCCTGGCTCTGCCACAGACCTGCTGTCTCACACTCAAGTTGGACCCCGTGCCCACAACGTGACCAGCTCCCCAGGGGATCCCGATGCACACAGGGGCGGGGGGCTGAGACCTGGTGCAGTGGAAAACTGGGGCCTCTGCCCCGAGGAGGGCCTGGCCACGGCTCCTGGCTCCTGGCTCCGGCCCCAGGCGGTGTGCCTTGCCTCCCCCGGCCTCCCTCCACTCTTCATAAAATGGAGTGTTCCTTTCCCTGGGTACCGAAGCAGATCAGTCACAGTGTGGTAACTTCCAACAAAAACTTACTCTGAAGTTCAAAACCAAGGTGGCGGCCATGGAGGAGAAACCCGGCTCTTCAGCTTCTTGTGGCTGCACGCACTCTTTGGCTTGTGTCCCCATTGCTTGTCTCTGCCTCCGTTTTCACGTGGCTCCTCCTCCTGTCTGTACATCTCTCCTCTAAGGGCCTTTGTCATTGGATTTAGGGCCAAATACTCCAGAATGCTCAACTTAAAGGGTCTGCAAAGACCTCTTTCCAAGTGAGGTCATGTTCACAGATTACAGCAACTGGGACATGGACACTGGGGCAGGGGCAGCACTTCGGTTCTCCCTGTGACCCTGTGGCTTGACCTGATTCACCCCGCCCCTCAGGTGGGCAGTCCCAGGGTTCCCTGGCCCATCCCCCCACAGGGAACAAGGTAGCACTGAAAGCTCAGGGGCTACTGATCCCAAGTCCCCCGTGTCTGAGTGGTCCTTGCTCCCTTTCCATCCTTCCATGCACCCTGGGTGTGACCCAGCAGGTGTGCTAATGCTGCCCCTCTTCCCAGCAGGGTCTCCTGATACCTGTTCTTTAATTCACTGTTTATATTAGTCCATTTTCTGTTACTGTAACAAAATGTTTGAGATTGGGTAACTTAATAAAGAAATGAAGTTTACCTAACTCCCAGTTATAGAAGCTGAGTGGGCAGCAGGGCGGGGACTGTGGCTGGGCCCCCTGACTGCATCATCTCAGGGCACATCCGGTGGCAGTGCATGAGAGTGGGAGAGGTCAGTGGGAGACAGGAAGCCAGAGTGTGGGGCGGGGCGGTTCCTGCCCTCCCACTGGGCTCCTCTTAAAGTCCGTCACCTCCAACATCACCACATTGAGGACCAGGCTCCCGGCACATGAGCCCCCGTGGACACACTCAGACCATATCCAGAGAGTACTGCTGGCCTCAGACGTAGGTCCAAGCTGCCCAGCATAAACTGGCCTTCCGTGGCGTCCACTGAGCTGCCGACTTTCCCGTTGGTCTTTGGTGACATCAGAGACCTCCCCAGTTCTGCCTAATTGCTTGCTTTTCTGAATAGCTGCAAATCTACCCAGAATGTGGTTGTGAACCCCAAAGTCCAAAATATCCTTGTTCTCTGACTTTGGTGCCCTTGGGGTAACAGAAGCCATCAGTGCTGGCTCAGGCACCACCAAGGAATGAACAACTACCGGGCGACACGTCGTGTCTGTCCACAGCACAGCTCTGGTGCTTGTGGGGCGGGTGTTGAGAGGACCGGAAGGTGGCCGGGCCTGCTCAGTGAGCCAGCCTTGCCCCCTGCTGGGTTCGTTGGGCAAATAAAAAGACACGAGTCCCCACTGAAGTTTTAAAAGAGCTAATGGGACTCAATCTAGGGAGGTGACCACAAAAGGGTCCACGTGCTCTGTCCTTTTTAAAAAAATTAATATAAATATGTAGTTTTAATATATGTAAATATATTTATATATAATAAAAATATAAAATAGATATATACACTTTGCTTGTAGATGGGCACAACACTTTTATTTATTTACTTTTGTGGTGCTGAGCACCGAACCCTGTGCCTCACCTGGCTCTACCACCGAGCCACACCCCAGCCCCCCGTTCTGGACCCCGTGAAGAATAAACCTTAGGGTCGGGGATGAAGCTCGTGGCAGAGCATTTGCCTAATGTGCGCGAGACCCCGGGTTCCAACCCTGCACACACACAGAAAAGCTTAAAGCAGTAACCAGGCAATACTTAATATTTTTTTTCCTCAAGTGATGCCACTGATTTTCTGGATTGGTGACTGTGGAAGAGATGGGTGATTGTCCCTAAATTTTTATCTTTTTTTTTTTTTTTTTTTAAGAATACCTTTATACATTCTTAATTACATTGAGTGCTTAATAGGAATTAAATTTTTTAGAAAATTATTTATTTTGATTCATTGTTATCCTCTTTTTTTAAAGATCTTTTTTATGGTGGTAAAATAAATGTTTGAAAATGACAAATTCCCTCCTTTATTTTAAATCGCAGGAGCTGCTGAGTCAGTTCAAGGCGGGGGCGTTGGAGGTCTTGTCCTCTCCTGTCCTTCCGGGGCTGGAGTGTCTGGCTAAGGGAAACCCTGCGGGTGGCCAGACCCACGACACCCCCACACTGCCTCGCAACTCGGCCCCAGGTTCAGATTCCACGCGCCCTGTGTGCGCTTGTCGCGCCTCCGAGCTGACAAGGACCTTCCTCCCGGTTGCCCATGAGTCCTCTTGCTCCTGACCTCAGCGTTTTCAGCCCCTTTGGGTTAACCTTTGCTTGGAGGCTCTGTGGCTTTGACCTTGGCTTCGCCCAGGCCTCTGCCCTATCCAGGGAATCTCTGCACCCTGGCCTGTCAATGAGTGCCAACCTCTTCAGGTGTCCCAGACCCGGTGCCCAGACCAGCCCAGGCCAGCTCCCCCTTGAGACAGCCCCAGAGGTCCGCCTCCCCGCCCAGCCCACCTGGGAACGCTGTCCTCTTCAGGAAATGAGAGCAAAAAGCTCCAGAGCCAGGGCAGGGGAGGAGGAAGTGGGTGGGGCAGCTGCTGGAACTGCCAATTGTATGGGTTTCTTTTGAGGGTATGGGAATGTTCTGGAACAGGTTGTGGTGCTGTTGGACAACATGGTACATATACTAAAAACCAGTTTTAAAAAAATACTTTTAGGGGGCTGGGATTGTAGCTCAGTGGTAGCGCGCTTGCCTAGCATGTGTGGGGCACTGGGTTCAATTCTCAGCACCACATCTAAATAAACGAATAAAAAATAAATGTCCAGTGACACACACACAAAAATACTTTTAGCTATAGATGGACACAATATCTTTATTTATTTTTGTATGTGGTGCTGAGACTCGAACCCAGTGCCTCACACATGCTAGGCAAGTGCTCCACCACTACAACCCCAGCCCCTAAAAACCACTTTAAATGAATATTATGTGACATATATCTCAATTTTTAAAATGCTATTAAAGAAAACAAGAAGCCATGAAAAGAAATGCAGAGAAGTTCAGAAAATGCACCCTGCCAGGGACAGAGGAGTCAAGGTCAGAGGAAGGACAGGGCAGGGAGCTGGAAGTAGCGATCAGGTCTCTCCCTGCAGAAAGCAAATGACAAGTAACAGGGGTGGTACCTGGCGCTGTTGCCCCTGAGGGCTTCTGATGGGGTCCAGCACTGCAGAGGGTGGAGGGGAGCCCAGGAGGGACCTGGGTACATTTCCCCAGCCACAATTGCAGCTTTAAGATTGCTCAAGCATACAGAGGGAGCATACTGAAGGAATGTTTGGAGAACGTTGGTTCTTGTTTATTGAGCACCTACTGTAGGCTAGCGTGGTTGCTCCATTGTCTCACTTCATCTCCCGTGACACTGTCAGGGACACGCTCTTATGGCCTCATCCTACGAACAAGGAAACTGAGTCGCAAAGCAAAATCTAGGAATATTTTGGCGTCCGTGGCAGTTGACCATCAAAGCCCAGTCAGACCCAATCCCTACGGCCACTAGCCACAGGCCAGGTGGGATTTGGACAATTCTAGCGGTATTTTAAGGTTTGTGACTCATCTCAAGCCAGCAGGGAGAATTAGGGAAGAAAATTACATTTTCAGAGACTTGAGGGTTTTAAGGATTCCTCACTCTTTGGGGGACCATTTGGGTCAGAAAATAAAGAACAAGATTCAGAAAGGCTTGGAGGGAATCCCAGCGCTGTGCTCTTGGGTATATGCTCTACCCTGGCTGAGGCTTAGCTTTCTCCTCTGGGAGACAGGAGTAATAAATGTTGTCATCACAGGGCTGTCGCGGAAACATTTATGATGTGTGTGAAAGTGCTTTGCAAACTTTAAAGGTCCCGTGCTGGTTTTTTTTTTTTTTTTTTTTTTTTCTTAAAAATTGGAATTTCTGTTGGGGGGGTGGGTACTGGGAATTGAGCCCAGAGGTACTTTACCACTGAAAGATATCCCTAGTCCTTTATATATAAATACATACACATATATTTAATTTGAGACAGAATCTCTCTCAGTTGCCCAGGTTGGCCTTGAACTTGTGATCCTCCTGCCTCAGCCTCCTGAGTCACTAGGGTTACAGACATGTGCCACCCTGCCTGAGTTCCCTATTTTAAATCAGAATCCCGAAGCTCCTCCGTTCACTCTGAAAATGTGTCAGATACCCTTGAACGTTGCACGTGCATTAAAATCAAACAGTCATTTGTCTTGACTTCAACACAAAAATATTAAGTTTATGAGTTAGATTTTGCCATCACACTTAGTTCTAAGATTCCCTGAAGTTGATGATTGTTCCTCATGGCCTGATTTTCCAGCTGAGGAGAGAAACAGGAATGTCCTTGGATGAGGTCTGACCACAGTGGCCAGGACCAGTAGCTGCCCCTTTGGTTTCCCATGAGGTTATGAGGCACCGTCAGCGTGGAAAGCAGTCCACTTCCCCAGGCTTTGTGGAGGCTTGTCTCTGCTAGCCACGCTGATGACCTCAGAAGGCCCCATGTCACACGCTCTGTTGGGAGATCCCTCTCTCCTCCCTTGGTCCCTAGAGAAAGGAAGAATGATAGAGGGGTGAGGTCCTTCTTCTGGAGAATCCAACTCTGTCCAGCTTGTCCGAGCCAAGACACCTCTCCAGGGGTGAGCCAGGGTGGGGTGCTTTCCACTAGGTGGCGCTGGTCTGCCTGAAACTGAAGCAGTTTGAGGGTTGCCTTCCCACTGACTCTGGATGGCTTCTCAGAGTGCTGATATTACTTGTGAACCAAGGATTCTGGAGCTGCAGACTTCCTGGGCGACTTTTCTTGTGATGCCATCAGTCAAGTTGAGCTGTTTGATAGCAGATCTGTAGGATCTCCAGGTGGGGTGATCTCTGCTTTTGTCCCTGGAGGGATGAGACCCTATTTCCCTCCTTGGGGTGAATCTGCAGCTACATCCTGGCTACTTCACCATGAGACTGTTCAGCCCGTCTGGGACGGTTCCAGAACATTCCACATTCTGATTGGATCATGGCAGGGCTGCAGCTGTCGGGAAATACTCTTACAGCCTCCTTTGGCCTGGTCCTCAACTCTGGAGCTGAGCCAGTATTTAACTGGCTCTGCATCTCACCGTGGTTTTGTGTGGCTGTCAAGTTAGTCATGCTGATAAGAATCAAGCTGATAAGGAGGAAGAGAGTTTATAGGGAAAAAAGTGACTACAAACATAACCTTAAGTTAGAGCCCAACGTCAAAGAAGGGAGGATCTGGAGCTAAGAGACAGCGCGCAGGCAGCTGGTGTGCTGAGTGTAAGCTCAGGCTGGCTGGGTGGTGGGACCAAATGTAAGCTCGGCGGGTCTCGGTGGGCACAGTTAGCGGTCAAATAAAATGGGACGGAAAGTGGCCGAAGCAAGCTTTATTGGAATTTGGCTCTTGGGCGAAATTCCCAGACCCCCGGCGGGTATAGGGACCTGGAGAAAATCCGCAGGTGGCCCTGGCTGCCCAGGGTTTTTATAGACTAGGGTGGGAGGGGGTCTTGTTGAGTGACAGGTGGGTGTGAAGGGTCAGTGGAACTTTCCATCCACCTTGCTGCGAACTTTCTGGTCCCCTTTGTCAGGCTGGTCTTTGTTCTAGCTGCTCAGCTGTGCCCCCTATAGTCGCCTAATTTCCGACCTAACACTGAGCATTGCTTCTTTGTCCAGTCTGATGTTCAACTGAATATTGAGGCCATTTATATTTATTGTAATTATATATATGATTAAATTTTCTTACTGTTTGTTTCTGTTTGTCCCCTCTGTGTTTTGTTCCCTTCTTCTTTTTGGAATTGATTTTTTTTTCCTCTCCCAAATGATTCCATTTTTATCTCATGATTGACTCCTTAGATTTAATCTTTCATCTTATTTTTTTTAGTTGTTTCTTTAGAGTTAATCATATATATATATTTTTAACATATCTCAGACTAATTGCAAATGCTGTTATTTCAATATAAAATGTGTTTATACATTTTATTTAAATGTATAAAATGTATTTTGCATATAGTGTAAGAATTGCTGGACCCAGTGGTAAATTTATTTTTAACTTTCTTAGGAATTGCTGAACTATTTTCCAAAATAGTTACATTTTACATTTCTACCAGCAATGTATGAGGGTTCCAATTTCCCTACATACTCACCAGCACTTGCTATTATCTATTTTTTTTTTTAAATTCTAGCCATACCTGTGGAGTGATCTGGTTTATTGTTGTGGTTTTCTTTTTCATACCCCCAATGAATAATAATACTGAACATTTTCTTATGTGTTTATTGGTCATTTGTATATTTTTTTGAAGAAAATTCTATTCAGATCCTTTGTTTTTAAATCGGTAATTTTATGAAGTCATAAAATCTCTTTTTTTGGTACCAGGGAGAGAACCCAGGGGTGCTTACTCACTGAGCCACATCCCCACCCTTTTATATATATATTAAAATCTCTCGTGGGCTGGGGTTGTAGCTCAGTAGTTGAGCACTTGCTCAGCATGTGTGAGGCACTAGGTGCGATTCTCAGCACTGTATATGAATAAGTAAATAAAGTAAAGGCATTGTGTCCATTTACAAATGGACAAAATATTTTACAAAAATATTCTTAAAAAACCTCTTTATTACAGATTTAAGTCCTTATCAGAAAAAAAAAAATTACCGTAAGCAAGGAAAGGTAGTCACAGTTTTCAAATGTCAAAATGTCAAATGCAGCTTGAGTCTAGCTCTTCCTCTGAGTTGCCAGACACCCTTGCCTCTGTGTCCTCACCTGCAGAAAAGTCACATCACATACCCCCAAAGTATGTAAAATCATCATATGTCTATTTTTTAAATGGGGAAATTTTTAGATCTCTAGGGAATGATTATAAAACTCCAACCAAGTGCAGTGGCACCCACCTGTAATCCCAGAGGCTCAGGAGGCTGAGGTGGGAGGATCACAGGTTCAAAGCCAGCCTCAGCAACTTAGTGAGGCCCTGTCTCAAAATAAAATATAAAAGGGGCTGGGATGTGACTCAGTGGCTAAGCACCTGTGGGCTTAAGTAAATAATCCATGTGCAATCGAATGGAGAAGTAAATGCAATGCAAAGTAGTGCTTAAGTCCCGTGGAGTCACCTGCCGTCCCTCCCTCTAAAGCTGGTGGGAAGGGGAGTGTCCATGAGTGACATTTGCCCAGGATGAAACAGACTTGATGGAAGGATCCAGCCCTCCTCCCAGCCCTTTGGTCCCCAGCTGTGCGACTTGCCAAACATGGCTTTGTGGCCAAGCAGCAGACTTTGCCCCCTCTGAAAGGTGTCGTGGGAACAGCACAGGAGGCAGCAGACTCTCCCAGGGAGCAAGCCGGAGGGCTTCTCGGAGGAAGCAATGCCAGGTTTGGGTTTTGAAGGATGAAGGAGCAGGATGTTTCCAGGAGCAGGTGCTCCTGGCAGAAGAATCCTCAGAAGCAGATGTCCAGGGCCGCCTGCTCCAATTCAGCAATGGCCAGTAAGGGAGCAGGGGCGCCCGGGGCGTGCGGGAGGCTGGGCAGAGGTAGCAGCCATGGGGTAGGCGGGACAAGCTGCAGGGTTGGAAGGACGGGGTGCCCTCTGAGTGGGTCCTTGAGGAAGTGGGGCAGAGGGTGGAGCTGGCCAGCAGCTCAAAGGTGACTTTCAGTTTCCCTTTCCAGGACCTGGGTATATCTGGCCCCCGGGGGTGTGTTCAGTCACCACATCTGGCGACAGCATCCGCACAGCCAGGACAGCAGAGCCTGTGTGAGCTCAGCCAGGGGAAGAGTCCTCCTTGGTGAGTCCGGGTGGGACGTCGGCCCGCTCCCCGCCCTCCCCGGCGCTCTGTGAGAGAAGGGCTGTTGTTCCCATTTTACAGATGAGCTCCGAGAAGCCAGGGAATCAGCCCCAGGTAGCACAGTGAAGCAGGAGGAGAGCCTGCAGGGTTCCCGGTCCCCCTCCACAGAAGAGAGGGTGGGGTCCTGCTCAGATAGGTCACCAGGCTCCCTCCGTGCAGCCCAGGCTCCACAGCCAGGTGACCCCAGAGGGAAGGTCTCCAACAGAAAGAATGTTCTCCAGGCAGAAAACAGAAACAAAACCGGGGGGGTGGTTCACATCTGTAATTCCAGCCATGGACTCAGGAGGCTAAGGCAGGAGGATTGCCAGTTGGAGGCCAACCTGGGCAACTTAGCCAAACCCGGTCTTAAAAAACAAAAAGGACCGGGGAAATAGCTCAGTGTAAAGTCCACCTGGGTTCAATCTCCAGTACTGAAAAGAAAAGAAAGAAGACAAATGGAATGACTGAGCTTGTGCCATGGCCCCAGAGGCTGGTTGCTGTCATGTCCAGTGATGGCCCTGCATCTCAGCTCCTGGGTAAGCTGGGCCCAGGAGGACAGGAGCCCTCCTGGCTGGTCCTGGGCCCAGTGCTGGCTGCAGCAGAGACAAGAGGGCCCGGGCTGGGATGGGTGCCCAGGAGTCTGGGGGCAGACAGACATGCAGAAGCATTATAGGGGCCGAGGTACCCCAGGAACGCCCAGCATTCTGGGGTTAGGGCCTGAGGAGGCTGAGGATCTCAGGATGGGAAGCTCAGAGAGCAGGGGAGGGAGCAGCCCCAGCAAGGGCCCGGCTGAGAAGCAGGAAGTTCACAAAGGTGCTAGAACCCAGGTGCAGGGAGGAACTGCGGCAGGTGGCTGGGTGGTCATTCACACGTCCTTGGGAGGAGCGAGGATGCCTGCAGCCCGGAGGGAGAGGCCTTGCTGAGCTGCTCCGTCCTGCCGCACTGGAGAGCTCGGGCCCAGCTCCCTGTCTAGCAGGCCCGGCCTGGCACCGCCTGGGCCCCTCTCGGTGCCTCCTTCTCCCAACCGTAGCCCTTCTGGGGATCGGGCATCCTGCGGGCCAAGCAGCAGGGAGCACTGTCCCATATCCAGGTCCCAGACAAGGTCCTCGGGAGACCTAGGGTGACCAGGAAGGGTGAGAGCGCGTGCCCACCCTCTGGCTTTCTGGGTTGACTCCCGATCCTCATGTCTCATGACCTCGGGACACCGCCCTGCCTCTGGGGCCACGCAGCATTCGAAGCAGGAAGCAAGTGGAAGTGGCAGGCCGCTCTCCTGTCACGAGGCCCTTGTGTCTCTACAGTCAGGACCGGGCACACAGTCACTGCTAGCCGTGAGAGGGCCCAGGTGTCACCTGGATATCCAGCGTCCAAGAGAAGAGGCAGCGGGGGTGGAGGAAGGGCGCTTGTCATTGGGCAGACAGCCACCTGGGGGCCGTGGGAGTCACTGAGCTGGTCAGAGAGCAAAGAGGGACCTACCCAGGAATGGCCAGAGCCAGTATGGCTTGGAAAGAAGGAAGAACCCACTGCCCACCTTGGGCGGGCCTGACAGGATACCTCACGGCTGCCTGCGTTCACGCTCTCCTCACGGGACGGAAGCCAGGGTCCCCCAGCCCAAAGCCACGAGGGACATTCCCAAAGCCCATCAAACAAGTCGAGTTCATTATTCTTAGCGAGGGCGCAGGCGCCGTGGAGCCCCGCGGCCCTCAGGAGCAGGCGTTAGGAAGCTGCTCGGGCCAGGCTTTGGCTGGGTGGTCTGGGGAAGGGTGTGGACGGTGCGCCGCAGAAAGTGTGGGGCGGGTCCATCCGTGGGCACCCCAAGGAACCCGATCTGGAAGGAGAAGAGAACCAGTGTCGGAATTATTGACAATTTATTATTGAATTTACTGAGTAGCAAATTCACAGGCCTCACGGCTCTGCTCTGTGGCCGTTCTCTGATTACACGTGGGTCCCGCCATAGTCATAAGCCGGGCAATCACAGGTCCTTTCATTCTTAATTTCTAATATCTGTAACACTCAAGTCACACGTCACACTTTATGTGATTAGATAAGGGGTTACGATAAAGCTAAGAGGGGCCAAGGCAGCCATGGGGGTTCAGGAGGCTGAACTGACAGCAAAGGCAGAGCAGACATGAGTGCGGAGTCACTGTAGGTGGTCAGACAAGAGGAAGAACCAGCAGAACTTGATCGGGGTCAGTGCTGTCCAAGCACAAGGTCATGTCCTGACGGAAGGTAGTTTCACAGTGTCAGCTTGGAGTGGGACTTGGTGTTTCATCGTGGGCAGGAGAAACCTCACCCTGCCAGGACAGAGATTTCGAGTTTCCTCACTGTGGCGATTTTCTTGGGCAAGGCTCGTGACCAGGTGATGAGCTCAGGGAGCCATGCCCCGTCTTGGGGTGCCTCTCCTTTGATGGGTCCCGAGTGAGGACTGGCATTATTTGGAGGTGGATGTGTTTGATAAGCTTGTGGGCCTGGGTTTTTCGATAGGAGCTTGATCCACTGGCGCCTCCGTGCTTCTGACTAATTCAGTAGGTTCACGGGTGGTAATTCTTATCACCATTAATTTGTCAATTTGTGCTTTCTGGCTGTGCCAGGCAGATGGTGATCGTTCACTTGTACAAACAAGGTGTGGAGACATTCCACCTCAGCCCTCAGCGCCGGGCAAGCGACGGCCTGACAAGATGGAGTAACAGAGGTTTAGGCAGAGCCCGGAAACTGCTCTTCTGAAACTCATGGAGTGACGCAGAGCAGAGCACAGCAGGGTGCATTGACCAAGAGGGACATGTGGGCCCAGGACCCATTGACATGGAAGGACAAGAGTCGTTTACAACAAACACACACGCGAGGGAATCGGGCATCGTCGGGAAACCACGGGATTTGAACCAGAGGCTTGGTTCAGGGCCTCCCTCGAGAACTCTTGTGAAATCTCAGGGACGTTAGGAACCCTCGTGGTGGCTCCCTCGGTGTCTCCGGGGTGTGACCCTGGATGAGGCGTGCGAGGCGCCCTCCGGGAGCATCAGCCGCTCTCATCCTCGCAGCTGCAGGACGTTCCTTCTGCTTTCTTGTGTGGATTGTTTCTCTACAGGGCTGCCTCCTCACCTGTGTGGTCCTGTCCCTGCCAGGACAAGTGGTCTCTGCCTTGGCTGAGCGCGAGGGCAGAGGGAGCTGGGAGGGTGACTCACGTTCTCTAAATAGCAGCCGCAGAGCCAGGAGACAGCCTCCCTTTAGTCCGCTTGGCCTCGCTGCCGCCCCAGCGGGAAGCTCCGGAGGCCTTTGCCACAGCTGGCTCACATCCCAACCCCAACTGGCCTTCTCCTCCCTTCAGCCTGGACGCCTGGGGAGCCGTGAGGAGAACCTCTCGGAGCCGCTGCTGGTGCCATGGACCCAGACGCCCGCGAGACCCGCCCAGGTAACCCGCTTCCTCTCCTCTGGCCGGTTCCTGCTCAAGACCCAGGACTGGGGAGGCTCCTCCCAAGCTGACGGGCCTGAGAGGACTCAAGGAGGGAGCTGGGAGAGGAGGGTCCCTGCCCTCCCTCAGGGGCTGGCCTCTTCCTCCCCACCCTACCCCCGGCCACCAACGACGACGCAGGTGGTGCAGGGACACAGCTGAGCCACCTGAGAGGTCCTGCCCTTTCCTCTCCCAGGCTGGCCGACCTGGGCCTCGCCCTCGAGGGGCTGTGCCCTCCAGCTCTGGTCCTGCACAGCTCTGATGGCTCAGCACAAAGAGTGACTCAGAATGCCACTGAACTTGACCCCACTGTGACCCTGAGCTCCTCGCCTGAGCTCACCTATAACCTCCGTGGCCTGGGCCAGCGCCTGCCACATAGTAGGCTCTCTCCGATTGTCCCCTCTCCCCCCTCTGCCTGGATCCCGACGGTGGCAGGTGGACCTGTGTCCGGATGCCTGCCCTGCACAGCCAGAGAGGAGCACCTGCTTATCTAACCAGGTGCAGCCGCCTGGGCGGGGCTGACGCTGCTCCAACAAAAGGAAAATCTGACCCGAAACCAGGCAGACCCACCCTCCGCTGTCCACGTCAGCGCTCCCCCTCCCAACTCGCTTTCTCAGAACTGTTCCCGTCCTCCTCCCCCATTGCCTGGGTCACCCGGTCAGCGCAGATGGCGCTCAGGACTCTGGAGGGGAGGAGGGTGCAGCTCCCAGGAGGCCTGAGTCCCTAAGCAGGGCTGCCGCAGGACCCCTCCAGCAGCGTCACCGGGGAGCCCAGGCCGGGGAGAAAGCACCAGCATGGGCCAGAGGCAGCCCCCCTCCACCCTCCTGAAAATCCCCTCCACGGCCAGTCCCCGAGGGTCCTCCATAAACACGAGAAAGCCTCTGCAGGTAGATTTACTCGGTGGCGTGTAGACATTATTTTTAAATTTTAAAAAAGCCCACAGTTACACTGTAGTGTAGGATGCAGAAATCACAAGACTTTTCCCCTCCGTACTAGGAATTGAACTCGGGGCTGCCCCAACCTGAGCCGCACCCCCAGCACTTTTGTTTGTTTTCTTGGTACCAGGGACTGAACCCAGGGGCGCCAAACCACTGAGCCACATTCAGCCCTTTTTGTATTTTGTTTAGAGACGGGGCCTCGGGGCCTCACTGAGTTGCTGAGGCTGGCCTTGAACTCGTGATCCTCCTGCCTCAGCTTCCTGAGCCTCTGGGATTACAGGCGGGCGCCACTGCGAACCCACCCCCCACCCCACTTGTTACTTACTGTTTAGAGACAGGGTCTCTAAGTTGCCCAGGTTGCCAGGCTTTGGATCCAGATCCTCAGCTTTCTGGCTGCTGGTGTTGGACAGTCACTTCCTGTCCCCCTTTCTCCTTCTGTGAAACAAGCACAATGCCTGTGGTACACACAGTAGGAGACACATTCTGTGTCATGTCCCAGCAAACACGTGCACAGACACACTGGCACCCTGACCTTACCTGCAGGTCCCTGCAAACGACACACTTGTGGGGCAACTCATTTGGACAGTGAACCTGCCCTGAACTGACCAGAGACTATTTACAGTCATTTCTCCCTCTCTTTTTTGATACCAGGGATTGAACCCATGAGAATTTAACTACTGAGCCACACCCCAGCCCCCCCACCTTTTTTTTGAAACGGTCTAAGTTGCTGAAACTGACTTTGAACTTGCAATGCTCCTGCCTCAGAATCCTGAGTGGCTGAGATTACAGGTGTGCAGTGAATATTCATTTGGTTCACTATCAAAATATTAATGCATTTGATTACTAGGACTGGCAAGAGATAACATCATATATGCCCTGCATTACCTTCCTAAAAGATTAAAAATTCTATTTAATTACATATTTCAACATAGCTAGTAGAAAGGAGTTTTAATGTTCTCAACATGAATAAGTGACAAATGTTTGTAATAAAGACATAACAAGTACTCTGAAATATCTTACCATACCCTACAAAAACATACAATTATGTGTCAATTAAAAATTATTTAAAAGTACTTGTAAAAACATTTAAAATTCTGAATTCTTAAAACATTCTAGGTCCCAGGAGTTTAGATAAGATATATATGTGTGCATATGTATATATACACACATGCAGACATATATACACATATATACCCTTATCTATACATATACACATTTATATTTAGTTGGAATATTTTACAAAATAATACCCTTCCTATGTTTGATTCACTTTTATTACTGATTCCATTTCCTTTTTAAAATGCTGTGGAGCACACCTGACATCCCAGCAGCTCGGGAATCTGAAGCAGGAGGATCGCAAGTTCAAAGCCAGCCTCAGCAACTTAGCGAGGCCCTAAGAACTCTCAGGGAGACCCTGTCTCTAAATAAAATATAAAAAGGTCTGGAGGTGTGACTCAGTGGTTAAGTGTCCCTGAATTCAATCCCTGGCACAAAAGATAAATAAATAAATATTTTGATCAACCCAATATACTTATCTCAGAACCATGGATGGGATAAAACTCCGTTTTGAAGACACTGTGAACAGTGTTTGACAGACGACAGGCCCAGGGCAGCTGGAAGCTGCCATTGGAGCGTTCTGCTGTCCCGGCTGAAAGGCTCCCTTCCTGGCTGCCCTGGGCTGAGAAGACGTTGTTTCTCTGTAAAGCACCATGGCCCGTCCCTGGCACTGAGTCCTTCTTGGGCTGCCATCACAAATCACCCCAGGCTGAGTAACTGAAGCAGAAGACATTCCCCTCTCCCGGCTCTGGAAGCCAAAGGCCATGCTGGGGGTTTCTGGTGAGGCCTGTCTTCCTGGCCTGCAGGGCCTACAAATGACCTTTCCTCTGCGCATGGGGATGGGGGAAGATCTGGTACCTCCTCCTCTTCTTGTAAGGACACCGGGCCTGTGGATTAGGCCCACCCTTGTGAGCTCATTTCATCTTAATTACTTCACTTCCTTAAAGGTCCTATCTCCCGACACAGTCACTGGGTGAAGGGCTTTAACGTGTGGATATGGGGTCGCAATTCAGTCTATAACACCAGCAGTCCACAGGGGTGCCCCAGGTGGGCTGGGGCGTAGCTCTGGTAGAGTGCTTGCCTCGCATGTGCGAAGCTCAGTGCGTGATCCCCAGCACTGCAAAAAAAAGTCCCCCATGTGACAGCAGCCAGGACGCTATTTCCCTCTACCACGCTGCCTCTTAACCACGCTCTCCTCCCCACTAGAGAGCAACGAGCGCTTCACTGAGGATGTCATTGAGTATTTGCAGGACACAGTGAGCAGAGAGGATCTGCAACTCCTGCTGAACGAAGAGGCCTGGAAGAGCCTGGTGGCCGAGGCTGATCTGTCCAGGTAGCTGTGGTCGGTCGGGAGCTTCACCCTCTGCGGCTCGTCCTGTCCTGGTCCCAGCCTATTGGATGGGGCCAACACAATCAGGGCAGGTCTCCCCACTCACGTGCCTGGTGTCTCCAGATAGTCTCACAGACACCCTTACAAGTGTGCTTAACCAATTTTCTAGGCTTTTCTCAATCCAGTCAAGTTAACAACCAAGGTGAACATTCTCAGGGCCTGACCACGCGCCACCCTCATGGCGAATCTGAAGTCGCTGTCCTGGAGGTTTGTGGCTTTAGCCTCCAGTTCCTCTAGAGGCCAGAAACAGCACAAAAGCCCCCATCGGTTGTCACATTGTTAGGTTAAACATCCTTTAATGCTTGGGGCCAAAAGAGTTTCAGATCCTGAATTGTTTTGTTTTGTTTTGGGATTTTGAAATATTTACAGATACGTAATGGGACCCAAGTCTAACTGTGAAATTCATTTGTTTCTTTATACCTAATGTAGTGTCCTGAAGGTAAATTTATTTTTCGTAAGCCTGCATTTTGATAGCAACCTGTCCCATCAGGTCATGTGTTGAACTTTCTACTTGGAGCAATATGATGTGCTCAAAGGTTTCAGATCTTAGAACATTTCAGATTTAGGATTTTTGGATTAGGGATGCTCACCTGTACGGTCTTTTGGCCAGAGTTCCCAGGCATACAAAGTAGGAGGACATTCCAGTAGCTGAGGACAAAGAGAAGCTTTCCCTTGAGCATTAAGTCTTCCCTAGCATTTTCTGAATTAAGGGGTCTTTTTTTTTTTTTTTTTTTTTTTTGAGGTACTGGGGATCGAACTCAGGGCCTTGTACTTGCAAGGCAAGCACTCTACCAGCTGAGCTATCTCCCCAGCCCCAAGGGGTCTTGTTTGTTTGTTTCTCAATTCTCTTTTGTTCAGATACAGAGCTTCTGCTCTACAAATGGTTTGGTAGTGATGGCATTGACCTTGAGTGAGAAGGTGCTTTATCAAATGCCTACCTACTAACGCGCGTCTTAAGATGACTTTCACACATCCATCGCCTTATTAAGGACCATGGAGCATTTATGATGCACCCAACATGTTTAGCATCAGAAGAAAAATTCTGTACATCAGAAAAATTCTTTTTCATTTGAGTTATAGTAAAAGCTCTGAGATTCATACAGGATAGAGCTTACTGAGCCCATTTTACAGATAAGCAAACTGTCTTTCTTAATCACTTGGTCTTTACTGTTCCAGGGAGGAAGCAGATGCGCTGTATGAAGCTCTGCATAAACTTAAAGGAGACACCACCTTGGAGGACAAAGCCGCACTCCAAGGACACATGCTGGACAGGGAGAGGTTCTTGGAAGTGTTTCCCCAGGTGAGAGGGGAGCTGGAGGCACACATAGAGAAGCTGCACGCCCTTGCAGACAGGGTGGACAAGGTGCACAGGGACTGCACCATCTCCAACGTAGTGGCCAACTCCACCGGCGCTGTCTCTGGAATCCTCACCATCCTTGGCCTGGCTCTGGCGCCTGTGACAGCAGGGGTCAGTCTGGCCCTTGCTGCCACTGGGGTGGGGCTGGGAACGGCAGCCGCTGTGACGACAGTCTCCACTAGCATCGTGGAGCATTCAAACGCTCTGTCAGCCCAAGCAGAAGCCAGCGGCCTGTTGTCCACCAGCTCGGACAGGATGAAGGTGGTTAGAGAGGTGGTGGGCTTCGGTGTGTCCAGAGCCTTTTCCTTAACCAAGAACTTCCTGCAAGTGCTTGAAGACATCGGGAAGCACATCCGGGCCATCAAGCTGGCCAAAACCAACTCCCGCTTACTTGCCAATGCCCAGCGGCTCATGACCACCGGCAGAGTCTCAGTCCGGAGTGGTAAGCAGGTACAGAAAGCCTTCGGAGGCACGGCTCTGGCCATGACCAAAGGGACCCGGCTCATGGGTGCGGCCACCGCAGGTTTCTTCCTTCTGATGGACGTGGTCAGCCTCGTGCAAGACTCAAAGCATCTGCATGAGGGGGCAAAGGCAGAATCAGCCCAGGAGCTGAGGCAGAAGGCGCGGGAGCTGGAGCAGAAGCTTCAGGAGCTCCTACAGACCCACGAGAGGCTGCAGCTGGACCCGTCGCCGTGACCTGCCGGGGACTCCTGCCACGTCCAGCGCGGGTGAGGGAAAGGGTTTCTGTCGAGGCCGATACCGGCTGTAGATTAATCACTAAGAAACTTATCTAATTAAATAACCACAGGAGCCTATGATCTTTTTAAATCCAAGGGGGTGTGACGGATTGAGCCATGCCAAGACCTGGCCTCTAACTGCATGGAGGAGCCCACCTGCCCTTTATTTAGAGTCGTCAGGGAAAGGGGGACCAGGGGGAGCTGCTTCTGTGAGGAACAGGGTGGGCTGGGGTTAGGGAGGCCATCTGCCATGGCGGGTCCCCAAGTGGAAGGAGCATCTCCTCAAGGGGGAGCCGCTCTGCAGAGTCCCCTACCCCAGACTGTGGGAAACAGTCTTGTGACTGCCAGTTCCTGGGAGCCAGTTCCTGGCTCGCCCAGGCCTGATTCTGTCAGCCCTGGATGGCTGCCCGCATATTCCCCCTTTCCTAGTTTTTAAATGCAAGTGATGGGCAGCAACTTGGAGGTCCTAGATCTTGGTTCCGAGTGTATGGTAACCTATTCTCATGATACAAAAAAATTAGTAGCAAACATATCATTTCAACAATATACCATCTAATTTAGGGAGTTTTTGATCAACTAGAGATGCAGGGTCCATGAGATCAATTTTGCTTTTTTGAATATCCTGGATGTGATGATGTAACTTTATAAGATCCAGGCTATTATTATTGCTATGTCAAATGTCCATTAGATGATTCTTCATGATCCTAGTCCCATTGGGAAGTATGATATTTAGTTGCAGTAACACAGAAATACTTACAGTCATCGGGCATTTAAGCCTTTGTTTAAATTAGAGAGCAAAAAACTCATTACTTATATTTGTAATAGTAGCTGTTGAAGCATTTAATTTGATCTCAATCAACTTATTAATACTTAACTTTCAGGGGCCATAGAATCTTGACAGAATGAATTATGCCCCTAGATATAGTGAAGGTGGGAACAGATAGAAACCTAAAAGAATAATTAAAATATATAAGGCCCAAATTATCATCAAATAAGAAATAACTGTTAGAATATAGATGTGAATTATTCATCTTTCTAGTGTAATATCAATCAGTTTGTTGAATTCTAATTCGTTCTTTGTCACATGGTTACCAGCAGTGCAACATAATATCCAAGTAATAGGGAATAGTTCAAATTACATGGAGTTTCAAAAATCAGAATGATTGTATCTTATTTTATATTCTGCAAATAGTTTTAAATAACTCAATTATTTACCTAGTTCCTTAGATCTTTCATTGTATTAAAAATTCAGATTAAACATGGTTGCTTGTAAATTCTTTCTAGAAGAAGTCAAAGCAAAACACATTTAGTGGCAATGTTGCCACGTTAGGCCTTCCTGGCTTTGAATCTTCTAGAGGAAGATATTTTGACATAACTGTCTTTTATCAATTTTTGAAGATCAATCCAAAAACATATCCATCACCTTCAGAGATTTTATGTAGTATTGGCAAGACATTTGTGTATTTTATCCATTTAAGAAAAGTGCCAGATTCTATTGCAGAACAATCAAGGTAATAAGATATTGGTGCGTATTCCACAGAAATGACTGACTTTTTATGAGAAAGTCCCATTCTAATAACTGTTTGAACATATAACCTTAAGTTCCAGGGGCCAGTATTATTGGCTGGCCTAGGTGCTCCTTACGCTGTCTTTTCCTCAAAGGTTACCTCTAGACAGCCAGAGTCTATCATGGGACCAGCAGATAGGTAAGTTTCCATTGCAGCCCGTGTAGTCAAATCCAATCACACAGATGGGTGTAATGTGAGCATCTGCAAAACCTCCCATCATATGAATGCCATCAGTAAATACTGGGATTGATTCTCCAGTCCACATCGCTGGGTGTGTTAAAGGTGGATCTGGGAAATAGGCCCAGTGAATTTCCTTATGGATTTCACTTACCTGAGAGCTCAATCGAGTCCGCACACAAACACTGTGGCTGGAGATTTAAGACCTCCTTATTGTAAAATCTGGTGCATTCGATTGCTCCATATGTCATTCAGCAGTGGTGAGACTCCCCATATCATAATTTTTAGAAAACATTTTTGAAATTAAGTGGGTTTACTTAGGGTTCTATTTTCCCCTTTTCTATTTTTTAAAATTGTAGAAAAAGATTGACATAAACTGGAGCATTATTAGCCTTAAATTGTACACAGTGGCCTAGCATTGTACGAGTATTTAAACCCATAAGAAGTGACTTAATGAATATTTCCATTTGGCCAGGAAAATTCATATAAGTTACCTATTGTTAAAGTCAATGTTATTGAATTGAAGAGGGCATTACAACAAAAGAAGCCCTAGTTTTTACCAAATATATAATTTGATTTTGTCTCTAGTAGTGGACTGAGTGACAAAGTTATAAGATAGAGTCAGTATAAATATTGAAAATCAGTTTTAAGACCTGTTTATTTTGTAGATAATGGCCTTATCATCTTAAGTTACATTAGAATTGGTAGTATCTTTTAGGATAGTGATCCAATAAATTATTTAAAAAGTTTTAGAATTTTATTTCATTGATCTAGCAATCATATTTTAAGGGATTTGTGCAAAAATATTTTTTATGCATAAAGATATAGTTGTATATTTTTTAAAACCTTGTTTTCAAAGTAGCAAAAATAATTTAAATGTCCAACATAGGGCTTTAGATAAATGAACTATATGATAAAAAATCTGGCATTAAAAGTAATATTGTAAAAGAATACTAACTATGTGTAATTTAAAATAATTTTACAAGTTTTAAAATTTACAATATAATTCTATATGTAAAAAATAAGTATATTTTTAAGCTTATGCTTGGAAAGCAGTTCAGAAGTTTATTTACTAAATGCTAATAATAGTTATTTATGGATAGTAGATCCTCAAAAGAGTCCTGTGTGTATTTAATTTTTCTTAGGTGGGTCTCTTGACAAAATTTAGATAAGGTGCTCTAATTTTGAAACCATCTTTAGCCTCTTATTTGAATATCATTATATAAAACCTCCATGTATAATTTGGATTAATATAAACTAAGTAACATAATTTAATATCATATCTGAAACATGAAATAGGTAAGTCAAGAGAATTTTTATTCCCTCTTGGGGGAAGGTGTCAAAATATTTCTATATCCCATATTGTTAACCTTTAAATAAGCTAGTGTCTCTTGAATGTCCTTTAGAAATATAGTTAAGTTTACTTCTTAGTGTAGGGAGTCACATAAAAATTGTATGACATATTAATTTAATTTTAAAATGTTAAATGACACAATTAAATTTTTACTAAATTGTTATTATTATATAAGTTTGTAGGAGACCATTATTGTAAAAAGCTTTAGTTTGGAGAGCATTAGCTTAGCAAAATATCCCTTCAAATCATATATTTTAAAGACTTCTTTATCTGGGAAACAAGGATACAATTGACATAACAAGTTAGTAATAATTATCATAGTATCCAATCGATGATCTTTTAGCATTTCATCCTTGTAAATCAATAAGTATCTCCTGTAACAAAGACTTACATAATTAATCCTATTCACTTTAAATTTGACCTATTTATTTTTAATTGTAAGTCAAACATCAAACACATAAATACCAATATTATTTCTTTCCTGTTGAAGACAATTGTCAGAAGTAGATGAATGATATAGATCTTGACTATAATGGGAATGAGCAATTTTATTAATTATTTGACCAGCTGGAAAAATGTGAATTAATAATTATAAAGAAGACTTTATTTGTATTTGTCTATCCAATGTAGATTAAAACTTATTATTAAAGTTATTTGGATCCATTTTTATTTTAATTTTAAATTGTGAGCATGCTCGTTGAACTGTAAGTAAATTTTGCTATCATGTCCATATAACCCTTGTGTATACACATTTATAGATTAGTCATAAAAAGAAATTCTCATAACTTATTTTAAGTGAAGACTCAAAAAAATTTCGGGTGGCCAGCTTTTGTCCCGATGAATGTCATTCACCCTTAAAAAATCATCCCTAAAAAGCAAAAGAACTGATCCATTAGAAAGCACGACTGGAACATCTCAACTTCAGAATCTCTCCTTTGGCTTTGGTCTCTGAGAAGCAAAGCCAGCGCCGATGGAGACAATGACGTTCCACCGGACCAGCGGGGAGCTGCCGAAGCGCAGCTGTTAGTCCCCTGGTCCCAAACTCCAAAGGTTACTGGTTCGATATCAGCCTGATAAGCTGCTTATTGCCGTTGCTTTTCCAGCGAGTTTACTCAGGGAGGTGGAAGACCAGAGCGCTGTGGACTGAAGGGGAATTAGCCGCGGGGAGGGCTGGCCTCGGCTCGCCACGTTTCCTGCCATCTGACAGGTCGGCCCGGCGCCTCCACTCGCCGGCTGTTCTCCTCTCCTGCCCTCGAGTCCCGGCCGCATCTGAACCAGGACCCTGCCCGCCAGTCTCCCCTGCCCAGTTGGACTGTCCTCCTCTCCTGACCCGGATGGCTTCTTCCCAGGACTCTGAACGTCTGCCCTCTCCGCCAGGTTGGGCGCAGCCTGCGGCCACGTGGCGCGGTCCAGCCCGCCCTGAGCCGACTGCAGAGGAGCGCACCCCACCCAGTGGGTCTGCAGCCTCCCCTGCGGGCAGGGGCTGCGCTCCTCCCCCGAGTTCTCACCGACGCGATACTGAGGACGGCGGGACCGATCTCTGCTTTCACTGTCTCTGCAGAGGGCGATCCCTTTCCCTTCCCCTTCCTAAGCGATGCGCACGCGCGCTTCCCAGGAGAAAGCGTTGGACACGCCCTTTCATTTATTTCTTCTAAAATCCTCTCGAACTGTCCCCATTCCAGGCGCCAACATGTAGGGGACTCCTGCCACGTCCAGCGCGGGTGAGGGAAAGGGTTTCTGTCGAGGCCGGTGCCGGCTGTAGATTAATCACTAAGAAACTTATCTAATTAATAACCACAGGAGCCTATGATCTTTTTAAATCCAAGGGGGTGTGACGGATTGAGCCATGCCAAGACCTGGCCTCTAACTGCATGGAGGAGCCCACCTGCCCTTTATTTAGAGTCGTCAGGGAAAGGGGGACCAGGGGGAGCTGCTTCTGTGAGGAACAGGGTGGGCTGGGGTTAGGGAGGCCATCTGCCATGGCGGGTCCCCAAGTGGAAGGAGCATCTCCTCAAGGGGGAGCCGCTCTGCAGAGTCCCCTACCCCAGACTGTGGGAAACAGTCTTGTGACCTCCAGTTCCTGGGAGTCAGGCTTCCGTGTCCCATGGCTCAGCCAGGCCTGATTCTGCCAGCCCTGGATGGGCTAACACATGACCCCACAATGACCCCTCTCCTCGGCTGCGGAGCTCAGGGGACACTCACTGGACAGAGGAATGTGCACATGGAGGCAATTTATTATATGGGAAAGAGTGAAATAAAGTCTCTGGGGCTGGGAGTCAAGGAGCTTGGCATTCCTGTGGCTGAGCACAGCAAGAGGGGTTGGGACAGAGCAAGTGGGTCAGTAAGAAGGCAGGAACCCAGAGTCTGAAGGAAGGGACAAGAGGGGACAAGAATGTGCAGGGAGCAGGAAGTTTATTTTGGACTGGAAGCCAGGTGTGATGATGCACACCTTAGCCCCAGCTACTCAGGAGGCTGAGGTGGGAGGATCGCTTGAGCCAGGAGGACAAGGGGGGAAAAAAAAAGAAAACAGGTGGCGCTGTGAACAAGGAGGCAGGTGGGCAGCGAGAAGCCATGAGGCGGCAGGAAAGCCAGAGCGGAGCCCGGAGAGTCGGAGTGCCGCAGCGGTGGAGGAAACAGCAGCCTCACCACCCAACCTCCCCGCAGTCCCACGTTCCAGCGAGTCTTCCCCTGGTGGCCTCTGGCCCCGTCCTTCCAGAGTCCGTTCACCCTTGGCTTATCTCTGGCAGACAGGGACTTCTTGATGGTGACAGTAGTGATGGTGGTGGTGGTGGTGACAGCAGAGTGGGTGGAGTGCAGGCGGCCAGCCTTCTTTGGGGCCAGCGTGCACTGAGGGACCAGTGAAGTTCCAACGAACCTCCAGACACTGTATTGGGATAATGGTCCATCTGGGGGTGAGTGGGTAGTGAAACCAGATTCAAGGAATGGGTTAAGGACTCTTTGGTATGTAGAGATCAGCCAGCGTGGGGTCAAAAGACACAGCCTCTCTCAGCCTCAGTTTCCATTAGCTTGGGAAGGAGGTGCTGGACAAGATGACATCTCAGATCCATCTGGCTCTTTCCATTTTGTGTTCTATATACTGTGGTTTGACAAACATTATCTGATTGTTCCAGAAATGATGGCCATAGGTAGGAGGTGCCATGAGACCAATGAAAGAGTCAGAAAGGTCCAGGATTACAGAGTGTAATCTTTTTAGGGGGGTGTATGGAGAGAAGTGCGGTCAAGCAGCAAGACCAGCGGATCCCACAACCTGGGTCAGAGGGAAGGGTCATATGGGTCATGTGTATATATATATATATATATATATATATATATATTAATCAGGATAAAAGTGACTTCAGCCAAGCCAGAATGTACCTGGTTTTATCTTGTTATGGGGCGCAACTTAGTACAGACCGATCACCACTGAGAAGTCCAAATTTTATTAAGCCGGCCAGCTGACTGTCTCACACAAAGCCCCAAAAATGGCTATTGGGAGAACAGCCCCAACTACAGGGTTGTAGGGGTTCTTATACCAAAAATTACATTAATCATAAGTGTCCGTTGCTATGATTTGAAATTACACATTAACATCATCGACAGAGGGGGAAATGGGTCAAAATGACCCTTACCTAGGTACAAACTAAAGAATGGTTACTAACATCCACACAATCACTGTTTACATGGTACATTGTTTAGGAATCTATTGGAATCAAAAGAGAGCAATGTTTCTTTACATAGGAATTATCATTCTGTGTTGTTAAACATGTCACACTAAATAATAATGATGGGTACAGAGGTGGGGTGTTCCCATGGGAGAAGCTTATTTCCTACATAACGTGGAGTCTCAGAGCAAAATGGAGTCTGTTTAGTCATTTCCCTTAAAGTCTGGCCTAGAACATTCTCATGGAGTCAGTTCTATCAGCCCATCACAATCTCAAGCCAATGTCAAAGATATCAGATACGTTCCCAGCACCGAGGGAGCCAGGATCTGGTAGTAAACCCTACTGCTCTAAGGGTTTTACCTACAGTGTGCTGGGAAACTATGCAGGGAAACAGGCCAGATTTACTCAGGGAAAATTGTAGCAGTTTTAACACAATGGCTGCAAGTCAAGTCAACCTGGGCTCCTACACTGACAGGCTGAACCTGTTAGGTGGACTCATTGCACCCCACCCCCCGGCACTCACTGTATGCCTGACTTCCTGTTGGGCAGGCCCAAAATGGCTGTAGTTAAGACTCCCTTGCTGAGGCTTCTGGCGCGCTGTTTTTAGTGTGTAGCCAAGGTCATGAACACCTTAACTCAGTGTAAATACTCAAGATCATAAACATCTGCTTGTGAGCATGCGCTCACTTACGTTGGCCATGTGCCTTCTTTGTTTGGCCTGCATATATATATATATATATATATATATATATATATATATATATAAAAGGCCTAGGAAGGACTCAGGGGCTGGATGGGGCTGAAGTTGGAGCTGGAGGCTGGGGGCTGCTGTTGCCTCTGAAAAAAGAATGTCCACTCTCCCAACTACACTCACATCTCCCTTCACCTACTGGGATCCCAGATGTTTCCCCGGTCTGAGCCTCCATCCAGACACTTCCCCTCCTAATGGACCTTCTCCCAGGGCCTCGGGGGCAAGTCCTCCCACTCTTGGGAGCATTGCCTTCCCACTCATGCACTGGCTCCTACTCTCCTCAGACTCCTGCACCTGCAGGCCCTGCTGGACACCTGGGTGAAGCTCATGCATGTCTGACTCAGGCTGAGCGTAGGTACGCTCTCCACCCAGCATCTGAGTCCCTGGATGGACATGCAGCACACGAGGTTGATCAGGTTCAGAGGGGGCTGTGTGCAGGTGTGCCTAAGGGTCAGTGATCGAGCGACAGCGATAACTAGACAGCAAAGTCCTCATCTGAGCTGTCCTCATGTTTCACCTAGATTCCTGCAAGAGCTTCCAGAATGGTTTTCTCCTGGCAGTACCCCAGCCCCTCCACAGTGGACCAGGTTGGCCATTAAGTCTCTAGGTTTGATTAAAAGCACCTGCTTCCAACTCTTCAATGGCTTCTCATCACTCAGCACAAAACCCCCCTGCTGCTTAGAGTAGCCTGTTGTAGCCTGGGGTCCCCCAAAGCAGAGCCAGAGCCAAGGCTCATGCACAGGGGGTTTGTTTAGGAACTAGTCTTGGGATCAGTCTGGGGGGTGCTGGGGGAGCAGTGCAGAGAAGAAGGGAAAGAAAATACAATGTTTTGGCCACCCCCACGCTTGAGTCAACCTGCCAGGACCTTCTGAGGAGACTTCAGGGAATGTCCTCAGCATCATGCTCCCCAGGAAAGAGAGAGGGACAGGCCTGTCCTTCATGGGCTTGCCCCTGGGGCACCGGTTCTCTGTATTTCCACATAGAGCAGGTAAGTGCCCTCACTGAGCCCAGAGCAGGGGCGAGAGACAGAGGTAGCACCACATTTCCTCCCAAGGGCATCCAGTGCCTAGCGAGTCCTTAGAGGACTTCTCCAAGTCCCTCTCACCTTCCGTTATGGTTTGGATGTGAGGTGTCCCTCAGAAGTTCACGTGTGAGACACTGCAAGAAGGTTCAGAGGAGAGGTGACGGTTGTGAGAGCCTTAACCCCATCCATGAGTTAGTCCCCTGATGGGATTAAATGAGTGGTAACTGGAGGCAGGTGGGTGTGGCTGGAAGAAGAGGTTGATTGGGGGCGTGGCTTGGGGTACACATTTGGTATCTGGAGGGTGGAGTCTTGCTCTGCTTTCTGATCACCATGTGAGCTGCTTCCCTCTGTCTTCTGCCATGATGTCTTGTCCTCGAGCCCCAAGGAATGGAGCCTGCTGTCTATGGACTGAGATTTCTGAAACTGTGAGCCCCCAAATAAACTTTTTCTCCCTTACAATTGTTCTGGTCAGGTCTTTTAGTCACAGCAGAGAAAAAGCTGACTAAAACATCCTCCATCAGCCAGTGTTTCTGAGGCCTCGATTCTTCCATTTCTTCCTGAAGAGGTCACAGCCATGGCCGCCCACTTGCCTTATCGACTGGACAGTGTGTTTTGCTGCTTCATCAGTTCTTAGAAAATTGAGGTTCCTTCACAGATTTCACCTGAACGGTGAGTCGTGGAGTTGTTCAGTAATCCACCCACCCACTTCCCTGAACCCTGAGAGTTGAAATTCCACTGTGTTAACAGTGAACTTGGTTCCATTCCACCATAATGCTTGTATTAGTTGAGACTCCTGGTTGCGAGCAACCGAGGTGAAAGCTGGCAGACACAAACCAAAACAGAGAATCTCTCAAAAGGGAGATTGAGCAACTCAGAGGAGGAAGAAAGAATGAAATCTACCCAAGATGAGAACCAGGGCGGGCCCTACCTTAGAAACGTGTGGTCAGCCCTTGGAGGTTTGCATTGGATGGCTTCGGTCCAAACGTCTTGATTTCAAAATCTCAGGAAACAGAGCAGCTTGGGTCAGGTGACTGACTAAGCTTGGACCAATCAGGCCAAGGGATCAAGAAGGGAGCACCGAAGTTTGACTATTTCTGACTCTATATAATAGTTGAGCCCTCGGCTCCCAGACATACATAAGCATCCCTCTCATATGACCAAGAATGGCTGTCCTTGCCCCATAGATGCCACACTCCCAAGTGCAACAGCAAACACACTCGCCTCTTCTCCCATTGTCACCGCTGCTGAGGTTCCTTTTCCTGGTTATTCCATGGAGTATTCCTCTAAACTATGGACAAATTCATTCTCAGGGGGCCTGAGCGCCTTGAAGGCCGCGCCTCAGGAAGATTCTAGAATTTTCTATGAACCTTTACTACTTGTTATTAGATCCAAAGCTTAAAATAAGTTTCACTTTCCTGCCCTAGAGAGGTACTTACAAAGAAAACAAAAGTTAGCAGATAGCTCCCCATCCCCCTCACCACCTGTTCACCAACTTAGCTAAAACCTCTCTGTTCTTCTAAGAGCCCACCACAAAGCTTTACACAGGCAGTTCCTAGGAGGCCCACCACAGTCCAACCACAAGCTTGTATGCAAGCAGCTCAGAGGACCTTACACAAGCAACCGAACCTGCCTATAAAATACCCTGAAGCTAAGCCTGCCTGCCTCCCTCGCTTCCTTCTAGTGACGGCCTTGGTCAGACCCTGACTGACAGATAAAGCTTCGCAACCGTGGATCTCTCCGCCTGGTTTCCGGGCTGCTGGTGTGTTTCACTTTCCTTTCACTTGTTTTACTAGTACAGGAAAGACTCTTGCGGGATCCCTGGAGTCCTATGAGTACTCCGCGTTTCTCTTGATAATCAAGACTGATTAACATATGCAGCACTTAGTGACCTTTTTGTTATTTCCACATGGAGGAGCCTGAAGAGCCAGGTATTGTCAGTTCAGAACCATTTTTCTGGCCCTGAGGGAGGTATCCCGTCTTAGGTACCAAGACCTCTCTAGACCTGCAGGCCTCAGAATCATGAGTAGTGAAAATGAACTTCTGAAAGTGGCCCCTTGTGCGTAATCACAGAGCTTCGGCTCACATCCTAACTCCTGAACACCCAGAGGCGCAAACCGGCTGTGGGAGTGATACCGCTGTTTACCGGTGACGAGTTCTGCTCCTTCTAATGTTGAAGATTGAACAGTAGAGAAGCAGCCAAGGCAAGCAGATTAAGCAGGTTTTATTTAAAGGTAATAATACAGACTTCTCCTGGGAGGGAGAAGGGGGCCATGGCTAATGTTCTAAAGTCCCAAGAAGTGAGCGCACCCTACATCTTTTATAGTTTAAGGTCTCTTTTGTTCTCCAGTTCTCTCCCCCCTTATCTCTCCTTCCTGCCTACATGACTAGGCCTGGTTTTGCATTAAGTGAGAAGCCATGGGCAGGGGGAGGGCCAGGGTGATTCAGGCATATAAGGGCTCAGGGGGCATCAATTAGCAGCCCCTTGTTTGCCGTTCTTGATAAAGGCAGGTAAATTTGGGTAATCAATGGCCTCCAGAGATCCTTGACATTCCAGGGGCAGTCTCCAACTTCCAGAGGCAGATGGCTTTATGGCCTCCATTTCCTCGATTTGACCCGATCCCCTATTTCTACACTAACTACCTGTCCTTAATTCTGGCTTCAGGAGGAAACACACCACACTGAGCGGTGAGCGTGGAGTCAGACTCGGCACTCCCCCTCACCGTGTCTTCTCCCCGCTGCCGGGGCCGAGGTCCTGTTCTAGTCAGCCTTTGCATCGCTGTGACTGAAACCCCTGACAAGAACAACCTAGGGGAGGAAAAGTCAATTTGGGCTCAGGGTTTCAGAGCTCTCGTCCATAGATGACCGCCTCCATTGCTCTGGGCCCAGATGAGGCGGAACATCAGGGCGGGAAGGCCCAGCGCGGAAAGCTGCCCTGCTCCTGGCAGGGTCGGAAAGAGAGCGGGGTGGGACACAGGAAGAACAGCCCTTCCAGGGCAGCCCCAGGGACCCACCTCCTCCACGCCCCACCGGCCTACAGTTACCACCCAGTCACTCCAACTAGGATGGACCGATAACGTTACAGCTCCCACGGTCTAATCATCTCACCTCTGAATATTCCTGAATTAACAGGAACTTTTGGGTGATCTTACCTCTGAACCATAACAGTCCTCTTCAGGCCATTTCACTTCTGGGGCTGAGAGTCATTAGCTGCCAAGAAGTCAGCTCGACCCAGTCGCCTGGTGTCAGAGCCCATTTGGAAACTGCTAGGCCGCGGGGAAAGCAGAAGTCTTGCAGCCACAGGGCGCTTTACGCCCTTGCTTACTGAGAGTCTCTTGGTGGTGGAGACTCTAGCAAGCACACACAGGACAGGAGTGTTTTCTAGCTCTAGACTCATTCTGAGAGCTCCATCCACATGCCTCTTCCCTAAACATCTTTGCCCACCAGGCCTTGATGTCCTTCCAGAACACTGAACTTGCAGCCAAACCTCAGCTGTTACCCAGGAAGCCATGCAGATCCTGGCCTGCGGATCCTCCGACTGTGGGCAGAACAGACACAGGATGTTCTCTGTTGTCTCGGGGAATGCCTCGGAGTGGTCTACCATCCAGCTCTGGCTGAAGCTGGTGTGTTGGGCAGAACTTCCAGCAAAATCTGAGTACTGAGCATTGAGTCTGAGAACTGATGACTGAGTGTGAGCACCTGTTATGGTCTGGATGTGAGGTGCCCCCCAAAAGCTCATATGCGAGACAATGCAGGAAGGCTCAGAGGAGAAATGACTGGGTTTTAAGAGTCTTAACCCCATCAGTGAATTAATCCCTGAAGGGATTAACTGAAGTGGTGGGTGTGGCTGGAGGTGGGAATTGGGGCGTGGCTATGGGGTGTATATTTTGTATCTGGAGAGTGGCGTCTCTCTGCATCCTGATGATGTGAGCTGCTTCCCTCTACCACACTCTTCCACCATCATGATGTCCTGCCTCACCTCGAGCCCTGAGGAATGGAGTCGGCCTTCTATGGACTATGACCTCTGAAACTGTGAGCCCTCACATACCTTTCCTCCTCTACAGTTGTGCTGGTTGTGTCCTTTAGTCACAGCAGCAAAAAAGCTAAGACAGCACCTGAATTAGGCCCTCGGGGTCTTTACAGCCTGGTCAGTCATTTAATTCTCTAGTTAGTCTCTGTGCAAGCCAGAGTTAGGCGCCTGCCTTCTACAACCAAAGGGAACCATGGGGGCCTCTGCATGTGATGTCACAGGCGAGGACTGTTCAGCATCGACTCTCCTCTCCCCAGTTAGTAGAGATGGCCCCGCCTTCCTCTGTGCCACCTGCCCTGGCATCCGGAGCTCTGGCACCAGACTTAGGCTGGCTAAATGGTCGTTCCCACATGGGACCCTGAATCTGAATCTTAGAACCTATCCTCAGTGGCAGCAGCAGGACTGCCCAGAGGCGAGTGGATGTCCTTGTCCTGCAGAGCAGGGATGGAATCTCAGAACCGCTGCCGCCATGCCTGGCAAAGCCTGATTCTGCGCTCCCTGCCGTTGGCACCACATTGCCGTCTTGTTGTCTGAGGATTTCCTGAGCCTGCTCTTCAGCATCCTGCTGGTTCAGGGGACCTTAGATACCATCCCAACAAATTTCCTACTATTATTTGCCATAGGAAACCAGAATTGGTATCTCTGCTTAGGATCAGGAAGGCTGGTTGGTACATGCCAAGAGTGGGAGTCTGTGTTCATTTGCTTTACTAACAAGGGCACCTTAGGAATGGCAACCCACGGGAGGTTCAGCCTGGCTTCCAAGACGCACCACTGTTGTGCACTGGTCAAGCTGGAGGGAGAATCAGTGTCCTGGGACCTTCTACCCCTGTCCCTTCAGCACCCACCTCTAGCTCCTCCAAGCACTGATGTTGAATTTGATTGAAATATTTTGGATGCCAGTCTGTAGTGCACATGCTTGCAAGCCCAGCTGCTTGGAAGACTGAGGCAGATAGGATGCAAGTTTAAGGTTAGCCTGGGCAACTTGGTAAGACCCTGTCTCAAAAAGGAAAAAAAAAAAAAAATACAGAGGGGTTGGGTATATGGCTTAGTGGTAAAATATCCCTGGGTTCAATCTCCAGTACTGCAAAAATAAGAAATTTTTTTAAAAAGAACTGGGCATGTAACTCAGTGGTAGAGTGTTTGCCTAGCATGTGTGAGGGCCTGGGTTCCATCCCCCATACCACAAAAATATGTATATATAAATAAAGAAAATAAAAATAAGATTTTGGTAGAGTTATAAAACCCAAAGGCTTCCACTTTTGGGTTTGGTGAATAATCTGCAACTTTCCAGGATGGCCAGGGAGGGGAGGGTTCCCACAGTTCACATATTCATTTGTTCCTGTCCCCTCTGACCACCAGACAACAGAGGCACTGGGTCTTTATGGGCCAGGAATTCGTGCAAATTTGGCCAGTATCCAGCAGTCCTAGGTACGTCTGCTTCCTTTGGGAGGCCAGTTACCTGTGGTTGCTCCAGACAAGACAATGTTCCCAGGTTGCTCATGGTGTGTGACAAGGCTTTTCTCAGTTTCTGTCCTCCTTCAAGGACTCTGGCTCTGTCCTATGACTCGGGTCTCAGAGCTGGGTAACATGCAGGACCATCCAGCATGATGACCTGTCTGGCAAATGCTCACTAGATTATGAAGTAAGAGACTGTCCATGAGCCAGTCCTCTTATGGGGATCTCTTCATGCCAGACCAGCCCTGACCCCTGACACTATGCCACCCAACTGATGGACACCATGCCCACACTTTCTGTCCTTCTGAATGTCAACTGCCTCCCCAGAGTTGGCCTCTTGGAGTTTCTCCCACCCTAAACAGGTCAGGGTCCTAGCCCCTTGTGCTGGTCTAGAGAGTTCCCTCAGGTCCAAGGACAGTGAAGTCTCCTGAGGCCCAGCAGGAGGTGCAGTGTGGGTGGAAGTCCCTGGGAGACAAAGATGGCATCCCATCTCCTGCTCGTGTTGATTCCTCCTCTTCCTGTCCCCCTCCCCGCCTCTTCTTTCCCCTCCTCCCATTTCCCTTCCTTCTCTGTCCTTCCCTCCTCCTCCTCCCGGCCTCTTCTTCCTTCTCTCCTCCTGCTCCCCTCCTTTCCCTCCTACCCCTCCTCTTCCTTTTCTTCTTCATGCCAAGTACTCTTTGGCTTTTGGGGGTCACAGAGAAGCGGTCAGTCTCTAGCCAACCCTCGGCACAGGTGGAATCGCCTTGCCGCTGGAGCTGAGGAGGTCATGGCAATGAATCCAAAGTGACGCTCCCTCCTCTTTGTTGATCGCCCTCGGACTCCACCCCACAAACCGTCTCCAGCTGTCTGGAGCTCTCAGGGTGAGCTGGTCTTGGCCCCAGTCCTTCCTGGTCTGCACTCGGACTGCACTGACTTGAATCCTGGTTGTCCGGCAGCAGCGCGAGGCGCGGGCGGATGCGTGCGGGAGCAGCGACTTCCTCCAGGGCGGCTGCACAGCAAAGGGGCCCTGGGACATGAGACAAAGTTGGAATTCTTCAAATCCCCTCAGCGAGCCCTATTGGGATTTTCCAGATGCAACTTGGGGTAGGCTGAATAATAGGCTCTAAAAAATGCCCATCGGTGGGCCCATGTCATCCAGAGTTCCTCTTGGAGGGTGGGGGGAAGGAGATGTGACAAAAACGGGAGGAAGAGAGGAAAGAGGCAGCGAGATCGGGAGGTGCATGCCGCTGGTTCTAGGCTGAGAAAGGGCCATGAGCCAAGGAACTCAGGGGACCCTCAAAACCTGGAAAGGACTGGGCACAGTGGCACAGGCCTGTAACCCCCGCTACTTGGGAGGCTGAGGTCAATTTTGAGGCCAGCCCAGACGACTTAGCAAGACCTGTCTCAATGATGATGGCGATGATGGTGATGATGGTGATGGTTAACCTGGAAAAGGCAGGGAATGGATTTTCCCAAGTCACCAGGAGAACCAGCCCTTCTACACCTTGATTTTAGGACTGCTGACCTTGGGAAGTGTAAGGAATTACCTCGTGTCGGTTTAAGCCACTCCAACGGTGCTCCTTTGTTACAGCAACCATGGGAAACTAAATCCCAGGAGTGCCCTTAAAAATCATTTAAAAGATCTAGTGAGGATTAAATTCATCTCCAAATTCCACCTCCAAATTCACTTTTTATAGGAGAATCTTTCAGTTGAAAACTATAAAAGCCAGAATTTATTTCATGACTTCAGGAACATTTTCAAGATTTTAGCCCTGCCTTTGTCCCAAGTGACTGTCCAGCTCCAGGTCCCAGCCTTTCTCTTCCCCTTCACAGGACCGACAGGCAGCACGTGGCTCCGCCCCCTCTCAACTGGAACACAGCTCCAAACACACCAACCCTCCTGAGGGTCTGTGTTGCAACCCACTCTTAGGTACCAATCCCTGTGCCTGGTAAGACCCTTTTATTGCAAGTGGAACAGCAAGAAAGCAAGACAAAAACAAATGCGAGAGCAAAAACAGAAACAAATTAAAAATTAATTAATCCTCTATGTAATACAAAGCTCCTCCCCCGCCCTTTCCGTTGCAGCCATTTCCCTGCCTCCCAACCACTGTCAGTCTGTGAACATCCTAGCTAGCTGTTGGTTCATCAGTCAGCTTGCAAGTATCCTTCTCCATTATCGGTCCCCTGTTAGCCCAGCGGGATTCTTAAAGATGGCTTCACCGCCAGCTTCTCTCTCTTGCTTTTCTCTCCCCTGACTTGCTTTCTCTCTCCTCCTGGCTTTCCACTCTCTCTAGTGCGCACCCTTTCTCTTTCCTTTCTCTTCCTCTCATTTTCTCTCTTACCCTGCAGGGAGACACTTTGCTTAATAAACTCCCTTATGTGATTTCCCATGTCCGGCGTGGTTTTCGTGGGATTCCTTACACTCTTAACTCTTGGAATGATCTGGAGAGAGGTCTTACAGGACTAAAGAAACACACAGGTGAGGGCACACACACACACACACACACATACACACACACACAATTTTTTTGGTCAGGGAGGGCACTGGGGATTGAACCCGGGGGCACTCAACCACTGAGCCACATCCCCAGCCCTGTTTTGTATTTTATTTAGAGACAGGGTCTCACTGAGTGACTTGGTGCCTCGCTTTTGCTGAGGCTGGCTTTGAACTCACCATCCTCCTGCCTCAGCCTCCTGAGCCACTGGGATTGCAGGCATGTGCCACCAGGCCTATTGCACACACACAATTCTATGAACAGGCTGTGGGAAGAGCAGGGACCCAGAAGTGCCGAGGGATCCCAGCGGCACTCTGGGCCCAGTTCTGCAGCCTTGGGCCTCTGCAGGGGTTTCTTCAGTTTTCCAAGTTCTCTGGGGAGAGATTTCAATTGCCCAGAGGCCTAGAGCCCTCCTCCAGGGGAAGCAAGGGACTGTGTCTCCAGGGAAAGGGCCTGAGCCCCCTAATCCGGGTCCTTCCGGGAGCTTCCTGTTCACCCTCAGGGAGACTTCTGTCCTCTGCTCCCCTGACTTATTTACACCACCTTTAGGGAGGGGGACTGCCCGCTGCCCAGTCAGCCTCTGAGGTGACGGGTGGCCCTGTTCTATTAGTGGGCAGGGTGACCAGGAGTCAAGAGCCACGGCTTCTTTCACTACCCCTTCCCCTTCTTTCACTACAGGGCTTCCTCCTCCCACCACGGGCTCTGGCCTTCCCCTCCAGTCTCCTAACCTGCCTCTGGCTCTGTTTCTTTGCCAGCATCTGGCATTGGGGTGGGAACTGGTTGAGTAACTGACCATGATATGGCTCCAGAGGAAGCTGGGCTGATCCCGAGAGACACAGGGAGAAGCCTCAGCTGGCTCACAGGACAGGTGACCAGAGGGTCTCTGCACTGGAGTGGATGAAGAAGTTCTTTGGAGCCCCCGCCATTGGAAGCCAACCCTTTGTTTCCTTCCCTGCACCTCTTGCCCTGTGTGCCTGGAGACCACAACAGGAAACCCGGAAGGGAGGAGGGTTGCCCAGCAGAATTCAAGGAACAAAGCCACGCCCAAAACCCCGGCAGGTTGGCACCGATCTTGGGCTAAGAGGAAACGCCCCACAGGCTAGGGTTTGGGGCCCAAGGGCAACGTGGGGGTTTCAGGGCCCACAGTGGGACTGTAGCAGCCGGCACCGGGGCCAAGGCAGAGAGCTGATGGTTGAGGTCAAGGCTGTCTGTCCTGTCCAGCTCCACGGAGGCTGCCCTGGTGGCAGGCTTCCTAGTCGCAGATGTGTGGGGCGGTTGTGGACTTCCTCAGCTCCCCACTCCGCTCCTTTCTGCATCCAGTTATGAACCCAGACTGAATTGCAAGAGCTCTTCTGCGTCCCACGACCCTATGGAGCACTTGGGAGTGATGGTCAGGGCCTCTGGTGGTTAGCAATTGCGGGAGATCGGACCTCCCAGATTCTATTCTTCGTCTTTTTCTGAGTGTCTTCCTCCATCAAAGAGGAGTGGGGCCAACCTCTGAGACCGATGGCCACACCCCAGGACTTGGGAGCCGCCCTCCCCCATCACATGGTATCAATAGGAATCTGGATGGTTCTTTGTGTTGGCCTTACCCCTGGACAATGGCCCTCGGGGACTGGCAGCTGTGTCAGTGAACAGGAGACTGGGGCCTGATCATCCAAGCTCAGTGCTGTCCCCATCAGCCACAAGCTAGTGAAAAATTTTAGTGGGATTATTAAAATCCAGCAGCTAAGAAGAATTTTAAAGTCCTATATGGAGGAATCTTGTTGCACAGAGGATCAGGGAGAAGTGGGATTGGTTAAAAGTCAGATTTGGGATTTGTTAGAAGTCTGATGTTGGCAAAGTCTGATGCTGGGACACACTGACCGAGTTAGAGGAATAGGGGTTTCCTGGGAAGGTGGAGGCTGCAAACCAGACTGAGCAGACGTAACAGGCTAAATGCTCTTGAGCGGGATTAGGAAAAGACAGGTGTGGAATCCCGCTAGATCCAGCAGGGGGCAGGATCCAAAGAAGATGAAGGAGTCCATCTAACTCCCACTAAGGAGCTGGAATACAGGAAATGGTCAAGAGGCACTTTCTAGAGGCAGTAGAGGGTAGTTTTATAAGAACCACAGAGGAACAGCTAAGATGTGTGCAGAATCGAGTAGGGAGATCAGAATACTTCAGAAGTTAATTCGTGGGGTTTGTGGGAATTCAGAGGGAGATGGGGAAGTAGGAAAGGCCCGTACTTTGAGAAGTTTATGTGGGAGAATGGAGGGGTGGGACTCCACAGGAAAGAGGTCCAGAGAAGACTGGACTCACTGAAGAGGCCCCGGTAGGGGAACTCTGGGTGGAACTCAGGACAAAGTTAGATGGGAGGCTGGTGGGAGAAGATCTCCCCTGTGAAGTCACCCCACTCCAGGAACTAACAGGAGCTGGATTTGTTTCCACGGTGGGAGGGTGGCGAACCCTCCCTTGACTTGCTATCTCAATATGGTGGACCCTGAAAAATGGATTCCAGATATATACATCAGGGAAATCGATGCCTACATCCCAAAGCAAAAATCACAGACAAGGAGGGAAGGTCCTCTGATCCAGAAACAGCGTTGGCCCTGCCCGAGGCTGAGAAGGAGGGGTCCTGCAGTGTGAGCTCAGCCTCTGATGCACAGAGGTCGCAGGAAGGAAGGTTCCAGCTGCCATGGAAGCCGCACACATTTCCCAAGACCTGAAAGCTCAAACCAAGGGAAACACTCTTTGGGAAGGAGCAGCTGATGGGGCAGCTGGCCTCCCAACTTGAGTTGCACCCCATATCCAGTGTGCTACACCGAGTTTGAATTCATCGTGGCTGTTGCCCAAGTCTTTCTGGAATTCTCTACATATTTACCTAACTGCCAGAACCTCAGCTCTTATGAATATTTAAAACGTCCAGTTCAGATCTGCTTCTCTCCCATCAGCATGTCTGACTCCAAGGTCACAACACTAACATCTAGCAAATGAAACACAGAACTGAGATAAAGTGTTGCCCCAATAGAATCTAAGGCGGAGTGAATGTGAAGGATCACGCGTTCAGGCAGCAGACCCCAGGATGGGGCTGGAGAAGTGGCCCACCTCTTTCCCTCATGTCCTGTCTGGAGCTGAGTCAGGCTGGCACACACGTGCACACATGCAAAGTGATACCACCATTTACTGGTGACGAGTTCTGCTTCCTCAGATGTTGAAGTATAACACCAGAGAAGCACCAGAGGCAAGCATAAGAAGCAGGGTTTATTTAAAGGTGGTAACAGACTTCTCCCGGGAGGGAGGAGGCGCTGTGGCTGGTGTTCTAGAGTTCCAATAAGTGAGTGCGCCCTGCATCTTTTATAGATCAGGGTCTCCTTTGTTCTCCTGCTCTCTCCCCACTTATCTCTCTCCTTCCTGCCTACATGACTAGGCCCAGGAGATGCTGGTGAGATGGCAAAAAGGTGAGCAGCAGATGGCAGGGGGAAGGACCGAATGGATGATTCCAGCAGGCAGGGTCCAGGGGACATTAGTTAGCAACTCCCTGCCTCAGCTTTGTGGGAGGGGCAGTTAGGCAGGTAATTTCGGTGACCCAAAGGGCTCTGGAGACACTGACATGCCGCTCTCCCAGGGGTGGACTCCAACTTCCCAGACCCTGATGGCCTCCATTCCTCAATTTGACCCAAATCCCTGTTCTACACTAACTGCCTGTCCTCACTTCTGGCTTCAAAAGGACAATATGGGGACTACTGGCTTCCAACTGGGGCTGCTCATGTTCATCCTGTCCCTGTCCCTGCCTCGCGCCTTGCTCCAGCAGCTCTGGCATGCTCAGCTCCCCTGCTCCCCAGGGTGCTCCCTGTCCACGCACCCTCTGAAGGTTATGGAAAACAACAGTCCTATAAGACAGCTCCCCAAGAAAAATGGAGGGATGGTGCGGCTGGAGGGGGGGGGGAAGACTGGCCAAACATTAAGCCTCCCCCAGTGCATTCCTGTTAACAATGGGCCCTAAAGGAAAGGCGCTAAACCTTGACCTTCCCCGTGTTGACCTGGTCCCGAATGGCAATGGGCAAGATTTGAGTACTGGCCTCGGGGTCCGGTTTTCACCTGTACAACTAGCCCCTGAGGGTCAAAACAGCTGCGCGAGTGTGTGGTTTCCAGCGATTCCATCATCCTCCTTGTGCCCTATAAAGCCAGAATCCCCCCTCTAACTGGCGACCATTTTCCCATCTGGAAAAAGAGCCCCAACAGCGCCGCTCCTCTGAATCCGCCGAGGTCCGCCTCCCATGCTTCAGTGCTCACACCCTCCCCTCTGCCGTCTGGCACCCGGCCCTCCCCTCCCCTGGCCACCTCCTGCCTGCCTTGGCCGCTCAGCACAGAGTACGCTCCTCCGCGGACCTGCCTGGCCCTGCAGGAGTCTGGCTCCATGACTTCCAGCGCCCCCTTCCGACGCCCTTCCCTGTCCGTGGAGAGCTGTCCTCTCGCCCCTTCCTGTGTGATGCAGAAACTCTGCAGCCACCGGCCCTCCTGTCGCCCCTCCCCCATGCCGTTCTGCCCTGTGCGCGTTATAAACCCTGAAAGATGGCATTTCACCTTTTGTTTTACAAAGTCACTCGAATTTATAAAAAAACTAAGCAAAAATAGTCTTCAATTATTCCTAATTTTTTGCAGTACTCAGAATTAAACCCAGAGGGCGCTCTACCTCTGCGCTTCAACCCAAGCTCTTGCTTTTCGTTTCACATTTTTTGGTTGTACATTGTTTTCACACAAGGATGAGACTTGTCCCTACCTATACATGCACGTAATATGACAATAGGATTTGGCCAATATCACTCCCTAGCACTTCCCTCCCCTCCCCACCTCCAACCGGTTCCTTCCTCTACTGACCTCCCTTGGATTTCCATGAGATTCCGACTCCCTTCCCACCTTTCTTTTCCTATTTCCCCTCTAGCTTCCATATATGAGGGACAACATAGGACTCTTGACCCGAGTTTGGCTTATTTCACTTAACGTAATGGTCTCAAGTTCCATCTAATCTATTTTCCTGCAAATGACATAATTTCATTTTTCTTTATGGCTCCATTGTATATATGTACCGCATTTTCTTCATCCATTCTTCTGCTGATGAACACTAGGCTGGTTCATCATGATTTGGTTATTAAATCATGATGCTGTAAACATGGATATGCCTGTGTCACTGTAGTATGATGACTTTAATTCTGCAGGATAAATACCAAGGAATGGTATAGCTGGGTCATATCGGTTCCAAGCCTAGTCTTTTGAGGAGCCTGCATACTGATTTCCATAGTGGTTGTACTAATGCACAATCCCACCAACCATGTAAAATTGTTCCTTTTTCTCCACATTCTCTCCACCCAGCTCTTAAATTTTGATACAGGGTCTCACTAAGTTGCGGAGGCTGGCCTTGATCTTGTGATCCTCCTGCCTCAGTCTGCTGAGTTGCTGGGATTACAGGTGTGCACCACCACGTCTGGCCAATTATTGATGATTTCTGATGCTCCTCATCTGTGTCTGGAGACTTGCTTCTCCCTCTTGCAACATTCCTCCTTAGCAGAGGAGCCTCCTTTTTGCAGTCTTTTCATGCATTTCATCACCTCCCGAGGCGATGAATTCTTCGGACTCTCCTTTATCAAAAAAAAAAAAAGTCATCTCTTCGCTTTCATTTGAAAGATGTTTTGTCTGTCTATAGAATCCGGGGTTGGCAGGGTGTTTTCTAGCCCTTTAATGATGTTGTTCCACTGTCTCCTGACCTCCGTAGGTTTTGAATGACTGTGAGTTTTTTCCATCAACAAAGGCTGGTGGCTTTTGTCCCACCAGAGGCTCAGACAGAAGAGCACCACAGGGGTCCTCTTGCCTGGGGTCCCTTTGGAGTGACCTCACCTCAGGGATTGCATTACAAGTGTAAGTTTAAGAGTCCCTGGTACTTACAGACCCCGTAGGCAGGGGTGGGGCACACTAGCTGGGGCCTCAAGCACAAGGGTTAGGGACCTCGGGCCGGTCCTATTATTGGGTCCAGGGAGTTATCCAAACAGGTTTCCCGTAGGGTATAGTATTACTGAGGGCTGCTTCTAGCTGAGGGAGTTATGCTCGAATTCAGAAATGGACACCTTAAAGGCCAAGACACCCTGCAGCCACACACTCCACAAGGATGCCGCTGTGAAGCTCTTGGTCGTTCCTATCATTGATCCCCATGTGTAGCATGTTCATTTTCTCTGCCTGTTTTCAGGATTTTGTCTTTATTTTGGTTTTTGGCAAGTTTGGTACGAAGAGCCCAGGTGAAGTTGTGGTAATGTTTCTGTTTGGGGTTCACAGAACTTCTTGGACAAGGAAACTTTTCCTCTTCCACTAAATTTGGAAAGTTTTCAGCCACTCTTTCCTTTTTTATTTTTATTTGTTTTAGTTGCAATGGACACAATACCTTTATTGTTTATTTATTTTTATGTGGGGCTGAGGATGGAGCCCAGGGCCTCACACGTGCCAGGCCAGCGCTCACCACTGAGCCACCACCCCAGCCCTCAGCCATTCTTTCTTCACCTCGTCTAAGATTCCACTTCTCCAATTACCCACCACTCAGAACTTCCAACACTTCCCCACGGATCCCTGAGACTGTTCCTCATTTTTAAGTGTCTTTTCTTACATTTCTTCAGATTGGTTAATTTCTAAAGATCTGTTTAAATTCACTTTCCTCTGCACTTCGCTATTATGGACATCTATTTAATTTTCAGATTTCAGATACTGCATATTTCAGTTCCAACATTTTCCTTGGCTGCTTTTTTCTATTTCTCTGTCAGCGTTCTTAAAATTCCATTCAAGTGTATTTGTCCTGAGTTCAATCAGTATAGTTAGAAGAACTGCTTTTAAGTTTTTGTCTAATTCCAACACCTGAGTCACCTCAGAGTTGCCTCTGTTGATGGTCTTTTGTTTGGCGCTGGGTTACATTTTGTTTGCTCTTTCCATGTCAGGTAGCTATTACAGTGTGGAGTCATGAATGTTGTGCTGAAGACTGTGATTCTGTTATATTCCTCCCATGATCTGGTTCTTGCGTTGGTTTGGCTAGCCGGAAGTGTCAGTTGCCTCTTGCCTGTGATGCGAGGCAGCCGCGATGTCATTTGAGACTGCTTTTTCTGCTTCCTGCAGGTACAGCTGAGGATCAGGAGGTTACGGGGTAGACTCTAGACAGATCTTGGAGCATTCCTTCTATGTCTTTCACTTTTAACCCTTTCTTCTTGCTCTCCAGCAGGAGCGGTTGCCCTGGGCTCTATCTTCCGGCTTCCTGGGGGCAGCAGCTTCCCACTGGCTGCCCTCAACGAAAAGCTGAAACAGTGGAGAACTCATCTTCTGCCCATCTTTTTTTTTTTTTTTTTTTTTTGTACCGGGGATGGAACTCAGGGGCTCTTAACCATGGAGCCACTTCCCCAGCCCTTTTTTATATTTATATTTAGAGACAGGGTCTTGCTGAATTGCTTAGAGCCTCGCTAAGTTGCTGAGGCTGGCTTTGAACTCGCGATCCTCCTGCCTCAGCCTCCCAAGCTGCTGGGATTGTGGGCGTGTGCCACTATGCCCAGCTTGTGCCCATCATTTTCTCCATATTGATACCCCTCAGCACCTTCCTGTTTTGATTTGTTCTCCTGAACCCGGAGGTAGCAGTGTTGTATTTTGTCTGGAGTGTGTGGCGCTATCTTCCGGAGACTCCCTGAACTTGCTTTTGAGCCTCACTTCTTTTGTGGACTTTTTGTGTGATTTTTTTTTTTAATATATTTATTTTTTGTTGTAGATGGACATGATACCTTTATTTTTTTAATTTATTTTTATGTGGTGCTGAGGATCAAACCCAGTGCCTCACACATGCTAGGCAAGTGCTCTGCCACTGAGCTACAGCCCCAGCTTGCTGTGTGATCTTGAGAACACTACTGTCCGCTCTCTACCTCAGTTTCCCTACCTACACAACAAGATAATTCTGTTCCTTTTCGATGTAAGACTTGGGAGGCTGAGGCAGGAGGATTGAAGTTTGAGGCCAACCTGAGCAAATTCATGAGAGCCTGTCTCAAAATTAAAAAAAAAAAAAAAAAAAATGGGGGCTGGAACTGTGACAAAGCCAGCCTCAGTAAAAGCGAGGTGCTAAGCAACTCGGTGAGACCCTGTCTCGATTGTGTGTGTCGGGGGTGCTGGGCCTTGTGCATGCTAGGCAAGCACTCTACCCACTGAGCTGTCTCCCCAGCCCAAGACCCCGTCTCTAAATAAAATACAAAAAATAGGGCTGGGATGTGGCTCAGTGGTTGAGTGCCCTTGAGTTCAATCCCTAGTAACTCCTAAAAAATAAAGTCTACTGGTGATGTAGCTCAATGGTAAAGCACCCCTGGGTTCAATCCCCAGTGCAGAATAAAGTACATCGCAAGTGGTAGTGTGCTCTCTGGATATAATACCACCCATCTTCAATTGGTCCTTCATGGGCAAGTAAGGGCCCCGGATGTTCCATGGACATTTATCCTAGTGAAAAGGGGAAGGCAGGATGGGGTCTCTGTATTCCAGCCCAACACCCCCCTATTGTTGCAATACATTGGGAAAGTTAGGGTCCCTGACCTGGGAGTCAGACCTGGCCTCTGGCTTCTCTCTGCCTTTGAGCCTGAGTTGGTCTGCAGATTGTCCTCTGTGGTGTGAAGATGTGAGCGTGGAACACGATGCTCGTGAACATCTCTGCGAGTGAGCCCTCAGCTGGCAGTCACGCCCTTGCCACCATCACACAGGAAATGGGGTGGATTTTGCTTCCGGGGTCCCTCTCGGCTGCTGCAATCCCAGCCGGCCACTCCCCGGGCTTCCTCTGTTCCAGGAGGAAGGAGGCACGTGGGGCAGAAGTAAGCTGCTGCAGAGAGCCGGGGTTTCTGTAAACAGACTCCACGGTCCTGTGTTCACTCGGGCATTGCTGCCCACCGCCTTGTGTTTCTCACGGCCATTTCCAGTTAAAAAAAAAAAAAAAAACCACACACAATTCACTTCTGTCTGCTCAGTCTAGGCCTTACACGAGGCACTGGGGACAGAGATGCAGCTGAGAAATCTACAACCCAGTCACCATGGCCTCATGGAGGGCGACAAACCAGGAGAAAGGGCTTGTGGCTAGGTTCAAGCCACGAATCACAGTGCTGGTGACAACTGACTCCACCAGGAAGGATCCACAGGGCTTCCTGGAAGAGGTTGTGCCTGCTTCGGGCTTTGGATGACCTAGATTCTCTCAGGCAAGGACATCAAATACCTGGCTACGCAGGTATGTGGCACTTGATAACCATCAGTTCAGCTGTCTGGGATCTGACACCATCTCTGGGTTCCCGAAGCCTTGTGCTCTGTGAAATTGGGGCTGGGAAAGACCCTGGAGACCTGCAGAACCTCTACAAGACCACTGACCAAAACAGTGATCCCCATGACACTGGGTTGATCCCCCATCGAACCTCCAGCTGCATCTGTACCTAGCGTCTCAGCCAGTTCACTTTGGCCACCTCAAGCCCCAGCCTTGATCCTTCCCTCGAGACATGGGTCTGGGAGAACTTTTGCTTCTCTCTTGGCAGCGCACATGCCAGGCAAGCTCTCTCCCTGAGCCACAGCCCAAGTCCTTTTTACTTTATTTTGAAACAGGGTCTTGCTAAATTGCCCAGGGTGGCTTCAAACTTGTGATCCTCCTGCCTCAGCCTCCGGGTATTACAGGTGCGTGCCACGGCACCCAGCAAGCTTTTGCTTTTGATAGAGATTATTTTTATCACAATTAAAATCAGAGCAGCATGTAGCCTTCCTGATTGACCCAGCGCTCAAATACAGCAGGAAATGTCTCTGTGCTCTCCTCACCCGCGTTTCCAGCTTCACCACATCTAACTGAGCATTCAGTTAGATGAGGTTCTGGGAGCTGCTAAGCCAGCCACAACTTGCAGGGAACAACTGGAATCTATCCAGGACTGCTGGGTGATAGGAGGAAAGAAAGGTGGCCCTGTGGTCTGCAGAGTGTGAATTTTTGCCAAGTCTCCAAATCCAGCAATTCCCCCTTATCCATGGAGGACACATCCCGAGACCCCCAATGGAGGCCTAAAGCTGCCGATAGCACTGAACCCTATATATACTTTTTTTTTTTTTTTTTTTTTTTTTTTTTTGCAGTGCTGGGGATTGAACCCAGGGCCTTGTGCTTAAGTGCTCTACCAACGGAGCTATCTCCGCAGCCCCACTATTTTTTTCTTATTGAGAATTTTTCACCTTTTCGCTTAAGGGAAGCACTTTACAGCTACTCTTTGGCATATGTAAGCAGCCAGCATCACTACCCTGTGCTTAGAATCATTATTAAGCAGAATGAGGGTTAGTTGGGGACAAGCATTGTCGTACTGGACAGCTGACCTGGTAGCTCAGATAGCTACTGTGACCGATGGGAGGGAGCATGCACAGCGTGGCTGCCCTGGACAGGATTCACGTCCCACGTGGGATGGACAGAATGGTGGGAGAGTCATGCTACTCAGAATACCATACACTTAAAAGTTGTGAATTGCGTGTTTCTGAAAATGTTCCTTTAATCCTTTCAGACTGCAGCTGACCTCCAGTAACCGAGCTCAGAATGCAAGGCTGCGGGCAAGGGGAGGACTTCTGGAGTAAGAAGGCTGTTTGTGTCCAAAGTTGTCACACGTACGATTCAGAACCTTAATGTGCTGCGTGACCTGAGTCATACCGACATCATCCTACTCGAGGTATTCATGTCAAAGCAAAACACCTAAAACAGTCACGTGTACGACTCACTGAGCGCAGGTTATATTCCAGGCCACTGCTTAGAGCTGGGCTCCGATCGGGGATGAGACTGCAGGAGGTGAGCCCAGAAAGGAGCTCAGGCCACACAGGAGGCCACGGAGCCCGTGTGGGAGGGCCCAGCAGGTGCCCAGTAGGATAGGAGACTGGCTGCTAGGGCGTGGCTGAACTTGACCACCCTCTGGGTCAGCCAGCCCAGGGGTGGGGCTCAGGTCGAGGTGGAGCCTGGCTGACATTCCTTGTGTGGCTTTAATGTCCCTTTATGTGCACCATGCTTTTAGAGGGGGGGGGTCTTCTGGTTGGTGCCCAGAGGTGACAATAGTCAGAGCTCACCAGGCAGTGATCCCAAGGAGCAGGTGAGAGCATGCCTCCTCCCACCTCGCCCTCAGAATAATCCTTCAAAGGGAAGATACTGCTCCCATACGGGAGATGGGACTGCCAGTCCCTGAGGGGCGCAGGGGAGGGGCCTCCGGGGTGGCAGCTCTGCACGGTGAGTCATGTCTCCTCTCCTGGTCACAAGGACGGTGTGCGCTGTCTGTGGCTCATGGAGAACAGAGGAGGAGACTCTCCGAGCCACAACATCAGCATACTGGGACAAACAGGACGCCCACAGAGACGTCCTCACCAAGGCCGAGCTGCTGGACAGGCGGGCACCCCTCCTCCCAGGGTCACAGCTGGCCATGGGCAGCATCAGTTCTCCCCAGTGTGACAGGCCCAGATTCGGCTCCATGGAAATGTTACAGGCCAGGCTATGTGGGCAATGACTAGACAGACTCCATTGTGCTCTGAGACTCCATGTTACGTAGGAAATGCGTCTCCCGTGGGGACACCTCGCCTCTGTACCCGTCATCAGCTACTCAGCATGACATGTTTAGCAGTACAAAATGACAGTTTTTACGTGATGAAAAATCGTTCTCTTTTGATTCCTATTTCCCCTAAACAATGCACCACGTGAACAGCGATGTCAACAGTGATCGTGTGGATGCTAGTAACCAGTCTTCAGGTCACACCCGTAGCACCCAGGGTTCCGGAGCATCGCTAGCTGTTTGGAAATGCTTTTGACCCCTGGGCATCTCTTCTTCCAGATCCTCCATCATTACGGGCCAATCCAACACGCAGGGGACAGACCTCGTGCCGGTGGGGCTGGTCTCAGGGGAGGAGCCAAGCCAGGCTTCCCTGGGCCGGGGGATGGAGGGGTGTTTCCGCAGCCTGTGCCTCAGAGGCTGGGAGGGCGGCCGAGGGAGACCTGAGTGTGAACCAAGGCCAGCAGGGGTCAGCATGGAAAGTGCGGGGCCTGGGCTGAGGGAGATCTGGGGCAGCGGACGCTGCACATGGTCAGCACCTCTGCGGGGCCCCAAGGTGGCACTGTCGTCCCAGGCGTCTGGGGTGGGGCTGGCCTGCAGAGCTGCTGGGGCTTCCGCTGTCAGCTGTAGCTGGAGGTAGGAAGCCCAGCAGGGAGGGCCGGTGACAGGCACCGGGACGGGGTGGCAGAAAACTCAAAGCACACCGGGACAACCCCGGGGGCTCCCAGAGCCAGCAGAAGAATCGAGAGGTTCTGGGAGCCCACAGGGCAGGAGGGAGGAGCCAGAGAAATAAGCAGAGCTGCCCGGAACGGAGAGCCAGGAGACAGGGCTCCCGGAGCTGTCCCGAGACTCCCAGCCGGCAGGACGGCTGGCTTGCCTGCAGCACAGAGCAGTCCAGGACTGTTTGGGTTCAGGTCCAGCCTTCCTCAGGCCTCAGCCTCACACCCTGGCAGGATGGGCCTCCATCCTGGGCCTCACCTTCCTCTCTGGCTTCTACCTTCCTCCCACGGCCTCACTGAGCCTCCACCCCTCTGATCTGAGCTGTGGTTTTCGAGAGCATTGTTGGTGTCACCAGAGCTACTGGCCACACTCTTCTGGCTCTCCTTTCCAGATGCATGGTGGGATTATTCTTCCTGGTCTCCTTAGGGCTCAGGTGGGTGGGGATGCATAACCAGCCCTGGCCATGAATTTTGAATGGAAATAATCTGTCATTTCTTAGCCATAGCATGCAAAGCTGATAGAAGGCTCTTTTTCTTTCCTGTGACAACATTGATGTTCCAGACTGCCTGCACCATGTTCTTGGGTCCAGGAGGGAAGATGACAGGAGCCAAGGTGCACCTGACCCATAACAAACTTGCAGCTCGATTGCGCAATTACCTCTGTTGTAAGCTGCTGGGATTTGGGTTTGTTACTGCAGCATGACCTAGACTCTCCCGGATGATGGGAGCAAACTCTTGGAGACCCTGGGGCTATCTGAGGGCACTGTGAAGGTACAAACCTCTACTTTCTTATGTAAACTACGATTATTAACACCAATGAGTGTCCCAGATGGAGCAACTGCGACCTGTCAGGCGTTGTTCTAGGTTCTCTCACAGATGTTTTCTTATTGATCCCCACCACGACCCTGTGGGTTGGTATTAGTGGCCTGTTCAGTGTCAGTCTCATTGTAGAGCCCAAGGGACAGAGGCTCAGGGACACTAAAGGTCATGTGTGATCACTACCAGTAAGTGATAGAATTAAGATCCAATGTTGGATCCTCTACCTCCAGAACACTCACTTTTTCTACGGTTGGGCTATTATTACCATCCCAAGAATAAAGCTGCTCAGATATTTTTGAGAGAAATGATCTCTTTACAGTCAACACGTTACGATCTGCCTTCTGATTACATTGAGTGTGAAAGGTGATTAACAGCCGAACCAGGAGGCTTGCTCTTGAGGGTGATTATTTTTGAGATGGACTCTGTCTGTGCTGCCCAGGATCATGTCCAACTCCTGAGCTTGCAAGATCCTCCTGCCTCAGCCTCCCAAATGCTGGGATTACAGGTGAGCCCCACCGCACCTGGCTTGGTGTGGTATTTGGCAAGGGAATCTTTATTCGTTGTTCTCCTCTGATTGGGTGCTCCACCAACAAGTCACAGCAAGCTCCAATGGTTTAAGAAAAATGTCAAGAGATCATTTTGTCCATCGTTTTTTAATGTGATGAACGAGCTGATAGATTGGAAGAGTGAGCAGTCTTATTGCCTAGATGTGAGCTCCTCTGGGGTGGGAGCTCCTCCTTCTCACTTCTGAGTAAGCATTTCATTTTGCATTTGTATGAAATAACACTGTTAGGTCCCCTAAACACAGGTGAGTTGTCCCCTGAAAGTTCACGTGTGAGACAGTGCAAAAGGGTTCAGAGGGGAAATGATCAGGTTGTGAGAATCTTAAAACAATCAGTGAATTGATCCCTGATGGGCTGAACTGAGTGGTGGCTGGAGTGGTGGGTGTGGCTGGAAGAGGTGGGTGTGGCTGGAGGAGGTGGGCATGGGGGCGTGGCTATGGGGTATATATTTGTATCTGGCAGTGGAGTCTCTGCTTCTTGATCACCATGTGAGCTGCTTCCCTCTGCCACACTCTTCTGCCATGATGTTCAGCTTTACCTCAAGCCCCAAGGAACGCAGTTGGCCTTCTATGGACTAAGACCTTTGAAACTGTGAGTCCCCAAGTAAACTTTCTTCCTCTACTGCTGTTCTGGCTGGGTCTTTTAGTCACAGCAGCAAAAAAGATGAGAGCAATCTCAGGCACCCTTTGCCTAACTTCCTTATATTGCCAACATCTTGCAAAAATTGTAAATGTTGACAAATAAATTAAGCATTTAAGGCTGGGAGTGTAGCTCAGTGGCAGAGGTGAGGCCCTGGGTTCCATCTCCAGCCCTGAAAAAATAGTAACAATTAATTGCTGTTATTGTTTGGATGTTGAATGTCTCCCAAAGGTCCATGGGTTAAAGGTTTGCCCCCCACGGTGTCACTATGGGGAGGTGATTGACCCTTTAAGAGGGGTGTACCCTGGAAGGGCATTGTGGGACCTGTGTCTTCTTGGTCCTCCTTTTTGCTCCATGGATCATAAGATGACGAGTTTCACTCCACCAGTATGGTCCTGCCATGAATGTGCTGCCTTACCACAGGCCCAGAACAAGGGGACAATTGATCATGGACTGAAGCCTCCAAAACTGTGAGCTAAAATAAACCTTTTCTCTTCGTAAACTGATTACCTCAGGTATTCTATTATAGTGACACAAAGTTGACTGATGTAACTGCTAACTGTACAAACACATAGATTTGATACACAACTGGTCAGTTTTCCACTTTGGGCTTACAGACTGAAATCAATATATAATCAATATTTGTACCAAAGGCTGTTTCTTTGACTGCCTTTTTTGTTTTGGTACCAGGGATTGAACCCCAGGAGTACTTAACCACTGAACCATATCCCCAGCCCTTTTTATATTTTATTTAGAGACAGGGTCTCATTAAGTTGCTTAGCACCTCACTGAGTTGCTGAAGCTGACTTGGAACTCGAGATCCTCCTGCCTCAGCCTTGAGAGCCGCTGGGATTACAGGCGTGCACCACTGTGCCGGGCTTTGACTGCCTCTTCACTGTCGCAGTCAGGATATTGACGCTGATGTGATCGAGGGGTGGAACATTTCCATTGCCACAAGGATCCTCGGGCTGTACTCTCACAGACACACCCAGCCTCCCCCACCCCTCAGTAAGCCCTGGCCACTGCTGATCTCTTCTGCATCCTGCCCTCCCTGGCTTTCAGGAGGGAAAGCATACGACATGGGGCTCTTGGGGACTGCCTGGTCACACTCAGCACAGTCCTCTGGAGGCATGTGGTCACTGTACACGTCAGCAGTGTTGCAGATGTCCCACCGTGAGTGCCTTTACACAGACGTTTGCATGCTTGGGTCCTGAAGGGCAGCATTAGCTGTGCTCAGAGTGTGGGCTCTGGAGTTTGAAACTCTAGCACTCACGACCCACGTGAGGTTGAGCCGTTGACTTCACCTCCGTCCGCCTTGGTTTTCCCATCTGCAAAGTAGGAGCGTTGGCAGTGCCCGTCCCGAAAATCAAACGCATCCGTCCCAGCTTAGCTCCTAGCCTGGGTTAGAGTAAGACCTCAACGACTTCTTTACAAACTATGATAATAACTAATAATGCACAGCCACTGAACTGAATTTTAAAACCTAGAATGAGACATTTAAAACTTGCAAGATGTTCAAATCAGGGGGAGGTGGCACATTAAAAAAGAAATTATTCTTATTTTTTTTTCTAGAGTTCTCACACAAATTCTCTCTGAATAACAAGCTTCCTGAGACTCTTTGAAGCAGGTGTGTTTGGAAACAACCCAGCAGAACCCGGAGGCAGTGCCGCATCCATTCAGATACAGTCGCAGCCTCACGGGACAGTGGTAATTTGATTCTAGTGCACCTGGGTCAGAACCTGACTGAGGTGCCAGGGAGGCAGCAGAGAACACAGACCACCCGCCCCCACGGCGGGGAGTGGCGAGGAAGAGGAAGCCTGCTCACGGCAGCCGGCTTGCAAGGAGCTGGAAATGTCTCTGGAGGGAGCGGAGGGTCTGGAGGGAGACAGGGAAGCCTGCGCTGGGTGGCCTTGGGGGAGGACAGGGAATCGGGCTGGTCTTCGCAGCATGACCAGGTGTGAGTCCACTTGCAGGCAGGGGATGCCATCTGGTCCTCCATCCCTGGTCCCACACACCCCTCCAGTCCTCGGGTGTGCTGACGTGACTCCGGAACATGCTGCCCTGTGGTCATGGGGGTAGCCGGGACCTTGGCTCCCAGGGCTCCTCCTGAAAGCGAGGACTTGCAGGAGCCAGTGCCACACTGGTGGATTGCCGTGGGGCCTGCCTGTGCCCGAGTCCAGCCACCAGGGGGGAGCTGCAGTCCGGCTGCAGAGACAGACTTTCCTCCAGGAGATGCTAACTGGCCCGTGACCTTGGCCTCATTAGCTGGGCACCCTCCACCTGAGCTGCCTGGATTGGGGCCAGCCAGGGAAATGAGCTCAGGCCCACAGGCCCCTGGGAGAGGTGTCAGGTAAAAATAGATGGGAGGAAGCCAGAGCGGCCTTGCACGGGAGGGCCACGGCGGTCAGCCGCTCCAGCACCGTCCAGCTCTGCAGATGGAAGCCCAGGCCAGGCAGGCCGTGGGGCCTGGCCAAGGCCGTGCTGCAGTGCATGCCCAGCTGGGTGGCAGGGTGGTCCCCCGACTCCCAAACACACATGCCTTCCTCCCTGGGGCTCCGGCGGGCGTGACCAGGGAGAGATGGAACAACCAGTGGGCATTGGGAACCCAGAGGAGGAAACCACTGACAGTCCACTGGTTGATTTTGGTTTTCAAAAAGCATATAAAAAATTTTTAAATAGCTAATAACACAGAAAACTATGTTTAAATTATTATTATTTAAACTGTTTAAATATTATTATTGTTTTTAAATTAAAAATAATACCTGGAGAGACAGTGTCAGGTGCCGCTGAAACGAGACCCCTGCCCGACTTTGAATCCCAGCCCCGCTCCTCCAGGGTCCAGGGTCTTCGCGCAGGGCGCTCAACCCTCTGTGCCCTGCTCCCTCACCTGCAGGATGCGGGCCAGGGCAGAGGACCCAGGGCCTGGCAGAGCGGCCTGAGCCGAGTTGGGAGGGCATGTCCGTTCCACAAAATGGAATGCAAAGGAAAAGCAAGGCTCCGTGTGCGCACACCTGGTCGGTCGTGTGCGTGCGTGTGTGTGCGCGCGTGCGCGCGAGGCCCAGGGCCTGGACCTGCGAGGCAGACACTATCGCTGAGCTGCAGCAGGTGCACACCGATCGCTTTCTAAAGAGGGCAGGAGGCTCCCGCGCTCCCCAGGCCCTGGCCCGCCTTCACCCACGGACACCACGGCGACCTTCTTACTTCTCTCGTCGGTTCTTTTCAATGGCCGCCTGGCGTTCCTTCCTGTGGACCTGAACCAGACTCCAGGAGTGGGCGGCTGTGGCAGAAAGGACTGGTTCCTGTACCCGGACGGATGGGGTCCCTTCCGCAGGACAGGTCATGGGGGAACTGCCTGCCTTGGCCATCCGCTCCGCAGCCTCGGGCAGCGGACACACCTCTTTGGTTTCTGAGCCCCACTTCCTTGGTCTCATGCCTCAGAGCAACTCACTCGGGAGGCTGCAGAGATGCAGTCAGCCCCCCACCCCACCCCACAGCACTGGCGGGGCAGAGCTGACCGCAACCTAAGCCGTGCGACCAAGAACCACGCGGCTCCCTCTGTAGGAGGCCGTGGCCTGGTCATCTCTGCCCCTCAGCTTGGCCCCTCAACCCTCCTCTGCTCCTGGCGCAGTCAACGCAGCAGCCTGTGCTCCAGGATGGGAAGGAGGGGGCCAAGCAGCCTGGGTGGCTCAGGCCCAGCACCAGGAGGGGCTTCAGTGAGCCCGAGTTTCCGCAGGATCCAGGCAGGGCCCGGCTGGCTCTGGAGCTGGAAGGAGAGGGAGACATCTCGGAATAGATGCTCTCCTTGCCCAGCGGTCTTGAGTGTCATGGGACAACTACAGCCTGTGGTTTTTGTTTTTGTTTTTAATTTGTTCTAATTGGTTCTACATAACAGTAGAATGCATTTTGACACATTGCACACAAATGGAGCATGACTTCTCATTCCTCTGACTGTGCGTGGTGCTGAGTCACACCAGTAGTGCAATCATACATGTATATAGGGTAATACTGTCTCATTCCACCGTCCTACCCTTTCCACTGCCCCTCCCCTCCCCTCACTCCCCTCTGCACAATCCAAAGTTCCTCCATTCTTCCCTACCTGCCCCCACTATGGATCAGCATCTACTTATCAGAGAAAACATTCATCTTTTTTTGGGGGGGGATTGGCTTACTTCACTTAGCATGATACTCTCTAGTTCCATCCATTTACCTGCAAATGCCATAATTTCATTCTTCTTTAGGACTGAGTAATATTCCATTGTGTATATGTACCACATTTTCTTGGTCCCTTCATCTGTTGAAGGGCATCCAGGTTGGTTCCATAGATGAGCTACTGTGAATTGAAACAGCTTGTATTTTTACTTGGACTCACGCTCAGGCCATATTTGAGGTTTGCTAGAAGCCTTTCTTTCTGTCCAGGATCACACATCATGTTGAGTTTCGTGTCACTCCTAACCAGCCCAGGAGACCCCCATTTCTAGGATTATGGAGACCTGGCTGTCTGAGGGGATCCCTCCTGGGCAGGGTGATCCACGAGCCACTGGGAGGAGTCTAAGCACTGGGAGGGGACCCAGGGGACAGGGAGGGAGGGCTTTGCAGGAGTGGCAGCATGGGCCATTTGGGAAGGGGTACTGGTGCTGGGTTTGTCTCCAGGACACTGCTCATGGTGACAGTGAGACCCACCTTCTCCTCTAGGAGCCCCTCAAGCTGAGCAGCTGCCCCCTCCCAGGGAGCCACCCCACCCGGTCTGTCCTCCACGTACAACAGCCGCAAAGGCTGGTGTCGCAGGGAGCAGAGGTGAGCGTCAGGAGAGCCACATTTGAAGGAGGGTGGAGGATCCGTCCCCTCTGTGGATACACCCCGCTCTCAGCCCACACGTACTGGAGCCCGTGTGCATGACAAAGGCCACCCACCTCCCACCAACACTGACAACCACTCCTTCTACACAACACGGAACCACAAGAGGTCTAATGCCAGTGTCGGGCAGAGTGTGGAATGATGAAGAGTCCCAACTGCCACTGAAGGAGTGTAAGTTGACAAGATCATTCTGGAAAATAAATTGCTATTACTTAAGAGAGTTGAAAGCATATCCTATGACTCATCAATTCCAGTCCTAAATCCCCTGGAAAATGCTTTCACATAAACACAAGGAAATATGGATAAATATGTTTGTACTATCTCTGTCCACAAGAAAAACTGGAAACCACCCACACACCTACTAACAACTGAATGGATAACTAGATTAAAAGATATATGTATTCATAAACTAGAATAGTATGCAGCAAGGTAAAAGAATGATTACAGCTAACAGGCATCAATATACATAAGCTGGAAAATCATAACCTCTAGCTGAAACATAAAATTATGGAAGAATGCATTCAGTATGGTTCTGGCACATAAAAATCAAGCTAGATTAGGTCAAACTTATTATTTGCAGATATATACATAGATGACAATCTAACAAAGGAAGACAAAGAATAATTAGCATAAAATGACAATCGATCAACAAATATATGAAAAAATGTTCAACATTTCTAGCAATTAGAGAAATGCAAATCAAAACTACACTGAGATTCCATCTCCCTCTAGTCAGAATGGCAATTATCAAGAATACAAGCAACAATAAATGTTGGCGAGGATGTGAGGAAAAAGGTTCCCTCGTACATTGCTGGTGGGACTGCAGATTGGTGCAACCACTCTGAAAAGCAGTATGGAGATTCCTCAGAAAACTTGGAATGGAACCACCATTTAACCCAGTTATCCCATTCCTAGGTTTATACACAAAGGACTTAAAATCAGCATACCACAGTGACACAGCCACATCAATGTTTATCGCAGCTCAACTCACAATAGCTAAACTATGGAACCAACCTTGGTGCCCTTCAACAGATGAATGGATAAGGAAACTGGCTTGTATACACAATGGAATATTACTCAGTCTTAAAGAAGATTGAAATTATGGCATTTGCTGGTAAGTGGATGAAGAATATTATGCTAAGCAAAATAAGCCAATCCCAAAGAACCAAAGCTGAATATTTTCTCTGATACACGGATGCTAATTTACAATAAGGGGGTGGGGGAAGAATAGAAGTATTTTGGACTAGACAGAGGGGAGTGAAGGGAGGGGAGGGGAAAGGGGGTAGAATGAGTGGGACGCTATGATGACAGGACCTGTGTCCACATCATGCACAACCAGACACAGGAGAAGTCGCACTCCATTTACACACGATGCGTCAGAAGGCATTCTACTGTCACGTTTAACTAATTAGAATGATTTTTTTAAAAAGAATAATTAGCATAAAATGGAGAGTCATTATCACCTCTGGAGGGAAAAGAGAGTTTACCACAGAAGGTCACATGAAGTGCTTAAACATACTGAAATGTTCCCAGCGGCTCAGGAGGCTGAGACAGGAGGATCGCGAGTTCAAAGCCAGCCTCAACAAAAGCGAGGTGCTAAGCAACTCAGTGAGACCCTGTCCCTAAATAAAATACAAAATAGGGCTGGAGATGTGGCTCAGTGGTCGAGTGCCCTGAGTTTAATCCCCGGTAACTGAAAAAAAAAAAGATACTGAAATGTTTTCTTTTGGAAACTAGCACTGTGAACCTTGGAATACATTGTATTAGTCTTTAAACTATTTTTATATATTATGTATACATCTTTGTCTACTATGTTGCTAAGAAAATATGTAAGAAAGAGCTTTTGTTAGTAACCCATATTAGGAGAAAACACTTTTCTTTTTTTGTACCAGGGATGAACTAGGGGCATTTAACCACTGAGCCACATCCCCAACCCTTATTTTTTTAATATTTTATTCTGAGACAGGGTTTCACCAAGTTGCTTAGGGACTTGCTAAGTTGCTCAGGCTGACTTTGATCCTTCCGACCCAGCCTCCTGAGCCACTGGGATTGTAGGCGTGGGCCACTGTGGGGTGAAGACAGGTGTCTCTGCTGAGCAGAGGGAAGCTTCCCGGGGACACTCCCAGGCCTGCTTGCCCTGCCTGGCAGATCTGCCTGTTGACACGTGGGAATCCTTCTAAGCACCGGTTCCCTTAACAGGGCCAGGACTAATGGGGACTGGTCACCCCAGGTGGGAGCTGAGGGTGGAGGGGTGCAATATGCAAATGAGCTAGATGCAGCTCTGTGTCAATCACAAACCAGGCCCTGTGCCCGGGGAGAGCAGGCTCTGCTGGCCAGGCATGACTCCCAGCCTGGAGCCGGCAACAGAGTGGGGGGCGCCGAATGAGAGGGGAAGCGGGGGAAGGGAAGAAAAGGAAATAGACGTGGGCTGGGAAAAATAATAACAAGAATGTACACAGGGGCTGTGGCTCAGTGGAGAGCGCTTGCCTGGCGTATGTGAGGCACTGGGTTCCATCCTCAGCACCACATAAAAATGAACAAATAAGATAAAGTCATTCTGTTCATCTACAGCTACAAAAAAATTTTTTTAAACAAAGACTATACATGTGTGTGCAAGAATGTTCTCCAAGGTCAAGTGACAGAAACCACTGTTGAGATTTGCTGGATCATAAAACCCGCTCTGAGGCCGGGCAGGGCCAGGCAGCCAACCCAAAGGCCAAGGGCCTCCTCACAAGGACCCGCTTCTTCTTCTGGGCTCCACCGTCCTCACCACCCTTGCAGGCAGCTTCTGCCCTCGTGTCACAGAAGAGCTGTAGATATTGTCACCAAGTACCAGCCGCACACCAACGCCGGGGGCAGAAGAGGGCTCGCTGCCTCTCCTGACTAAGAGGCCTTCCCAAGATCAACCCCCGGTGCGCTGTGGACTCACCTCTGATGGCCGTCTTTTGGCTACAGGTCCTTTCATAGGCCAGCCCTCTGAGACCCTTTTCCATGGCGGGTCTCGCCGGCCGGGGCTGGGCCGCCATCCCGGACTCACAGGAGCCTGGTTTTCTGAATCTGATTAGGAAGGGACTTGACGACTGGATTGGCTCGACTGAAGCTTTGGGATTCCTTGTCTTCAGCAGGTCTCAGCCGAAATCCGCAGCAGAGAGAGGTCAGGGTGGCACAGCTGGGCTTGTCCTGTGGATGGCAGAGGTCAGGGTGGCACAGCTGGGCTTGTCCTGTGGATGGCAGAGGTCAGGGTGGCACAGCTGGACTTGTCCTGTGGATGGCAGAGGTCAGGGTGGCACAGCTGGACTTGTCCTGTGGATGGCTGCGAGTCGGTTACCTGTTGCTGCGTAACAAACGACCCCAAGATCGGTGGCTGGAAACAGCAGCGACTTCCGCTCTCTCATCCTCCGATGGCCGGAAGCTCCCGCAGAGCTGGAGGCCAGGCCGCTCTGGGTGGCGTCTCCACAGGCCTCCTCCCTGCCCGCCACTCATCCTCGGGGCTCCCAGAGGACGCACCTCTCGTCCGTGGCAGATAGCTTGGCCTTCTTAGCACCAGGCAGCAGGGCTCCCAGAGGACAGAGGCAGACCACCAGGTCCCCCGAGCCTCAGGCCTGCAACTGGCTCAGAGCACTGTGCTACCTTCGATGGGTCAAGCCCAGGAAAAGGGATCCGAGGGCAGAGGAGAGAGGGGAGCCTCTGGGCGGGAGGAGCAGCAGGCACAGAGGGCGGGAGACGGTTGGTGGACATCTCTGGAGACCTCGGCCACGTCCTCCCTCCAGCGTCTCAGGAAGCAGAGGGTGACAGAACACAAATCCAATGGAGCTGGGTGTATCGGTGCGCCCCCGTCATCTCAGCGACTCTGGACGCAAGTTCAAGGTCAGCCTGGGAAGCTTAGGGAGACTCTATCTCAAAACACAAAATAAAACGGGCCGAGAGCACGGCACACGCCTATCATCCCAGAGGCTCGGGAGGCTGACCAACCTCGGCAACTTAGCAAGGCCCTAAGGACTCAGTGAGACCCTGTCTCAAAATCAGACAGACAAAAAGGGCCGGGATGAGGCTCAGTGGTTCAGCAACCCTGGGTTCAACCCCAGTACCGGAAATAATAAAAATAAAATAAAAGGGCCAGCGTTGTTGCTCAGTGGTAGAGTGCTTGCCTAGCTTGTGCGAGGCCCTGGGTTCAGACTACAAAAGAAGAAAACCACCACCACAAAACCAAACCAGACCCCACAGACCACTAGGACGCTGCTTCCTTCCTGCCACTGGTGACACCAAGATGTCCCCTGGGGCCTCGTCCTTAACCAGTTTTGTGCGTTCGCTGAGAGGCTGTAGAAGACAGAAACCTCTAAGTCCCTGACTCTGGGAGGCCAGGCAGCGAGGCTGAGAGAAAGCTTTGCTTTTTATTTCTAGGCTTTCACATTTTGTAACGTGTCATCTTAAGACTTGGTCATAAATGCCCCCATTATAAATGGACCCTTCCAAGGTCATTCAACACAGAGGTGCCAGAGACAACCAAGCCCGGGTCTGCAACCCCAAATCTGAGCTGCTCCCAGCAGGGTGGGAGGTTATGTAAATCCACCATTTAACCCAAATCAATCCACTTGGGCACAGCTGAGACATACAAGTGACAGCTGAAATCAAGGGAAGACACAGACCCACACCTGCAGCACGGAATGACATTGACAGGCGCCCGCTGGGATTTGAGCTGCTTTCAAAAGGCAGCGAAATCTATAAGGTCAGAGCCTGCGAAGACTCCTGGGAGAGACCCTGGGGCAAAGCCATGCAGGTCCAGGCTACCCTGGCATGACCTCGGCGGGGTCACCCTGCTCCCGACTCTCGATTCCTTCACTGGGAAAATGGGGACGTCCATATTCTCCGCGCGCTCTCGGCGTTGGAGTTCAGCAGACCCCCCACAGGTGAAGCTGGCAGCTCCCGGGAAGCCTCTGGGCCTCAGGCCCGCTTGCCAAGGGACGGTGGCAGGTGGTGGCTCTCTGCCCTGTGCCAGAACACAAGGGTGAGACTGGGCCCTCGTGATGCTCACGCATGGAAGGGCGCTGACCCCGGGCAGACCTTTCCCCTTCCCCGTCTGTGAGTGAGTGGGCAGGTGGGTGGTCCTCGGGTCCCTCCCAACCTGGCACCAGGTGCATTCGGGGCTGGGTGTCACGTTGTATGAGTCCAGTGACGGAGACCCCAGGAGGGCCCGGGGACCGCAGAGCTGGGGCGGTAAGGCACAGCCCTCTCCTCCAGCCCCTTGGGCCCCCTGGCTTCCCGGCAGAGCCTGCGCAGTCGGTGGGCCTGCTGGGGTCTGTCTCAGGAATGTTGGCGGCTAGATTCTTAGCCTGCACCTGGCTCCACAAACACACCCCCAAGCAGAAAATTCCAGCCTGGCAGGAAGCCCCCCCGCCCGGGCAGGGATGAGAGGGCCATTTTGGCTCAGAGGAGTGTCCCCAGAGCCTGCTCTCCCTCTGGGCCTGTCCTACCTCCCTTCCCTTCCCTTGACCCTCCACCTGGTCCCAGCCCCTCTGTGCCCTGCCACCGGGCCCCTCCACCCTTTCCTCTGAGGCCTCAGCCCTGCGTGTCTCCGCCCAAGACCCTGCAGTGAGTGTCCCTGGTCTGTTTTCTGTGGGGCAGGAGGACAGGGCCTTCTGCGCTCTAGGTGGCTGCTCTGCCTCAGGCTACGTCCCCAACCCAGGTGAGTCTTATTGGGTTTCTTCTGTTTTGCAGGGAAACTGAGACCTAAAAAAGTCCAATCATTTGTTCAGGTCACAAAACTAGGAGGCTGCTGAACATGATTTGGTCCCAAACATGACATGTCCCCACGAGACCCTATCAGAGGTGTGAGAGGCGTGTGTCTCCTTATCAACACCCGGGAACATTCTTCTCTGCCTCCCCAGGGCTCGGCAAGGATTGGGTGCTCAGGAAACGCTGGCCGAGGAACCTTCCAGCACGGTCAGAAGGGACGAGGGGCAGGACGCTGGGGCAGCTGCTGGTGACTGGCTCCAGGCTGGCCCTCCCTGGGGCCATCCTTTGCAGGGTCCTTGCCCCATAACCAGGAGGGCACCAGCCAGGGTGCCCTGCGGCTCTTGCCCTCTGGCTCCAGTGGCCTCAGGCCACTGGTTTTCCAGCAGCGTCTCTGAACAAACAGGCCTGGTTCGTTGTGTTTGGAGACGTCAGGGTGGACACTGGCCTTGGTCCCTTCCCCAGCCCCTCCTCCCCTGCCAACCCGACTGCAAGGGAGAGGAAAGAAGATGCAGAGACTCAAAACCGTGGGCTGAAGTGGGGCAGCCCCAGCCTCCGGCACAGAAAGGAGGCTCCAGGAGGCTCCCCTGCTCTGGCCCTCATCTCCCCTTCTGCCAGGGTCTCTTGGGGGAGGAAATCCTTCCCCTGAGAAACCCTGGCCAAAAACACTACAGGTCCCTTTCCAGAAGGCAAACAAACCATAGGAATATTAATAGGACCAACGGGTTTGTCACTGCAGAGACCAGTTGCCAGACCTTGCTTAAACCCTGACTGCTTTGTGCCTACACTCAGCACTTCATGCTCCAGTTATTCAGGCCTGGAGTCAGGTAGCTATAGTGACTGAGTACCTGCTGTGTGACCTTGAACAAGTTACTTGACCTCTCTGAACTTTTGAGTTATCTGTAAAATGGAAAAAAAAAATTATTCCTTCTAACCCTCTCTCTTGGTATTGCTCTCAGGACCAGGCAGTGTGTAAAATGAGCACACAGATACACTTTGTAACCCTACAACTACACACGTCAGGTGTTCCACGGCCATCATGTACCCCCACCTTCCAAACTAACTTTCCCTTGTCTCAATTTGCTCCAATCCTGATTCTCCAATTCTGTCCTTTCTGCTTCCTCTCGAGGGCTCCTCTTGTTCTAATCTCTGGGCCCCACTGGCTGGCAAGGCCTACGAGGAGGGAGGCTTCAGAAAGGCCACGAAGTTAAATGCAAGAGCAAGACTGCTTGGGTTAGAGGCCTGGCCGCACCTCTCACCTGCTGTGAGTCCTCGAGCAAGTTACTTGCCCTCTGTGTGCCTTGGTTTCCCCAAAAGATGGGATGGTTTATCGTCCTTACCGAATAGGCCGTCTGTGAGGAGCGGACTCCTTGGTCCACACAAACAGCTCCGAACGCTGCCTGGCGCAGGGCGAGTTTGGGGCTGAACCCTGCACCTGGGCTCCCGGAAAAGCCACCAAGAGCCTGCACCATGTGTGGGAAGAGACCTGAGGTGGGCGAGGAGGAGCTGAGCTGGAAAGAGCCAGCAGACCCGGCTCTTGAGGGAGAGGCGGCAGCAGCAGCGGACTCTGTGTAGGAAACCGGGAGACTGGGTTCGTAGAGTTCACGAACCGTTTGCAGGTGATGCACAAGAATCTGGGCACAGGGGCGGCAGGGCAGCAATGGTGTGGCTGCTCCAACGGCCAGGCCACCTCCAGGCAGCGCAGGTCGGAAGGGCGAGTGGCAGAATGGACAACGGGAATTCAGGAGGCCGCCTCTGTGGGGCCCTGCGCTGAGGTGAGGGGGAGGTAAGAGGCTGAAACCTAGCGTGAGGCACTGGGTTCCATCCTCAGCACCACATCAAATAAATAAACAAGTTATTTAAAAAAAGAAGAAGAAGAAGAGACGAGGTGGCTGGGACTTGGAGCCTGCTTTTTTTTTTTTTTTTTTTTTTTTTTTGGCGGAGGGCCTCACTAAGTTGCTGAGGCTGACTTTGAACTCATGATCCTCCTGCCTCAGCCTCCCAAGTCGCTGGGATTATCAGTGTGCCCCACCGTATCCACAAGCCCTGCTTTTTGTACCATAAGCCTTATTCTCGGGTTCATATTTCATTTTGACTGAGAGTTCAGGCGTGGGCCCTCACCTGCTTATAAATGTCCCGATTTTCCCCTCGTCAACGGTTTTAGCTGGGTGGGGGATATTCCGTTCCATCTGCTTCCCACAGAACTTCCAGCAGACTCTCCCGTGGTCTTTAAGCGTTCAGAGTGGTTGACGTCATTTCTGACCCTGTCAAAACCCGCGGTTCTGTAGGCAGTCTGCTTTCTACCCTGGTGTTCACAGATGCCAACCTTAGGGCCTGTTCTTCACTCGGCCACAAAGACCTGTGAGTTCCTCAGCACGGGGCAGTTTCTTCTGGAGTTCTTGGCTGCTACTTCCTCTGAATTCACCGTGTGGACAGATGTGGGAGCCTGGATTCGTGGTCCGCATGGCTTCTCTGCTCAGCCCGCCTGCCCTTCCTTTCTGACTTCTGCCTCGTTTGGGGTTCTCTGATAAGGAAATGCTTACAAACTGCGATTGCAAGAGGCTTATTTGGGGCACACCAGGACCTACCTGTAGGGCAGTGGGGGCCTAAACGGCTGGGAGGCAGCCAGTGGCCCTCAGTGGTGCTCCTGGGACCCTGGAAGCAGGGTGGGCGTTTGCCCCGTTACTCCGCCCAGGGGTGAGGGCTCGGGACATCTGTGCCCAGCCGCCCTGCTCACTGGTTGCAGGCTGCTCCAGGGAGGGGTGTTGGTCCGTCAGCTCTTCAGGCCACACAGTTGTCACTAAGGCGCTGCAGGCTGGGGGAGAGGGGCCTCAGGGAAAGAAATGCTGGTGCCAGCGGTTAGAATCGGGTCACCATGACCTGAAGCAAGAGGGGCGAGGGGACTGGCGAGGGTCTCCTTCACCGTCGCTGCTGTTCCTCTGAGGACATGGAGCGACTTCTATTAAACCCCCTCCCTCGCCTTAGGTGCAGGGCCTCCTCCCACAGAGCTTGCGCGTCTTGTCTTCGATGGTTGGACTGTTGCTGGTTGAGGCGAGGGTGCAGGGATGGCGGGGTGGAGCGGAGGTGCAGGCGTGTGTTCTGGAAGCTTCCGGGAACCGCCCACTGTCCTGGGTGCCCGGCTGCCTGGCGCTGCTCGGTCTCCTGCGTTGCTGTCCCAGGTCCGGGACAACTGCTCTGGTCTGAGGCCGAGGGTCCTGACTCCCCGCAGGCCCAGGTTCCCAAGCAGGCCCTGCAGGGTGACCCCGAGGTCTCCAGCTCCCGGACGCCCAGCCTCTGATCTGGGGAGCGGCAGGCTCCCCACAGCCCTCCGGTCCTGCACGTTGGTCCCATACGCTTTCTGTCCTTCAGAGAGTCCGGGCCACTCTTTCTTTTGCCATTATTTACTGTGTAAGGTCCTAGCACTGCACATGGTGTCTTAACCCTAAGACAGCCCTCGGCCTTTATCCGCGATGCACATCTAACTGGGCAGCCCGCGCTTTATCTGGAACCCGCACAGGCCTGGCGGGAAGCACAGCCTCCTTTGGCGCAGGGCCTGTCCCCTGTGAAGGTGGCTCCTCCCAGGAAGGCCCCCCGCAGGCCTCCGCGCGCCCCGGATGCGAGCAGCCAGTATTCAGAGTGCGCCACCTCCAGCCCGTGGGAGGCCACAGAAGTGGACGTGAAGCTGCCCCAGGAGGGGCGTGGGCGGCTCTGGGCGGGGAGGGCTGGAAAGGAGAGGGGCGGGGCTGCGCAGGTGCCAGTCAGGCCCAGAGACATGCGGGAAGCCTGTGTCCCCAGCCCGAGGTGCAGGTGCGACAGCAGGGGGCGAAACAGGCTCAGAGGAGCCGAGGAAGAAGAGCTGAATTCCAACGAAGGCGCGACTTTCTCTGTCCTCCCTCCCAAGGCACCTTTAGGGGCACGCTGCACCCCGCCTCTGGGCGGGGAGAGGCGGCTCGCAGTACGATGACAGCTGCCCCCTTGTGGAGATGCTTAAAAGACGCCTGGGGGAAACCAGGTGCACTCTAAGCCCTGGCTTTGTTATTGCCATGGTGATGGTGATGGTTGTTATGGTTTGGATCTTAAATGTCCCCCAAGGCTCAGGCTTAGTCTCAGCTATGGCATTATTGGGAGGTGGTGGAACCTTTAAGAAGCAGGGCGTAGTGGGAGAAATTGGGTCACTGGAAGTGTGCCCTTGAAGGGGACTTGGGGAGCCCAGGGCCTTCCTTTGTCTCTTCTCTCCTTGCTTCCCAGCTCCCATAAGGTGAGCAACTCTGTTCCACCACAAACCATGCGCCAAAATAAACCTTTCCTCCCTTTAAGTTGTTTATCTCAGGTATTTTGTTACAGTGATGAAAAAACACGCAGTGATGGCAATGAAGAGATCATCCACTGGGCTACCACAATGTGTAGGATACATTATAGACGTTGCTTTATTTACTTCCTATGATATTTCAAGGTAGGTTCCCCACGCTTGCCCCATTTAACAGATAAGAAAATCAAGCCACAGGGAAATCAAGTAACTTGCTCAAGTTCACACAGCTGGAGAGACAAGAATAGCATTTAAATCTAGGTGTGTCTGACCACAAAGCTCATACACAACACCTCCAAATCCAATAATATACAGCCTTGCATTTAAAACAATATAAACAGGTCATAATGTGCCATTTGTGATAGCCATCCTTCTCTAGTGGCTCCCACTGATACCTGCCTCATGGAATCTAGGTCCGAGTGAGGTCCCTTCTGTTTGGGCTAGACTTGATGACTTGCATCTTATAAATAGAATGCAGTGAAAATGATGTGATTTCTGAGATCTAGTTACAAGAGAGATACAACTAATGAGATACAACTTCACAACTATTAGGATGACTATTAAAAAAAAGAAAAGAAAAAAACCGGAAAATAACAAGAGGGGGCAAGGATGTGAGGAGCCCTCTGCACGGCTGGGCGCAGTGGAAAGTGGGGCCGCCGTATGGAAAAAGCACGCAGGTCCTTAAGAAGTTAACGGTAGTATCACCGCGTGTCCAGCCACCTCACTTCTGGGTGGACAGGGACCCAGAGGGAGGTTTGTAGAGCGAGGTTCAGAGCAGCATTGTCCACAGCCGCCTCAAGGGGGAAGCAACCTGAACGACCACGACAGGTGAGTGGACAAACGAAATGCGGCATGCGCCAGACGCGATCCGCCCGGCAGAGAAGATTCCAGCCGGTGCTGCTGCACAGATGACCCGGGACGGAGTGCGCTACCAAGCGAGCTAGTCGGGCACGAGAAGACGCCTGCGCCATTCCGCCTCGGAAGGTCCCTGGAGCAGCCGGGCTCTTGGAGAGGCAGTGTGACAGGTCACTGCGCCCAGGACGGGAGTAGGAGTCAGGGTTTAATGGGTTCAAGGTTTGGGATAATGAGTAAGTTCCGGAAATGGATGATGGTGCCGTTTGTACAACACAGAACGTGCTTCTGAGCCCTACACTTGAAAATGGTTAGGATGGGTTCGGGTGCCATGGCGCATGCCTGGATCCCAGCAGCTCAGGAGGCTGAGGCTGGAGGATCACGAGTTCAAAGCCAGCCTCAGCAACGTAGGAAAGTCCTAAAGCCACTCGGTGAGACCCTGTCTCTAAATAAAATATTAAAAAGGGCTGGGGACGTGACTCAGTGGTAAAGTATCCCTGATACCAAAGAAAAAAGGTTAAAATGGTAAGTTTCATATTATGTGTATTTGACCACCCTGAAAACATCGTTTTCAAAACCCTGTGACTGGGGTCTTGCTGACACTGGACAACAAGACAGGCTCCTGCTGCTCCCTTCCATGTAGCCTGAGGCCCTGGGGTGAGTGGCTCTGTGGAGCAGCTCAGACCACTAGGAACAGAGGGACTGAATTCTGCCACTGGCTGAGCTGGTAGGGCGATCCTGCTCGGGAGGGGACTGTGTGTGCCACCTTGGAAGAGACCCGGCTGGAGGCCAGCATGCAGTACCGGGGGCCAGGCCACAGAAGCCCCCGGGCTTGACGGTAGTCGTATGGGGTTGTTTGTTACATACACAGCTTCTGATTTTTATGTGTATTATGAGGTCTGCCTGGGGGAGACTGTCCTTCTGGGGCTGGCCAACCCGTAGAGGCTCGGAAGAGCCCGAGTGTGGCTTTGACATGCAGGCCGCTGGGGCCCAGCATCACCCGCTGCAGTCCCTGCACCCAGCAGGCACCGCCCCTCGGCCCTCCCCCACCCAGGGCCAGGTGCCAGGCATAGGGGCTGCGCCCTTGGCTGGAGCCATTGATGGCTAGCTGCCGGCTTTGCCTTGCCTGGGGAAATGCCAGGAGGGGCGTAGTCTTCCCACGTGCCTGTCCCCTGGCCCCTGAGCTAGGGGGTGCTTCCCCAGGTGGCTACTGCATCCTGTGAGCATGACATCACACCACTTTCCGGAGCCTCTCCTGAATCTCCGGTTGTGGCCACCTCATCCCCCACCAGGTGAAAGAGCACACAGCAGCGCTGGCAGGAGAGGCGCCCCTCTCCTCCTGACAGGCCCCTCACAGTCCCCCTAATCACACAGGACGGTGTTCACGGACGTGATGGCGACTGTGAGCATGCTAGAAGGCTAAAGAACAGGGTAGGAAGAGGCCCGGGCTTTGGAGCCAGGCTGCCTCTGCTTATCTTCAGCTCTGCCACTTCCCAGCTGTGTGACTTTGGGCAATGTACCCCATCTCTGTGCTTGCTGTGCTCTGTGAAGTGCAAATAATGAGCATCTTCCTCACAGAGTCACTCCAAGGATCACGATCACAGTCGGCCCTCTGTAACTGCAGATGCCACCTCGTAGCTTCAGTCAACCCCAGTGGAAAGAAAATGACATCTACTAAACATGTAGACTTTTTTCTTGTTATTATTCCCTAGACAATACTGTAGAGCAATTATTTGCGTAGCATTTACATTGTGTTCGGTATTGTAGCTAATCTAGGGGTGATCTAGAGTAATAGGTCATTTACACAAGGGACAGGAGCATCCACCGATGTTGGCATCTGGGGTCCTGGCACCCATTGCCCGAGGACCCCGTGGGACCACTCTACCAAAAAACACTAAGAACAATGCCTGGCACGTGACTCCTAATGGCACTATATAAACTTCTTAGTTGTTACTGCTACTAAAGAATCTTATCGTTTTGCTAAATATCACAGTTATACCTAAAATTATCTAATAGCACCAGGTGTGGTTGCACACACCTAAAATTCCAGCAACTTGGGAGGCCAAAGCAGGAGGATCTCAAGTTCAAGGTCAGCGTGGGCAACTTAGTGAGGCCTAGTCTTGAAATAAAAAATTAAAAGGACTGGGGATGTAGCTCAATGATAAAGCACTTCTCCCAATACACAAAGTGAAATGAAAGGAAATAAAGTGAAATTTTGTTCTATCACAGTAGTCAGTTAAAAGCTGTTAGCTCTTATTCGTGGCTGTTGCTGTGATTAATAAGCCTTAGTTCTGTGGATGCATATGGATCCCCTTGGTTATCAAGGGAATTGCATGTGGGTTCCTGGTGTATTAGAACACCCCCACCTCAAGACACCTCAAGGATAATCTGTCACTTACAGTACTCTGCAGATGCAGCAACCCGACCACCTGGGAGCGGGGTCAAGGTTTGCTGGCCCACAGGCGGGAGATGCTGCACAGATGCATGATGCTGGTGGAGGCCCCTCCAGCCTCATCTTTAGATCCCCATAGGAACTGGACATCCCCTCTTTCTCCACCTCTTGGGTCCTGGGGAGGAAGAAACCAAATGCGAGTGGTCCCATTCCCAGGGAGGGGGACCGGGGAGGCTGGAGCCAACCCAGGGGCTCCAAGGTCCTGGGCATTGGTGCGCAAGGCCTTGTTCTCACCCCCGCATGACTGCGTGAGTCGCTCTCTCCCTGGGCTTCTGACTGGACCCTGTAGAGGGAGGGGACCTAGGCAATCACCCCGGGATCTGGGGCCCTTCGGGTGGTGGTGAAGCCTGCGCGCTGAGACCACGTGCATCCGCGGGCTGGGCTGCTTTGACAGGTTTGGGCTGCGATTGTGATGGATGTGCCACTTTGAGTTTGAATGCTTGTTTTCAATCCTCTGGGACACACATTTGTCCACGAGTGGCCTGATGAGCCCGAGGCAAGTCTATGTTCACCTTTCTCAGGAAGCAGCCACTCTTCTCCCGGCAGCCTGGACACGTGCAAGCGCCCACTTCTCCACATCCTCACCAGCACTTGATTTTTTCTCTTTTTTTCCTTTTTGTTGCTGTTTTCGATTATAGGCATCCTCGTGGGCACCAGGGGTCCATCTCATTAAGGCTCCGACTTGCATTTCCTTAATGACGGGGGAGGCTGAGCCTCTGTTCGCATTGCCTTTTGGCCACTGAATGACTTGAATAACTTCTCTGGACATTGAAGTGCTTTGTCTATTTTCAAAGTTGTCTTCCTTTTGTTGTAGTCCTAAGAACACTTTCTGTGTTCTGGATACAAGGCCCTTGCCAGATAAATGATTTGTGAATGGTTTCTTCCACTCTGTAGATTGCCCTCTCATTTTTGTGATACTATCCTTTGATGCATGAAAGTCTTCAATTCTGATGAAGCCTGATGTGTTTGTTTTGTTGTTGCTTGCATTACCTAACATTTTTCTTTGTTTATTTTTTACCTAGCATTTAAAAATACCTGCTGAGTCAGACACTGTGTGTGTTGGGAGGAAGTGTTTCCTGAGCTTCAGTGTGGCAGGATAACGATTAAAAAAAAAAAAAAAGCTTTAAGCTAAGGTAGCAGATCATCAAATTAAGTGGCTTCAATAATAAAAATATTTAATTGCCTCAAATAACAAGAGAGCTGGAAATAGGTATTTCTAGTGCTGAGCCTCAGTTGCTGTACTATATTATCAAGAACCCAGTTTCTTCTGTCCTTTTGCTCTGTAATCCAGACTACTACCTTTTCCTCTGCAGGTTTATCACTCATGGTTGCAACATAGCTGCTGCTGCTCCGGATATCACATTCTCATAAATTGCTCCCAGAGCCAGGAAGCAGAGGGGCCATTGAAAGAGCCAAGAGAACTTGCCTTTCTTCCTCTCGTTTCTTCTTTCTCTCCTTCCCTTCCACCCACTCCATCTATCTCATAGTCCATTTCAACCAGGAAGAAAAATCTTTCCCAGAAGTCTCTCCTTAGGTCACATGGCCACCTGTGACTGTAGGAGGATCTTGGGATTGAGTACATTTAGCCTCTATGGTAGGAAGCAAATTTTGCAACCCGGGAAGAGGAGGGAGTTGGGAGACGGCTGGGCAGGACTGTAGGAGTCCCAAGGGCAGCAGTAAGGACCCAGCCTGAGGCAGAGATGCCAACTGACATGGCCTGGGATCCTCCTGGTGAGTCCTGGGGTGACCCAAGGACAGGAGGCAAAAGCCAGGAGCAGTAGAGATCAGTCGTGGCAAATGAGGACCCTCTGTGAGGGTGTCAGGAGTCCCGAGGAACAGGGTCTGGGAGAGGAATTCAGAATCCTGCTGGAGGGCAGCCGCAGCAGCCGCAGGGGTTCAGGGCAGCTTTGGAGGCAAAGAGCGGGGTCTACAGCCCCAACTCTCCCCGGCTGCGGAACCTTGGAGCATGACTCCATCCACCCAGGTCTCGCTTCTCTTTTGTAAACGGGGTTAAAAACCATCCTCCTGGGCTGGGGTTGTGGCTCAGTGTGGAAAGCTTGTCGGGCAGGTGTAAGGCACTGGTTCAATCCTTAGCACCACATATAAATAAATAAACAGAATGAAAGCATTGTGTCCATCTATGACTAAAGATATATTTTTAAAAAATCCTCCTGCAGGGCGTGATGTCACACATCTGTAGTCCCAGCAGGTCGGGAGGCTGAGGCAGGAGGATCTTGAGTTCAAAGTCAGCCTCAGCAAATTAACGAGGACCTAAACCACTCCATGAGACTGTTTCTAAATAAAATACAAAACAGGGGTGGGGCTGGGGATATGGCTCAGTGATTATGTGCCTTAGAGTTCAATCCCTGGTACCAAAATAAAAACCCCAAAAAACAAACAAAAAATCCCACAACCCACCATCCTCCTCACAGGTGCCTGGGAAGATTAAGTTAAATGAGATTGAATAAAGGGAGATGCCTGCCACCTGGTGCTGCAGTGTGGCGTGCTCAGTGCTAATGCTATCTGTTCTTTCCTTGTCCCTAAAGTAGGGTAGGCTGTTAAAGTGGCATAGAGGTGTGGATTTCAGCCCCAAAGCTCAATGGTGCCAAAATGTCACTTTCTTCATTTTTAATATCTGAATGAAACTTCTTCATTGACTTTTTTTTTTTTTTAGTTGTAGATGAACACAATATTTTTATTTTATTTATTTATTTTTATGTGGTGCTGAGGATCGAACCCAGAACTAGGCAAGTGCTCTACCACTGAGCTACACCCCAGCCCTTCACTGACTCTTCATTCCCACCAATGACCGTATCCTCGGTTGAGAGCTCCCGCCCTCCAGGGTTGCAGCTACCCACGAGGGACTTGCATGGAACCAAGTCCCAGGGAGGAGTGTCATGGACTACCCTAGGATCTGCCTGGTCAGAGGATCGATCAGGTTCAACTAGATGAATTAGAGACAAAGAATCAGTAAGACAAACACAGATGACAGATAGATATAAGTACTATTAGATAAATAGAGAGAGATCCATTCAGCCCTCCCTATCCATGGGTTCCACATCAGCAGTCAACTAACCACTGGGAAAAACATCTGGGAAAAAACTGCACCTACAGTGAATAGGTACAGACCTTCTTTCTTGTCACTATTCCCTGAATGATACAGTCTAACAACCATTTACACAGCATTTGCATCCTATTAGGTATTAGATGAAATTCAGACATGTTTATGTTATGGGAGAGGCTATAAGCAAATACTATGTGAGTAGGTTAGAAGCAAATACTATGCCGTTTTATATGAGGGTCTTGAGCATCCACAGACTGTGATATCTGTGGGGGTCCTGGAACCCATCCCTAAGGACACTGAGCAACCATGCACATTCGTATGCAGACAGCACTTATTGCAGGAAATTGTTTTATGTGCATGTGGGCACTCGCTGGGCAAGTTCAAAGTCTGGAGGGCAGCTTGTCAGGAAGGCTGATGCTCCTGAGGCAAGGCAAAACCACCATCCTCAGGCAGATTTTCTTCTTCAAAGGGGCTCAGTTCGACTCTTCCAGTCTCTCAACTGATGGAAGGAGATCCACGCAGATTATCTAGGATAATCTCCTTACTTGAAGTAAACTGATTACAAACGAATCACATCCACAGAACGTCTAGATGAAGGAGCAAATGACTACGCACTACAGCCCGGCCAGGCAGACACAGGAACAGTCATCCACCTACCATCTCTGCTGTCCTCTTCTGCACGCCCCGGTCACCTCCAGGAGCTGGCCTCCTCACAGCACAGCAGGGTGTATGGGCCCAGCCTGGGTCACCACAGGTGGCCTGGATTTGAATGGTGCTCTGCCATCACTAGCCTGGGGACACTGGGCCAGTTACTTAACCTCCCTGTACTTCAGTTCCTGACTGTGAAATGGAGATAGAATAATGTCCACCTCATATGGCTGTCGTGAGGATTAAAGGGACGAGAATGTGTTAAGAGGGCCTAGAATTGTGGACAATGCAAGAAGGCCCAGGAGATATTCCCATTCCGTTCCCGCCCTGCGCTGGGGTCCTCCACCCTCGGATCTGTAACCTTAAGCGTGGGGGCGGGGAGGCGGATTATTTGGCTGCTGGGCACTCACGCACCGCAAGCGGGTGGCCGGGAGCAGACACAATGAAGCACGTGGGCTGCGGACCCCTGAACGGATCCTGGCCGCGCGCACGCGCGCCCCCTGGAAGAAACGGGGAAGCCCGCCAGCTGTGAAGTTAACATCTGTGATCTTTGGGGACCCTGGCATCTTTGCTGCGGGACTTTCTAGCACAAAGGAAAGACGTTTTCTTCTTCCCCTCATTTCAAAAGCTACCCTTAGGAGGGTACCCGCTCCGGAACCGGAGACCGAGGCCTGCCACGTCTCCGCACCCGGAGGAAGGGCCAGCGGGGACCCGCCTCCAGGGGGCGCAACCGAGCTTCGGCAGCAGCCTGCAGGCTGGCAGCGTGGCCCGGCCCAGCACGCCCAGGGCGTTCTTGGAAATCCCTAGCAAAACACTGGACTTCCTGCCACGAAATGGGTGCGGGCCTCGAGCGTTTGCAATTGGGGCATTACTGTGCCTGTGATTCCATTCGTTCTGCCAGCCTGGGGGGACGCCCGTCACGTGACCCTGTCCTGTGTCCAGGCCGGGCTGAGTTCCTTGGAGCCAGTCTCCCCCTGCCTCCCTCCCTCGGGTCCCTGAATACGCAAGCCTTTCGATATAATGGGTCTGTCGCCCTTTTCCCTGCTGAAGCTCTCCTTGGCCTCTGCAGAACCTTCTGCGATGCCGGATTGGAAAGCAGTCCTTGAGAGTACGCAGGCTGATGGTCAGGCGCCTCTGCTAAGGAGGCACAAGATGTGTGACAGTGGTTGACACTGACCCTAGCAGGCTGCAGGGAAAGGAGAGGATGAGGATAAGGGGTCTTGTAAGAGTTCCCCTTTTCTAATTCCCCAGCCTAGCGTTCTGGACCATGCCGGTGCCCTTGAACTCTGAACGCTGCCTGGGAGGACAAGAGGCAGCACCTGTCCCCATCCCTACAGTGCTGTCAGTAACTTCATCTGGATCTCCTGCAGGTACAGTCCCAAAGCCCCGTCCTTGCTAGAGGAGAACCAGGCTGGGGGCAGGGAAGGATCTTGAGTGATGCAAACAAGCAGGTCTAAGACCCTGGTTCTGATCTTGTCCCTACTAATATCTCCACCACCCTGGATGGATTCTGTGAGCCTCAGTTTCCTCATCTATAAAATGGACATCATAATTCCTACATTTCAGGATTAAAGATGTACAGTAATACCTAATCCAGAACCTGACATGTAGCCAATAAATAAATATTTGTTGTATAAATGCATTAGTGGACTAGTCAGTTAACCAGTATTAGGCATATTACACATAGGTAGAACCTCAAGCTCACAGACCCATAGAACCAGAACCAGAAGCACCTAAGAGATTGTGGCCCAACCTCTTCATACTAATGTTTTGAATCTTTCCAGATTCATGATCCAGGCAGAGTGGTTTGGAATGCAGACTGGAGGGCCAAGGGGCTTGATTCAAACTCTCGCTGTGACACTAGAATGTGTGATCTTGGGCAAGCTACTTAATATCCCTTTGCCTCAGTTTCCTCAGTTGTGAAATGGACATAAGGGCATTGGCTTTGCAGGTTGCTGGAAAGAGTAATGAGAGAACGCCAGTACACTGTAAAAGTTCAGGAAATATTAGCTATTGTACCATCAGGGATTGTGTCAGAGAGCATCTTGCTGAAAGATCAGTGGTTTCTAAACTTTTTTTTTCCCTAGGAAAAATATTTAGATACCAGCTGGGTGGGGTGTAATTCCAGCAACTTGGGAGGCTGAGGTAGGAGGATCGTAAGTCCAAGGGTAGCCTCAGCAACTTAGTGAGACCCTGTTTCAAAAAAAATGATGGATACCAAATCATTCATTCATTTATTTGTTCAACAAATAAATATTGAATCTCTTTTCTGGGCCAGACCTCATCTTAGGTGTTGGAGATAAGACTTCAAGCATCTCTGCTCTGAAAGAACTCACATGTTACTAGAGGGAAGCATAAAATATACCCACAGACAAGCAAAAATAAAATCTGTAGTACACCACATGATAATAAGGGCTAAACAGTAGAGTACAGCAGGAGAAGGGGTTTGCAGACAGATGCAGGGAAAAATTTGAACTTGAACTTGGGGAAGGTCTCTTGTAAGTAAGATAGTGGAGCAGAGACTGAAGCAGGTGGGCTAGTGAGCGGGGTGGGGTGGGGAGCAATTCAGGCAGAGGAAATAACTGCGCCATGACCCCAGGTTGGGAGTGTGCTTAGCACAGTCAAGGATCAAAACAGCAAGCAAGGGTAGGTGCAGTGAGGCATGCCTGTAATCCCAGCAGCTCAAGAGGCTGAGGCAGGAGGATCATGAGTTCAAAGCCAGCCTCAGCAAAAGTGAGATGCTAAGCAACTCATTGAGGCCCTGTCTCTAAATAAAATACAAAATAGGGCTGGGGATGTGGCTCAGTGGTCAAGTGCCCCTGAGTTCAATCTTGGGTATGCCCACCCCCCGCCCGCCAAAAAAAAAGTAAGCAGGACTGGAGGAGAGTGAGGAGGGCAGTAGATGCTGTCCGAGAGCCAGTGGAGGATGGTGAGAAGGGTTTGAATTAGGGAAATACTTTGGAGATGGGGCTGCTGGGTTTGTTGGGCTTAATGCCTTAAGGTTTTGGACCTAAACAGGTGGAAGAACGGAGTTGCTATGTATTTACTTATTAAGATGCAGTAGACTATAAGGAGCAAGTCTGAGTTGGGGGAAATCAAGATCCCACTTGGGGACACCTTTAGTCTGATGGCCATGAAACAGGACAGTCAAGACTCCAAGGAATGGGTAGACCCCAAGGGGTGCTCTGGGGGAGCAATGGGAGGTGAGGATGGGCAGACTCAGCAAGTCTTGTCATTTCTGCTTCTGGAGTGTTCCTTGTAAAAATTCTCTCCTTTCTTCTCCCATTCTCTTCTCAGCACACCTGGCTGCCCAAGTGGGTCACCTGTCAGCTGCTTGCCTATAGAAGGATCTTTCCAAAACAAAACCTCTCCTCCATTCATATCCACACTGACTCCTTTTTGCTGGTAACAATGGTTGGTCTCCAAATTTTTGGTTTCCTTACAATCTTAAAAGTTATTGAGGACCCCAAAGAGCCTTTGTTTATGTGATTACATTGATCAAAAGTTACCATCTTAGGTCAGGCATGGTGGTGCATGCCTGAAATCCCAGCAACTCAGGAGGCTGAGGCAGAAGTTTTTGAATTCAAAGCCAGCCTTAGCAACTTAGCAAGGCTCTAAGCAACTTAGCGAGACCCTGTCTTTAGATAAAACATAAAAAGGGTTGGGGATGTGGCTCAGAAATTAAGGCCCTTGGGTTCAATCTCTGGTACCAAAAAAAAAAAAAAAGTTACCATATTATAAATGAAAACTGACAATATTTTAAAATGTTTATTTATTAATTAAAAATACAATAGTAAACCCATTCCTTGTGAATGTATTTGTGAAAAATAACTGACTCTCTCAAGACAAAAATACCTACAGAGCAAAGTGGTAGTGTTTTACAGTTTTGCAAACCCTTTGATCGCCTAGCTTTAATAGAATACAGCTCGATTCTCAATTTTGCTTCTAGTCTGTGCATTGCACTACACCTTTTGGTTGAAGTTTGTGAAAGAAAATTAGACCTCACACAAATATGCACTTAGAAAAATGAGGACTATTTTAATAATCTTTCATGTCATTGTGAATAGTCTTTGATACAACACCAAAACTCAACAAGCTGCAGTTTCTTCACCCACTATGTCCCAAGTCTTCAGTTCTGTAAACAAGAATTATTTCAGAGTGACCACAAGTCATATATTTGTTGCTCAATTTAGTTTTTATAGGTGTTCTGCATCTGGTTGAGGGAACAAAATGGGTCAAAATTTAGTTGTAATGTGGAATATGGTTTTGATGCCAATGAACTTTTCTTAGTCTATTACATTAAGATCCATTTGTTTGGTTTTTTGAGTGCATGATCTTGAAACATCTTTTGGAAAGTCTTGATCCAAGCTGGGCATGGTGGTGCACACCTATGATCCCAGCAGGTTGGGAGACTGAGGCAGGAGGATTCCAAGTTTGAAGCTAGTCCCTGCAAGTTAGTGAGGCTCTAAGCAACTAAGTCAGAACTTATCTCAAAATAAAAAAAAAATTAAAAGAGTGTGGAAAGGGAAAAGATTGGGTCACTGATTCAAGCAGATCTTCCTAATGTTGCTGGAGGTTGTTGGATGTTGAAAAATCATTTGTTCACGTTACTACCAATCTCATCAAAAAATGCTCTTAGAATCAGGAAACTGTGGGCTGGGGAGATAGCTCAGTCGGTAGAGTGCTTGCCTTGCAAAAGGCCCTGGGTTCGATCCCCAGCACCACAAAAAAAAAAAAATCAGGAAACCATCAAATCCACAGTGCCAAAGTCCCAACATTTTAATTTTGGTTCAAAAGCTCAAATTTTTTCATTGACAGCAAATACTGTCAGCTGTTATTCTTGAAGTGATGGGCTCACTGCGTTTATTCTCAAGAAAATACCCACCGAAAAACTCCACTCTGACTAGCCATACTTGGTCTGGCTGTTGTTCTTTTAGGCAAAAATGGTGTCTGTTAAAAAAAGACTTGCTTCGCCTCCGAGCAATTGCACAAAGCCTTTCCGAGCGATACCCGAGGTACTTTGGTGGACATGGCGTCGCATCGTGCACACCTGCCCTTCCCTGCAGAGTATTAGAAAGTTGTCCTTAGTAATGACTTCCCCATTTTGTTAAGTATGTTCTTGAATAAAGCTTTTTTTCTCACTCAACTTTACATTTGTTCTGTCATGAGAAGGGTCAACAAAGTAAGGTAAATAATGTGTTAGAAGTCGTTTTGACCTCTCTGAGTCTTTGGAGAATACACTTGGAGAAAAGATGCCAGCCTTCTTGGGGGGCCAGGCGCTGTCCGTGACCTGCCCTGCTGACCTCTGGCATCGTCCTGCCATGAAGCGAAGCTCCGGCTGAAAGCGCAGGCTCCCCCTGTGCAGAAGGGGACCTGGCTCCAGAACCCCAACCAGGCTGGCTCGAGGCGGACGTCCGTCCTCCAGGATCAAGACGCGTGTGACGCTCTTCCATGCGGCAGGCCTCGGGGCCCTTGCACTGGGCCTGGAGCTTCCTTTCCCTTCCTGGGAGCCCCTTCTCAACCTCAAGGTCTAGCTCAGATATCACCTCCTCCATGAGGCCTTCCCCTCCCCCAGTCTACCATGCAAGGGGACTGTCCACCCTGCCCCCAGCGAGGATTCAGCAAGAGAGAGCAGGCTCCCACCAGACATGCATCTGCCGGCATCTTTTTAAAAAAATATTTTTATTAGTTGCTGATGGACCTTTGCTTTTTCTTTATCCCTTTATATGTGGTGCTGAGAATCGAACCCAGTGCCTCACACACTCTAGGCAAGTGCTCCACCACTGAGCCACAGCCCCAGCCTCTTGATCTTGGACTTCCAACTTCCTGAACTGCGGAAAATAAAGTTCTATTGTTTATAAGTCACCCAGTCTAAGCCATCTTGTTGTAGCAGCGAAGGGACTAAGATGGAGAGATCACAGGCCTTGTCAGCTACTCAGAAACCACTAAACTGAAACCTGGACTTGGTTCATTAACTCATTTGGTTGGACGTCTTGCCCTGAATGGATGCAAGGCTATTTTTAGTATCTTTTAAAACTCTCTTTGGTGTGAATAGCCATGTTTCACAGTACGCATAGGAATGTATTTGGTAGCGAGGTGCCCCACTCAAGAGCTACGAGAGTAACGGTACATGCCTTATATGACCTTTCTAAAAATCGGATCAGTTCTGAGATTCAAACCCCATTTGACCCCAAGGACTTTGGGTGAGGGATGGTGACCCCGCAGTGTTCGCTGGGGCGTGTCCGTCTGTTCTGCTGAAGTGATCTCTGTGGGGATGTGTGCTCACGTGCAACAGAGGCTGCAGAACAAGTTGCATGTATGGATTCTCCATAACTTTGAACCCCCATGCCCAACTTGAAGGAGCAGATTGAATTTCAGCATTTTAGGGTAGAGTTCAGGTTACAACAGATAGAACATATGTATCTAATTTTGCTCTCTCCTGAAATCCCGCTAAAACTTCTGGAAGAGGAATTTTAAAAAAAGGCATGAACCCACACTGTTGAGAAAAACAGGAGGGGAAGCCACAGCCCCGAGAAGAGAAGGACGGTGGTAAGGGAGCTGGCGGGCTTGGGAAGGCCAAGTCCCGGCAACCGTGGGAAGGCTGAGCACCCGTGTGATTTACACAGCGGCCTCTGCCAGAGACAAGGAAACTGGCAGCTCAGGGCCCTCTGCGCATGAAGGGGTGGGGGTGGCACTAAAATAAGGACTGGTGGGGGGAGCTATTTAGGAAGCCATGAGATTCCTAGATCCCCTCTCCTGCCTCACCACCCCCACTCCCACACTCCAGAAAAATACAGAAGATTATTTCTCAGGGACAAAACAGCTTCTCTGGATGGGAGGATGCCAGGGACAGTTGAGGACATGGGTGTTGCATAGAAAATGAGGGATGAAGGAACACGTGTATTTTAATGGTGAAGATGGAAACAGCACGCCACGTCACCCAGGCCTCAAGCCGGAACTCACTTCCTAGATCGTTGGCAACCAAGTCCTCACCTCCAGGTGGTTATCAGAAGGGAAGACACAAACACTGGCATCCGGGGCTTCCCAGCCCAGAGCCCCCCATCAGCCTGCGGTGAGCCTCCCAGGGGACAAGCTCACAAGTGGTCAGAGCTGACAATCAGTTTCTTAGCACTTCACTGAGAAGAGAGTAAGGGACACCTCACAGCCTCACATTCACAGAAGACCTGAGCACAGAGCAGGGAGACCAAACAATAGGGTGACAGCAACCTGGAGGAAATGCACACTAGCAGGGAGCAGGCTTGTTTTGTTTTTTTGGGGGGACTGTGGATTGAACCCGGGACACTCAACCACCAAGCCACATCCCTAGCCCTTTTTTGTATTTTATTCAAAATCAGGTTTTCTCACTGAGTTGCTTAGCCCCTGGCTTTTTGCTGAGGCTGGTTTTGAACTTGCAGTCCTCCTGCCTCAGCCTCCCGAGCCTCTGGGATTCCAAGCATGTGCCACTGTGCCCAGCTTTTTTTTTTTTTTTTTTTTTTTAAGTATCTTGTCTCCAGAGAGATATGAAAGGATTACTACATCTCTGAAGTGCAACGAAACAGGGCACCATCAGAAAACATTCAAAGGTTTAGAAAGAATTCTAAAAATAAACATAGTTGAAATTTTAAGAATCAATAAAAGAATATTGTAAGATCAAGTTAGGCAACATCTGAGGACACTAGAGCTACATGAAATGGTGGCGCATACCTGAAATCCAGCTCCTCAAGAGGCCGAGGCAGGAGGATCGCAAGTTCAAGGCCAGCCTGGGCAACTTAGTGAGACCCTGCCTCAAAATAAAAAATAAAAAGGACTGGGATGTAGTTCATCACTAGAGCATCCCTATGTTCAATCGCCAGTATAGAAATTAAAAAAAAAAAAAGAGCCAGGCGTGATGGTGCACACCTGTAATTCCAGCGGCTAGCGGGGTGAGGCAGGAGGATCGGGAGTTCAAAGCCAACCTCAGCAAAAAGTGAGGTGCTAAGCAACCTGGTGGGACCCTGTCTCTAAATGAAATACAAAACAGGGCTGGGGATGTGGCTCAGTGGTCGAGTGCCTCTGAGTTCAATCCCTGGCACCCACCCTACCCCCGCCACACCAAAAAAAAAAAAAAAAAAAAAAAACAGAAGAAGAAAAGAAAAAGAAAGAAAGGAAGGAAAAGAAAATAGAGCAAAAATGACAAGGAAATAGAAACTAGGAAAGAAGGAAAATAAATGGAAATCCTGTCTGGAAGATCCAGCATCAGAATACTAGGTGCTGTAGAAGAAGGGAGCAGAGGAAACGGGGGGCAGTAACTCATGGTGAATTCAAGTAACCTGCAGAACGCAGAACTGCAGAGTGAAGGAGCCAGCAAGGGCAGAGCACGGGGGATGAAAATAGAGCAGATCAAGGCACGGCACTGGGAGACTGCAGAACACTGAGAAAAAAAGGAAGATTCTACAAGCTTCCAGAAAGGGGGAGAAACAACCAACCCGCATCAGAGTGGTTTTGGACTTCTCATAGCAACACGGAGAGCCAGGTGACCGGTGCCTTCCAAAGTCCACAGGAAACCACTTGCAATCTAGAATTCTATTCTAGTGCAGTTATCAACCTGGTGTGAGCCCTTCAAAATGTTTGCACAAGGGCCGGGGATGTAGCTCGGTTGGTAGAGCGCTTGCCACGCACGCACAAAGCCCCTGGGTTCAATCCCCAGCACCACAAAAAACAAACGAACGAAAATGTTTGCACAAAACCACTGCAGATTTCTAAGACCGGCAGACCCTTCCCCACATAGACTTTCGCAGTGAAAGCAACTCCACGGAGCGCAAGGCACGCCGCTGGGAGGTGCAGGTTTGGGAAACTGGGTTCTGTTCCCCTACAGAGTGGTGCAGTCCTGCCCCAGGCTGTCCAGAGGCAGGACGAGCAGTTGGCCAGTCCAGAGGGAGACCCGTGACTCAGCAGATAGGCGTGCGTGTGGCGCTATCACCAGGATCCTAGCTGGAGGAAGAGAATTCCTAGATGAGTCGAGCTCTGAGTCTTTTCCAGGTCCGTCTGCCCAGGCCGGTGCTCCAGGATTCCCTGCGACTGCTATGACACCCGCAGTCATTTCAGGTCCACAGCAGTGGTCAGTGCTGGCTGGTGCCCGAGGCCTGGACCTGGAGACAGGGGACGTGCTGAGGAGCAAAACAAACACACAAAGGGACCAGTTTCCTTTTTTGGTACTGGGAATTGAACCCAGGGGTGCTTAACCACTGAGCCACATCCCCAGTCCTTTTTAATATTTTATTTAGGGACAGGTTCTGAGTTGCTTAGGGCTTTGCTAAGTGGCTGAGGCTAGGCTTGAACTCATGAATCCTCCTGAGGCACTGGGGTTATCCATTATTTAAGAAAAAAAACAAAAACTTTTTTTTTGAAAAATTTATTTATTTATTTTTTGCAGTGCTGGGAATCAAACCCCAGGCCTCACACAGACTGGACAAGCATGAGTCACATCCCGAAGCCCAGTGAACTATTTTTGCCAGACCACAGTACATGGCTCATCCCGCAGCCCTCTCCGATGTCCCAAACCCACTGACATCTCAGAAGGCTCTCAAGCCAGCTGGAGCCAGGCTGCGGTGCCACGCTCTGCCCAGCTCCTCTGACGCTCTGCCCAGCTCCTCTGCCCAGCCTATTTTCTCCTGGGAGACTCGGTATATTCTAGCAATATTGCACCTTCCCTAAGGCTGCCGGAGCTGGCCTCTTGGTTTTCCAAAATGAAACAATCTATCACTTACAGATACATATGTAGATAGTAACACTGCACTGAAGTGGGAGGGGAGGCTGAACTCAGAAATCAGAGAGGAGGTTCCTTTTGTGGAGAGAGGATGATGTATCTTTGAGGACTTCTCGTGGAGTTGTAAAGTATAGGAAATAATTTCATGACTTGACCGATTCCTTTAAATGGTACACTCATAATGATAGATTCTTATGTATCTATGATTCAATTAACAATAAAAATTTAAACTTAGGACAAATGGGGAAATTTTCTTTGTCATCTTTTATTATTTTCTGTTTTATTTTAGCTGACATAATACTTGAACATATGAGAGTTATTTTTGTTTTTGCCTTTTTTTTTTTTTTTTTTTTTTTTTTTTGGACTAGGGATTGAACCTAGGAACTCACTATCATGAGCTACATCCTCGCCCTTTTCAAATTTTTTAAATTTAGGGTCTTGCTAAGTTGCTGAGGCAGTCCTCAAACTTGTGATCCTCCTGCCACAGCCTCCCCAAGAGCTGGTATTAGAGTTATGTGCCACTGCGCCCCGTGCTTACGAACTTCTTACATTGTCTAGAATAATGGGGATCTCAAAAGTTTTGCTTCAATTTTTTTTTTTTTTTTTGCTCTTAAACATGATTGAAAACTTTAAAGAACTCGTTATGTGGGTCGTACCTATGGATATTTACCATATTTGAAAAGACACCTTCAAAACACAAGAATCATAACCTGTCAAACATCATGTCACCTCTAGAAAGTTCTACTGTGTACTCATGAGAGAATGAAAGTGAAAAAGATAAATAATGTTTAGAACTGTTATGGTTGTGTTTTTGTTTGTTTGTTTGTTTTACCTTGAGGATCTCCAGAAAGGAACTTTGGAGGCCCCAGGTGCCCCTGGACAACTCTTTGAGAACCATGGTTTAGAGCTGTGCCCGGTGCACAGTGGGCACGATCCTCACAGGTGTGTGCTGAAAGTCCTCTGCCAGGTGCCGTGGGTGATGGTCAAGTAGTAGAGACCAACCCTTAAATCGCAGCTCCTAGGTGTCCTTTTTTACTCTGGTGGCAGAATACAATTGACCTTCTGTTCCCACGGTTTCCACATCTGTAGATTCAACCAACAGTGGATCAAAAAGGCTTCCAAGCCAGGTGTGGTAGTGCATGCCTGTAGTCTGAGTGACTCAGGAGGCTGAGGCAGGAGGATCACAAGTTCAAGACCAGCCTCAGCAATTTAGCAAGGCCCCAAGCAACTTAGAGAGACCCTGTCTCGAAAGAAAAAACAAACCAAAACAAACAAACAAACAAACAAAAACCTTCCAAAAAATTGCATCTGTTCGGAACATGTGAAGAATTTTTTTCTTTTTACTAGTCCCTAAATAATACAGCATAATGACTATTTATACAACATTTCCATTGTTTTAAGTACTATCAGTAATGTCGAGATGACTTACAGGTCTATGGGAGGGGCCTGGGGTTGTGGCTCAGTGGTACAGCGCTTGCCTAGCACGTGGGAGGCACTGGGTTTGATTCTCAGCACCTCATATAAATAAATGAATAGGATAAAGGTCTATCAACATCCAAAAACAATTTAAAAAATTCTATGGGAAGGCACCCATGGATTCTATGCAAATACCAGGAAGGACATTTTATATCAGGGACTTGAGCATCCTTGGATTTTGGTATCTGAGGGGATCGTGGATGTATTTGTGTTCAACCAAATTCTGTTTCTAGGGAACTCCTTTGAGGGTAGCAGGCCTGGTGTTCATGTAGAAGGGTCACAGCCAGCACTCGCTGTTAACCAGTTGGAAGGGCTTGCAACCTTGGGTGTTACTTTTTAAAGATTTGTCACTGCCTTTGAAACAGGGAGAGAGGAGCGCACGTGGCTTCCTCCAAGAGAGCCACCGAAGGCGGGAGAAGGAAGAGGGACCACTGGGGCCCAAGAGTCACGTCCTGCAGTGGGTCACCTTCCCAGTCAGTTTCTTCCTCTGCTACCCTGGCTGCATGACTGGAGTTTAGTTCCTTGGGACACTAAGTGGGTTTCCAGAGTGAATAATCTATGGTTCTGTTAACATCAGCATCGCACTTCTGGATTCTAAGCACTTAGTCGTGAGCTGTTTTCTGATTAGTATCTGAGTCCAGCAGAGACCCCTGTGGACATTAGCCTGTTTTGGAGACTTTTGACCTCCTGCCCAGAAAGCCCCAGGGCCACCTGACTCATGTGAGACAGAGAAGCAATAAAGGAAACAGACCGAAACCACCACAATAGCCCACAGAAAGCGAAGCCCACCCTCCACTTTGTTGGGAATCCAATCTCGGCTGAGCCAAGGGATGACAATTTCAGTCATAGATGGACTTGGTTGAGAAGAGCTGATCTGATTCATTCCCGTAAAGTTTAATTTTTCCATTTATTCATTCATTCAACAAATATTATTGACCACCTATTATCTATCAGTAACTATGGGAGATACTGAGAATAGCATTATGAATAAAGTGAGCTACGCTTGGGGGTCTGGGACCCATGGTCCATCCCCCAAGGGTCCCTGTGCGTCAAGCCTGGTCTCCAGTGTGATGGTGCCAAGGTGGGGCAATCGGTAAGAGGCAGGTGATTAGGTAAGTGGAAGGTGATGGTCGTTGCGGGGCGTGCCCTCATAAGGAACTAATGCTGTTTTCCCGGAGTGAGCTAGTTCGTAGGAGAATAGGTTGTTCAGAAAAGAAAAGAAAAAAGCAAGACTACCCCTCCCCGCTCTCTGGCTTCCTGTCTCCTCTGCTGGTGCTCCTACCACTGGTGCCATTTGCCATGATACTGAACAGATGGGGCTGCTTGAACTTGGACTTCCACCTCCAAAACCCTGAGCTCAGAAAACCTCTTTTCTTTATAAAGCATCCAGCCTTAGGTATTTTGTTAGACCACAGAATCCAGATTAATATAAGGGTTTACTTAACCTTTCAAAGTAATTGAATTCCTACATTTAAATAGAGATTTCACCTAGAAATCCAACTTTGTGGCCTGACATGGAAATTAGTTGGCAATCGCCCTCCAGTTGCTCTCTCTTACCACCGTCATGTATGTTCCCTGCCTGGCCTCGTAGGCATTTGAGTTTGCTGCCTCTTATGTACAGCTGGAGGGGAAGATGGACATGTTAATAACTAATGATGTTTTAACTACTTCACTGGACTATTGCCAGGTGCTAAGGAAGCGTGGACAGGAGGAAGGAAGCGGGTACCAGGAAGATTTCATAGAGCAAGGATGAGTATCAACGGCGCCTTTAGGGGGCCCTCGGCCCTGCATTTCTTGACACATCCAGCACATCACCAGTGGGGGCGGGTGTCAGAGGACTATGAGGGAGGGAGACTCCAGCCCCCACTGTGCCCCATTCCGGAGCTCTACAAGTGAGACGGAGAGAGAAAGTAGCATCATGGAAGAGCCTGGCAGTGCCCGGAGTTCGCTACAGTGCTGTAGAAGAGTCGTGGCGGTTGGGAGTCCAGGCAGATTCCAGATTCTGGGAAGAGCCAAGAGAGATTGAGAAGAGAGGGTGGGTCGGATGGAGCTGGCTCCACCCTCTGTGAGTTGCCACTTAAAGCACAGAACTAACGTGTGGCCTTGCTAACGAAGATCTGCCATCTGCAGGAGAGTGTTTTATTATTTTCTTCATTTAGGGTACCGGGGATTGAACTCAGGGGCCCTCGACCACTGAGCCAATCCTCATCCTATTTTGTGTTTTATTTAGAGACAGGGTCTCACTGAGTTGCTTAGTGCCTCACTGTTGCTGATGCTGGCTTTGAACTCATGATCCTCCTGCCTCAGCCTCTGGAGCCATTGGTAATACAGGTATGCGTCACTGTGCCCAGTGGTATTTTATTATTAATGCCCTCTTAGCCTTATTTTCTCAAGCCAGCACCCTCTTGGGCCTTCCCATACACTGTTCTTTCTTTTTGGGATGCTCTCCTCCCATATCTTCCCATGGCTAACACCTTTCTGCTATTCAGCTTTTTAGTTCAAAAGTGACCCTCTTGGAGAAGCTTTCTTTGATCTTTCCATCTAAAAAGGTGCCTGCTCACCACCAACTCCTCACCCTCTTTTTTATTCCCTGGGTAGCACTTATCACCATCCCACATCTTTGAAGCCCATGTTCCTTCTCTCCTCATGAGAATGCAAACTCTAGGTGAGCAGTGGCCTAATTGGTCTCCTTCGCGGTCATTTCCCCAGGGCCTAGAATGATCCTGCCAATTAGAAGCCATTTAACAATTGTTGATCCATGTGAATGAACTGTGCCTGAGACATGATGATAGACACTAAGTCACACTTCAGAGATCCTAAGGGACAGGATGGAATAAAAGAGAGTTCCAAGATGTCTAAGGTGGCATCTGGTGGACACCAGCTGAGATGGCTACATGGTCAAGGTGCCAGAGACTCAGTGTGGATGTTAGAGACTCAATGGCCAGAGAATCAGTGCCTGATGGAGGCTCCTCTCTGAGCCTCAGTTTCCTCGACCGGAAAATGAGAATCATAATCACACCAAGCTTACGTGGTTATTTTCAGTATTAAGTAGTAGGGTTCTGTATATGAAAGTGTTTAGTACATAAATGTTAATTATTGTGTTTTTTAAAATATTTTTTAAGTTGTCAATGGATGTTTATTTTATTTATTTATATGCTGAGGATCGAACCCAGTGCTTCACACATGCTAGGCGAGCGCTCTACCACTGAGCCACAACCCCAGCCCATAATTATTGTTTTAAGGATGATTTTGGACTGTCCTACACATGTGCTGAGCAGGTTCCTGCAGTCAGAGAAAGCCCCCTGCAGGTGTTGGAGTTAGAAAGCAGGTGACATGTATGGATGTGGGGGACTTCTGCAGACCCCACAGGGGGCTTCCACAGTGAGCACCAGGAACACGGGAACAAAGCAACGACAGCGCCTGTGGACTTTGGTGACCAAATGGGAAAAGGGAACCCTGGGTCTGTATTCCTCGCTCCCACTTCGTCTCAGGAGATGGAGTGCAGTAGATTGTGTTGCTGTTCAAGAATATGCACTACCCCACCCCCCGAGAAAGACCAAACACCCCCAGTCCACACGGAAGGCAGGTTTGTCACACGGCTCGCTTGGCTAGTGGAATGAGAGCAGAATACCCTTGTGCCCTTCCCTCGTGTGGCCCAGAGTGAAGAGCACGCAACCAACCCACAATGGATGTGGGAACGAGAACCTTGTGTGGTTGTAAGCCACTGGGAATGTGGGGCTGTTGATTCCTGCTGCCTTTTTAACCAAAGATGACCGATAAAAGAATTGGTGTATCTAGCGGGGCTTGGTGGTGCACGGGCACAGTTCCAGAGGCTGAGGCAGGAGGATGCAAGTTCAAAGCCAGCCTCAACAACTTAGTGAGGTCCTGTGGAACTTAGCGAGCCCATCTCAAATATCTCAAATAAAAAGGACTGGGGATGTGGCTCAGTGGTTAAGCACCTCTGGGTTTAATTCCTGGTACCAAAAAAAAAAAAAAAAAAAAAAAAAAGGATCGGACATGGGAAGAAGAAACTGGACATGACTTGGCTTAGTTCCTTGCTGCCACTAACTTCAAATCTGCTTGACTGCTGAGAGGGGCGCCTCTGGTTAGTCTTGGGCCATGCAGTAAGGGACCTGCATCTCCCAGTGTTCCAGTGGGCCAGTGAAGCAGGACTCGTGTGTCTCATTCAGGGGTGAAGGTATCTAGCACTTCCATTTGGCAGTTGGCCGGGTTTGCTGCATACCTGGACCTGATGCTTACCAATGCAAGCCAGACATTTTGATTTCCTCTCTTCATCTTTGGTGCCTGTTTCTAAATTGTCCCTGGCCTGCTGGGTAGAGAGGTATTATTTAATGGAACCCCTTCAGCACTTTCCCCCACATCTCTATGCACCTTTAATTTCATAGATTTTTCATCAAAGCAGTTAACTTCTGATTCCCTTTATCTGATATTTTATACATTGATTATGAAAAATACGTAGATGTTATTAGTGAAGGTAAGTAATGTAAGCTGCTATAAAGCAAACTCACAAAGATCAAACCTCAGTGGCTTAATAAAATCAAGGTTTATTTCTTGCTCACATCACTGGGGGGGGCAGCTTCTTAAGCCGCTCCTTCCAGCTGATGACTGGGGGCCCAGGCTCCCAGCCTCTTGAGCTCCTCCCGCTTCCCCTCATGGTCTCCCCAGCCACCAAGGGAGGAAGAGTGAGGGTTAGCAGGCGTGGCAGGCATGTTTTTAGAGGCCAGGCTTGGAAGTGGCCTCTATTGCCTTTACCCACATCCCAGGGGTCACATGTTGTCACACTCCCCCACCCTGACCTGAGGGGTGCTGGGAACTGTCCCCCTGTGTTCACAGGGGGAGGACAGTGTGGCGCAGAGATGTCTCTGCAGTGTGACCTCAAAAGAGTCCTCCCTCTGCTCACTCTCCCAGCTGCCTCTGCTGTTGCCACCGCCCCTCCTCTCAGTAATAAAACTGCTTCAGTGGAAACTCAAGAGAAAAAAGAGGCAGGACTCAGCTTTTGAATTTCAAAATAGACGTTTGAAATGTATGACTTGAGAGAAAAGTCTCTGGGTTTCCAAAGCCTCAAAGTGGAAACCTTGCCTGACTCTGGCATGAGGCCCATGCCCTACAAAATCCAGAGGTTCCAAAGAATCAGGATGAGCTGGATCATCTGTCACCCCCACCCAGGAGAGACGAATGCAGCGAGGGCAGAGGGGACAGCAGGCGGGCTGGAGAGAACAGTCATGCCGAGCCTGGTGTGGATCTCTGGAAAATCTGTCTCCTGCATTCCCCTGAATGGAGCCTCAGGCAGGAGCCAGGGAGACAGAGAGTTCCAGGTCCCGGTGACATCTGGGAGGGGTGGAGATCTGTGCGTCCCTGCCCTTTGGAGGCCCTGGAGGCTGGGCTGTGCACTGTCTGCCCTCCAGGAGTAGGATGCCTCAGTGTCTCCTCCGCAGGGGCTGGAGTCAGCAGTTCAGAGTCCCAAGGCTCCGGGCCGCGGGAGCAGCCAAGGTTTCCTTTGCCCTTGATGGAGGCAATCTGGGTGGATCAAGGACTGGGAATCAGAACAGCTCAGTGGAGGCTGGCTGGGTTTGACAGTGACGGTCAGACAGGACCCAGGGGAAGACACCTGAGCAAGGACGACAAGGGTGACCAAAGGCCGGATCCTCAATACAACAAAGGCTCAGGAATTTATGCCCCCATTGAAACATAGGGCGGAGACACGGAAGTTCTGTTTCTGGGAACAGAAACTCAAGCCTTTTTGTGCCCCCTTCCCTATGGGATTGGTTCCTGCCCAAGCTAAAGCACCCCCAACAGTCCTCAGAGACAGGGTGCAGCACTAGAAGGGTTCTGGGGGGACAGGAGGACCTCTGCCACTAGCCATCCTGTGTGACCTTGAGCTGGTCTTTCCTCTTCTTGGTTCTCCTCTGTAAGATGGGGTGTAACACGTCCCATGTCATGGGTGTGTGGTGAGAGTTAAATACAAAAAGCACCTAGTTCAGGGACTAGCACCCATCAGGGTCTCGGCAAACACTGAGCCTTCCCTTCCCTTCCTTTCTGAGGTCATTGCCAATATTGAAACACCATAATTCTTTGCAGGAAGCATGGGTACATGGGGCTATGTATAGCAGCGCCTGGAAAATAAAATAAAAGAAAGCTTTCCTCCACTCTGTGAGGAAGCAATAAAACCTAGCACAAGGCACGAAGCAGACAATGAGAACACAATTTAAGAGCAGGGTAGGGGCTGGGGGCAGGGCCAGGGCGGCCACCGCACTAAATGAAAAACAACGACTCAATACCCTGCTATCATCCTTCATCAAACTACAGAAATAGAAACCAGACAAACACATTATGTGAAGGGCAGAGGGTTGGCAGGGTCCTGGCCTATAGAAAAAACCCAGGGTCAATAATATCACGAGCAGAGGGAGGTGGGGAAGTGAGGTCAAAGTCAATAGTGGGGTTTGCGACCAGGCTGGTTGTACAGTCCTAATGAGGCTTAAACATCACACGGTCCTTTTTTGCTGAATTCACTTTCTCATTAGGCTCTATCTGCTCCCAGATCAGCCAGCCACATGGCACGATTGCTCCTACTTCCTCCAGCCCATGAATTATCAAGGGTATTCTCCGCCTTTCTTTTTTGGGAAAAGAAAGCTTTGGCTTAGAAAATGGTCTCTTCTATTTATATCCACTCTTCTCTCTCTGATTAGAGGGAAGATCGATTCTGGGGATGGACCAGGGCCCTGCGAGCTGTCTGTTTTGAGGAGAGCATGGTTAAGGCAGCATTCTAAGCCTGTCTGCTCTGCTCTAAGTCTTTATCTGTTCTTGAGGCTGAGTTGGGGGGTTGTTGGGAGAGGCTCTCTTAGTCCGGAAGCTGTTTTTTGATAATTTCAGGATTGTTGGAAGCTCCACATTTTGTGATAAGCTCTCTGCTAGGTGCTAGGGACACAAAAATCAAGAAGAGGATTAAGACAGTGTTTATGATCTCAAAGAGCTTATAAATAAAGTGACTTATACTACCAGCTTGTCAATGGCTGTTGTTAGCCAGAGCGCTGGGTTGCCTAACTGGTATTTGAAGGGATCCTACCTGAGATCAATTATCTCCTGTGGGCCTTGATCTGCCCTGTGGCTAGTCACGCCAGTCCCATTTCCAGATGGGCAGCAAACTTAATTCACTGTCTGTTTATTTGAAGACCACAGCCATTGGTCCTGACTCTGATCCTGGTCTTTTGACTAAACCCTCCTTATCATAGTTTTCTCCTACTAGTAGCCAAGCCCACGGTGCTGAACTCCCCCTGAGGAAAGGAGAACCCAAGAATTTGCAGCCTTTTATCAGAAACCATATCCTGAGAAACTCCTCCTCATTTTTTAAGGCCCAGGTGGAATGTAACATTCTGGGTGAAACCTGTTCTGTATGCCCCAGGCAGAGGGAGTAACAAGTATATGTATAGCTTTCGGCACACACAATAATCACATTAATAAGGGTAATGAAAGTAGTAATAGTACTACAAGGTCCATGTCACCACTTATTGAGCGTGTCTATGAACCAGGTGTCCTGCAAAGTGCTTTACATGCATTATTCAATACTCAAAGAACCCCAGGGGAGACACCCTTATTATCCTCCATTTATAGATTACATCAGTTAGGAGTTGAGTTTAGCTGCAGGATGAAACCTGTCCAGAGTGGCTTAACCAAAGGGGAACTTATATTTCTCAAATAACAGTAAATTAGACAGGCTCGGTGGGTCTGGGGACTCCTCAGTACTGTTCTTAGCATGTGGCTTTGCTGTTGTGGAGACAAGGAATCTGCTGCTTCCTGATCTGTGTTCTAGGCAGGAGGAAGGGTGAAGGACGAAGGGCAAGGGGCCTTTCTTTTTGTGGCATTGTCTTATTAGGTGGGAAGGAATACCACACCCTTCCTACAACTCAGGACCACAACTGTGTTCTAGGTCTACCCTTAGCTGCCAGGGAGCCTAGGAATTCTTTTTTTTTTTTTTTTTTTTTTTTTTTCTTTTTTCCTTTTGGGCAGACTGGCTCTGTTAGTAAGGAGTAAGAGAATGCTATTGGGTTGGCAGCCACCACGGAAATGAAGAAACTGGGTCTCAGAGATGTTAACGTTCTTGTCCGGGTCAGGTATAGAGCAGTAGGACTTAAAGCCATGCCCGGCACCAGAGTCCCTGTTCAGGGTCACCACGATTGTCATTTTCATTTGTTCAACCCTTCCTCCCTAGATGATGTACTATTTGGTATCAAGAATACATTTTATTCACCTTGGTATTCCTGACGCTTGCCTATAATTTGTTAAATGGATAAATGAACAAATCTTAGGCTAGCTTGTTGTAGCTTCCGCAACTAAAAATTCTTTCTAGGAAAATATTCTTTAATGTCCTTTTCCTCTAAAATATTTAATAACTACCTGTTCCCAAATAAGTAGCTGCAGATGTATATAAAAGAAATGCTCTTGGTCTTGGTGCTGCCGAGGCATTTCTGTTCATAGGCTTCTGTTCTGTCTCATGCTTGTTTACAGAACACCATCCAATTCCTCTTTGTTTTGCCGGGTCATTCAAACATTCCTATACTGCATTGCTCTATTTCTTAGGGACTTGAGCGCTACTTGAATAACAATAATTTGAGTCACAGGCAGCTTAGATCCCAAATCTCATTTCTTGCTTGGTCACGGGGCAGCCCAGAAGGATCTAACGTCATTTAGTTTTCAGTATTTTGGCAGGCAGGTTGGGGAGGGAGAAAAATTCTTAAGATACCAGTTCAGTAAGTAAATTTTTCATAAAATCAATTGCTGAAGTGCCCAGATTAAACAAAACAAAACAAAACAAAACAGTTTTGTTCCATAGGCCACTAGGAAACATCCTGATTTTCCTTGGAAGCCATAATGCTTGGTTGGATAGGGCACTGACAACTGAGACCCTTGACTTAGGATGGAGCTAATTCAGCTCAAGAATGAGCTTGCAGGCACTTGGACTTCCACCTTAGAGATGTTAAGAGATGCCTGGGTTTCTCCTTCCAGCCCCCGGGCCTCTGGCCAGTAGCTTACTGCCACTAATCCAATTAGATAATAAATAATTACTGCTTATTGAGCAGTTAGTATGTTAGGCAGTTCAAGTGCTTTATTTTGTCTCATTTAATGCTTAGAAGAATGTTGTGACTATTGTTATTGTCATCTAACAAATGAGGAATATAAGCCTGAAATAAATAATTTGCATAACATAGTGGTTACATCAAAGGGTGACTTGAGGAGCTCCTTCCATCTGAATCTTTAGTAGCGCTACCCAAGCCACCTTATATGAAAGGAAACCTCAGTAATAGTGATAACAACATTCTTTGATCTTGACAATGCACATTTTGTTCAATGTCACTTAAAATGTGAATAAAATGACAGTACTAACATTTAATGAGTGCTTAACATAGGCTATTCTGACCAAAGTTCTTAAGGTGTGATAATTCATTTAAATCTTACAACAACCCTTTCAAGAAGGTGTTATTATTTTCAGGTGAAGAAACTGAGGGATAGAGAGGTTAAGTAGCTTTCAAGTGGCATCATGACTTGTAAGTGGCAGAACTAAACAAATATTGTATCACAGCCTAAGGTACTGACTAGGAAAACCCAGCTTCAGGGAAAGTCCTCCAGTGTTTTCCAACCAGTGTGCAAGCTCTTGCACACCTGTGTCAAGGAAACTTTGGTCACCACTGGGCCAACATTCTATGGGCAGTAGGTGGTAAAGCCTGGGTTCCTACCTGGGTTCCTACCTGGGTTGGTCTGACTTCTGTCCTCTTCCATCTCTAGCAATCTAACCCCAAGTCCAAAGGACAAGTCAGAGTGGTTGCAAAGGACCTTAAAAGTCATCTAACCTAGGGTTTGTCAATCTCTGAACTGTTAACATTCTAGGCGGGATTACTTTCTTATGGGGACTGTTCTGTGCATGCTAGGACATTGAGCAACATTCTTGGCCACTATTCCCTGGATGTCAGCAACCCAATGCAACAGTAAAAAATGTCTTTAGACATGGACAAATATGGGGGTGGCGGTGTTGGAAGGGCATGAATCTGTATCTGGGTGAAAACCAATGATCTCAAGCATCTCCTCATTTATCAGATGTTGGAGTTGGGGCTCCAAAGAGATAAAGTAACTTGTTTAAGGTAATTAGCAAGGCCAAGACTAGAATCCTGGTCATTCAGGCAACATTATCCCGCACCTCCCGTTCAATGTACAGGGTACAATGTGGAAACCACAGCAAGTAGAGGCAGTTCTTGTCATTTACAGTCTGGCACTGCACACGTTGCACGAAGCTGATAAGCGATCAAGTACGCTGTAGGTAGCAAGGTAGAGAGAAGAAATGTGATCTGGAATCTTAGCAATGGGCCACATAATTTTGCCACAGAACTTAAGCTTTAGGTTCGTCAGTGAAATGGAGATCACAGTCTTCAGCTCCATCAACAACCCCAAAACGGGTCTGTAAACGAATTGTGCAAACCGTAAAGCTCTTACAACATCAGGTATTATTAAGATCATCAGGGATATGATAATAATTATGATTAGGATAAAAGTCCTCAGAACTGGGTGTAGGGGAGGCGTAATTCCCAGATCCCCAATCTTGCGCGGGAGAGAAAGCAAAGACCCCCGCCACCTGACGACTTTGCCCGCCCGCAACGTGCTCCTGTCTTCGCCCGGAACCTGGGCAATCAGATAGGTGAACTCGGGTCACAACTCCGCACAACTAGTCCTGCAGGCGGGAGCTGCTCCCGGGCCCTCGGGCCTCTCAAGCTCCGCCTACCCTAGCTACAGCCCCGCCCCGCGAGGAGACGGGTCCCGCCCCCTCCGCGCTGGCAGGCACTCCAGTCGCGTCGCGCCTCCTGGACAATCCCGGGCCAGCGCCGGAGATTCCCGAGCTTCCCCGATCTCTTCCCGGCCTCCCTCGGGCGGCAGGGGCGGAGATTGCCGAGGGGTCTGGCCCCGCCCCTCCGCGGGCTCGGCCGCCACCGCCCCCTCGCCACAGCCTCCCGCGCGGGCGAGTCCTACATCCCGGTCCCTCCCTCCTCCTTTCTCTCCCCGCCTTCCCGGTGCTGCCACAGTGGCGGGTCGGAGGATCCCGGCCAGTCAGCTCGTCCCGGCCTCGCGCCCCTCCTCCCCCAAATAAACAGCCCTCCCCACGCCTCGGGAGCCGGACCGCCCCCTTCCTCCCTCGGCCGGCGTGTTGTGAGGGAGAGTGTGAGTGAGCGAGCGCGGGCCGGCGGCGACCCCGGAGCGCGAGAGGCGGGGCGCGGCGGGCCGGCCGGGCGGCGCGTGTGCGAGCAGGGGCGCGAGCGAGCGCCCGCGGCGACCGCCAGCGGCCCCGCGCCGACGAGCCGGCGGGCGGGCGTGCGGGCGACGGCGGCGGGCGCGAGCGGCGAGGGCGCCGGGCCCGCGCGCACGCACGCACGCACGCGGGGGGCGGGGCAGGCGCGCGCCCGCCTGTCGCGACAGTCGGGGCCGAGGCCCAGGGGGAGGTGGCCTGTCGCGGGTCGCCCGGCTCCCGGAGGCGAGGGGGGCGCGGGCGGATGGCGGAAGGCGCCCAGCCGCAGCAGCCGCCTCAGCTCGGGCCCGGCGCCGCTGCCCGGGGCATGAAGCGGGAGTCGGAGCTGGAGCTGCCGGTGCCCGGAGCGGGAGGAGACGGAGCCGAGCCCGGCCTGAGCAAGCGGCCGCGCACCGAGGAGGCGGCGGCCGACGGCGGCGGGATGCAGGTGACCGCGCGGGACGCGGCGCCCCGTTACCGCGGGGTGCGGGGCGGGGCCGGGAGGGGCGGCCGGCTCCGCGGCGGGAGAGGGCAGGGCTGCGGGGGTCCCGGCGGGAGGCGGGCGGGAGCGGCGGGCCGGGGCCTGGCTGGAAGCGGGGGCGAGCAGGGCTGGGGCCAGGGGTGCAGGCGGGTCCCGCGCCTGGCGGGGCTCGGGCCGGAGTCCATTTCTTCCAGCCCTACCGTAGTTCCTTGGGAAGCCGGGAAATCCCGGGTCCGTTGCCCACAGGAGAGCGGCCGGGCCGAGCCCAGGACCGGGGGACCCGCTGGGGAGGCTCCCGAGGAGGAGCGCCTTTGGGGCAGCCCCGGCCTCGGTGGGATGGGGAGCGGGAGGGCGTTGGAGGGAGCGGCGTGAAAAGTGAGAACTCCCGAGAGCCCGTGGGGACGTGGCTTAGGTCGTGGGTTCAGGCAGCGACGCGGGGGGTGTGTGCGAAGTACACGGAGTTTGGTGGTGGTGTGGGGACACCGAGGTGCTCATACTCTTTAATTTGGTGGCACATGCAAATAGTCCGAAGAGGAACACAGGACGTGTCCCTTCTGTACTTTGCCAGTTGCATCCTGCACCGCCAGGACTCCGAGTAACTCTTTGATGCCTTGGGGTACAAAAGAAAATTTGTAGGGCTCTTAGAAGACTGGATTCCGAGTTGTGGACTCGAGGATAAACTGACTGAATTGGGCAGGGAACGGGACAGGTATTGATAATGTCAGTTACTCTGTAGTTTGAAGGACTTGAAACCGCGTGGGTTTTGGGATTTGGTCTCTGCTCAGAGAATACTGTGCTGTAAAATGGTGAGGCTCCCCCAGCAGCAGTTGCTTATAGACATGTACCTGATTCTCTTAGAATCATAGAATGTTAGAGATAGAAGGGACCAAATGCATCATTATCTTTTCCAGGGGTTCTTAATCTGGGTAGACTTGGAAGAATCTTCTGCATATTAGTTTATGTGCAGTTTTTGGTGGAAAAGAATCAGTAATTTTCATCTTTTTTTTGTGGGGGGATGGATTTAAATCCCATGATATTTTAATCACCTCATTGTATAGATGGGGAATCAAAAGTCTAGAGAAGACTAGTGACTTGCCTAAGGCCACCCAGTTAACTGGTTGTAAAACTGGAGCTCAGAGCCTGGTCTTCTAATTCCTATTCTTGTGCTCTCTCCATTACACCACTCTTGGAAATCTCTGCAGTGCTGAAAGACTTCCTGTGCTCTGCTGCCTGCTTTTCAAGGCTTCGCCTGACTTCCTGTGTTAGAGATGGAGCTGCACTTAAGCCTTGCATGTGTGTTGTGTGCCTCTTGGTCTCCTTTGCAGTGTCCACCCTGTTACTTCAGTTGGTTTGGGTAAAGTGACTCTCTTGGTGTTTATTTTTGGATTCTTTTTGTCTGTTTGTTTTTTGCCTGCTTTTATTCTCCATGAGAACTCTCTCATGTGGTGGGATTGTGAGAAGTAAAAGCTCTGGGCCCTGGAAAAAATATAGAGGGCTACAGGGAGACTTCAGAAGAGCTGGTTAACACTGGGTGGTAAGAAGAGGAGACTGGAAGGAAGTGCTGGTGATCTTGTGCCATTTGATGTGTATGGCATGTGCACATATGTATTCATTTATTGTTTCTGTCAATCATAGTTAATTAAATCATAGTTAATAATGATACCCCTTTTCTTTCCCCATTTCTGCCTGTGGCCTGTTACTAGTTGCCTTCAGGTTAGCTCAAGAAATGGAGCAGTGTATAGGAACTGTGCAGAGGAAGGGGTACATTATGTCCTTTGGGTATAATTGAGCAACATAGAACATTCCCACAGATAATTTTTTTTTCCTCTGTGTTTTCATTAATGTTTTTCATTTTTTACTTCATACCTTCTCATTATTGTAGTTCCACGACACCATGTCGAACAGGTCTTTAAATCATTGATTTAGCTCCCTGCCTTCAACTAGCTTTATGGTTCTAGGGAAGTTCCTTATTTTATTTGTTTATTTTTGTGTGGTGCTAAGGATCGAACCCAGTGCCTTGCATGTGCTAGGCAAGCACTCTGCCACTGAGCTACAGCCCCAACCTGGAAATCCCTTATTTCTGGGCTTCTGTTTTCTTAGTTGTAAAATAAAGTGTTTGTATAAGATCATTTCTAAGATCATTTCTAAGTTACCTTCTAAAAAAATATAAGCTAAGTTCACTGTCCTTTTTTTTTTTTTTTTTTTTTTTTTTTGGTACTAGGAGTTGAACCACAGGCGCTTTACCATTGACCTACATCCCCAGTCCTTTTTATTTTTTATTTTGGGACAAAGTCTCACTAAATTGCTTAGGGTCTCACTAAGTTGCTGAGGCTGGCCTCAAATATGGTGATCTCCTGCCTCAGCATCCCAAGTCACTGAGATTATGGTGTGTGCCACCATGCACAGCTAAATTCTCTGTTGTTAAGGCTCATGTGATCTAGGTGGAGAGACAAATGGATAAAATGTTTTTAAAAAGTGTGTGAGCTGGTCTGGGTGGCACATACCTGTAATCCCAGTGGCTTGGGAGGCTGAGGCAGGAGGATTGTAAGTTCAAATTCAGCCTCAGCAATTTAGTGAGACCATAAGAAACTCAGTGAAACCCTGTCTCTAAGTTAAATATTTAAAAAAGGCTGGGGATGTGGCTCAGTGGTTAAGTACCTCTGGGCTCAATTCTCAGTACCAAAAAAAAAGTTCGTATATGTATATTAAATATTAACTTAACTAATGTTTATAGAGCACCTGCTACATGCCAGTTTCTATTTTAACCATAGGGGATATAGTAGTAAACAAAGAAAGACCCTGCGCTCATGGATCTACTATTCTAATCGGGAGTGGTAACTAATGAAGACAGTTATTTTTAGTTGGTAATAAGACTTAAGAAGAAAAGCTAAGCAGGGAAAGGAATAGAGAATGATGAAGATGATAAAGGATGGTGTCTCTGTAGGTGTCTTTGAATAGGGTGAGCAACCAGCCTTTCAGAGTGTGAGGGAACTGGGGATGTAGTTCAGTGCTGAGGTGCCCCTGGTTCCATTCCCAATACCAAGCAAACATATGAGGGAAGAGGGTTCAGTAATGCTCATAGGCCCCATGTAAGTATCCTCTGTCTTGTCATTATCATTTTTGTTCTTAAACGTGTGCTTTTTCTTATATCATAACCCAGTGGAGTTTTTCCGAAGTCCTAGATCCTTCATTAATAAAACCTTCCCTGACAGCTTAGTTGATGTGTGTTAGGCCTTGCTTTTGTGTCCTGGTATGTTGATGCTTACATATGCATTGTCTTTTATTATCCCTAATGGCTTTATTCTTCTTATTTCCCTAGTAAGATTGTAAGCTCCTGAAAGACAGAAACTGTATTTCCTTTGTGTTTATCTTCCATAATAACTTGTTAGTTTTTGGTACATGGTAAGTGCTCAGTGCTTATTAAATTGAAGTTTAAATCTACCTTTTTCAAATAGTTAAGGGCTTAAAGAGAATCAGGAAATTCTGGGGTAAGGGTACCATCACAAAATCTCCCAATCCCTTTGAGTGCCAAAGGATTAACTGCTTTTTACAGAAAAAAGTCATTTACTGGGGTTAGTTTTGCAAGGCTACTTTCTAAATGGAACTGCATCTGTCAGCTTCAGATTCCAGAGCTGAACTCTGTTGGGTTGCATTCTCTGAGCTTTTGGAGTAAATTGTTACTTCTCAGAATGAAGCTCAGGGGACTCCACAGAGAGTCCCTGAGGCTTGTTTTATAATCTTTAGACTCAGAAGGAACCTTAGGGAGGAGAAGCAGGGTTGGTGCTTTCAAGGCAGTATATAGAAACTCTGTGGAGGTGGAAGAGGGGTCAGTGTAGCCCTGGAAAATAAATCTTGATTTTTTTTTTGTGGGGAGGGGATACCGGGGATTGAACTTAGGGGCGCTTAACCACTGAGCCACATCCCCAGCCTTTTTTGTATTTTATTTAGAGACAGGGTCTCACTGAGTTGCTTACCTCCTGTATTTTGCTGAGGCTGACTTTGAACTTGCTATCCTCCTGTCTCAGCTTCCCAAGCCGCTAGGATTACAGGCATGCACCACTGCACCCAGCTCAGCCCTGGAAAGAGAGAAATAGAGAAACCAGAATGATGGAGCAGGAGGGAAGAGACATTAAATGGAAATGTGGTTTGAGAAATGTAGTTGGTTCTTGAAGAGAGTACTTGGAAATAACTTACTCAAACTTGGAAGAAAGTTAAATGAATTATGTGTATAGATGTTAGAAGTTCATTTCACTTTAAGCAAGTCTGATATGTATGAAACTTAGGTGCCATCAAATATATTGGGAAATGAATTCTTTTTTTTTTTCGAGTAATGAGGATTGAACTCAGAGTCACCTGACTACTGAGTCACATCCCCAGCCCTATTTTGTATTTTATTTAGAGACAGCGTCTAACTGAATTGCTTAGCATTTTGCCATAGCTGAGGCTGGCTTTGAACTTGCAATCCTCCTGCCTTAGCCTCCTGAGTCACTGGGATTACAGGCATGCACCACTGCGCCTGGCTGGGAAATGAATTCTTCTGTTCACTTTTCTAGTGATATAAACAATTCAGTTAGCAAAAATTATATTTTTCTTCAACTTTCTAGGAATTTGGCTGCTTTATAAGGTAAGATGCATCTAAATGATTGCTTATAGCTTTCAGCAAAATGCATTATGGCAGTGAAGTGTTGGTGTGATTGTCATCTGGCTCAGTAACTTTCCGACTGTAGTGCCAGTCAGTCAGTCTAGCTGTGTGGGGTTAGTACTTGTTCGTGTTAGCAGGTGACTCTAGTAGCACAGAGACTTTCCTTCTGGTCTCAGGGAAAGGGTTCTGGGTAGTGTGTACTTGCTTTGTGGGTTCTGTTATCTGTTAAGTAGTCTGTCCTCCCACTTATTTCTGGGTTTGTTTCCTTCTAGGAAGCTGACTCTGGCTGTCTCTTTGGATCCTCATTTGGGTATTTGAGTCTGATGCTGAGCATGGTGCTGTCTTGAGTAGATTTACACAAAAACATTCATTCCTTACATGTAATTTCATGAGCAATATCTCTCTAAAATTACTGACATTTCATTTCTGCCTTTAAAAATATATATTTTAGTTGTAGGTGACACAATTTTAGTTGTAGGTGACACAATACCTTTATTTTATTTTATGTGGTGCTGAGGATCGAACCCAGGGCTTCATGCGTGCTCGGTGAACATTCTACCGCTGAACCACAACCCTAGCCCCTCCCTGCCTTAGTTTTCTGAGGCTGCTGCATCAAGGTACCATAGAATTAACTTGACATTTATTTGTCACAATTCTTGGTTGGGAAGTCCATGATTAAGGTGCTAGCAGACTTGGTGTCTGGTGAGGTCCAGTCTCCTGGCTTGCAGGCAGTGCCTCCTCACCTCTCACGTGTCCTTTGGTCAGTGCATGGTGAGAGAGGTGGAGCAAGTGCAGTGCTTCTGATAAGGGCATGGTGGTTCCACCCTCTAATCCTGACTAGCGTCTCATCCTATCTCCCAAAGGCCCCATCTCCAAGTACCGTCACATTGGGGGTTAGGATTCAACATGGGTTTTGGGAGGACAGAAGCATTCAGTTCATAACACTATCAGAGTGGTAAATATATATGGAGAAATCGAGGCACAATCATGTAAAAATTACTAATTTTTTTCAAGCCTTAGAAACCTGTGAATTTAAAACTGAGGTATTTGAGGAGAGAGTAATCTCTGAGGTAGATGTAGAATTATTCTTCAGGGTGACTCTAGAAATTAGCACCAGTTGAATTGGTCTCAACTCCCTCTCCCATCTTCTAGCTACCTTGTCATTTTTTCCTCTATTACACTGATGTGTGAATACAGCAGAAGCTAACTGGAGATTTAACTTCCGTTTTGTTATAAAGCAGACTGGTGCAGGCAGGCCTCAAAATTACAGGACTATGGAGGAAGAAATTCAGTATACTACTTAGTGTAAACAAGAATGTTGCAAGTGGATCTCTAGTTTGACATCTGTTAGGCCGTCATTTGGATGTTAGGCTTTAATAATTTGCAGAAACAATAAAGACAGCTATTTTAGTGACTGAGATTGTTTGAATTTTAGCTATATGTTTGCAAAGCAACTTTTCTATTCTGGGGTACATGTGCTCTGCCTTCGGAGGCAGGAGGGAAGAGCCACAGAGATGAAGGAAAGGAGATGGCAGCAACCGGAGCATGAGCAGACAGATGGAGCGAGGCCATGGCGAGTGCATTTGGCATTTAGGTGGCCTCTAGGGGTATTGAGTTTCTTATTCTTCTCCCCTGCAGCCCCAGTGTGAGCAGGCAGCTTACATGGCTAAGGTTTCATTATCTAATCCATCACAGATCAGCTTGAGTAAACCCATTGGCTGGCGCTGATCTAGTTAGGAGGGTAGTGCAAAGCTGCTTGAGCCAGGATTGGGACAAATCGGATCAGGACTGCCATGTGAATCCCAGACATATTTCTGTAATTTGGGCTGGTAAAGTAGTTGGGAAATCACTCAAGAGTGAGTGAGCAAGCAGTTAGCCCCGAGTGTTTTTTCAAACGTTGTCTTGGGTACTTGGGAAAGTATGGAGGATGTATTATAGCCAGGTTGCTTTGATTATTTGAGCCTGAACGTTTTTGATCACTAATGCCCAGGAGTGATCGTTTTAGTAGCATTTGGAGATTGCATCACTCATTTGTCATTGACCTTTCCGAGTAAGTTGAAATCACTCAGTTGTCACTGACCTATCTGAGACTCTAACATAGGGATTCTCTCTTTGTTTTTAAAGGGTAGACATTGTTACTATTATTCCACCCAGCCTTAATTTTTAAACGGATTTGTGATCCATATGTACTTTACATATTGTATAGGATAGAAACAGATCATTTAGAGTTTCTCATACATGGATTTGAGTCCTCACTTCTACAACTTAACAACTGGATGGCTTTTGGCAAGACATTGAACATCTGAGTTCTTGTTCTCACATCTGTGAACTGGGAAAATTAATACATACTCTTATGTGCTACTACAATGAGTAACTGAGATTATTTGAAGTGCCTATCCTGGATCCCAGCCCAACATGTTTATCTCTTGCTTTTCTTATATCCCGCTGTGTAGCACTCAGTTAGTTTCTGCTTGCTGCTTGATCAGCATGGAGAGGTAATGTGCTTCCGATTGATTAAGTGCCAGAGTTGGAAACTGTTAGAGATGAGCAGTGTGTTAAACTGGGAAACCTTATTTGCTCGTGTGGTTGGGAGAGAAGTGGAATGGACTTGGTCATTGAGGTGTCTGTTAGAGGGAGGGGAGACATTTCATTTTTTGCCAAGGAGTGGAAAGACTACTGATGTACCAGCCTTCCTGCACTGGGGAATGCAGCTATTTCATGGAACCCAGGTGAAAATGTTGTATTTCAAAATTTTAAGGTATGTTGGTTAAATTTGTTGCATCAAGTAAATGGCACCTTTTTGTCTTGTTTGGTTTTGTTTTCTGCAGTGCTAGGGATTGAACCCAGGGTCTCATACATGCTAGGTGAATGCTTTACCACTGAGCTAGCTACATCTCCATCCCTAGAAAATGGCATCTTTTGTTCCCATTTTGCCTTATGGAAACAGCAGGGATGCCTGTGTGTTGTCTCTTCATCTCTTCAAACCCACTCTCCAGACTGCTAACAGAGGGATCTATTTCAAAGAGTGAATCTGTTACTCCTTGCTTAAAATATTTTTTTTTTTATATATCTTTAATTATTTTTTTAGTTGTCAGTGGATCTTTTATTTTATTTATTTATATGTGGTGCTGAGAATTGAACCCAGGGCCTCGAACATGCTAGGCAAGTGCTCTACCACTGAGCCACAACCCCAGCCCCTGCTTAAAATATTTTTAAAGTTTATGTTGATCTCAGGATGAAGTCCATTCTCTCCTTGAGCCTACCAGGCCTTTCTGACCTGACATCTGCCTATTTTTGTAGCCCCATCTCTTTATACTATTCACCTCCAAGTGAGCATGATGTGCCATTCAGGTAATTCACTTTTGTTTCTGGACCTTTTAACTAACATTCTATTTTCTCTTTCTCCTTCTGCCCCACTGCCCACTATTTGTAAAACAAGAATCAGTTTAGATATTGTTTTCTCCTGGGTGCCTTTTATGACTCCCATCCTGCCCATACTCCTGTTTTCCAAAATACCTTGTCTGTAGTTCTGTTATAGAACTTTTTAGATTACCATTTGATCAAATGTTTACCCCTCCACCCCTGCTCAGACTGTGAAATCCTGAAGGGATCTTTAGGGATCCATAGGATTTAGCACTATGCCTGAGTACAAATAGTGAAGAAACCAGTATTTTTGTCAAATTGATCTTTGTCTTCCTGCTTCTCATTTGGGGCCTGCAGACGTCTTTAATTGTTTTTCCAGATATTCCCTGAGGGGTCTGGTCTGGCCCCTGTTCTGCTTTCCAGCTCACAGTGAAGACTAGGTGTTGGTTGATATTGTGAATGTCACCTGATCTTTCCACTGGCATCAGGGTTAAAGGTGAGAGAGGGCTTTCTGAAGACAGAAGCTGGGGTGGAATTTAACTGCTGAATGTGTTGGGTGGGCAGGGCAACCTGATATTTAGTTTCCTGTGCTCAGATATTAATTGAGTACACGTGTGTATGTGTAAAAAGCTCCTTTGTGACAGTGTGGTTAAGGAAAAAGGAGGAAACACGCAAGTGAGGGGGACATTTAGGGCTAATGTGTTCCAGTTCATTGGAGCAGACTGCTGGTCTGCCTTTTCACAGGGCTGCCAAGGTTCTGGGGTATCCCAGTTCAGATATGTTAACACCATTTGGGAACGGAATCACTTGGTCAGCCATGGACCTCAACCTTCCCCTTCCTGACCAGTGAATTTTATCAGATATTATTGCTTGTTTTTATGTATCCAGGAAAAATATTGAGACACTTCACAAAATACACTGTTTTTCAGATAACTCCTATTGGATGTATTTGAAAAAGAACAAGTTTGATACAATTCCTTTACATCTCAGCTTTGGGGATAGATTTATAGAAGTATTTTACAAGAACTCTGCTCTCAGGCTGTTCTCCGTTCCCCCTTCACTTTCAGCTTCTGGTTTTGGCTCCTGAAGAATTCTGGACTGTTCTTCAGCTTAGAGATTTCCCTTGTTAGTGTGGTTTGGGCCTTCATAGGGCGAGTGGTTATATTTTATAGTCCCTCTGACTTTTTAGATTTTGAATGAATAAACAAGTTCAAAGAAGGGAAAGGAGAGAGAGAACTGCCCTCCTCCTTATGTATTCTGCACTGTGTGGCATCTAGAAATTTCACCTGAGGATTCATGATAAATACCTTTTATGAAGTAGATGGCAGTCATGAATCATCAGATGATAATGACTGAATAATTTCTTAAAAACCTATTTTCCCGGGGCTGGGGAGATAGCTCAGTCGGTAGAGTGCTTGCCTTGTAAGCACAAGGCCCTGGGTTCGATCCCCAGCACCCCCCCAAAAAAAACCTATTTTCCCAAGGGAGGAAACTGAGCCTTTGAGGTTTAGACTTCCACATGGGTGTGTTCAACCATAATACTTGGGTTTTTAAGGGACCTAAGTCCCCGGATAAAACCCTGCTATGTAGGATTTTTCCCATGTAGGGTCTGGTTTCTTGGTTTTTCCTTTGTTGAGGCAAAGAGATTTTGCACTGGGTATTGAATATTTTATTCCAGGCATGTGGTTTTGGAGGAGGCATACTGTTTATTTTCTTTCTGGCTGCATTGATTTTGTCAGATCCTAATTGGAAATAACACAAGCAAAGCATGATTTATCCTGAGGGATGGGTGGGTGACTGTGGGACTCTTCTAGCTCTGGGGGTTGGGAAAGGGGCAGAGGCAATACTAGCAGAACTAGAGGAACTGCAGGCAGGGCCTGTGGGGTCCCAGGGTGGCCTCTAGCTACTGCTGGAGTTGGAAGCTCAGGGAACAGAGACTCATGGGAAGTTCTTCCAGTTACTTTATTTTGAGCAGCTTTTTCCTCTGCAGATTGGCAGCTGTTTGGAGGAGGGGATATTGATTGCTGACAACCAGGATATTTTCTAAAGCAGACCTATGTGGATTTTTTTAGGGATTAATTTCAGGGGTGTGTGGTTTGTCCTGAGACAAGAGGATTTTGGTTTCATTTCCCTGGAGGTTGGTGGGTCTTCTTGATGGGCCTGCTCTATTTATCTTGGACTCTTAGGCAAGTAGAAAAGCAGCTGCATAGTTAGCCCTTGTTGCATGGAGCTTAGTTTCATAGGTCATCCTCTCCTGGGGATTTTTTTACAGTCATACTTACAGCCTTAAGTTTGTTTTTCTTTTCTTTTTTTTCCTTCTGCAATTCAGTGCTTCACAGAAATTCTTGGGAGGGTGAGTAATAATTTTGGGTAGAAGACAGGAATTGTAGATCTTTGTTTGACTTTTCCCCCTTTTTATCCCTTTCCCTTGGCAAAAGCATCTGCAAATGAGGTTCCTTTATCTCCTAATCAGACTGGCTTGTCCCCTAATCAGTCTGAATATCTGACTTTGACAGCTTTCACCTGCTGTTTCTTGGTTTCTAGGGGATGGGTTGTGTGATTTCAAAGCAAAACTGGAAAATTGGAAGACATTTTGTGGTGGCTCACAGGACCTAACTTATTGGTTTGCACCTCATACAAGCTTGCAGAACACTGTCACTGTCAGTGACTGGCACAGTGGGTTTGAGGACTTCGTTGGAATTTCAGGAAGTCTCTACAATGGCTGCCTCTCAGCAGTGGGAGCTTTAGCAAAGCTTTTAGGGAGTTAGTAGTACTTGTTTTGAAAGTACGAGCCAGGTTTATGCTGTACGTGTGTCTGTGTGAGACACAGAAGCAGCTTGTTATAAGAGTAAAAAGTTATGCTAGGCAGCTGTCCCTCTAGCAGTTCATTTCATATATACATACCTGTGCTGCTTGTACTCCAATACAGATTGTACTGCATACTTTATATATATAAAATCAGAGTCATAGTCTGATTTATAACTCCTCAAAGCTGATTTGACTAGTATTAATATCATCTAGGACTTTGAGGTAGTTCTGGTCAGATTCAAAATTTCTCTCTGGCTTTAAATATTTCTGTTGGCCATTTCTCTCCATTCCCAGATGCTGCCCATTGCTCATTGTCCCCTTAGTTTGTGTGTAGGTCTTTGGCTGCTTGTGTTACTGACCAGATCCTCTTGCTGCAGTAGTCTGGCTTTGAGCTGGCTGGGTTTACAGTGTTGGAGAGGGGTTGGTTTACTTGGCGTTACCTGCCTCCAGACATTAGCATTAAAACATGTTACTGCGTGCAGCAGCAGCCTTTCAGAAAGATGCTTATCGGGCCATCAGTGATTTTTGTCAACTGTATAAAAATGCTGTGATTAATAGATAACTCTGTGTGTGTGTGTGCGATTTCCCTTCATGCTTACTTTGCATTTTTTGAAGTGTAGTTGGAGTGTTACCCTGTAGGCTTTGTTTTTCAGTCTTGGGAAGCCTGTTTTAAGAATTCCTTATTTGATGTTCTTGGGCTTGCTGGAGGGTCATTTATCCTTTTTGGATTTTAGCTTCACTGTGAATTATTTGGTTTAACAGTGTCCCAGAGCTTGAATAAACCTAAAAAATTTGGTCAAAAATTGTGTTTTAAGCAAGGAAATTAATTTTATTTGGAATATCCCAAGTCGTATTACATTGGTTTTGTGCACGTGTGTCCGCATTGCTGGGGGCTTTGCTTGTGCTAGGCAAGTGCACTTTGTCTGAGCTACATCCCCAGCTTTTTTTATTTTGAGTCAGGGTCTTGCTAAATTGCCTAGGCAGGCTTCAAATGTGCTTTCTCCTGCTTCTCCTGAGTAGTGTGTGTCACTAGGCTAACCCCTTGCTTGCTTGCTCTTTGAGAAATAATAGGTGTCATTCTGCTAAAAAAAAAAAAAAAAAAAAGTTGAATAACTTTGGAAATTAGAACTACATTTTTAAAAAAACTATCACTTTGTGCTTTTGTAAGCAGATGTTGTGACTGAGGTTTTATGAAGCATTTTCCAAACTGACTTTAAAAAAAACAAACTGACTTAACCAAATCAGGATTTCCGCCCAAATTTCCTACTTCTAAGTTAATTCCTAACTTTAAATTCATAAAAATATATTTAGTAAAATCCTCCCTCTCATCACTGATTGTCCTCTTGTCCCTCTTCACCAAACAAGTAGCCACTGTTACTTGTTTGTATTATTCTTCCCCCTTTCTTTTTTACAAACAGTAGCATACTTTATACATCCCTTGCTCTTTTCATTAACTATATCAGGGGTTAGTTTTTTTGTGTGTGTAATAGTAAAAGTTTTCATTAATGGTTTGTTTTGCGTGTGTGTGTTGCAGAAAAGCTTTACCCTCTCCAAGGTTAGAAGAATAGAATGGCATTGCAGTCAGTCAGCCCTGAGTTAAGTTTGAGCTTTTCCACTTCACAGCTGTGTAATTTTGGTTGTTACTTACCCTAAGCATCAGCTTCTTTTGCAAAATACAGGATTAGTAAGGATTAAGAGATAATATATGTAATGTGCTCAGTTCAGGGCCCGACACATAGTAGGCATTCCATATATAATAGTTGTTTTTATTAATATTACCTATTTTCTTGCACCCCAGTGCTGTTTAAATTCTTTATAGGCAGGAAGTTTTGTATTCTTGACCCTTCCATCAGTGTCAGGGATATAAAATAAGAATTCAGTAAATAAGAACTTAATAAAAACATTTGATTAAAAAAAAAAATCAACCTTGGGCTGGGACTGTGGCTCAGTGGTGGAGCGCTTGTCTAGCATGTATGAGGCTCTGGGTTCGATCCTCAGCACCACATAGAAATAAATAAATAAAATAAAGGTATTCTTTCCATCCACAAGTAAAAAAAAAAGTCCACCTTTATATAGTTCTAAAACATTCCTTAATAATTTTGTTGCTTTTTCTATAATCACGTAACTGTATTTGAAGCATGGTGACTAAAATTGCACATAATACGCAATATTTAAATTCATGTTAAGTCTTTTTATTTATTTATTTATTTTGGTACCAGGGTTTGAATTCAGGGGCACTTGACCACTGAGCCACATCCCCAGCCCTATTTTGTATTTTACTTAGAGACAGGGTCTCACTGAGTTGCTTAGCGCCTCACTTTTGCTGAGGCTATCTTTGAACTCACGATCCTCCTGCCTCAGCCTCCTGAGTTACTGGGATTACAGGTGTGTCCCACTGCGCTCTGCTTCATGGTAAATCTTGTAGTTTATAAAAGGCTTTCCCATTGGTTCTTATTTATTCCCTACAACAGTCCTGAACGATAGATGATTCTTCTTCCTGTTTATCAGCTGGTGAAAATACACCTTTAAGCCTCGTGACTAGAAAGTGACAAAGCTGATGCTCCTCCCCTGATCTTGTGGCTTTTTAAAAAAGATTTATATATATAAATATAATATATATATTATATATATTAATATATATAAATATAAATATATATAAAATATATATTTTGGATGTTGATGGATCTTTATTTTATTCATTTATTTATATGTGTTGCTGAGATCCAACCCAGTGCCTCACACATGCTAGGCAAGTGCTCTAACACTGAGCCACAACCCCAGCCCAGATCTTGTGGCTCTTTATCCAATGCCTTCTTGTGGCCCCTGAGATTGGAAGGGTGTGACTGATGAGGAATGGAGCAAATAGGTACTTCATTGTCCTTGCATGCCACATGTTTAATATTGAAAACATTTTACATATTATTTGATGGTTGTTTCCCATAGAACTTAAAGTTAACACTGACCCCCAGTTTCTTTCTTTAATACTTTGGATCAAGCCAGTGTTTTGAATTGGGATTTTGCTAAAATTTATTGCATACTTCCAAGTGCCAGCCATTTTATTAGGGGTTTTATGTGCTTATCTCACCTTCCGATGGTTCATATTTAAGGAAAGTTAAATGAGATAATTGGTTGTGGATGTAACACGATTTATTGTTGTTTGTTGCTTTCTTTTTGGTCTCAAAATGATTCCATCTTGCCAGGGACAGTGGTACATGCCTATAATCCCAGTGGCTGGTAGGTAGGCTGAGGCAGGATTGTAGGCTCAAAGCCAGCCTCAGCAACTTAGGCCCTAAGCAGCTTAGCAAGCCCATGTCTCAAAATAAAATATTAAAAAAGGGCTGTGGCTGTGGCTCAGTGGATAAGTGCCCCAGGGTTCAATCCCTGGTATGAAAAAAAAAATCCCATCTTGAAATTTCCTTATTTATTTGAGTTATAAAGAAAAAAAAAATCCCATCTTGAAATTTACTTATTTATTTGAGTTATAAAGAAAATATTAAGATTCTGGTCCATGGTTGAGGGGCCATATCTGGTGATAGCCTTCTTGCTGGCAGAATCCTGAGAAGCACAGGGCATCATGTAGCAAGAGATGGCGTGTGGGTGTCACAGTGCCTGTGGAAGAAGCATTGCGGGGAATGCCAAGCTCGCTTCTGAGTCTGCTTTCTCCAGTATTGGTCTGGTCCCCCAGAGCTAAAAACCTCGCAGGACAGCATTAATACATTCATAAGGGTGGTTCCTCTCTAATTGTATTTTTATTCAAATAATGGATCAATGATGCATCAATCAATAGATTGATTCTGGTGGGTTGTATGAAGTCATCTGAGTCAAAGGCATGTAGAAGTTATCTGGTCCAACCTGCTTTAGTTAGGGAAAATGATATACTCATTTTTCTGAATAAGAGCACAGGTTCAGAATGTGACAACAAGTAATAAGCTCAAATATTTGGCTTTAGCACCTTGTGTTTCTTAATCTTTCTTACTAAGTTTCTTGTATGAAGTTCTTTTTTTTTTTCTTCCTCTTACATTTTTAAGCATATAATGTATTGACGAGTTCAATGACTTAAAACATGCATTAAAGAGTAAAAAGTCCTCTGCCTTTCCCCAGCTACCTGTTTTCTCTCCTTGTAGAGAACCAGTGTGGTTAGTTATTTGACTGTCCTTCCAGAGATAGTTCCTACATAGTATTTCTCCCACCTTTTGGAACAATTTAGATGATAGTATTAATATGTGTACTTTTCTGTACTTTGGTTTTCCCTCTGTTGGAAATCATATTGGTTTGATTTTTTAATTTTATTTTTGTTAGCTTTCTGGAGTTAAGATCATTCTGGTCTGGTCTACTGAGATGACTGACTGGATTGTCTCTGATATAGCTGACCTATTAGTACAGGACCTCATATAGTATGATCCTTTGTTTTTATGGAATTATGGAATCACAATGTCAGAGACCTAACTTGTGTCTCTGTTTTCGCATAAATACCCTGCAAATCCCTGACTCATGATATCTTCTAGGAATGTTTTAGTAAAAGATAGGTATGCTCAGTTTTCCAACTCCCAGTCAGCTGCTCCTGGTCGGTTTTTGACTAGTGGGCACATCATGGGTCAGATATCCGATTTGTCATTGAGTTACTAATGATACTCAGAATCTGCCTTGAGTCGTTGCACATGGAATCTAACTACAGTGTGATTTTATTCATTGTGACATCTTGACATATCCCAAGTATCCAACTTTATCCTGATTGAATGTTGCTGCCATCAGAAGGCTATTCAGTGAACCAAGCTTGGTGTTGAATTGTAAGAAAGGAGAGTTGAGTTCCTAATAGGTGTTGCCCTCAGCAGCCATAAATTGCCATTAGCTGCACTTGATGCTTGTGTTTGTGGAAAGCCCAGGATTTGAGTGAATTCTTTTCTTCCTCTGCATATGCTTCTCTCTGACTAAGGATTGAGGGATAAGTAGATATGGTTTAACAAACAGGGAATTTAGTTTTAGTTTTTTTTTTCCTGTTTCTTGGACAGAGTGGATTCTGATTCAGACAAAGAATTAGATTTCAAGACAAAGAATTAGATTTTAATTCTTGATTCTACCTCAGTTAACCTTTACAGACTTCTGCATTCAAAGATATGAAATAAATGTGCTTTTCAGAGTTGGCTTCTGCAGTAGACCTTTGTTTCCACGAGTATATTATAGCGTTCCAGCTGCTTGGAGAGTGTTCTGGGCATGAGAACAAAAGTGGGTGCAATATGCCTCACAGTCTAGATGGATGCTGTTCTCCCCTCAGTCCAGTCTCTCCATATGGTCTTTGAGGTGACAAGGGTCTGTAGTAGGTGAATTAGGCCTTCTTTGTCTCTGTGGCCTGAATCATACAGGTTAGTGCTCCTACTCCGAGCAGTGAATGGAAGCAGGCAAGGCCCCAGATGCTGTGTTGTGTCACTTATTGCTTTTTCCTTCACACCCAGTATAAGGTTTCCAGGCATTTGTGCAACGTGATAGCAGAAAGCGCCTGTTGTAGCAGCTGAGAGATGGGTTGTCAGGTGGCTCAAGTTACTCCATAATCCTAATAAGAGCTATCTATCTGGGCTAGTGGCTGCTGGGACCACTGGGAGCCATACTGCTGGTGCTGTACTCAGCAGGAGTGGTGGTATGGGCCACTGCAGTGTTTCAGGACCCCAAGAACATCCCCCAGGCAGCCTGAGAAGTCTGGACAGCATCTCTAGGGAAATAGCACATGTATGAGATGTAGATCTTGCTTTTGAGGAGATAGGTCTTAGGAAATGGTGGCACACAGGAGCTGGGAAAGTACCAACATAGGGAATGTGAGATGCAGACCTGAGGAATAGAAATGTTTTCTCATTCTCTAAACCTAAAACCCAGTTGAAGAATTGATTGAGTTCTGTAGTGCTATACATGGTGACTTGAATTTGCAGTGGGGCATGGATGTGTACAAAGATAATTTTATTATTATGTCATAATTACTCTGATAGAGGTATTCACAGAGTATATGTTAAAGTGAGTGCTTTGGTGATATATACTTTGTGCATTACTTTATCAGAGAAGTTATCATACTGTAGTGAAATACTGGGTTAAAAGGATCCATTCTGATATCAGATTGTCTACGTTCAGTTTCTTTCTCTATACCTACTTAGATGTGTGTTCTCTAGGCAATTTACTTAACTCCTCTGTGCATAAGTATTTCATTTGTAGGATTGAGTTAGTGGTAGTTTCTATCTCATAAGGTTGTAGTGAGTTAATACCATGGATGTGATTTGCTTGCTCCATAGCAAGTGCTATTTAAGTGTTATCTTTTTGTTGGTGGTGATGTTTTTGTTTTTGGTACTGGGGATGGAACCCAGGGCACTGAACCTCTGAGCCACATCCCCATCCCTTTTTTGTATTTTATTTAGAGACAGGATCTCACTAAGTTGCTTAGAGCCTCGCTTTTGCTAAGGCTGGCTTTGAACTCAAAGATCTTCCTGTCCCAGCCTCCCAAGCCTGGATTATAGGCATGCGCCACCGTGCCCGGCAGTTAACTGTTGTTATGTTGGTTGTTATAGCACAAAACAGGTCTGCAGAGACCATGGCAATGCATGCTGACTAGAGGTATGGGGAGTTCAATATTTATTGTACTTACTGCAAGATTTTTAGCATTATCTATGCCAGGTATTATACAAAGCATGTGAGTGATGACTGTGTACAATACACAGTGAAAGTCCACGTTTTGAAAGTTGTGTAAAAAGAATATTGGCCAGGCACAGCGGCACACACCTCTAATCTCAGTGGCTCAGGAGGCTGAGGCAGGAGGATCTCGAGTTCAAAGCCAGTCTCAGCAATTTAATGAGGCACTTAGCAACTCAGTGAGACTCCGTCTAATAAAATATAAAAAAGGGCTGGAGATGTGACTCAGTGGTTCACTCTGGGTTCAATCCCCAGTACCAAAAAAAAAAAAAAAAAAAATTGACGTGAGAAGCTTTGGTATATTGTCAGGGTTTTCAGAGGAGGAATCTTACTGTTCCTTTGAAGGTGACATTGGAGGCCCTTCAGCTTTCTTGGCATTTTGAAGATAGATTGAATATTTTAAGGTAGGATACTACTTAACTATTTCAGACAGGTATGAATCATTACTTTTTAAAATTTAAACCCCTAGGAGAAACCATTTTATATCAATTCATTTATTCTTCTTTTTTCCTTCCATCTTTTCTTCTCTAAAGGAGAAAAATTGCTAATATTTTAAGCACTTTCATTGTTCTTTATATTAGAAGTAAACTTCTTATATTGTATGGAAGGCTTCCTTCTTGATCATTCATTTCGTCATCTGACATTTGAATGCTTGTTTAGATGCTAAATACTGTTAAATAACTCCCTGGTTAGAGAGTTAAAGGAATGTTCTTGTGGAACTTGAGGCTTAATGGAGGAGGTTTAGGGAATAAGTATACATTAGAATAAAAATTTGGTAACAATGTATCAGTAAGGGTGTAAGTGGAGAAATAGGTACTCATATTGCTTGGGTGAAAAGTCACATAAAGACTATTTAGCAATATCTATTAAAATATGAAATGTACAGGTTCTTTGACCCAGCAGTTCCATCTCTAGGGATTTACTGTATAGATACGCTTGCATCTGTGTGGAAGAATATACACTATCCCATTATTTTAAATAGAAGATTGAAAAAAATGCTGTTTGACAGGAAATCTGAATAGACACAGAACACTTTAAATATATCAAGTCTAAAAGTCACAGTGTGGAAAAGTAGATAGTTTGCTATTCTTTGTGATTTTTTTTTTTTTTTTTTTTGCCAAGATACACAGGACTCTGATAGCAGTAGTTGCTTCTGGAATGGGCCCCTGAGTGTTGGAGAAATAGAGCTGCAGGTGAAGACTTAATGTTTATTGTATACCTTTTATGCCTTTTATATTATAGTGGTCCTCCCTTGTACAAGAGAGTATGTTCCAAGGTCCTCCGTGGATGCTTGAAACTGTGTATAATAGGATAATACTAAACCCTATATATACTATGTTTTTTCCTGTATATACATACCTATGATAGTTTAATTTGTAAATTAAGCACAGTAAGAGATTAATAACTAATAATAAATTTGAACAATTATAAGAGTTTATCATAATAAAATTGCCAGCATCACTCCTCTTGTGCTGTGGGACCATTTTTACATAAGATAAGGGATAATTGAACACGACACTGAGTTCTGTAACAGTTGCTCTGATAACCAGGATGGCTACTAACGGCCCGGGGGTAGCATATACAGCATGGATAATGCTGGACAAAAGGATGGTTGAGGTCTCAGGTGGGACAGAGCAGAATGGTGCACAATTTAAAACTTATAAATGATTTCTAGAATATTCTATTTAATATTTTCAGACTGGTTGACTGTGATTAACTGAAACTGCATGAAAGTAAAATTGTGGATGGGTGGAGTACTGTGCATGCATGTATTGCTTAAGAATAAAATGATTTATCAAAGTTACACAGTCATTAGTACAGGGTTTAAGATCCTTAAACTTGCCAGTTTTCATAGAAATAAGTAAAGTTACTTGTTGGAGCAGAAGTGTGCCAGTTTTGCTTACCAGAAACAAAAAAATGGCACCAGTGGTGGCCCATGGTCATTTAAATTTTGGTTGTCACATTATTTGTAGGTAAAAAGAGTATTTCCTATGCTTATATTTAATATCTTTATGTGTTTATATTATGTATTATATATTTTTATTATATATTATTAGCTGTGTCTTAGTACATTTATTAACTGAAAATGCTGATATGAAGTAGTGGATAGATGTAGACATGATTAAAAATGGAAAGTAATGTTTGAAAATTATAAATGTTGAATGTGCCCACAGGATGAATTATTCAACAGTATAATTATAAAGGGTCAAGTACAAATCATGAAGTAGGTTGAGAAGTAACAGAGTGAGTCAGAGCTACGACCATAAGCCTCTGCGGGTTTCTAAAGAAATATTCCCTAGGGAACTCCGGTGGTGCAATCGGTTAGTGTATGGTACTTAAACAGAAATGTCCTCTAACTACATGCACACCCATGGGTTACTTCGATTTTTTCATATTGGAATTTTATGAACAGATGGACTTGGGAGCGACCTTTCATTCCTGAACATAACCTGATGGCAAATAGAGGAGCATTTGCTCCTGATAGGAGTGAGCCTGTGTTTCTGTGGGAGCAGAGCAGGTGAGCTTCTTAGCCCGCACAGAGCATTCTGCTAGAGCGCTTGCTGAGAGCAGTGAGTTGAGCAAAGGCTAGGCAGGCCAGGGAGAGGAAGGGGCAGGGCATTTCAGACCAGAGCACCAGCATGGGCAGGGATAGGGTCTGAGGGCAACTGCAAGTGGGACGGGGATTGGGGTGGGGGGTTGGGACAGTGGCCCAAGGGCAGGGGATTTTCCTGGAGTGTCTTTGGTAGATAGTCCATCCTGACTGCCACCTCCTTGCATCATATACCACTCTTTACAAAGCTGACTGGATGTGTGATTGGATTATCCTGCCACTCAAGGAGCATGTTCTCATATAACCCTGTCCATTAAGAAAGAGAAAGCGGGAGAGAACAAAGAAACTTATACTTGGTTATGCTGGACAGATGTACTTAAGCTGCCATCCAGCAGAATTGCTCATTTTCTTATTTTTCCCAGCTATCTTCATCCGAGAAGAACCTTTCCCTCTACTTGGAATCACAGTTTGAGTGCTGCATGGAAACTACTTGAACACTATGTTCTGTTTTATTATATTTGAATTTATGTGAAGCACTTTCTGCCATGTGGGCATGTATTTTGCTCTTCATAGCATGAACTGCTGTAACAACATTTTATCCTTCAGGCTTTCAAAAAGCTTTGAATATTTAAGTGCTTAATCGCTGCAGTATACTGAGTAGGTGGCAGGTAGGCAAGTGTTGTTTTTCATATATCCTGCATATAGCACATTCTGGTTGTTCTGCCTCTTAAAGAGAAAGCTTCTCCTATGAAGCTGAAGTGTTCTATGCTTTGAATCCACTCAGACAGACCATTCTGGAAAGCTTGAACTAAACCTGGTCAGATGCTTCTGAGTTATGAGAGAGGGATCGAAATAAACTTTTTCAGCTAAAAATAATTTTGCTCACATGTTACCAAAAATGGCTGACTGGAAATGCTTTTAAGATACTTGTCTAAGCTATCATAAGCTAAAGGTCGAGAAAAAAGTTTAGAACACACTTTGAAAAACATTTGGCTTTGTTTTGCTAAGCTTTTGCCAGGCTGCTTATTCTATAATTATCTCTTGAGAACAAAGTTGGTGAAAAGTGCCGTGCCATAGATCAATGGGGGCCAATTGGTTCTTTTAATGGAGCACACACAGTGCCTCTCTCATGATAGTAAACTAGAACCTGTGAAGGCAGTAGGGTAGGTGAAAATGGGACATGGAATTCTAAAGCTATTGTTCAGCTGCCAATACCAGTTCAATGTTGAAGCCCCTAACTCCTGTTACAGCCAGGTTTACCCTTAGTGAATATTTGTGAGCCTCTGTGGAGTACTAGGTGATGAGACTTCAGCAGTCAAGACTCATTCTGTTAAATTCTCCTCTCCTCTCATTGATTAGTGGAATTAATCACTCACATTTTAATTTGAGTTATTCAGTTGTCATTGGAGTTTGTTTCTTCTAAAACCTCAGTGTGCTTTAATGATTATTCAGAGGGTAGCAGTGCAGCCTCGTTAGTGGTAGCCTTGAGAGACTGGAGAGGCATGTTGCTTGGGATTGTAGAATAAAATCTTGAGTTAGGGTGAAATTTAGAGCTATTTTTTTTCCCTCATAAAAATCATTCTTTTAAATACAGCTAATATTAAGCCATGGTGTTTTTTTCTTCCTAAAGTTGACAAACTTTATCAAGTGCCTAATAAATAAGGTGTATGAAGGGGAGTAGAATGTTGGAGGAATTCAGTAATTCTTCAGTTAAAGAATGTGGTGGCCAAGGTGGTGGTGACCCCTGGAGGAGAGTAGAGAAGTTTTAGAATTAGCTGCTCTTCCCGTTAACAGGATTCATGAAGTGGAATAAAAGGATTGCTGTGTCTCACTTAAGCACCAGCTTAGATTGAGATAGGTCTGGTGGTTTCTTAAACTTATCAAACAGTACTTAGAAGTCCACAAGTATAGCCTAGGTGCACTGTCCAGGGCCAGGCATTGTTTTATTGGGATAAACAGGCTCAGGTAGGAAAAGGGTGGGAGAAGAAAAGGACCAGAGCTTGCGATACGAGTTTGAATCATGACATTACCATGTTTTGGGTAGTGATAGTGCCAAAGGATCCCGTGGATGATTGTGGTAGAAATAGTGTCCCCTCAAAGGAAGTAGGCAGAAGACTTGGTGTCTGGATTTTAGATGTTATTTTTTTCCCCTGTACTTGGAATCAAAACCTGGGCCTTCCACATGCTAAGCAAGTGCTTTGCTATTGAGCGCCACGCCCAACCTGTGTTCTCTTCTTGCGTGTTGAAATAATCAAGGATTGAGATTTGAAAGTTATGGAGACTGAGGTGCTGAAGAGGATGATGGATAAGCCTTAACTCAGTCATTCTTAATGGGGGTGCTTTTGTAGTATGTGGAGACACTAATGATTTTCATAATTGTGGAGCTGCTGCTAATTTCTAATGGGTTGAGTTCAGGGTGCTGCTTTAACATACTAAAATGCACAGTCCCAATATTGTAGTAAACAAATATCTAGCCCAAAATGTCAGCGGTACTGAGACTGAGAAACTGTTGACTTTAAAGAATAGGTATTAAGTAAAGGCAATCATTTATTGAGAACGCTTGCTTCTCTCTTCCAGTCTGCTTAGAGCTCTGCACATCCATGTGTTTTTTCACTTATTGACCATTTATGGAGCTTCATTCATGTGCCAGGCACCATGCTTAGATAGGCATTAGGAGGATAAGGATTAACTAAACATCACCTCTTTCTTAATTTTTTTCTCTTTTTTCTTTTTTTTTAGTTGTAGACGGCATAACAACTTTATTTATATATTTATCTGTCTGTCTACTTACTTATTGTGCTGAGGACCAAACCCACTGCCTTACATGTGCTAGGCAAGTGTTCTACCATTAAACCACAACCCCAGCCCCATCACCTCTTTCTTAAGTTTAATTTTATTTGTTTTTTAAATATTTTTTTCTTTGTATTTTTTATTGGGGCATTGTAATTGTATGTAATAGTGGGATTCATTGTTGCATATTCACATGTACAAAGTATACCAATGTAATTTGGCCAGTATCATCCCAGAGTATTTCCCTTTTATCTCTCCTCTGAAGTTTAATAACGAGAAGGCATGCAAATGTATTCTCACAAATCGAAAACTCAAAACTCAAATATGTAAAACTAGGGGCCACATTTACCATCACCTCAGATCTCTCTTCCTTCTCTGGAGCTATCCAGTGCAATCGGTTTGCTTTGTGTAGCTGAACATTTGAATCTGCCTCCCTGTATCATTTTTTCCCCCTCTCTTACATGACATGCTCAGAAGTTTAATTTTGAAAATTTATCCTGGGCTATAAGTTTTTTTGTGTGAGATGTGAGGTTTTTCTTTTTGACTTCTGATTATAATACATGGTATACAATTGTTACTCAATAAATGTTTGTTGAATAGTGAATGAAATAAATCAATAGAAGAGCAATAATGGGGAACACAAAGAAAACCAACTCCTAGTAACTGCTTTTAGGTTTTGCAAGGATATGAGATAAGTTTATGGGAAAAAGGAGTTAATGTCAGGATGTGTAAGAAGTTTTAAAGTATGGAGATAAACTCAAAAGTTGTTGGTGTGTAGAAGGGCAGTTGGTGGGCCTAGCTGATGGGCTGGGAGAAAGGCAAAGAAAAAATGAGTTCTTCATTGTATAGGGTTCTTCATTGTATAGGGTTCAAGAGATCAAGGAGAGTCTTTTGAAGAGGTTATGGCCCTTCGCAGTCAAAACTTAGGAACATAGGAGGTTTTAGGACCTGAAGGGTCCAAAAATGTTCCTGTTGGGGTGTTGGAACCTACATAGTTTATGTTCTGGAGAAATTTGGAGTACGTGTATACACACATATACTCTTTATATCCCTAAAACCTTTGCATTATATTTCAGTGAGCATAACATCTTGGGGAACATGTTGGTTTTGTTTATGCAGATCAATCTCATTCTTTAAATGACAACAGTAGTTTAATATTCAATAGTGAGGTTTTTTTTTGTTTATTTGCTTTTAAAATCATGATTTACTGAAACATTCCCTGTTACTGAGCATGTAGGTTGTTTTCAGTGTTTTTATTAGTAATATTAATGGGCTGTTAGTGTACGCTTCTGTACACACAGAATAAGTACAAGGGGACAGGTTCTGAAAAGGGAGGTTGTTGAGTGTGCACGTTTACACTTCTGATTACTGTGGCCAAGCAGTCTCCAAAATCATATACTGTAGGAACAGTGAATTTGAGTGACTTTTTTTCTGTTACCATATTTTGATTTGATCTTTTAATTCGTATTTCATTAATAAAAGAGAATTAAAAAATACCTCTGAGAATGATTTATTGTTAACTCAGGTTTGAAAGAATTCTTTTTTTTTTTTTTTGCTACCAGGATTGAACCAGGGTCGCTTAACCACTGAGCTACATCCCTAACCCTTTTTGTTTTTTATTTTCAGACAGAGTCTCATTGAGTTACTTAGGGCCTTGCTAAGTTGCTGAGTCTGGCTTTGAACTTGTGATGGTCTGGCCTCAGCCTCCTAAGGAGCTGGGTTTACAGGTGTGCACCACCATGCCTGGCTAAAAACTTTTAAAATTAAGGAAATTAACCCTTGTCATTTGTGTTTCAAGGTTGACCATTTATCTTGTCATCTGTCTTTTGAATTTGCTTGTCTGTGTGTTTGTACACACAGGTATACATATATGTGTGTGAGTGTATGTGTGCTAGGCAACATTTTCATCAGATACAGAAGGTATTTTTTAAGCTTGTTTTTTTTGTGAGAAAGATCTTTACTCTGAGATTTAAAAATAACTTTCTGTGCTTTCTTTGGTGCTTTAGTGGGAAACTAACTTGGCTTTTGGTTTCAATTTTATCTTTTTTTTTTTTTTTTTAAAGCTTTGTGACTGGGCCATTTGCCCCTCTGGTCTCTCAGAAATCACTTCCTAAACTGACAGGGTTAGAGGGATGGATGATCTGTAACATTGTAACAAACTCCTGTTCTAAATTTCCTGACCTTCCAGTAAGATTTACTTTTGTGCTGTGGGGAGATGTGGAGTTGTAGACCATAAGGAAAAGATGTCCAGAGGCAGTCTGGACATGGAAGCAAGACAGAGGTGCAGAGGAAGATGGAGAGAGGAATCACTGTTCTCTCTCTCTCTCTTCTTCTCCTTCTCCCTCTCCCTCTCTCACGCTTTCCCTCTCTCCCTCTTTCCTTCTTTCTCAGGGCGGCTAGAGGAAAAATGAAACAAAACAGACAGCCTATTTCACAGGACAGCAGATGAACATTTTGGCACCTTTTTTGTTCACTCCTGTCCTTGCCCTATTCCCCTGTCTCTCTTTCTTCCATTCTTCCCCTATTCCTTTCTTAAAATAGAGTTAAGTATAGAAAAGTTGTGAATGAATACTAATCATAAATGAAGAAGTTAGAGCTTCAGAGTCTTTCTCACATTGCTTACCTGTGTATTTAAAACTAAGTGCTCTGAACTCCTTGGATATTGTGTGTTAGGATTCTGTTATATTGATTTGTGGTCTGGCAGTCCCTTCCACCTCTAAAATTCTGTGTTTAAATACAGGGTGTTTTAGCATTATCGCAAGAACTAGAACTTTTGCGTTTCTTCCTTTTATATATTGAATGTGTAAAATTAATAATGGATTCCTATATGTTTTGTATTTTATGTCTAAGACATAAGTTCTCCCCTAAAATTATGCCTTTAAGAAATCTTGGTTTTTTTTGGATTCCTGTCCTCTGTGAAACTGTGAGGTGGGATGTTTAGAGCTTCTGTTGCTGAGAAAACAATAGTATCTACCTAGCATGTGGTTAACTAAAATCCTCATATGATAGGCTCCTCTGAAATGTAATTCACAATTATTTTTATCAGTGATTTAATTTTTTACTTTTTATTTTTTGGTACCAGGAATCAAATCCAGGGTCACTTAACCTCTGAGCCACATCCCCAGCCCTTTTAATTTTAATTTTTAATTTTTATTTTGAGACAGGGTTGTGCCAAGTTGCTTATGGCCTCACTAAATTCCTGAGGCTGACTGTGAACTTTGTATCCTCCTGCCTCAACCTCCCAAGCTTCTGGGGTTACAGGCATGTGTCACCACGCCTGGCAGTCATTTAAAAAAAATAAAAAAATATTTTTAGTTATAGATGGACATAATATCTTTATTTTTTAAAAAAATATGGTGCTGAGAATTGAACTCAGTGCATTACTCATGTTAGGCAAACATCTATCACTGAGCCACAACCCCAGCCCCTGGAATTTTTAAAAAAATTGTTTGTTCTATTTAGTTACACATGACAGAATGCATTTGAGTCATTGTACACAAATGGAGTACAACTTTTCATTTCCCTAAAATTTTTTGATAAGACCTTTTTATACAGTAACAAAACAATTTGACTATAGAAATTAGGAAGTTTAAATTTTTTAAAATTAAAGTTTTTTGTTGTTATAGATGAACATAATACCTTTATCTTATTTATTTATTTATTTTTATGTGGTGTGGAGAATCAAACCCAGTGCCTCACATGTGCTAGGCAAGTGCTCTACCATTGAGCCACAACCCAGCCCAGGAAGTTTAAATTTTATTCCTAATGCTTTTGCTGGAAAATTTCCCATAGATACACATTAAAATAATTAACATTCCAATCTGATTTTTCTATCAGATTTGTAAGATAAAAAGCAATCACTTATTCTATATAAATAATGCCAAATATAAATTTTTTTTTTTTTTTTTTTTTTTTTTTGGTGCTGGGGATCGAACCCAGGGCCTTGTGCTTGCAAGGCAAGCACTCTGCCGACTGAGCTATCTCCCCAGCCCCCAAATATAATTTTTTAATGCTGAAATGAATTCCAAGCACCATTCATAAGGAAATTCATTTCCTGTCCCCGTAATCTAAATGTCACATATTATTATTATTATTTTTATTATTATGAATTTTTTATAGTTGTAGATGGGCAGAATGCCTTTATTTTATTTATTTTATGTGGTGCTAAGGATTGAACCCAGTGCCTCACACGTGCTAGGCAAGCACTCCACCACTGAGCTACAACCCCAGCCCCACACAACCTATAATATAATCTGTGGAGATAGAGTTAGGCTGAGTACATGAACAACTGGGCCTATCCAGTTCTCTCAACTACCTCTCAGTGATTTTTAAAAAATCATCTTTAAAAAGTCAGTTTGTACTTTGCCTTACATCCTTTCTCAATTACTTTTTCTTGTTGGTTGAAAAGTAACAAACCTTAAAAAAGAAATCCTGTGTTACTGCCACCTGCATATTTGAGTTGAATACACAGTGACCTTTTAGCTGCTGGTGATTTCACCTCACAAACCCCTTTTCACCCTTTCAACCTCAAGGATACCCAGAGTTGGTTTAGGATGTTCTCATTTGTTGGCTTCCTCAAGTTGCCCTTGAAAACAGATGACTAGACGTATTGAAATCATTTCTGGTTGCCATGGCAATAGCTGTTGCTGTCTAATGGAAAGGAAGTTTCTGTGGTCATCAGAAATGCATACTGAAGGGAATGAAAGTGCAAGTGACTTCAACTGCTTGGCCCTTACTGTCATAGGAGATGCAGAGACTCCCAGATGCCATCTGCTCATAAGATTTGTTCAAAAGCTTTCTCCTTCCTCACTGCTGGAGTACAGCTCACCTCTAGTGAGTCCCCATTTTGTGCATTATAGATCTGATCTCTCCCCTCACTCCTGCGCTCATTTTAACCTAATCAAGAGGTATTATTTGAGGTTCTGCTTTGTGCTGAGGTAATGTGGACAAGAGGTGTAAGATCCAGGAGTGTTCTGTAAGGACTTTTGATTTAGTTGGTGGATAATATAGCTGTCCAGCCAGAATTAACCAGCAGTTTATGTTGATGATGTGAAATGTGATATATGGTCTTGCTTTGCTATTTTGTTGGTGAGAAAGATAAAACTAATAAAACTGTACCAGAATTTGTTATAGAATTCTAGATTTGCTATATACTTGGAAAGGAGGAATACAAAGGGAAAAGGGAATGCAGAATGTTACTGAAGGCAATTGAAAAGCTTTATGACATTTAGGTTCTTTTTAGTGAGACTGTCATCAATTATTTTGCTCTTAATCCTGGGCAGTGCAGAGAAATCTCTCTGGCCCTCAAAGCAGACACTTTCCTCTACACTTCCTCCCATCTTAGTTCTGTCTGCTACTTACAGGATCTCCAGTGGCTGCCTTTAGAAATTAGTTGCAGGAGGTCTTAAGAAGTCGTGTAATAGTAAATAGTATTTGTGGAAGAAATAAATAAAAGTCTGTAATGAAAAGCCAGCATTCAGGAGAAGGGAATATATAGAGGTATTTGGAATCTTTGTATTTTACTTTAGGAATAGTGTTACTGTTGGGAGGTGGGCAGCCGGGAGATTGCATTGATTGATTGTGGTGGTGAGTTGAAACCTGGGGCCTCATGTGTGCTAGGCATGCGTTCTACCACTGCACTATACCCTCACTCCTTCATACTGGAGATGGAACTCAGGTGCCCTGCCACTGAGCTATGCATCTCCAGCCCTCCCTGTCTTATTTTTTTTTGTGACTGGGTTTGGCCTTGAACTTGTGATGCTCTTGCCTCAGCCTTCCAAGTTGCTGGGATTATAGGTGTGTGCCACCATGCCCCCACTCTTTATTGGCATTTAGCAGTCTCTCTAGATCTCTTCTGAAGGCAGCAGTTCTTCTGTCCTCTCAGATGGTTTGACTGGTGAATTTGAAGGGTGAAGATTACTTCTATTGTGTGAATGTCTGATGACTTAAAAATTTAAGACTGACCACCCAGGAGCATGTGTTGCTCAAAATCATTTGAGTTATATGCTCAGGGATTTGAAGGATGGGTGTATGGGTGTAGTAAGACTGGGTAGAAGAGAATGCGCCTGAGTTCTCTAGGTCTCACATTACCAGAGCCCATTAAATCGGTATTAGTTTGCACCAGATGTCATGAAGTTCCTATTGTTCCCTCACCTGTCAGATACTGAACTCTCGTGCGGGAATGGTACTGTGTTCTCTTGTTGTACTGCTCTTCATTTCAGTGCAGGGTCTGGACTTGCGCTCAGCCACCTTCCCTTCAGGACTTCAGGGGTTGCTGGGTGTAGAGCTGCACCCATCTGGACAGTAGGAAAGTGGATTAGAAGTCAAAAAGCTGGTGGACTTCAGTTGTGCAGAGATATTCATCTGCCATTTATTCCTTAATCAGCAGTTTTTCTCTGGGGCTGTTTCTCTGTTAGGTTTTAGTGATCATATTTCCTGGCGACTTTTTCTTTTTCTTTTTTAAAAAATTTTCTTTGTTCGTTTTAGTTATACATGTAGAGTGTATTTTGACATCTTGTACACACTTGGAATATAACTTACTCTAATTAGTATTCCATTCTTATGGTCGTACACAATATGGAGTTACACTGGTCGTGTATTCACATATGAACATAGGAAAGTTCTCTCTGATTCATTCTATTGTCTTTCCTATTCCCTCCACCCTCCCTTCCCTTCATTCCCTTTTGTCTAATCCATTGTACTTCTAGTCTTTCCTCCTCCCTTATTGTGTGTTAGCATCTGCATATCGGAGAGAACATTTGGCCTTTGGTTTTTTGGGACTGATTTATTTCACTTAGCATGATAGTCTCCAGTTCCATTCATTTACCTGGTGACTTTTTCATTTAAGAGTTTTATTCAAGTCAAAGTGTCTTGTCTTTACAGCTAGTTTTTAGTAATTTTCCCTCACCTGTTGGTTCTCGTTTACCCTGTGTTGTGGGAGATACATGGTGGGAGTGGTTATAGTTTTAGGAAGTGGTAAAAGTTTTAGGAAGTCTTTAATGGTGAATCAGTTATTGCTTTCTTCATTTGGAGAAGAATCTTAAGGAAGAAGGGATGGGAAATTTTTTGTTTGGGAGATACAATCAAAATCAGCTTTTCTTAGGCCAGAATGGGATCATGTGTAATAAACTGTGAATTCATCCTCTTTTTCTTCCTTTCCCGTTGCAGTTGATCTCACAACAGCTGTTTCCAGCTGTCCTCTGGATTTTGCCCAGCCCCTTGGGATGGCTGCAGTGACTCACACAGCTGGGCTTTCTTCCCAAGTGGTCTGAATCTAGCTCCTCAGGCAGTAGGAGCAGAAGAAGGAATCGGGTAGTGTGGCTACACTGGAGTGGATTTTCTTGTTGGAATTGCTGTCCTCTGATGGGGTTTAGATTTGTCCTGTCACCCTTAGAGCAGTGATCCTAGTGGCTGGGATTTGGCTCAGCGGTAGGTGCTTGCCTAGCATGTGGGGGCCTTGGATTCCATTCCCCAGCCTCTAAAAAATAAAGTAAGTAAGTGATCCTAGAATGTAACATTGCCAGGGGAGGGGAGAGAAATGTGTTAACTAGAGAAAGTATTTTTGGAAAAAAACCAAATGTTCTTTCACTCTACTCCCCCACTTCATTTCCTTTGAAATCTGCCACTTCAGAGCAAACTGCAGCTTTCCTTTTTGGATAGACATCGGAGTGTGCAGTGGACGGGTGAGTGAAGGCTGGGGGAAACACCAGTGAATAAAAATGTGGGTGATGTTCCCTGTGTTCTGCTTTTGGGCTTCTAAGTTTCGTAGGAAGAATTAATACTTTTTAGCTTTTCAAAGTGGTCTCTCCTCTTCCTGACAGAAAGTGCTTCCCTTCTCCTCAGAAGGCCATCCCTTCCCAGCTTGGGAACTGTACAAACTTGAGAGCTAGTAAAAAAAAAGTTCCTTTAGGTATTTAAAAAATTCTTTACTTAAACCTGCCTGGGCTCTCCACCCATGCTTTTGAAAGGGTGACAGGCTGCAGAAAAAATACTAGACCTTTTCTGTGAGAACCTTTTGCCACTAGCCATGTGCGACTTTTGGAAGACATAAAGTATAGCTAGTCTGCATTGAGATGTGCTCTAAGTGTAAAATATATGCTGGGTTTTGATAAAGAATGTAAAATATTTCATTGAGATTTAAAAAATATTGACCATGTTGTTGACATGTTGAAATGCCAATATTTTAGGTATATTGAATTCAACAAAATATATTAGTAAATTAATTTCATGTGTTTTTTTTTTTTTTTTTAATTTAATGTGCCTACTAGAAAAGTTTGAATTACATTAACTGTGCCATATTTCTGACTCAGTATATCTCTGTGAGATGGTTTGCTTCAAGTAGAAGAGGAAGTCCCTGCAATACTGATATGCTCCCCTCTGGTGAGGTACTGCAACATAACCCTCTATTATTAGTGCTCTATTGCTGCATAACAGACAGCCCCTAGGCTTTCTGGCTTAAAACAGCAAGCATTTTCTGTGGGTCAGGAACTTGAGCAGCTCAGCCTGTGTGGTTCCAGTTCAGGATCTCTCATGAAGGTTCAGTCAGGACACTGGCTGGGCAGCAGTCATCTGAAGACTTGGCTGGGGTTGGAGGATCTGCTTAAATTTCTGTTCTGTGTTTCTATTGGAAGCCTGTCTAGTCCCTAAAGGTGGAGAATTAGGCTCCACCTTTTGAATGGGGTAGTTATTAATGAATTTGTGGCCATACATTAAAGCCACTACACTTACCTACTTTTGTCTCCTGTTCTCCACTGTTAGCATGCCTGTATTTTGCTGACTGTCTCTGAAGATGATCAGGGTACAGTGGCTGAAGTATGTTTAATCTCTACTGCCAGCTCAGCAGTATTACTTGCAATAATTCTGTTTATTTTGAGGATTCACACTCTGATCTATAATCAAAATCGTCCTTTGTAGGGGAACAAAGATGACTTGAACTTTGGGCTTTAAACACTGGCACGTGCATATTTAAACTCTGTCTTACTTGTGTGCTGTAGTTGATTCTTAGTGGGATAAAGTTGTTTGAACTTGACAAATGTGTTAGAACCAGTAGTATATTATGTATTTGGGCTTCATTTTTTTCTTAAGATTCAAAGCACTTAAGAACCATTCTGTATCTCAACCTAGACCTGAAATATTTGAAAGAAAACGAAGTATACTGTTTCCTATTCTGCAAGTAGAAAAATGGATTTAAGGTGTTGTGAGGGATATAGGGATCCATAAGACAGAGACACAGATATATCCAAAGGTGGGGTCATCTGTGCCCCACCTCATGATAGATCTTTTGTTTTGGTCTCAAAAAAAAAACTTTCTGAAGTTTACACTGAGGCAAGAGGACAGACTTACAGGAAAAATAGCCCAGGGGATGAAATAACTGAAGGTGAATTTCAGTCCATGCTGGGTGAAAATGGGGATTTAGTATGAGAAAACTCTGTGTATTGAGGAAAGTGTCTGGGTTAGGATGTGACTCAAGATTCAGAACATCAAGTATTCAATTCAAGCCATTTGACTTCATTTTTTTCCTGCAGTCTTAGTATGTTTTAATCAGATATTTCCTAAGGAATTTAACTTATTTTATTAATTTGAGAAGTCTAAAAGTTTAGATGAATTGGTTGTTAGAAAGTTTGTTACCTTAGATGGAGAATTAAAGATCTGATGAATCTAGGTGTCTTCTAAATCCTCATTATCTTTCCTTGCTTTGATACTTGGATGTAGTTTTGAATTATTACTTTCCCCTTTGTGTGTGTGTATGTGTGTGATTATCTCTCATCTCTCTCATCTCTCTTTAACTTTCTTGAAGACTGTGCTTTTTATTTCTTGTTTTATCCCTTATAAAAATTACATTTTGAGTTGTATATTTAAGAGGATATGTACTTTAACTGCATTGGCAGCATCCCTGGTATGGTCAGGCAGAGCTGAGTGGTTAAGAATTTGAGGTTTAGAGTTCTTCCGGCTTCACTGTTTAATAGAGCATAACCTTGGGAAGTTCCTGAGTTTCTCTGAGGCTCAGTGTCTGTAAAATGTTGATAGGAGTTTCCATCTCATGGAGTTGTGAGAACTAATGCTCTATTGCAAGTAAAGCACTCAGCACAGGAGCAGTTACATATGTTATCTTTGTGAAAAATGAATTATTTTTATTTTTGATTAGAGGCATCAGAATTATTGAATCTTGAGGCTCTTATTTGTTTGATATTATTTATTGGTTGATCATTCATTATTACTGGAGGTACCAGAAGCCTGAACCTCGTGCCTGTTCTTGTCAATCTTATTGATCCAGAACATAACTGACTCCACTCAGAGTTTTTGTGTCTACTCTGGCGAAATAGATGTTCTAAGCCCTGATTTCCTCCTTGCAGAGTCTCAGGGTGTCACCTCTCTCTGTGGCCATAGGTTGCCCTTGTTTCTGATGTGTGGTAGGTCTTGTGGCTTTCACATAATACTGTTGTGTCTGTCTGTTCCTAGGCTGTGGTTCCTGGAAGCTCACTTAAGCCTGGCCAGTGTTGACACCTACCAAAGGCTCACTCAAGTCATCCTGCCCCATCTGGTTTTCTATTAAGGAATCTTTAGAACTAATTTAAAATATTTTTTTAAAGAAACCTTGTAGGGGCCAAACAGATAATTCGGCTCTGCCCTTCTTGGTCAGCATCCAGGAGGTAAGCACCCATGCCTGCCTGTCATTTCTGTGTTCTCGGGCCTAACTTAGTTTGTATTTTTTCTCCTCTGACCTGATCTTCCAGTGACTCCTTCCCTCATGAACTGTCCATTTTTCCTGCGGTATGGTGGATAGACTTCCTGCTTCCTCAGCCTCTTTGTTGCATGATGTTTCTGCCTTCTTTCTGAGGACATCATATCCCCTTTCAAGTGGGTGTGTTTTGGTCTCCTGTATTAGGGAGATTGATCCTGTTGCCCTCTCCTTTCCCTCTTCAGCTCATGCCTGACTCTCTACCCTGGGGTGAAATTCCCTGCTCTTCAAGCCCAAGTATTCTTCTTACTTTGTGCTGTCATTCTGTCATTTATTGTCTGTCTTGTCTTTCCCCCTTATTTAAAAAATAAACAGAAACTTCTGGCCCTGGAAACGTGAGTTGTTTTTTTTTTTTTTTTTTGCTTTTAAGTATTGCCTTTATTTTAGGAGACTTGCTTATACCGCCCCCTACCCCCCCAGGTCATTGAGGAATCTAGGGCATTAACCTCCATGTGCTCTGTTAACTGGCAAGCCTTGGGTCTTGGTTTCCCTTTCTGTCTTGTTTAGAATTCATGATCCTTCACTTAAAACAGCTTTTTTTCCATATCCTTTCTTTATTTTCATTTTGTTTTACCTGCCTTGCAGAACTCAGGTTCAGATCAATATAGCTGCCTTCCTTCATGGTTTCTAGCCTCTCCTGGGCTCTTGGCTCCTGTCTGGCAGTCTTTCTGTTTTCAGGTGACCTATTGGGATATGCCACAGTGGCTCTTTCAGGTGTTCCTCATTGTCCTACATTCACTTTCCCTTCACTTACAGCAAGAAATCTTGTCTCTTAATTTATTGATGGAGTAGAAACCATCTGATTAGAACTCTTTTTGTATGACCAAATGTATTTTCTTTCCTACCTTTTGTGGCACCTTTCCTTTCTATAGTGAATCCTGTTTGATCTCTAAGATTTTTTTTTTCTTGGTAGGCCTGGGGATTGAACCCGGGGTACTCTGCTGCACATCACAGCCATTTTTATTTTATTTTGAGATAGGGTCTCACTAAATTGTTTGAACTGGCCTTGAACTTGTGATCCTTCTGCCTCAGCCTCTTAAGTAACTGAGATTACAAGAATGCACTACCATGCCTGGCTCTTTCCTAGATTTAAAATCTGCCCTTCTATGCCATTTCTCATCAACTTTATACAAAACAGATAAGATCTAACACATTTAGTCTTCTAACCTTGACCTCTAGCTCCTTTTTACTTTTCTCCCTTCTACAGATCAATTTACCAAAATAATTGTTCACACCCTTTGAACTCATTACAGTTTTTTCCCCTTAACTACAACTCTGAAACTGTTTTCTTCAGTGTCACCACTTACCCCTATGTGACTGAGCTCAGAGAAGGTCCCTTTCTGTCTTCTTTGTCCTTAACAATCTCCTCCCCTGGCTTCTCTGGCACCATTCTTCTTAAAATATTTTCCTGTCTTTTGCCAGTGCATTTTTATAGTCATTTCCTCAGAAAAGGATTCTGCTATAGGCCTTTTGCTTTGATTTATTATATGTGCACTCCTTGGGCAAGTTTGTCTATTTCTAAGGCTTTATCATCTCTATAATAACAACTTCCACATTGCCATCTCTTGCCTAGACCTCTTCCCTGTACTTTAGGTGTCTGTGTTCACCTGCTTGGTGTGTGTCTGTACTTGGTTACTTCTTAGTCACTGCAAACCCAGCCTGTCTACAACTGATGATGCCTCATCTGCTCTTTTGGCAAAACACTACTCTTATTGTGTAACTCAGTGACTGGGGCCATCCTTGACCCAGTTGCTGAAGCTACTGCTAGAGCCTCCGAAGTGAACCTTTTAGTTTTGTCATTCCCATCCCATATCACTGCATTGCAGTAATCTTTCTTAGAGTGATCCTTTGAAAAACAACTGTGATTGTATCACTGGCCCTTAGTGCCATTCAGTGACTTTTATGATCTGCTTTCTGCCTCATCTTGATCCACTCATATATATACCATGCAGCTCTGCTTTAAGTTACCTCTTAAACAATTCTTTCACCTTTTATGGCACTACCTCATCTTTGAGATCTCAGTTTGTGGGTCAGTTTTCTTTGATCCTCTCCCTGATTATCTAAGAAAGGGTTATGAATTTATACTTTTCCCTATATAGTGTTTATGTTAGTATATTAGCTTCCCGTTAGTGTAACAAAATGCCTGAGATAATCAACTTAAAAGAAGGAAAAATTTACTTTGGCTCTTGGTTTCTGCCCATGGTTGCTTGGACCTATTGCTTCGGCCCCGTGGCAGCACAGCACAGGGTGGCGGGAATGTGTGGCCAGGAAGTCCTGTTTGCTTCATGGTAGCTAAGAAACAGAATAACCTGCTGGGATCCCTATGTCCTCTTCAAGAGCACACCCCCCAATGACCTAACTTCTGCCAAAGGACCCACCTTTTTTTTTTTTTTTTGTACCAGGGATTGAACTCAGGGGTACTTGACCACTGAGCTGCATCCCCAGCCCTATTTTGTATTTTATTTAGAGACAGGGTCTCACTGCGTTGCTTAACGCCCCGCTTTTTGATGAGGCTGACTTTGAACTCATGATCCTCCTGTCTCAGCCTCTGGAGCCACTGGGCTTACAGGTGCTGAGTCGTGCCTGACGAGGCCCACTTCTTAAAGGTTCCTCTACCTCTCAGTAACACCACAGGCTTGGGTTCAAGCCTTTAACACATGGTCCTTTGGGGGACAATCAAGGTTCACACTATAGCAGACTTTTTTTTTTTTTTTTTTTTTTTGCGGTGCTGGGGATCGAACCCAGGGCCCTGTGCTTGCAAGGCAAGCACTTTACCAACTGAGCTATCTCCCCAGCCTTAGCAGACTGTTTTATAAAGCCTATACTGTGATCTCCTACTAAACTGTAAATTCCTTGAAGGTACAAATTCCTTGAGGTTTGATTTTTTTTTTTTAATTCCTAGTACCTAGCAATAGTGCTTGATGTATAATAAACCCAAAATTTATTAGATGGGTGCATAGATTATAGGATTGAAGAAACTTGAAGAACCATATCTGTGTAGTATCCATGTTCTAGATTTTCAGGGTGAATGATCATCATGTGGTATTTGGTTCTTTTGCTAAAGATAATAATTTCAAACAAGTCATATTTATTTTGTAATTTTTCCCAAGTTCAGTAGTTAAGTATTCCGAGCTAGTATGTCTCAAGGCATAGGTAGATAGTATTTCTCCTCCCTTTGTTTTTGTTTTTGTTTTGGTACTGGAATTGAACCTGGGGTGCTTAACCACTGAGCCACATCCCTAGCCCCCTTTATTTCCCCTCATTTTTTAATTGGTGCATTGTAGTTGTACATATTGATGGGATTTCTTGTTACATATTCATACATGCACACAGTGTAACAATGTAATTTGACCAATATCATTCCTCAGCATTCCCCACTCCCTCCCTGTCTCTTACCCCTTGGTCCCTTACCTCTGCTGATTTCTCTTTGATTTTTAAGAGATCCACTCCGACCTTCATTTTCCTTTTTTCTCTCCAGTTTATGCCTGAGAGAAAACATACGACCCTTCACCTTCTGAGTTTCACTTATTTTGCTTAATTAACATGATGGTCTCTAGTTCCATCCATTTTCCTGCATGTGCCATAATTTCATTTTTCTTTATGGCTGAATTAAACTCCACTATGTATATACACCACATTTTCTGTGTCCATTCATCCGCTGCTGGACACCTAGGCTGGTTCCATAGTGTGGCTGTTGTGAATTGTGCTGCTGTAAACATGGTGTGCACGGATCACTGTAGTAAGATGCCTTTCACTCTTCAGGGTAGGTGCTGAGAAGCAGCATGGCTGGGTCACGTGGTGCTCCGTGCCTAGTCTTTTAAGGAAGCTCCCATACTGGTTTCCCTAGTGGTCGTACTAATCGACAGCCCCACCAGCAGTGTAAGAGTGTTCCTTTTTCTCCACATCCTCTCCAGGATTTATTATTATTTGTATTTTAATGACTGCCATTCTGACTGGTGTGAGATGAAACCTCAGTATAGTTTTAATATGTATTTCCCTAATTACTAATGATATTGAACGTTTTTTCATGTATTTTTGGCCGTTTATATTTCTTCTTTTGAGAAGTGTCTGTTAAATTCATTTGTCCATTTATAAATTGGGTTATTAGGTTTTTGGTGTGAAGTTTTTTGAGCTTTTATATATTTAGATACTAATCCGCTGTCAGAAGAGTAGCTAGCAAGGATTTTCTCCCATTCAGTGAGTTATCTCTTCACATTCCTAATTGTTTATTTTACTGTGCTCCCAGCGCTTTTTATTTTATTTATTTTGAGACAGGGTCTTGCTAAGTTGCTGAGGCTGACCTTGAACTTTTGACCCTCCTATCTCAGCCTCCTGAGCCTCGAGGATTACAGGCATGCACCAGAGCGCCTGGACTGTTTTTCCTTTATGATTACCCATCAACATTATCTGGGGAGCTATTAAAAAAATATTGTTGGCTCAGTGTCACCAAATAAATTACAAATAATTTTTTTCTTCCGCCCAGTACTGAGGACTGAACCCAGGGGCATGCTGCCACAGAACTACACCCTCCAGCCCTTTTTAATTTGAGACAGGGTCTCACTAAGTTCCCAAGGCTGGCCTCTGACTTAAATCCTCCTGCCTCTGCCTCTTGATTAAATATTATTTTTGTTCTAGGAAGGTCGTCATCTATTTTCCAACCTGTTAAAATTGATTAGTAGTGACCTTATCATTCCTGGACAAAAGAAAAAGCAGGTAAAATGATATAATCTCATTTCTAGATGCCCCAGTCATTAAGCATTAGGGAATTAGGGGCCCTTTTCTGTCTGGGACCCTTTGGAGCTCCCTTTGTGAATCCTCAGTTCATGATCTGTAGTGCAGAATTTGAGCAGCAAGTTTCTGTCTGAAGTAGGAGCTCTCTCCTCTAATAGGGTCTGGGGCTGAGTCACCATTCATCTCACAGACCTTTAATATCATGGACTGACAGATTGATTCCCTAGAGGCTGGCCTGATATAAATAGAAAAATTTGGTTATTTTCTTCATAAGGAGCCAGTTGTTATTTAATTACTTTCATTTTAATGCTGTTTCTTCTTTGGTTCTAGAGTTGAAACATCTCTCAGTCACCCATTTGATTTTGCATTGTTTGTTGCTTTTGGTAACTTGGAGGAATCAGGTTAATTTAAAAACATTTTTTAAAAGTCTGAGTTCACACTGAGTACATTTTTTTGTAGTAGTAATTGCTTGGTAAAGTCAATTTTCTACTACTTCCTAACCAGCATAGTATGTAAGATCTGGTCATTGCATTAGAACTTCTTTATCTTTGGAGCCTTAGAAGGGTTTGAGTGTCCCCAATTTGTTATTTTCCCTTGGTTTTTGTAACAACAGGAGTTGGGTTCTGTGGCATTTAGAAGTTAAGACAGTTTTCATGTATTGTTCACAAGTAACATTTCACAGATGCAAGTCTGGAAGGAATTATTTGTTTCAGTGAATATTGTAGCTTTGAGATTTCAGTGCTTGAATGATTGTAACCATTTTACTCTTGCGATTAACAAATGGAAGATAAAATGCCAGACCTAACATGGAGACGTATGAAAGTTGGACCTTTACCTTTCTTCTTCCTTAGGTCATTTTTGTAGCAGTAACAATTGTTGTTGTTATTGTCGTTTTTAAATCTTTATGCAAAATTATTTTCCAGCAGACTGGAAAACTGTGGTGACTAGTGAATGCTCAGGAGAAGTCTGGATCTATTTTCAGAAGAGTCCTGTATCTAGAAATCATGTGGTGTTTGGGTTAAGCAACTGATGAACCGTCTGAAAGTCCACAGCCATTATTTCTAGGTGAAGATGGTGACTGTTGGTGACTTTAAGCCTGGGTTGGGGTGGCAGGACTGGAAGATGTTCTGTGCTTTCAGCTGTTTGCCTGGTGCTTCTCTCTTTGGCATTGCCCAGTATCTTGTTTACTTTGGACTTGATAGTCTCACCCAAGCCTTCTTAAAGAGAGTGGGCATAAATAAAATATGCATACTTTTTTCCTCTGCTGATGACAGTATACAGACATCATTGGCTTTCATGGTTGGTCTTTTATGATGAATTGGCTATCAGAAAATAACTACTTATTCTAGGTGCAAGTTTTTCAGTTCTTGTGTCTCCCACCTTCACAGCAGGCACAGCTGGCTCTCAATTCAGACATGAGCCTGCTTGCTTTTGAACGAAGGAAACTCAGCCCACAGACCATGGGTTTCCACTTGTGCTTGACAGGACTTTGTTAAGCGAATCAGGGTCTCTGAATTATTCATTGTCCTTCCTCATCCTGCTGTTCATATCAAATTCCTGCTGTGTCTTTGGGGCATCTTGCCAGTCTTCAGCATAATTGATTTCCTTGCTCTATAGTGTGAGGGGTGTGTGTGTGTGTGTGTGTGTGTGTGTGTGTGTGTTTACATGACTTGTGCCCCTGTTTAGAACTCTTGATTGCCTAGGATAAGGACTTTTACTAAGCACATGTGGGCAAAAGCTCAACAGTTGAGGTCACTAAAAATATAGTGGACTAACTGCTTTTATAATATGAAGGAGAAGTTAAAATTGGTCTTTTTTATTGTCCAGGATGCAGCATTTTCTTTTCAGGTAACAAGGATTTGCTGCCTAATGAAATATGAGGAAGACTGATCTATGATATGATTGGACACTTGAAGAGGAGACTGTTCTTTTCTCCTTTTGTTCTCTAGTCCTGTTATCTCCTCTTAAGTGTTTTTCTTTGAGAAGATATTCATTTAGAGCTGTGAACTCTTAGAACCTGGAAGGATTTAGGGATGATCTGGGCCAAAAGTGGCAAAATGTAGGCCAGTGGTCTGATACCTATACATGGTGGTGTGTTGGCTAACACCATATTTTAAAGACATTTGGATTTCACATTTAAACACTGGGAGTGCTCCATGAAATTCAGATTTCTGGCTTCTCTCAGCATCACTGGGCCCACATCCTGCATGGTGGCAGTCTGCAGAAGCTAGTAGTGGTTGTTCCCTTCTGGAGTGGCCTGATTGCCTCAGTGCTACACCAGCCCCGTCTGTATTCTTCACTCACTCTTTATGTTAAGTTTGGCGAGCATTCCCATCCCAGTCTAATCAGTCTGCCTAGTTCACAGAGGGGAAGGGGTACCCCAAATTGTGGAGATTTTAGGAAAACCTCAAGGTTGTTGTCTTTTGACTTCTAGTTCATTATGTCTATTGTTAGTTTCTGCCATTTAACAAATCCTTATGTTTTTTATTCATTCCAAGTATTCGTTGTGTATGTGCCAGGAATGTGAAAAGTAGCTTCATAAAGACCTCTGTTCTTGACCAGCAGTGAGGAACCAAATGAATCTGTCTCTTGAAAAGGTCACCACCACCATTACTCTCATGTTAATGTTGTCCTGTTTTTCTCTTGTCATCGAACCATCATCCAGTTATCGTGTCTCCTTGTTTACTGTCAGGCTTCCCAAGTAGAGGAGGCACTGTGAGATCAGTGGCTCTTCTTATTCAGTGTTGTATTTTCAGTGCCTAGAACAATGCCTGTCACTTAGTAGATTCTCAGTGTTTGTTGCATGAATGACCAAAGGATGCATTGGAGGTGGAGGCATTCTTCTGTTTTTTCTTTTCTATACTTTTTTTTTAGCAGGATGCTGGCCATTCATTGTCATTAAAGAATATGGAGTTTTACTGACATATTTACCTAGGTATTATTTTATGGCAGGTATGAAACAAGGGTATGGTTCTAATGTGCCTTCTGTCTAGCAGCACACTGTGCCTTGGTGCAGAGTAGTCTAAGATTTTGCAAACCCAGAACAATTGGCAGTTGTTATTTTCAGAGTATTTAGTGGACCAGGGTGTGAATTTCTGAGCGAGTAGGGTAGAGGTTCTCAACCCTAGCTGTACCTTACAGTCTTCTGGGGGAGCTTTTAAAAATTTCATTGCTTGGGTCTGTCATACCCAGACCAGTTAGTTCAGGAATACTGGGGTTGGGGCCTAGGAATCAGTATTTTAAAAAAGTTCCTTAGATGATTCCAGTGTATTGTGAAGGTTGAGAACCATTGACCTAGGGGGACACAGACAAGGAAAGGGAGACAGGCTTTTGCAGGTTATTGCATATTTGTTGAGTTTAAGGAGGGATCCAAAGAGGACAGTTATTAAGATCACTTAATTAAAGAGAATTATTAAGAGTATCTGAGGAGAAGAGGAGGGACTCCAATTTAGGAAATCAGCTTAGAAGTTTTGATTTTGAGAGCAGTTGGAAATCTCGTAGGTGGTGCTGGAGATAAGTATACCTGGTTGTTGACCCCAGAGGCGGGGGAGGGGGTCTTGGATTCAACCCTACCTACCATCTACAGGCTGTGGCTTTCTAGTTAGTGTTATGCAGCACTGTGCTCGCAGTAAAATCTTACGTGACAGAGTTCTAGGTTTCCCTCCCATTAGTTGGGTTCGCTTCCTTTAGTTCACCAACCATTTGTCAAGTGCTGGATACTGTTGGATCTGGTGACAAATTAGATACATCTCTCTTATTTATTTATTTTAAAAATATTTTTCTAGTTGTCAGTGGATCTTTTTTTTTTTTTAATTATTTTATTTATATGTGGTGCTGAGAATCGAAGCCAGTGCCTCACACATGCGAGGCAAGCGCTCTACCACTGAATGATAACCCTAGTCTATCTCTTGTTGTTCAGGATTCGACAGTGTAAGAAATTCCTTTGTGTAATGGTCCTTGACAGTTCTTAAATTCTCTGGGATTTCCTCCATCTCTAAAATGTGGGGATATGATGAGGCTATTTCTGAGGTTACTTTTAAGGTCTGACACCTTATTACAGTGATTCCAAGTAAATCTGGTATATAGCAACGCTCCAAAGTAATTATTATATTTTTTTCAGTAGGAAAAATAAAATCCAAGAAAAAGTAACACTACAGGTATAAATTGAAACAATCCCAAGATTCGTGTGTGTGTGTGTGTGTGTGTGTGTGTATGTGTGTGTGTGGGAAATTGAGCCCAGTGGTGCTTTACCATTGAGTCATATCCCCAACCTTTTATTTTTATTTTGAGACAGGATCTTACTAAGTTGCCTAGGGCCTTGATAAGCTGCTGAGGCTGGCCTTGAACTTATGATCCTCATGCCTCAACCTCCCAGAGCTGCTGGGATTACAGAAGTATGTCGCTGTGCCCAACTAATCCCAAAATCTTTTTAACTTCCTTCCTTGTCTTTCTGTTTTATCAGGTTGTTATGATTTTAACACATGAGGTTAGTAGGGAAGATTCAAGAGTAGATGTCCCTGATTGCAAGGAGAGGGGAGGTTGGTGGGTTAGAGCAAAAGAAACTCTGGTGGATCTGAAGGCCATGGGTCAGGTGTGCCGCTCAAGTAGGTGCTTGAGATCTTACACTGCTGAGGGGTTGCCAGCTATGTTCATCCCCAGATGAAGCCGACTGCAATTGGGAACAGATCTCATATTTTGCCAGCAGCCCTCAGGATAACCTTAGGATTGGGGCTGTGTCTTTTTGTCAGTGGACCTTTATTTTATTTATATGCAGCACCGAGAATCGAACCCAGTACCTCACACATGCCAGGCAAGTGCTCAGCCACCAAGCTACACCCCAACCCAGATGTGTCTTTCTGAGGATACTTGAGTATTGTGCATTCATTGTTTTCTTGGGTGCCCATGGGGCTGGGGAGAAGAGGGTAAAGGGAAAGAGGAGCCCAGGCAAGCTGTTGTTGCTGGAAACTAGAGCTGGGTGGGAGGGTGATGAGCTTTTTGTAGGCTGTACCGTTGTTGTTGGTTTACTCTTGAGGATGTAACACTAATACATATGCTTTTTTTTTTTTTTTAAAGTGATGCTCTTAGCTGCCTCTTTTGTTCTAAAGCTATTAGAAACTATCAAAGGCTGTTTTTTCTTATGTAAATATTGCTTTTACCATATGTTCCAGTGTGGAGACTAACATGGTTTCTATGCAGATAGCCTATATCTTCAGACCTCAGATTACTGTCCAACCATATCCTTCCCCACTGCCCACTTCCCTGTTCATTCAGCAGTCTTTGTATTCATAGCCCATCCTTAGTACCTGTATGCTTAGCACCAGGCTGGTTATTGAGGGTGTGGAGGAAGGCAGAGAGAGAGGGAAACAGTCAGTCCCTGTCCTCAGGTTCTCCCACTATAGTGGTGAAACTGCTTCTAGCCGTGCTGCAGTGGAGTTGAGTAGCTGAGGAGATGGGAAGGGGTGATAGACCAGATGGGGTAGGGGTGATATCAAGTAGAGGGACTTAGGGGCTATAAATGGAGCTACTTTTCTGTGAGTTTTAGAAAGTAGAAAGAATAGGGAAGTACTGGCTCAATGGGTAGAACACAGTGTTGGGGAATTAGGACCTTTCCTGTTTGGTCTTTTGTGTTCAGAAGTACAGTAGTTTTCTTTGCTTCCTGTGCCTGGTGCCAGATTTTCTATTCCTCTGAAATTATGTGGGCCTGAAAAGAACGGAGAGGAATTGGCCCACCTGCATGGAGGGAGAGGGCAGCATTAGAGATGTGGGTGTTTAAAAGCTTTTGGCATGACTGGCTGTAAGTACAGATGGCTGTTTGTGTTACCCATTATTGTAGCTGTTATGCCTACATTCCCTTTGGTATGCCTCTCTACAGGGATAATTGTGGGGTCCTAACTTATATCTCTTCCTGCTGCCAGATAAAATAGATGCTGATGTGTTGTGCATTACAGAGTACACAGGAATTCTGTGTGGGCTCTCTTTTTCCTGCTTCCTTAATCTTTTAGGGCTCTGGAACGTAAAGAAAAAAAAATTTGTATGTAGATCTACATTGGTTAAAACATAAAAAATGTAACAGATTTTATTGAGGGATTGACCCCCAAATGGACCTAAATAACTTTGGTGAATGTTTGAAAGTATTAAATTCCAAGAACTGATACCCAGGGAGAATCTAAGGAACTGATTATGTTCCATGTACAGCTTTGAGGCATTAGAGCAGGAGGATGGGCCATTTATTTTTCATTTCAGATGGGCCTTGTTCAGTCTACCTGGTCTCACTTTCTCATTAGTGAAGTGAAGCTAATGACAGCTACCGTGAAGTTGCAGTGGTGATCAAGTGTTCTTTCTGCTGTTAAAACCCTTCCTAGGCTTCTTTCTTAGAATTTATTTCACAGCAAAATGAAATCTCTTAACTATTTTTTCTCCTCTTTGTCTTTGTGTGTTTTTTCTTCTGTTGCTTTTACCTGTCTGCTCAGAAAATTCTCCACAAAATAAAGCATAAACACTGGCAAATTCAGGTTAACATTCTCCTGTTCTTTAAATCTCAGTTAAATGATGGTTCCTGACCCTGATCTCATTCCAGTCTGGAAGGTGTCTGTATAGCTTTACATCACTGTGGTGAGAATACATGAAGTAAGGAGAGATTTATTTTGACTCATGGTTCTGTAGGTTCAAGTTTAAGATCTGGCTGCCCATTGGTTTGGGCTTCTGGCAAGTGTGGAGATCTCAGTGTGAACACCTGTTAGAACAAGCACTCACATCTTGAGGCAGAAAGCAGAGAAAGAAGAGGAGACTGGGGTTCCATAAGCACACCTCCAGTGGCCTCATATGAGGCTCCTCATCCTAAAGGCACATAGCCTCTTCTCATAGCACCACCCTGGAGACCAAGAGTTTAACTTATGGACTTTTGGGGGATACTACTCAAATTCAAACCTTCACAGTATCCTTTCTAGGTGATTCCAGGGCACTTTTTAAGAATTCTCTCTTCTGCTAAATGGTAAGTTCTCTGAGGGCAACTAGTGGGTTTTTTATTTTATTTAATTTTTGTGTTGTAAATGGACACAATACCTTATTTTTATGTGGTACTGAGGATTGATCCCAGTGCCTCACACATGCCAGGCAAGTGCTGAGCCACAAACCAGCCCAGCCAGTGTTCCTTATTGTGCCTTCCTGTTTCCGTTTATAGTATAGTACCCACTCTGGCTCACTTGATTTATAACCAGAATAAAATCATTTCACTTGCACGTAATTGATGGCACAGTCTGCTTTCTTTGGGAGTTACTTGGCTTTCAGATTTTCTTGGTGCTTTGGTAGAAATTTCTTTTGCTCTCTTTTATACACAAGACTTGTTCTTTTGCTCTGGTAGAAAACTATAAAGCCAGGGTAGGACTTCTGGCAGTAATTGGGCCAAACATTTCTAATCTTACCACATCTGCTATTTTTTGAAAAAATGATTGCTTTCAACAAAACACAGAACACTTTGGAATTCTTCCCCTTTTAGTTTGAGACCTGTCAAATATACTTGCAGGTCCCCCTTCCCTGCTTTTTTTCTTTATAGTTATTCAGACCCTAGAGAGGAGTGAGTGAGTGAGTTTGTTTGTGTGTGTGTGTTGGTCAGTCAGATAGGGTTCTTTCACTTACATGACCTAAGGACATCCTCATGTGGCTGTTCATCTGTTGTTTTATAAGTCTTATAAATGTCATCTTCCACCTTCTAGAGGCCCTATTGAACCTGTGGTGAATGAGGGACTCACATTCCCTGTATTAGTGAAGGGCAGTCATAGCACTGGTGACACATTACTACTTTATCAGTAAAGGTTGTCTCTGTTCTATTGAATTGCTTAAGGGCGTGGGTGGTCTGACTGATTTTTTTTATATCCTCAGTGATTAGTACAGATGTTGGCACATACTTCATTGCATGATGATTTCCTATTGGTTGAATGAGGCAGCATAGTGCAATAGAACATGGAAGGCTGTAGAGTTTGACAGACCTGAGGTGGGATGGTTTTGGTACTTTTTGGTTGCAGAACATTAGACCAGGTTTTAACTTTTCTGAGCTTTAGGCTGAGCTTTTGTGGGGGATTCAGACATTGTTCCCTCACAATTCCTGACAGTGGATGGCTGTTATTTTTTCTCCTCAATAATTTATTTTGAAGTAATTTTCAAGTTAGAGAAAAGTTACTAGAGCACCTGAAAAAGCCACCACCAAACTCCTGTATTCCTTTATTCCTAACAATTTCCCAGTTGTTAATATTTTATCGTATTTGCTTCATTGTCCTATGTGTGTGTGCATTAGCTTTTTGTTTTGTGACCAAAATACCTGACAAGAACAACTTAGAGTAAAAGGAAGCTGCTCACCTCATAGAAGGTGGGAAGCAGAGAAGAAAGCAGGAGCAAGGGACAAGACATAACCAATCCCAGGGACACCTTCCCTGTGACCTATTTCCTCTCCTAGTGACCTGTTCCTGTAAGTATGCTGTGCCTGCTTACAGTTACTATCTACCAGTCCATTCAGATTATTAATCCATCAAATGGGTTAATCCACTGATGAGGTCACAGCTGTCGTCATAGCCTAAAAGCCCCAACTCTGCACTTTGCTGCATTGGGGACCATACTTCCAACAAATGAGCTATTTGGAGGACATTTCTAGATCCAAATCATGACAGTATGCACACAGACCCTTTATTATTATTTCTTTTCTGAACTTTTTTGAGAACAAACTGCAGATGTGAAGTCTCTTCACCCCCTGAACACTCAAGTGTATAATCCTCCCAAAAGAACTTCCTACATAACTGGTGTATAGCTGTACAAATCAGGAAATCAATATTGGTACCATTTATCCACTGACCCTATTATTGCCAGCTACTCAATAATGCCTCTTTCATTTTTGGTCTAGGATCATAGGGGTGTGTGTTGCATTTATTTGCATGTCTCTTTGGACTCCTTCAGTTTGGAGCAGTTTTTTCAGCATTTGTCTTTCTTTTGTGTTCTTGATATGCATAGATTTGGTCTTTTCCTCATGGCAGCAATCATTCAGTTTTTTCAGGAACACCACAGAAATGATACTGTGCCTTTCTCAGTACATCAGATCTGGAGGCAATGATATTCACCTATCCCATCATCAGTAGTAACATTAACCTTGATCACCTGGTTAAGTTGATGTCTGCCACATTTCTCCACCTTAAATTCACCATTTTCCCTTTTATAATTGGCTCTTACCTTATGGGAAGGTACTGTGCGATTTATACCACTCCTGTTCCACAACAGACCTCTGCCTAATGGCCTTAGCACTTTTGGCAGCTCCTTCCTAAAACATTCACTTCAGTGATAGTTATTAGATGATGATCCTATATTTCTGTCAATCTATCTGTATTTATCAGGTATCTTTCTATTATATGAAAGAATTTTCTCATTTGTTTTTTTAAATATTTTTTAGATGTTGATGGACCTTTATTTTATTCATTTATTATATGTGGTGCTGAGAATCAAACCCGTGCCTCACGCATGCTAGGTAAGTGTTCTATCAAGGACCCACAACTCCAGCCCCCTAATTTGTTTGTTTCTATCAATATATTTTATTAAATGGACTGTAATTTATTTCTGTAGTTCTGCTTCTCAAGCTGTCCCCCAATTTGGCCAGAGGGACATGCCTTATGCTGTCTTCTTTGCCCTTTTGACCTGTCCCCATCATTCATGAGACATTTCCTTACTTTCTGGCATAGGAAGATTTTCCAAGTTTATTTTGCTCTTTTCTTGACAGTGCTCTGGAACCAACTGATTCCAAGGAGACCTGAATCTTTTAAATGGAGGATGATAATTAGAAACCAAGATTGGGGACTGGGGATATAGCTCAGTTGGTTGAGTGCTTGCCTCTCAAGCACAAGGCCCTGGGTTCAAATCCCCAGTACCACCAAAAAAAACAAAAACAAAAACAAAAAAAAACCAAGATTGGGTACTGGGTATGAATGTTGATACTGGGGTATCACTGCCTCTAGGCTTCTAGCAGACAGAACTGGAAAATATATGTTGTGGTGTGTGTGTGTGTCACATATATACATCTGTATTTCTGTATCTGTGTTATATGTGTACTTATATATATCTGATGTTTTATGTGTGTGTGTGTATGTATATGTATATATATATTTTTTTAAATTATAAAACCACACATCTTATTTTATAAAACCATCAGTTTATACTGGTAACTCCATCTTAAATCTGTTCTATTCCTTTCCATTTTTGTAAATATATTCTCTCGTACTGAGAATTATCCTCAGTATGTCCTCAGTATATTTACTTATTTCCTCAATATGACCAGTTTTCTAATTAGTGACTGTCTTCTCTACTTCTGTGCCTGGAATCCTCAGGTCAGTGGCCCATTTGGCCCATTTCTCCATGTGGGCTCCCAGCCTCCCTGTGGTTTCCCAGCTTTATACATAGCCTCTCCAGCTCCCCGCTGCACCCAGATCTTGGCTTCTGGATCTGCTGGTCTGGGCATCCTTATGATTCCTCAGTTCCCCACTTCACATGTATCCTAAGCTAGTTGTTGTACTACTCTGTGATGGAAGGGAAAGGGGGAGCTTTACTAATTTTGGAGGGTGAATATCTTTTTTGTGTGTCGTGCTGGAGATTGAACCCAGGCAGGGCCTTGTGCATGTGAGGCAAGCATTCTACCAACTGAGCTATGTCCCAGCCCTGGAGGGTGAATATATATATGTAAATAAACAAATAAATATAAACATGCAAATATATATGTATGTAACATGAATATACATATATGTAAATATGCAAATATATGCACATATAAATAAAATTTATTTATTTGGGTATAATTTATGTGCAGGGAAAATTCATCCTTTTAAGGTTACATTTTTATGAATTTTGACAAACATAATACAGATATCTAATCATTGCTATCACCAAAATACAAAATATTTACCATATCCCCCAAAAGTTCTCTTAGTCTCCTTGAAATCTCTTCCCTCTTCTTGTCCCTGCCATTGCTGATTTGACTATGTTCCTATGGTTTTGCCATTTCTAAAATTTTATAGGTATAGAATCCTATACTATATAGTTTTTTGAATCTGGCTCCTTTAATATAGTATAATTCTTTTGAGATTCATCTCTGCTGTTTTATATACTACTAGCATTAATTCCTTTTTGTTGTTGAGTGGTTATTTATTCATGTACCACAGTTTATTTATCCATCTACCAGTTGACGAACGTTTGGGTTGTTTCCAGCTTTTGACAATTATTAATAAAGCTGCCATAAACATTTGTGTGTAGGCTTTTATGTAGACTAATGTTTCATTTCTTTTGGGTAAATACTAGGGATGGAATTGCTGAACCTTATGGTTAAGTGTATGCTTAACTTTATGAGAAATTCCCAAACTGTTTCCCATAGTGGTTGTACCATTTTGGAGTCATCCATCAGCAATGGATGTATCCATATTCTTTTTACTATCTGGTATTTTTTTTTTTTTAATAGTTTTTTAAGATGTTGATAGGCCTTTTTTTTTTTTTTTTTCATTTATTTTTATGTGGTGCTGAGAATCGAACTCAGGGCCTCACACATGCTAGGCAAGTGCTCTACCCCTGAGCCACAACCCCAGCCCTATCTGGTATTGTTGATTTAAAAAAAGTCAGAATCATTCTAGTAGGTATGAAGAGGTATATTGTTGTGGTGTTAATTTGTATTCCCCTAAATACTGATGATATGAAACATCTTTTCATTTGCGTATTTGTCATTCATATGTCTTTGACATGGGTCTGTTTAATCTTTTTCTCTCTCTGTGTGTGTATGTGTGTGTGTGTGTGTTACAGGGATTGAACCCAGGGCTTCATGCATACTAGGCAAGAGCTACACTTCAGTCATCATTTTTTAAAAAGGGTTTTTTGTTTTTATGAACCCCTTTTCAGATAATACTTTTGCAAATATTTTTCCCCATTATGTTTTTAATTTTAAATTATAATGTAGATCTTTTAGTATATAAAAATGTTGGATTGAATTCTTTGGGATTGAATTCCATGTAGCCTTTATGCTGTGACTTTCGAAAGCAAATAGTTTTGAGAGTAGGAGTCTTGACTGCGTGGAGGTAGGGATCTTGGAGGATCAGGCAGAATTGCCATTCCCTGTTACGAGGGCACTTGTTGGGAAAAGGAAGGAAGGAGGAAGGGAAAAAAAAACAAGAATCTTGGGCTGGGGATATAGCTCAGTTGGTAGAGTGCCTGCCTTGCATGCACAAGGCCCTGGGTTCTAATCCCCAGCACCAAAAAGAAAAACAACAACAACAACAACAAAAAAAAAAACAAGAGTCTTTGATGGGAGGATTTAATGTGCCAAATTCAGGGGTGGGAGAGTGGGTGCTAGAATTGTCTAACACAGAAAAGTAGGGAACATGGGAGGAGAAGGGGTGTAATGTGGAGTGTCAGAAGTATTGAGCCTGGGCGCAGTCACACAGCGACTGGTAAGGAATGTTACCACCATGTTGTTCAACCGCTGCCCTTGACAGGTAAGAGATGGCTTTAGGTGGTGCGTCTTATTGAGGATACTGTGTGTCGTGAAGTGGCAGTTAGACTTAAGAATCACATCTTTAAGAATAACAGTGAAGGAGGGCTCAGCAGCATGTGACGGGATGGGGACAGAGAGCAAACTAGAATCCTAATTTTGTATAGTTTTGTTATTCTTTATATCTTTCACATAATTTTATAAATATTCTTGTATTTAATCAATATTTAGTGAATAGCAATAATTTTTAAAACCAGAAATGATATCAGAATTAATGATTGACTAGAAATAAAATCAGGATATATCTTGGATCAAAGAGAAACCACTAGAAATCAAATGGGAATTTATTTTTGGCCAGCAAGGAAGTTTGGTTCTTTCTGAGAACAGAAGGGAATAGATACAAAAGAGAACAAAAAATCGTAGATCGAGACATTGCTAGTTACAATTAGCTATGAAAATTCAGAGTTGCTAAATTAGGACTTGCTGCAATTGGAATTGCCTTTGGATTAACGTAGGATGATCACAGGAAATTTCTTGACGATAATTATTATTTTATTGGATTCTTAGTCTAAATCAGGCACTGTGCTGGGCTTCTTGCCTTTATATTTTTCTAATCCTTTCATAATCATGCAAAATATTTGGTGACATTACATTCCTGTTTATAAATTCAGAAATTGAGTTTCAGAGAAATTAAACAGTGTGCCCCAGGGTGTGTGACTAGGGAGGGACTGAGCGGGGCTTGCCCCTGGGATTGTGTGATGCCGCAGCTTGTTTCCTTTTCACTGCACCCCTGCTAATTAGAGTGTCATTTGTGGATTGGCCTAATTCCACTCACTGTTTATTACCAATTCATACAAAATAGGTACAGCCAATTGAAAGCACTGAGAAACTTCTATAACAGTCTCACAGTAACTTTATGAGTGTGGAATCTAGTAATAAGAAGTTTGAGCTTGTATTTTGTATGTCTTCGATTTTTTTTTTTTTAATTTCACTTTTCTAGTAATTCATTTTATTGCATTTTACAGACACATCCCTGATGGATAAGAAACTTAGAAAAATTTAATCCTCACAGTCAGTTTGAGGCCGCCTCCCTGCTCCTGCCCAACTTGGTGCTACTTGTGTTAGCATGCAGTTCTCCTCAGTGCTTGGCTGCTGGGGCACTGAATGACTGGGGGTGAGGGTCAGAGAAGGGGAACAGGAGGGAGGAGGTGAGGATCAGGGAAGAGTCTTGGGGAGAATGTTGTCCTCCTGCGGTTGCAGTGAAGTATGTGCGGGCGGGTGCCCTGCCTCCCTTGGTTCAGCACAGTGTTCGGATCATGACTGCCTTTCTGCAGAACCTGAACTTACTTTTCATTACCCACAGTGGCGGTGCTGCTGGTAGAGGAGAACAAAAATGGGAAGAGGAATTGATAGAAATAAAGTTAACTGAAGGTAGGAGTTCAGAAAAGTTAAAATCTCCTTCCCTCTCTTCCCACAGGCACACCCAAGAGCATGCACCTTTAAGGTGTTTTCCCTTTAAGGAAAAGGCTGCAGTTCCTTGGCAGGGCCAAAAGCTTTGATTGGCCCCTTCTCCTGCTGATTGCCAGGAAAAAATCCTGACCAGCCCAGTTCTGTTAGAGCTGGTTTGGGAGTCAGCCAGCTGCCAGGTTCTCTGGACCTAATTGGAAGTGTTCTGACACTTCAGGAGTGGGCCAGACCCTCAAATGCATGCTCTATAGCTCAGCTCTCCATGTTCCACCAGGAGAGACCCTGCTATTTCTGGAACCTCACCTCACAGATTCTTACTTTACTGAGACTTGGTTCAAAGCCTTGCCAGTATAGGGAGGAGGAGTTTACCTCACTGAAGGAAATATGTTTCTGGGAGCAAATTATCTAGAGTTGGGGGTGTTCTATGCAGTGGCCAAGAAAAGAAGTCAACTTCTCCAGGTTACTTAGGACATGAGATTAGGAAAATGATCTCAGCCTCCAAAGGATTAATATTCTCTACTTCACTTGTGAAATGGTGAAATAGGCCTGCTAAGAACCAGTCTTAGTTGTGAGGAAACTCTGGTCACATTGGCTGGAGGTGAGGGAGGTACTGCATGTGTGGGTCTCTGGCAGCAACCTGCCGTGTGGTCTGCAGCAGTTCCTGCCATTGAGGTTATGTCTTGAGAGCAAGACTGCCACAAATGACAGTCCTAATTTCAAATCTTTCTCTTGTTTGACTGGTCTTAATCCCTAGAACCTGAAGGTCGAGATTGGTTCCTGGCTGCCATGGTATAACTGTGGTGCCCCTGTTGAGACGGCAGTCTAAGTGTTGTACTCTGCCTTTGGGTGGTTTATGTAGGTCTGTCCCTCTTTCTATGGATATGAACTATTTCTTAAATATTTATTGACCCCTACAATAATTTTAGGCAGTTTATAGTGCTAGTCTTTATTTATTTTTAATAGTTTTTAATTGTCAGTGGATCTTTATTTATTTACTTATTCATATGCGGTGCTGAGGATCAGACCCACGGCCTCACACATGCCAGGCAAGTGCTCTACCACTGAGCCACTACTCCAGTGCTTATGGTGCCAGTCTTTAAATTCCATAGTGAAACATAATTCTCAGATTTATTAAACCCTCTTAATAGTTGAACAGAGGGAAGAAGGTAAGTGCAAGCACTCTAAAAAGGTGTCCACCCTCTAGGAAGGCTTTGGAGGAAGTATCAGCCATGGGACACCAACAAGACTGTGTAATTACATCATAACAAGTTGTCTCTTGACATCTTAGGAGGATTGGTTCTAGGACCCCCTGTGGATACCAGACTCCAGATGCCCAGCTCCCTTATATGAAGTGGCATAGTATTTGTTATGTCTGCTGCATCCTGTCACATGCTTTCTGTCATCTATAGATTGCTTATGATACCTCATGCATTGTAAGTGCTGCATAAACAGTTGTCATACTATATTGTTTGAAGAACAACAAGAGAAAAATTTGTACATGTTTATACACAGATACAACTTTTTTCCCTCAAATATTTTCATTCTGTGGTTAATTAAATGCATGTGCAGAACCTGTGGATAAGGGGGCTGACTTTACTCATCAATGTCAAGTCTTGAACTAAAATTACCTTTGTATATCTCTGTTTCTCCTGTCCTGAGGAGAGGGAGGTTTCTTATCCTTTTTCATATTCCTCAGAGAATCTGACTTTCTTGATAAATTCAGTTAATATTGAATCAGTTGCATAAATGAGAAGCTTTTAAACAGAGCACAAAGAGCAGATTAGCTTTTCAGTAGCTTGTGAATTTAATTTTTCTGATCTTGGTGCTTCTCTTCTCTGATCAGGTTGCTGGGCCCAGATGACTAAGCCTAGCATGCTTCCTAAACATTTTACCTGCCTGCTTTGGCTATTGGTCTCTAAGCAATATGAGGACAAGAACTGTAGCCTATAGAAGAGCTTTACTAACTAACTGGTAGGCTCTGTCCCCCCTCCACCCCCCACTCCCCTGAACTCCTTTTTCTGTAGTCTTTGGGAGCAAAAAGAAGTTACTTAAAAATGATGGTTGTTGGATGAGGCTAGAGGCTGGTATTGTATATAATCTTGTGTTTTGTTAAGTATGTGGAACCTGAGGGTTAGGTGCTGGAAAGAATCTGCCAATGTAGAGGCCCAGGAAGCTTAGGTAATAGCTCATTTATGGCCAAAAAGACTATTGTCCAGGTCTCCTGATTCTAAGTCTCGGGCATTTACTACACTTCCAGGAAATCTAATTTTTAATAGAAAGCTTCAGTAAAATCAATTTCCTGCAGAAACAAATGTTGGCAGTTTAACTTAGGATTTGGAGTGGAAAGATATTTTTCCTCTGAATGTTAGAACTATGCCAGAGGTTGGTTTTTTTTCTTTTTTTTTTTTTTTTCCTACTTTTTGCATGATTTGGAAGATAGGACAAAACAGAAAAGTTTCATAAAGAATATGCTTCCTTTAAATCCTTGTAGAAGAAAGTAGGCCACTTTATTTCTAAAAATAGCATTTAAAAACAAAAGGCTCTAATTGTGAAAAAAGGGATTTTAGTTGCATGAATGGTGGGGGTTCCTGGGTCCAGCGAGGATGCTAGCTGTCTGCACGCTTTGTGTTCTTATGTGACTCTTTTGATTGTGGTGACCCCAGGAGGAGAGATGGAGAAATATACTTTAAAGGGTGACTTGGGGGAAAGGTATGAGAAGTTGCAGGCAGGAAAATTGAGTTTTGTAGTTTTAGAGTCTCACTCTCTCTGTCATGTAGGAAAGAGGAGCCTGGTTCTAACTGATTCCAGATGGTCCTATTAAGTACAGAGGCTTTCAGTGTGTTGGGCTGGGACTGACCAAGAGGCCCCTGAGCACTTCCTGTGCAGCTCTGCAGTCTGCTCACCTAATGGGAAACAGCCCTGGCTGCTGGAGCTCCAGAGCAGCCACCTCATGTTCTCTTTGTGCCTCCTCTGTGAACCGCCCTTTTCTCCTGCCTGGTTTACCTTCCCTGCCAGTCTCCTTTCTTCTCCAGTCTCTTCTCCTTTTCTTTTCAGGAAACTTTAAAACATATTTTATATGTGTATTTATACTTACTCATGCATGTGCATGTGCGCACACACACATTTCTTCTGGGATGGCAGTGGAGAAGGAGGAAGGGATGACCAAATAAAGGCAGATGCTGAATATTTAGGAAAGTTTTTTTCCTCCTGCTCTGGACCTGAGACGCGTTGGCTGGAATGGCTATGGCGACTGTGAGAACGAAGCAGACTTGAAAAACCAAGCCACTGTTTTAATTTAAAAAAATCCTGGCACCCCTTCTGAATGGTTCAGGATATTGTGCACGGATGGTTTATGTACATAGTAAACTGATATCACCAGCTCTGTCTGGCTGTGGTATCTGCTAAAGGGTGAGTCTGATAGTGACTTTAAACCTAGTGGAAGTAGCAAGCGGTTTTGCATCCAGATCCCAGACAGCAGTGTTGCCAAGAGAGCATGTTTGTTGCAGTCTCACGTGGGCTTGAATTTGGCTAATGACTAAAGTACATCTCAGATACTACTCTCTGCTTAAAAGAGGTTTGTGGTGACACTTAACTACAGGCATTATGAAGAGTTCTTTGGGGCCTTCTAGATTTACCAGGGATGTAGCTTATGTATAGTATACACTTGATTTTTTTCTATTTTGATTCAGATGCCTGTCACACTTGGGGTATGCTTAAACTTCAGTGTTCTGGATCTAGTTGATGAATGCAGACACTGTGCCATCCTGGGGGTTCATCAGGGTCTTTGCAATTTCAGTCCAATCCTTTTATTGATGTTGTTACATAACTGAATTTACTGGGATAGACTGTGTCAAAACATACTTATGTAGGCATATTTATGTAGCCATTGCTTTGTTTTCAGATCTGTCCTTAATTTTAGTGTCCCTTTTGACCTCTTATAAATATGATCACATTTTTTCTTGAGTCATACATGAAGTATGTTGTCTTATGAAAAATTTTACAGTGTTTATAGGTAGCGAGGTTGTCTGGGACTTATATTTTGGAAGCTGAAATACTTGAGTTTCTGGAATATTTTAATGTTAGTAGAAATAATGGGTCTGGGGTATTTGAAATTGGGATGGCTTAAGATTTGTCACATGGTTTCCCCTCTTGTGAATCTTAGCTTTGGAGCATTGTAGCTGAAGGAGAATTATTTGTTTTTATAACTGTCAGCTCTTTGAAGTAATGGTCTCAGTTTACCAGTAGGATCTTTCTCACTCTTATATTTTAAAATTCCTTTTTGAGTAGGTGTGGAGAAAAGAAGGCAGCTGTTTTTTGTCCACATCATTTTTGAGTAGTGCTTTTTGCCAGATACCAGTCTATATTATCTCATTTAATTCAATAGAAATCTAGGATAGATGATCTTATTTCCATTTGTAGTTAAGAAAGCTGTCCTTGCCCAGTATCACATAGCTAGTATGTATAACACAGGTTCAACCTATTATATTCTGTGTCTGAAGATGATAATACTCTTTCACACTTGGAGTTACATATAGGTCCCAAACCTTTCTCAGAAAAAATTGTTTTCTAAAGGGAATATATAGTCATTAAAATGATTAAAAATAACTTCAGGGCTGGGGAGATAGCTCAGTTGGTAGAGTGCTCGCCTCGCAAGCACTAAGGCTCTGAGTTCAATCCCCAGCACCGCAAAAAAAAAAAAAAAAAAAATTTCAAATTCATTTTCACTGTCATCCTCTTCATTTGCTTCCTGCCTCTGATGTATAAAAAGCTGATACTGGAGAGGGGAAGAAGGCAAAACCATTTAACCACTATTTATACAGAGACTTCAAGGCCCTAAAAGATGCTTTTTTTTTTTCATTGAATTTTTTATTGGGAATAATTGCAGGTTCACATGTACTTGTACATTTTTGAATATCAGGAAGGCACTGATCTAGAGGCAGACAGATACCCTTCAAAGTGCAGTGTGGGAGGAGACAATATAAGGGTCTCTTGAGACCCCACTTTACTTTACAGCTTTTGGCTACCTTTGGGATGCACTTTTGTCAAATACTCAGAAGTGCTGTGTGCAAGAGGCACCCAATTTGCAGTTCCAAATTCAGTCTGCACCCTAAATCTTGCTGATTTGCTTGAGCAGAGACAGCATTCAGAATGTGGGGTACAGTTTAGGGGTAGAGACTGTAGTAGACTCTGAAAAAAAAAGTTGGAATTGACCAGGGTGAGTCAGCCAAATGTCTTTGGTTGGGATTACTCTGAATATGCTTTTTTTTTTTTTTTTTTTCAAAAATTTTTTTAGTTGTAGATGGACACAATACCGTTTTAAAATTTATTTTTATGTGGTGCTGAGGCTCAAACCCAGTGTCTCACGCATACTAGGCAAGTGCTTTACCTCTGAACTACAACCCCCACCCACTCTGAAGACTCTTTACATTGTTTTTTCTTAATGCTTAGCATGACTTATAACAATTTATTTACCCTGGTGTAATTTTTTCCACATGACTAAACTTCATCCAGGCAGACTATGTCTATTTTGCATATTGTGTTTTTGTGATGGGTTTATTAGGTCCTATCCAAACTTTTATCAGTTATTTGGGTCTCAGGATTGAGTTTGAAAATTTTCTTGAAACAATAGTTTTAATTCTGTAGACTTTTATTTTCTTCTTTACTACATTAGGTTGAGGTCTTCTCTTAAGTTCCTCCGATGGATTCTTGGTTTATTTCAGAAAATATGCTTAAGTCCTGGAAGTTCAAGCTGTTGAATCATCTGGTTCATCTTAACCTCTGAAATTAGCATACTTGTTATTTCCCCACTGTTGTGCTTCTTAGAAGAGGCGCACAATTCTGTTTTGAGGCTGATTGTAAAATAAGAAAATAAAGAAAACTCAGTGACTGCTTTAGACATTCTCTAATCCTTTAAATTGGTTTAGTGACTTTTCTTTAACCCCTTTCAACTTTTTATTTTTAATTGACTTTCCCTAAATTGTCTTTTATAAAAAGGGATCACATATATATTGATCTCCTTAACTCACTGGGACCTTTTCTTAAGCTTGACTTTTTAAAAAAACAGACCTTTCTCCCTAAGACCAGGAAGAAAAGGGGTAAGCAATTATGGACAAGAAAATGGGAGATCATTTAGGAAAAAATGTGGTTTGTGTGGGTGTATGAAAGCATATGTGTATACATATACATGTTTTCCCTTCCCTTCTATCTTCTAGCTTGCATGACCTAGATTTTTTATTGGGAAAAATTGCACAATTTCTGAATTCTGTTATTTCTTTTTAGTTGGGCTAGAAAATAATGGATTTGTAACTTACCTTTTTAAGATCTTTCTTGTATTCTTAAAAGTGCGAAGTGATATGGTGTTTAGATGGGCATATTGAAGATGCAGTAGCAGTAATGCCTTTGCCCTGGTTTTTTGTTGAAGTAGAAATTTACTTGCATAACTGAGAATGGTGGAGGGTTATATATTATTTGGGGTCTCTAATGTCAGAATCTTTAGTTTTACTTAAATGCTCAATACAACTAATATTTGAGTGTCATGCTCTCAGCAAAGGTTAATGTACTGCTTTTCACTCCTATAATGAAATACTTGAGGCTGGATACTAATAAAGAAAGCAGGTTTATTTAGTTCATTTTTATGGAGGCTGAAAGTCCAAACAGCATAGCACTGACTGGCAAGGACCCCCTTGACTCCATCACTTCTTGGTGGATGGCACTATGCTGGTGGGAACGCGTGTGGAAAGAAAGATTCCATCTAAACAAGGCCAGATACTGATTCAGAAGATGAGCTTACTCTTGTACCAGTTTACCCTTGAGGGAACCATCTCAGGGTCTCATGAGAACTACCTTCATCCCCTCTACAGGTATACCCCCAGTGACCTACTGACCTTCCGCTAGGCCCTCAGCACTACCTCACTGAGGATACACACTCGAACCTTATCCAAACCATGCAGCGGATATTCTCTTAGGTTAGGGAGCATCTCAACCATCACCTTCTTTGTCATCTAACACAGTCCTGGCACATAACAGGTACTTGGTACAAGTTTGGTTAATTTAATTTAGTGTTGATCTTGCTTACTCACAGATTGAGCTGTTTGACCTGTTTGGGAAGCTTCACAATGTGCCTGAGAATCTTAAAAATATACATTGAAGTGCTCCATTATTAAAGTTTCTAGAAGAAACAGAGGAAAATATAGTAATGACATTCTTGCTTGAACAGGACACAACCACTAACTATAAAGGAAAAAATGGTAAACTGCTTACATCAAATTTAGGAATGTCTGCCTATTAAGAGATGGTATCAAGAATGTAAAAAGACAAACCATAGAGCAGGAGAGTACACTTACAATATACAAATCTGATTGGTATTCAGAATATGTAACTGCTACAAATCAGTATATAAAAGAAATCCTATAAGTCAAAATTTTGAACAACCCAGTTGTAAAATGGACAAAAAACCTGAGTAGATCCTTTACAAGAGGTGATGTCCAGGTGCACAAAAAAGTGCTTACCATCATTGATCATTAGAGTAATGCAGGTGACTACAGTGAGATGATATGCTAACTCCAGAATGACTGAAATGAAAAGGCAGTCATTACCAAGCACTGACTAGGGTATTCGACAGTCAGAACCCTCATGCACTGCTGAGTTGGTGTCGGGGAAAGTAAATTGGTACAACTTTGGAAAACTGGTAGCACCTACCAAAGCTCACCAGGAGTGTACCATGAAACTAGCAATTCCACTCCTAGCTGTCCCCAACAGAATTGTGTACGTGTTCCCCAAAAGTTGCAAATAAGAATGTGTACAGCAGCGGCACTGGGTTGTGGCTCAGTGGTAGAGCACTTGCCTAGAACGTGTGAGGTACTGGGTTCCATCCCCAGGACCACATAGAAAAACTAAACAAACAAAATAAAGGTACTGTGTCCATCTACAACTAAATATATATAAGAATATATACAGCAACTTTTTGTAACAGTCCCAAGCTAGAAATAGCACAAATGCCTTCCAGCATTTCTGAGATGACTTTCAGTAAATCAAGATAATATACAAAATATAATACCCTAAATAAATGGATCAGTTTCACAAGTATAATGTGTGTGGAAAAGCCAGTACAAGAGAATACTTAATATGTTATTCTATTATATAAAGTTAGTTGAAAAGCAGTCAGAGTGAATCTGTCGAAGTAATCGGGTGCAGGCTGGTGGGAGTGACCTTGCAAGGTGCGGTCTGAGATTCCGGAGTGCTGGTTATGCTCTGTTTTTGACCTCAGTGTGCTGGTTATTTAGGTTGACTCACTTAGTGAGAATTCCTTGAATTCTCAGTCAACTTATGATTGTTGCCCATTTCTATATGTAACTGCTTTATTAAAAGTTTCCTTAAAACATTCTTTTGTTCTTTAACTGCTACACTTGATAAATGGCCTCCCGCACCCTGACACATGTACTTTGTCAAGTTGTTAGGATGTGTGTGCACATACTTGTGTGTGTGTGTGTGTGTGTATTGGGGTGTGGTAGGGAGGTAGAGTGCTTTTTAAAAATTAATATAAATTTGCTTGTCAAATATTCAAATACTAACAGGACTCCCCCCCGCCCCATACTGGGGATTTAACACAGGAGTGCTATACTGAGCTAAATCCCTTGTCAATTTATTTATTATTTTTGAGACAGGATCTGACTAAGTTGCTGACAGTGGCCTTGAACTTGTGATCCTCCTGTCTCAGCCTCCTGAGTAGCTGGGATTACAGGTGTGTGTCACAGTGCCTGACTTTAACATAACCACAATTTTCAACAACCATAGGAAAAGAGAGTTGAGGAATAAATTTCCTTGATTGCTTTTTATACTAAATCTCTGAGAACAATAACAAAAGATTGACTGTACCTCACAGGGCTGCAGATCTTGATTTTGTTCTCCAGGAACATCTTCATTGAGCCTTTTTAGCCCCTTGAGCCTTCATTTTCAGAATATACCTCATTTCAGCTCTTATCATGGAGATTATAAAGAGGAGAAATCTCCACATGGTATTAAAATTTTTTGATTCTTTATGGAAGTTTAACTCAAATTTTAAAGCAGTTTAGGGAAATCGAATCTGATGATGGAAAAAATCTAAAAGATGTTGCCTTGCCTTTTCATCAAGCAGTTGTTTTTCAATTTGCAGCCTAACCTTTGTAAAGTACTTGAAAATGCTTTAGAAAAAAAAAAAAAAAAAAGAAAATGCTTTAGGTCTGCCATGTTCTTATGACCATACCTTTGTAGATCTTCATTCTCTCTGCCTCCCTCCCCCCATGCCCTTACCTTCCTCATTTCCTTAGTCATTCCTTGTTCATTCTCCGTGCCCTTTGCAGAGTTAGCCATTCGTCTTGGTCACTCTCTCCACACTCTTATCTTTGCTGTGCTGTGTATCACATAGCTGTACTTGTGTGTGCTAACCTTTAGAGACTGTCAGCTAGCTGGTAGGTGTTCAATAAATATTGAAAGGTTGTATGAATGATTGGGTATTATTTTCTGAAAAACAAACAGTAGCCATTTTCTAAAGAATAAAAACATAATATTTGACATAAGTAGAACATGCTTTAGATTTTTTTCCAGAAGCAGTAATAAGTTACATTAATTTCTTAGTAAAAGCAAGGGTGTATGTTTACACTGCAGGGGGCATAGCAGAGAGTACAACTAATGGTTCATGTGGTATCAGACACATGACCTTGGCCTCTTTAGCATGGTCCTCTACTCAACTGATTTAATTTTAGTGGAACCCCTAGAGAAATGCTCTGGTTCTTTATGTAGAATGCAGAAATTATAAATCTAATATACAGATTCTGACTGTATTAGGATTTGTGGATTAAAACCAACAGATGAGGGGCTATGAATGTAGCACAGTGATAGAGCTTATGCTTAGCTTGTGGGAGACCCTGGTTCAATTCCCAGTAAAAAAGATAAACAACCAAACAAAAAACATAGATGAGACTGCAGAGACATTATGACATTATGACTGGACTAATATAGGCATTATGACTGATTTTTTATCTCAAGTATTATAAAATTAAATTTCTTAATGTGTTGCCTGAAGTTTTGTCATTTCACTTCAGCATGCAATTTTTCAAACTGATTTTAACTTAAAAAGATCTGAGTAGAATCATTAGTTTGTCTAGAAGTTTAGAATAATAGGATTAGAATAATAAATTAATAAGTATGGAGTGCCTGCTTAGTATTTAATACTAATAAGCAGTACATAAAAACTGTGACTTTGACCTTGATGTCAAATAACCTTAGATTTTATTGATGAGAACATCGATTTCTGGTTGTTTCTTTCTAACCCTGACTACCTATAAATGGGAGACCAAGTAAAACTGCATAGACTTTGGAGTTCTGAGCTAGAGTCATGGCTTTTTTTTTTTTTAACTAAATGATAAGTTAATGTAACCTTGATCACATTGACATCTGTGGAAGTCTTTGTTTTCAAAGTGGAGATAAGAATATGTACAAGTTGCTATTTTTAGTTTTGAGAAATTTGACAACCTATATAAAACCTCTGACAGGGCTGGGGAGATAGCTCAGTTGGTAGAGTGCTTGCCTTCCAAGCACAAGGCCTTGGGTTCAATCCCCAGCACCGCCAAAACAAAAACAAACAAAAAATCTTGACACACAACAAATGCCCTTCATATGTGTCTCAATGAAAGAGTTGATGAATAGAACTTTAATTAAGACAGCAACCAGTCCAGACCATTGTTGATAGATTTGATAATGGTGACTACTTCAGTCTTCCCATCTAAGGTGAGGTGACTATCTCATCCTTTAGAGTAGTGCCCATTGAGGCAGCCTGTGGAGTCTTCTGACCAGTCGTGTTCACAGGAATGGTTTCGCACAAGGACTGGCTTGTTAGGAGTCAGCAAGGATTGAAATCAGGAAGCACATATCTAAGTGATAGTCTGGTCACACCCTGCCTCCCAATATGAGTGTCACTCGTTTATTGGCACAGACCGCCACCCTTTGTTTTCCAAGGCAACTGTGCAGCTTATTCTAGATGCCTGTATGTTAACTAGTGGGACATTTTAACTTTGCTAACTGCTCCAAATTGTTTACTTTCCGTCTGCAGCAGATGACTATTTCTTATCATACTAAATTATTTTTCTTTCATGTCTATATTTTTTTTTTTTTTGGGAGGTTAGTGCTTTGGAGTTGAGTCTCTGCTCTGCAAACTGAAAATACAATTTTCCTGGGTGTGTCTTATTTTTATCCATTCCCTTTCCTACTACAAGGCCCTGACCTGCTTGGAGCCTTTCCTACTTGGTCACAATTGATGCTTTGTCCTTCAAGTCATATAGGTCATAGTCACTGGTTTGATTCAGTGTTCAGCAATCAAATATGGCTCTGAGAAAGGATTACTTTCCTACAATGGGAAGTGGGCAACTGAACTGGAAAATTAAGCTCTGGCCATATTCAGACATTGTTTAGGGAAAGTGAATAGCAGTTTCATAATTAGAGTTTGGATTAATAAAAGAAAAAGTAGGGCCAGCTACAAAATTGAGTACTAGTTCATATTGACTGGTGTTTTGACATGAGTATTGCTGGATTTTGCCAGAATTGGACATCTTTGTAGGAACTGTTTATGGTTCAAGAATTTATACACATTTTGCTGGGTGTGGTGGCACATGCTTGTAATTCTGATGACTGGGGAGTCTGAAGCAAAAGGATCACAAGTTCAAAGCCAGCCTCAGCAACTTAGCGAGTCCTCTCTCAAAATAAAAAAAGGGCCAGGGATGTGGTTCAGTGGTTAAGGGCCCCTGGGTTCAAGTGATCCTTGGTACCAAAAAAAAAAAAAAAAAAAAAAAAAGCAAGCAGCACGTTTTATGATATATCTGTGATCATAAATGGATTGTTTTCTAGAAGTTCATATTCCTCCTATGAGGATTTTAAATTTCCAATTATATTCATGGGAATTTTCTTAATAATGATGTCAATTTATTCTACTTATTAGGTCCCTTTGGCTCAGGGACCTAAACTGCTTTACATTAATTTTGTCAGTAACTCTCATATCATCTCTGTGCAAAGCTACTTTTGAGTTGAGGTATGTGAGAACTTGCTCCAGTTTACATAGTAGGTCAGGCCCTGGGATGACAAATTGGACCCAGAATTTGTGGTTCCTGGTTTAGAAGTGTACGGTCTTTCTGTCTCACTTCTCTCCCATTCTTTTTCTTCCTGTAATGGAAGAAATCAGATCACGCAAATAGCAAGAAAATTTGGTCTTCTAAGAGGGGAGACGGTTTTGCCTTTAGGCATGGCATTCCTGCTCCTTGACTCTGGATGGAAAGAAGCAGGAGAAGGCTCAACCGTTTTTGTATACTTTTCTTTTTGTGTATTCATTCTCCCTTTCTATCTGCGCCCCCCCCCCCCCCTTAGGAGGAGGTGAGTGTGAATTTTCTCTGTGCCAAGCTTATATGTGGGGCAGGCAGTCCAGTTGTTTTTAAGGCAGTCGCCCCTTATCTTTTCAAGGGGGGGGGCAAAGAGAAGGAGGTAAAGCAGCCACTTTGGGGTGGGGTTGAATGAACAGAGAGTGTAGGAAGGAGGATATTTCTCTGTGTTTTCTTAGTCATAGGACTCTGAATCCCAAGTAGCTAAATTTAGCCCAGGTTCCTGTTGAAAGCATCATTTTTTTTGGGGGGGGGCAGGCACTGGGGGGAGAACGGAAAACCTTTTTGTGTATCCTGCTCCATGAAGCCAATAGGGAAGCAGGAGGAGGTGAGGTTGCCATGGAGATAGTAGCTGTGTGCAAGGGGAGAGCAGCAGGGTTTAGAATTCCAGGAAGGAAGAGAGAGTGATGTCATCAGATTCCATGGACCAGCCCAGGAACCCCTGTGAGGTTGGTGGGGAGTTGGGTGTGTGTGGGGGGTGGCGGAGTGGGAGTTTGTGCAGGGGAACTGTGGCTTCAGTAAGGTGTGGGGAGTCCAGTTCAAGCAGAGAGGTTGGTTATATGAATTGTGCTGATCTGCATTAATGCCTGATTTAAAAAAAAATCTGTAAATCATTCTGAATTTGCAAAATATTTTCTTTGTTGAAAAAGGATGTATTTATTTAACAAAGGAGCACATCAGATGTAATAATGTGCTTTCTTCTTGTACCTATATCCCTGTAGTATTTGTGTGTGCCTTTATCCCTTGTATGTGAGGGTATTTTTGTGCATAATTTGGGATATATAGTTGCCTTTGTATGATGCCATTTATGGTACTTCATGCAGTTAAATGCTTCATTAATGTCTGATTATGCTATTTATTTTCATATGGATGATGTGTGTAAGCAGAACACCTTTTATAAAAAGAAAACTAAAGAAAAAGCAGCTGCTTTTGTAGCAGCAAAGAATACTGAGTAACTGAGTATATGTATGTTTGTATTAATTGTGAAGGGCAAATGTGTTCTTTAGGTATGACTAAAAGGCTGACTTACAAAAAAAAAAAAGAACCTGTGCATTCAAATAACTATTGCCCTTCAAAATAGTCACCTTGGCTCTGGTGATATAACCATTGCGCAAAACATAAAGAACTCTAATTTGGAATCGGCTTCAGAGATATCTGAGTAATGGGGAAAACATTTTCAATACCTAACATTAATTTTTTTTTTCATTAAAAAAATGCCTAACTTGATCAGGCACTAGGTTTCTTTGAATTAGATTTTTCTGATTTTGTGGTTTTGTCAGAAAATCAAGCCTTTGCTCAAATGCTGAGGGAAGATATTTAAAGTCTTAGGTTTAGGTTTGAGGGCATTTCACTTTCAGATCAAGAGCTCTTGGGTTATATAGTTTAGCAGTGATATTTTGAACAATGGTAGCATTTGAGGAATAAGAGTGTAGCCATCCCAGTGCGACATCTTCTGAGGTGACCCATTTGTATTTATTTGTGCAAGTGTGCCTGTTAAAATCTGTGGCGTTAGCATTGGGCAATATGGGAAGCTGTGGTAGGTGGTGTGTCTGAGAGCAGTGACTCTCTGGCATCAGATGGTTCAAGTTTAACCCCCTGTTATGCCACTCACTAGTTGACCTTGGACAAGCAATGTCTCTGGTGCATTGGTTTCCTTATAGATAAAATGGGAATGATAGTGCTGTATTGGCTTTACAGTATAGCTTGAGGATTCAGTAAGCTATTACATAAAACATTTTACACTTGATGTGTTCTTAATAAGTGCTCACTGATTATTATGACTAATAATTGTTTATCTCTTGCAATTGCAGAATTATGAGATAGAAGGTGCCTGGAAATAGTCTAGTGGTTCCAGGTCTGAATTAGGCCCAGTCCAGGCTTTGTTCCAGATATCATGGAATCCAGGAGAGGAGGGACTCAGGAATCTATAGTTTTTACATTAAATCATCTGAGATGATTCAAATGATCAGTTAGGATTGAGAACTCCATATAATCTGTTTGGAGGATGGCCCAAGCCCCAGAAGCTTCATCATCTCCTGGGAGATGCAAGAATCTCAGATGCCACCCAGACATCTGAGGTGAATCTGAGTCAGAATCTGCATTTTAACATGGTACCAGTGACCTGTCTTTATATATAAGAAGTATAAGAACCACTGTTTTCTTCTATCATTGGAAATAATGGGGTGATAACTATAGTCTAAGGACAAGTTTTCTCAATTATTTCCATTACTGGAGAGAAGCCGTCTGGCTAAACTAGTACGTAGTTGAGTATGTACTCAGCTTCCCTACTCTTAGGCCTAGGGATAAAGGCTTTTCTGGACTAAGTCACTGTGTACCATGTAATGGAAAGAACAGAGTTACAATTGTGGCTCTGACTCTACCATTTACGGGCTGTTTGGCCTTGGTCCAGTTAACTTCTCTGAGTCTTACTCTTTCTGCTTGGTTAGTGGAGAAGAGTCCCAGATCACAACATAATGTATCTAAAGTATCTAGCACATTGCAGTGTCTCCATAAGTTAGTGCCTTTTGCTTCTCCTCTCCTTCAGCCTTCATTGGTAAACCTCTGTGGTAGCTCTGTTCATTCAGACAGGGCCACTGCTTAAGTTCCAATATATCCCATCTCTGTAGGCTCCTTGCCTCTTACCCATCTCTCAGCGTCTTAGGTACTTAATTGTACTCAAAGAAAACTGTATTGTTTCCTCTATCTCCCTTTCCCTGCAAAATACCTTTCATTGAATGGAGATGATTACCAAAGAGGGTTAAAAGAGGAAATCAGGTGATCTGATTATTGGTAGAGGCACCTGTTTTATGAATTCCTAATCATTGACCATATGTTTAAAAAGGTGAAGTTTGTGTTTAAAACTTGGTCTCAAGGAAAAAAGAAAATCTGTAAAACTCTCAGATGGTTTTGCTTGAAGTTTTTCTTTTTCTTTTTTAAGTCTTTTAGATTGGTTCCAAGCAAGCATGAGCTTGGTACTTATCAGCAGTTTATAAGTAATGAGTTTTGTTTTCTTTTTTACCAGGGAATCAGTACAAGAAAAGGAGGTTCAGGGACTTGCTCTGGGGATGCCAGAAGTAGATGGCAGAGTTTAGGTCTGAGAATTGACAGTTGTGGCCTGTAGGGCGTTAGAGCAGGAGTATCATGTTCTTACCATAGTCATAGATTTCTAGTTGTGTTTTTATTCAGCCTTTCAGATCTTAGGAAACTGGAAGGTAAACTTAGGACTGTGAACTCAAAGCGGTATAATTAAATTGTTATAATAATGACTTTTCTCTGTGGGATAAGTACACTTTTAAGTGCCGTGTATACATTATGCCCACTCTTAACATCCTTGGAAAAATGTAAGCATAATCATATATATTTTACAGAGATGAAAAATTGAGGCCCTAACAACATGTATCCCATTTGTTTACAGTTTTATAATAAAAAAAATAAATAAAAAAAAAAAAAAAATTGAGGCCCAGAAAGATTGAGTAATATCTTAAGTTACTCTATAATAAGCACCAGAGTAGGTGTGACATCATGTTCAGTAGCAGTGTGAGTGAAGAGACTGTTATAAAAGCTAAATTGAAATAGGTGGTAGCATATAGCAATTAAAATAAAATTTATTATTTTGTTTACATTGACTTTTTGTGCAGAATTCTTAATTTAAATTTAAAGTATGATATTCAACATGTTAGCTTATCTAAAAGGGATTCTTCGAGGATTGTAGAATGATCCTCTGGAATATAGTTACTTTATACACTGAGGCAAATTAAGAGTTATCTTTTTTTAAATGCCAAAACTTGTGAAGTCTTCAGTTCAGTGAAACACCAGTTTGAATTGAATATCACAACACAAACTGATTTGTTAGAAGTTTTCAACTGGTGAATTTAGTCATACTAAGTTTTCAGGTAGTCATGTCTGCAGTTCCATTCAGATCCATATGCAGATAATTATCAATGATTGTGAAAAGTAGATTTCTTATTCTTAGATAGATCTCTAAGTTCCCGTTGGAAGAACCATAAATTTGCGATTAGAAGTCTTGGGTTTCAGGCTCTTTTTTGTTATTTACTGCCTGTGAAGCCTTGGACATGTCATTTAACCTCAATGAATCTGAACATGAGTTTCTCCTATCAGTCAAAAGGGAATATACTTGTTTCCTAATTTCTGTGGGTATTGGACTCCAGTGCTCCCTCAGATTCCAAAGTCCACTCAAGTGGCATGTATTTGTATGTAATCTATGCACGTCCTCCCATATACACTTTAAATCATATCTAGGTTAATTTATAACTTAATATAAATGCTTTGTAAATAGTTGCTTTGCCATATTGTTTAGGAAGTAATGCATGGAAAAAAGTCTGTATGTGTTCAGTACAGCCATAATTTTCCTCCTGATTTTTCATCTGCGGCCAGTTGACTCCACAGATGCTGAACTTGATATGGAGGACTAATTGTAATGTTTTCTAACAGGTTTATTATGAATAGAAAGATGTGTTTGACACTGCAAACACATCTTTTCTGTGTTCTGCCTCTTCCTAACTCTGCAACTGTAGGGAAGACATTTAAAATCTTATGCTACTTGGCTTTCTCATCCGTAAGGTGAACCTGTGTATGAGTGTGGTACAGGGTAAGGAGGGTGCGTGGCAAATAGTTGTAGTAGAATTGCTGATTTGCGTGGTCCTCTCAGTCTGTGACCCTCTGCTTGTCAGATCTGCTTATGTTTTACACATGGTAAAGTTTTACATACAAGTAAGGCATTGTTTCTCATTGGCATTACTGCTCTTTAGCAGGGCTACCCCATTAAGGAACAGGCCCTGTGAAAGTCTCTTCACATATGTTACCTCAGTCCTTGCAAAAACCCTATGAGGTGTAGGTACTATTCTCATTTAAAAGGTGAAGAATTTGAGGCTGAGAGATGAATTAACTTTCCAGAGTCATGGAGCTAATACGTTGCCAGAGGCAAATTTCAGTTTGCTGTGAGTGTAAGGACTGTATTCCCCCCTCCCCCCATCCTTCACTGTACAAGGAACTGTGACATGCCAAACTAGGCCATGGGCCTGTTAAGCCACAAACTGTCTGTACTAAAATAAGGTAATAATGATCCAGTTATTATATGTTTTTTACCACCGCACACCTGTAGTTAAAGGGAAGAAACTGGTTTTACTTTTGAATGCTTCTTGGCATAGCAATAAAAATGATTACCAATATTAATTCTCTATCCTAGATTATGCATCTTTTTAATATTTTGTATGACAAAACAAATGCACTTAAAGCACTCTTGCTGCATCCTGAGGAGGATGTCACCTCAAGGAGAAATGCTTTTGTGATCATTGGAGTTGCCAGCTGAAATAGCCACTTTTTTCATGAATGCCATGTTTTATTTGAAAGAATAACTGACAGACTGATTATTCAGACTTGAATATTTGGCAGACTCTTTATTAAAATGAATGAAATGAGCCTGTAATGTCAGGGAGAACAGTGACAATATTTGTTTCCAATGATAAAATTTGAGTTTTTAAACAAAAATTAGATTTTTGGAAGACATGTATCCTGGACTACGAACTTGATAGTTCCAGCACTTGAAGACTTTTCTGATGAGATTGATGGTCATATTGGTGAATGTGACCTTTTTGATATTAAATAATGAAATGTGTCATTGTTTAGAAGATCTTTTACTGAATCTGTATTTCATTCTATTTTGTGTTTTAAGGCAAGGTCTTGCTACATTGCCCATGCTGACCTTTATCTTCTGAGCTCAAGTGATCCTCCTGCCTTAGTGTACAGTCATGCACTACTTTACCTCATGAATCTATATTGTATACCTGAGCAGTATTTAATGTTATTAAATCATGCTTAGGCAAAAAATCCAGGAAAGGACATGACAGACCAATAGACTTTAATATGACAGAGTCTGGAAAAATTTACTGATGTGATTTTAGGTGCCATATTACAACTAACCTTTCAGAAACTGTCACTTTTCAAGTTTTTGTTAAGAAAAGAAGAAAGCCAAAGGTGGATGAAGAAAATTATTAAAACTCCCTCCTTTTCCAAATGTGTATCAGTGGGATGGCAGATCTTCATGTAATTCAAGCAGAGTAACACATTGAAACAAACTGAATGGAGAAGCAGGTATGAGCATCAGCTGTCTTCTAAATTGGATATTAAAGGCACAGTCACGTGCTGCTTGATGGCATTTCAGTCAATGATGGATGTACCACATAGACTAGGTGTGTGGTCAGCAGAACCATCTAGGTGTGTGTATACTTTATGATGTTCTTCCAAACAGTGGAGGGCCATTAGCACTGGAGTGACCATGAGTGGGGTTTTGGGTAGTTAACCCTGGCCCTGGTAAGAAAACTGTGAGGAGGTAGAGGGAAGCTTCTGGAGCAGCGAGACTGTCGTTACAGTAATTTAGGCAAGAAACGACCCCGGCCTAAATTAAGGTAGCTGCTTTTGCTATAGATAATAAGATATTTAAGCTGAAGAATATGATAATATAGTAATATTCCTGCTGTGTAACATTCACTGTGTATTTTTAATATGCTGAGTACTGTGTTAAGGACTGTATGTGTATTATCTCATTTAATATTCATATTATCCTGGAGGTAGGTACTGGTATTATCTCTGCTTTTTGATACGTAAGTGAAAATAATACAAGTTCATTTTTGAAAGATTGTTGAAAATACAGATAGGAACCCACCCAGCCCCCAAATATAAAAACAAGCTTATCAGTCATCAAGGAATAGAATTACCGTAAACAATTTGGGATAAATCCTTTCAGACTTGAAAAGGGATGCATATGTGTTGTATGGGAAATGCTGAATGGAGGCTTCGCGCTGTTTTTTCTTTGAAAGATGGGCTACTTGAAAGATTTGAGCTTTAGGGAGATCGACGAAATAGGCAAATGTCTACTTAAAATATTAATTTGGTTATATATTCTTATTAAACATTACATCCATACAAAAAGAGGTAAATTTAGAAACATTTTACCTTTTGGTGTTTGGAAGAAAGGTTGATGTACTCTATTGCACCAGGATCTGTAAAATTTCTTGGACTCATTTTGAATCTTCAGTTTTCTAGGACAAATGTTGAGATATAGAACATTTTTGAATCAGTATCTGTTGTAGTCACTGATGATTTTATCCCAACCTGCAATTGTCATTCAGATAATATTAGTAAGGTTAGTTTTCTTCATTTGTGCCATTTGTATACTGCATTGCTTTTCCAAAAGTTTTTGAGATGACATTCATGTAACAGAATTAACCTTTTTAAAGTGAACAATTTGGTATCATCTGATGCATTCATAGTGTAGTCCAAACATTTTTTATCACCCTCAAGAGAACCCCCAAACCCATTGGTTAATCACCCTCTATTTCCCCTTCACTCTAGCCCTTGACGATTACTAGTCTGCTTTGTTTCTATGAATTAACTTGTTGAGGATATTCCATATACATGGAGTCATCTTCTGGGTGTCTTTTGGTCTGACTTCTTTTACTTACTGCAGTGTACTGGTATATGCTGCAGCATGGACAGACTTTGAAAACCTTTTTATAACTGAATAATATTCCTTTCTGTGTGTGAAGAATAAACCACAATTTGTTTCTGTATCTATCTGTTGGTAGACATTTGGGTTGTTTTTACCTTTCAGCCATTGTGAATAGTGCTGCTGTGAGTGTGTGTACAGGTTTTGAGTTCCCACTCTTCTGGTCTTTTGGGTATGTATCTAGGAGTAAAACTGCTGGGTCATGTGGTAGCTCTTTATTTAATGTTTTGAGGAACTGCCAAACTGTTTTCCATAGCAGCTGCTCAATTTTACCTTTCTACCAGCAATGTACAAGGGTTTGTCAATTTATTTTTAATGAGGAACACAATAAGATGGGGAAGGTAGAGAGAAAATATGTGTGGCCTTTGAGTTTATTAGAGCCTCTGTATCTCAGATTTTGCCTGATGGACTTATTAAATATTTATTTAGCATCACTTCAGCTCCAAGAATGAAATTTAGCTCAGGGAAATGTATCTAATCTATTTTAAGTGGTGAACAGACTAAGAAGTGAAGATCAGAGAAGTGAAAGAAGGGAATTTAAATAGACTGTAAAGTTCCTCACGGGCAAAGGCCCTAGTCCTCTGTGTGCTCTAAGTATTTAATAAAGTACTCAGCATGTCATAAGTTGTTCTGGGGGTTCCAGAGACTATCCCCATCTAGTGATTCACTAAGGCTCACAGAACTCAGTACAAAGTTGTATTTATGGCCATGCTTTGCGATGGTGAGAGGATACAGTAAGCAAAATAGCTAAGGCAGAGGGGCAGAGGCAGTGTTCAGGGGAGACCCAACTTAAGCTTCCAAGAGTTCTCTCCCATATTTAGTTCCTCTAGCAGTGAGTTTTGACAGCGTTCTTTGCCATGGAAGCTTATAGAGACTTTAAGCTGAAATGGTGGGGATGTAGGCTATTGATATAGACAGCCTACTCCTAGCACATACTAGAATTCCAGACTCTGAGTAGCAGCACAGGTGTTGACTGAAAAGCCACTCTTACCAGTTCTGAGAGTGCCCTTCCCAAATTTTAGGTTCTTAATACCTAGCCTTGTTCCTTGGCCAAGCTTGTAGGCTGCACTTTCTAGGGATAGCACTCAGTTCTGCTCTGTTCTTTTCTGTACATAGATGTTTAGTTGTTGCTAGGTACTGTGAAGGAAAATATCATAGTAGAGAGCCAGCAGGGACTTTAGCGCCAGACAGACCTGGATTTGTAATATCATGGGAAAATGGTGTAGTTCTTCTGAGCCTCAGTTTCTTTACTATAGAATGATATAGGGTACCAGTGAGAATTAAAAGTGATAATGTGCATAAAACACTAATATTTGTCCTGTATATTAAGTGACTGTTAACATTTAATTTCAGCTCACATGTGTCAGTCTTGAGTCTAGTCAGGAGGGAGAGACTACATAGTAATTTAAATAGGGAATTTAATATAAGAGATTATTTACCCTAAGAGGAGAGTGAAGCAATGAGGAATAGGCTTACAGGAAGTAAAAAGAAACCCAGAGAACAGCACATGTAATATAATTGCAGATACAACTGGGCACAGTGGCACATGCTTATAATCCCAGGGACTTGGGAGGCTGAGGCAGGAGAATCACAAGTTCAAGGGACAGCCTTAGCATCTTAGCAAGATCTTCTACTTAGTGAGACCCTGTCTCAAAATAAGACATAAAAAGGACTGGGGGTGTAACTCAGTGGTAATGTACCTGTGTTCAAAAAGAAAACTCACCAAACCCCACCAAAACCCAGATATAATATACTAATATGATTGATATATGATTAAATATAATTAATTTAACTTAATACAATTTCAGGTACCCTGAGATAAAACACCCAAAGAAGAGCTGTCTCCCTCAGCCTTCCCACCCTGACCTAGGAGCTAAGAGCTAGACCCTTTTGGAGAGGGCATGACTGAATAGTAGAGAAGAAAGTTCCTGTGACCTCATAACAGCAGAACTTGCTGGATATCTGTCTTTTAGAAGTCGCTAGAAATTCACCTTTTAGGTCACTGGGCAAGCAGTTTAAAAGAAGTTGTCTCTCCAGAGTCACTCTACCATATAACAGCTAGAAGAGAGCTGTTGGGGAAGCTGCTAGCTCTTGACTACTGTGAACTGCAGGACCTTACAGGGAAAGAAACAGTGTATTCTTTAAAAGGGTGCTGCTGAGTAAGCACTCTGGAACCTGGAAGCAAAACCTTTCTTCCTACACTCCTGTGCCCTCTACTGACATTCATACTGGCAACGGAGAAATATTTAAAGGGCCCAGGTCCATTTTAACAGAGCAGGCAAAAAGGGTAATTTGGAGCTGAAAGTCAACTGATAACCAGCAGATGTGTGAAATGAATATTTAATTCCAGATTCTCAGAAACCAGGAAAAAAAGCGATAAAATGGATGGAGATATAAGAAACCTCAAAAATAAGACCTATTTAAAAACTTGAAGTTGGATCCTTACCTTACATCATATACAAAAGTGAATTCAAGACAGACCAAAGAGAGAATATAAGAGCTGAAATCTTAAAAGTTTTAGAAGAAAACTTACAGTTAAATCTTTATGACCTTGTATTCGACACTGGATTCTTGGATATGTCATCAAAAACACAGACAACAAAAGAAAAAAAATAGATAAATTGGAGTTTATCAAATTAAAAACTTTTATGCCCCTAAGGACACTATCAACAGAGTGAAAAAGCAACCCACAATGGAAGAAAATTTTGCAAATGCTCAGATGTTTGCTCTACTCAGGGATTAATATATGAGGTAAATAAATCCAGCAACATAATATGACATATATAATTCAATAACAGTAAAAACCAAATAGCTTAATTTAAAAATGGGCAGAAGACTTGAATAGACATTTGCACAAAAAAATTTACGCAAATGACCATTAAATACATGAAAAAATGCGTAGTGTCATTAATCATAAGAGAAAACAAATTAAAGCCACAGTGAGATAACATATGCCCATTAGGATAGCTGTTCTTAAACAGAACACTAGTGTTGGGCAAGGATGCCAAGAAGTTGGAATCCCGTGCGTTGCTGGTGGGAATAAAATTGTGTAATTGCTATGGAAAAATGATATAGTAGTTCTTCAAAAAATGAGGAGTCAGTTAGAGCAATCCCACTTCTGGGTATATACCCCAGAGTATTAAAAGTAGGGCTTAGCTGGTATTTGTATACCATGTGCTTAGCAGGTTTATTCACAGTAGGCAAAAAGTAGAAACAACCCAAGTATCATTGCATATATATGATGAATGATAAGCAAAATGTTATATTCATATACAATGGTGTATTATTAAGGCTTAAAAAGAAATTCTGACACATGCCACAATGTGGATAAATTGTGAAGATATCATGGTATGTGACATAAGCCAATCACAAAAGTATAGATGCTGTGATTCCACTCATGAAGTGTCTAGAGTAGTCAGATTTGTGGCGACACAGTAGAGCAGTGTTTGCCCGGGAGTGGAATGAGGAAGGGAGTTGGTGTTTATTGTTGAGGAAGACAGAGTTCTGCAGGTGAGTGGTAGTGTGCACAATGATGTGAGTGTACCTGATGCCACAGAGTGTATACTTAAAAACGGCAAAAATGGTAAATTTCATTAAAAAAAAAAAAAAAAGAACCTGCTGAAGAACATTTATAGTAGGTTGAGTATCCCTTATCTAAAATGTCCCTTACCAAAAGTATTTTGGACTTGATATTTCCTTTTGTAATTTGGACTATTTGCATATATATAACAAGATATCTTGGGAATAGGACCCAAGTCTAAATGTGAAGATCATTTATGTCTCAGGTATGCCTTATACACATAGCCTGGAGGTAATTTAGTATAATATTTTTAATAATTTTGTGCATGAAACAGTGGTCCATTGTTTGGAACTTTCCATTTGTGGCATTATGTTGTGCTAAAAAAAAAAAAAAGTTGAATTTAGAGCATTTTGATTTTTGGATTAGGGATATAGTATGATCTTAAACCTTAAATGGAAGGGGTAAATTAAGGGTGAATTTTATTTCTTATTTATCTATTTTATGACTATCATTATTGAATTTTAATTAAGATAACAAAAGCAAGAACAGAATGGATTTGTACAGGAAATTTAAAAACAGCATTGAGGCAGTCACGGTGGTGCATGCATGCTTGTAATCTCAGCAACTCAGGAGGCTGAGACAGGAGGATCACAAGTTTGAGACCAGCCTCAGCAAATTAGCGAGGCCCTTAGCAACTTAGTGAGACTCTGTCTCAAAACATAAAAAGGAATAGGGATGGGACTCAGTGTTAAAGCAACCCTGGGTTAAGACCCCAGTACAAAAAAACCATCCCCAGGTGGGGAGGGAAGAACGGAAGTTCAGTGGATTAGACAAAGGGGAATGAAGGGAAGGGGGGAGGGGTATGGGAATTGGAAAAACTGTGGAATGAATTGGACATAACTTCCCTGTGTTCATATAAGAATACACCACCAGTGAAACTGCATATCTACATCACGTACATCCATCCATGAGAATGGGATCCTAATTAGAGTAAGTTATACTCCATGTATGTTAAAATATACTCTACTGTCATGTATATCTAAAAAGAACAAATAAAAAATATTAGCAGCAATAAAGTTAAAAAAAAAATCCACTCCCAAGACAGAAAGTATTAGCCACGCAGGGATTGATTCCTGAAGAGTGGACTGCAAACTGTATGAAGTGTGTATATGTTACAAAAGGCAGAGTTGCTATGGTTACCCTAGTGATATTCTCTTTCTGTCCTCAAATACTAGAATTGATTTACATCTTGTTGTTGTTGTTGTTTGTTTGTTTGTTTTGTTTTTTAAATTTTTAACACAGCTTTGTTGTTTTGAACTTTTGAACTCAGGCTATCCTCCCGTCTCAGCCTTCAAATAACTGGGGCTTTGGGCATGTTCCAGCGTGCTTGGCTTTAATATCAGTAATTTTTAATCCAGTGTTTGAGCATCTTTAATAGGGTTAGTTGGCCATTTGGCACATATTCCTAAGTAACTGATATTGGAGTAAGCTAAGAAAAAATAAGGATGGCTAGTTGGAAATGTGCTTTGTTGTAGGATTTAGACCCATAGACTTTATAATTTCTTAAGTCATTTGCAGCTAATATACAAGGGAGTGGGGAAGGAATTCTTTTTTTTTTTTTTTTAATTTGTTCTTTTTTAGATATACATGACAGTAGACTGTATTTTGATATATTATACGCACATGAAGTATAACATTCTAATTAGCAAGGAATTCTCTTTGAGCTTCTCTTGTATGTTGAATACTGTTAGGTAAGCTTCACCTGAATTATTTCATTTAACCATCAGACTTAATGAGGTGGGAATTATTGCATAGTAGAGAATTAAAATTGAGACTCAGGTTGCTTGAGCAGAATGGCTTAGTTAGAAAGTGACTCGTTCTACCCAGTGTTTGACTCTGCATCTAACTCCCGGAGGTTGGAGGTTGTGATTTCCTTACTGCATCAGGAGTGGGATTGGATGTCTGAGGCCAGTAGTTGATGTGAATGGAAAGCAAGGAGGTCTGAGTTCCAGGACCTCTTTTATGTTTGTTTAAAGAATTGAAAAGGGCACTTCTCCTAAGTCTTAGCTGCCTCACTTGTAAAGAAAGGAGTTGGATTGGTTCTCTCTTCAATCCTTGAAACTCTTATTGAAAAGAGGACATTGTAGTGTGTTCCAAAGGTGGTCTGTGAGGACCCATTAAATCCTCACGTCATGTTTCAATATTAAGCATACTGTTTATACCAGAGCATATTTTAATTAAAAAACAAAAACAAAACCCCAGGGTATTGGGACTGGGAATGGTGAGTGAAATGAAGAACTTAGGTTAGTTGCCTCCATGCGGACAGGGGTTGGGGGCCGGAGAAACTAATTTGCTGCAAACAAGATAGTAAAATAGCCTGAGGTATTGGGTTTTTTCTAACCCTGTCCCCTGTCAGGCCATGTGGTCTGAATCAGTCTTTCTTTCCATTATTAAATATGTACAAGGTAATATGAAAGTCATTTGACCAGGTAGTAAGTCACTGAAAAATCCGAGCTTGTCTGTTTGCTCAAGTTGTTTGTAGAGGACAGCATGGGTTTTTTTTTTTTTTTTTTTTTTTTCCTGTGCTAGGGATTTGAACCCAGGGCCTTGTGCTTGTGAGGCAAGCACTCTACCAATTGAGCTATATCCCCAGCCCAGGACAGCATCATTTCTTACGTTCCTTTGCTTCCTTTGACTTTCCTCACCTAAAATTGTGTAGTGGCATGAATTTATTTTTTTCTGTTTTCAGTATTCTACTTCCCCTTCTACTTTGTGAAACTGCTTTTATTTTTTAAAAAAAATATCTTTTTTAGTTGTAGAAGATAATACCTTTATTGTTATTTATTTATTTATACGTGGTGCTGAGGATCAAACCAGTGCCTCACAACATACTAGGCAAGTGCTCTACCACTGAGGTACAACCTAGCCCTGTTTTGATTTTATCTACGCAAATGAAAGACAACAGGTGTCCTTTTGGATTTGTTTTTAATTGTTTAGTTTAACTTTGTTGTGCATTTCCAGTTTTTTATACTCTGCTCCTGTTTAACTTTCACGAGTGATATTGGCCTGTAAGAAAAACTAGTGTAATAAATCTCTGATGCTCAGCCTATGATCTGTTAAGCAGGGAAAGCCAGGGAAGATTTGCAGGGTGGAGTCTTCCTGGTGCTTCATTTCAGTTAGTATTTTATTGATCTCTGCTTAGGATTTATGGCTAGCATGTTATATCACAACATAACTATAGTTGTGATATAACAGGGCTTTTTGAGCTTTGGGATTAAGTCCTCTTAGCACCCCTCTTAACCTGTATTTTAAAAGTGCTTAAGAAAATGGTATCTTTTTCCTCCTCCTATATGCAGTGTTCTGGGTAATTTTACCAGTATTCTTTGCAAATGTATTAGCTAATCATTCAGAAATAATAAGGTAATTTTCAGAAAACATTTAGAAAATAGGCTTATCTTGTAATTATTAAGAATAAGCTCCTTAATGGCAAGGGCGCTGGCACTTTGCTTGGCATAAAGCAAAACAACACAGTCCACTCTTACTGATTGAATCAAGGGTTCCTCTGCTTAAATGATTTTTCCAAACCTCTGTGCATGTGTGTGGAGCTTCTGAGGAGTCAGTGAAGAATATGAAAGTCAGGTGGTTTTCTTGTGTCACTTCTCTCATACTTACATATGTATGATCCATTGCAGTTGCTGTATTTGACAGTTACTTAGGGATCCTTGGTTTCACTTTTGCTTGTCCACTGACCAGAAGCTCCTAAACAGGTTTCATTGCTGACCTCTATAGCTACTAAGGATACCTGATATCTATGGTTGGTGGATCCATCCTCCCTCCTTCCTTCCCCCCTTACCTCCCTCCTTCGTCAAACCCAGGACCTTGGCATACTAGGTAAGCACTCTGTCAGTGAGCCTTTTATTTTGAGACAGGGTCTTGTTAAGTTGCTGAGGCTAGCCTCCATTGTGATCCTTCTGCCTCAGTTGCCTGAATATCTGGGATTACAGGTGTGTGCCACTGTGTCCAGCCAGTTCCTTTATTTTATTTTATTTATTTTTGAAATTTTTTGTGCCCTCTGTGCTTAGGCAGTCAGTTTCTAAGCCTTTCAGTCTTACTGAGCCAGTAGTGCTTGCTTATAGGTACATAACTACTAAGTTGTATCCGTCTTTGGAGTTTAGCACATATGATTTTTCTATCCCATCTGTTCTCTTAGCTTTCTTTATAATTCTGTCTTGCTTTCAGTATTAGTTATAAGTTTTACTAGACCTGCAGATCTTTGGACCATCATAAATATCAGAGCCTGGATCTGAGAAATGTTTTTTTTTTTTTTTTAAACTAGTTGTTACAAGTGGTGGAAGTACTGGGTATAGAATTGAGACCTAAGTCTGAAGGCAGCTCAGCCATTAGCATTTGGTATTTATTTGACTTTGAGCAAATCATTTAAACTTTTGGAAATTTAAGTTTTCTTGTCTGTAAAATGAGGTTGATAAAACATGTTTCATGCATTGCGAAGACTAAATGAGATTATGTAAATTTGATTTTATGTGTTATACTGAAATATTGGCAATACGCTAATATTAGCAATAAGCTGTTATGTATCATGCATTTTACATTTTGTAAAATTCAAACAATTCAGACCTTTCACAAATCCTGTATTTCTAAAAATTTTATTTTTTATTTTTAATGCATTATAGTTATACATAATAGTGGGGGTCATTTTGACATATTCATAAGTTCATGTAACAATTTTCTTCATCTCAGTCCCCAGCACATCCTCTTTCCCTTCCCTCCTCCCTCCCTTGATCCCATTCCTCTACTTTGTTGTACTTCTGTTTATTTTTTAATTGGTGCATTATAGTTATGTATAAAATTGGAATGTATTGTGATATATGTATGCATATAGCATAATGGTCAGCTTCATTTCCCAGTTCTTCCATTTTTCCCTCTCTTCCTCTCTCCCCACCTGGTACTCTACTTCATTTTACTGATCTTCCTTCTGTTTTCAAATCCTATTGTTTTTGCCTGATGTAACCAATGTTAGAAGTTAGTGTGTTTATCCTTCAGGATCTTTCCTATGCATTTCTTTACTTTTTTTTAACATACATGTAGAAATAATAATTCTTGTACTGTGATTTTGAAAAATAGCACACTGTTTTGCTGTCATTAATATGATATCATTCATAGGAATTTTTATTTTTAAAAACATACTTGAGATATTGAAATTTTATAATACTTGATAACTATTTCCTTATTAATGGAAATTGAAGTTCTTTCTAGTTTTTCACTGTTACTGACAGCACTGTACTGAAAATCTTTGTACATGCTTCTTGGAATATGTGCAAACAATTCTCTAGAGTAGATAGATGTGAAATTATGAGAAGGTATGTGCACTTAATATTTTTGTTAAATTGCTTTTCAAACTGGTGATCTCCAAATACTTGCATTCCTGTTAGATATGAAGGTACCAGTTATGCACTTTCTTGCCAGTGTGAGATATTTTCATTTTGATTTTTGCAGATCTCATGAGTGGAAAATGTATCTCAAATCTAAAAGAATGTTCACAGGCAGCATGGCTTGTGAGCACAAACAGTATAACTGGGAAGAATTTAATTATTCATTAATAGGAAAAATAGTACAGAAATAAATTTTGACATATTTATAAGAAAATACTAAACAGCAGTCAAAATTACTGGGGCATAATGGTATTCATTCATGAAGATGAGTCTCACATAGAATTGAGCAAAAAAGAAAAAAAGCAAATTACTGGAGAATATACACAATAAGACCCATGTCTATAAAATTCAGAATTATTTGCAAAATTAATGCATTTGTAAGAGATAGGTATGTACAAGGAACATAAAAAAGGAAAGTGAGTCGTTTTCTTAAAGTTACAGGCCAGTGAGAGGTGCAGGGAGTTTCTGAGGCCCAGAGAGTTATCAGTAGTCTTACCTGAGAGGCAGAAATACAGAACATAAAGCCTTGCCCAGACAGATCGGAGAGGAGATCCATTTCCTCCAACACATCTCTGTGCAATCTGTTACATCCGGCTTCGCTATTAAAGTTTTGACAACATTGACTTGTAGAAAAGTGATCTTTTTATAGTTTTCTGCATTGAAGATGTTGTGGAATATTGTTTATATGTAGGATGTTCTCTGGAAGTGATGAATAATAAGTTTTTGGAGTTTTCAGTTACTTTCTTAATCATAAATTCCTTTCTGAAAGAATCTTGAAATAATTACTGTAAAGGGATAATATAGAATGGTTTATTAGGAGGAGAATTTGGCAAAATAGAGAAAGGATGGGTCAGCAGTTTGTTTTTCCTTTTTAATATCTGTGTTATTGAGTCAGTTGCTTACTCTCTCTGACTCAGTTTCCCTAATGGTAGGAAACACATTCTTATGTATCCCTGTATTACCTCCTTCTCTTTACTACTTTTTCTTCCCCTTCCCTTTCTTCTGGAACCATGCAGCTTAGTTGTTCAATATCTGCTGGTCATCATCTCTGTCATTAGCATTGTTGGGGAATGGTATTGAAGTAAATTTATTTGTTGATTTCAGGGACCTTGTTCTTTTTTTTGTAGTCTAAGCTGTATGTATCTCCCCTTAAAAATCACGTGAACCTAGGTGAGGTGGTGCACCCATGTAATCCCAGAAACTCAGAAAGCTGAGGCAAGAGGATTTTAAGTTTGAAGCTAGCCTGGGTAGCTGAGTGAGAGACCTTGTCTCAAAACACAAAGTAAACAGGTAGAGTAGCTCAGTGGAAAAGCACCCCTGGGTTAAATCCCTAGTAACCCAATTCCTCTTGCTTCCCCAGTGTGAAAATAGCCAACATGGCTTAACTGTTATTATTTTTAAATAGGTTTAATGAGATTTAATTCAGAGATCTTTAATCTCACCTTTTAGATATATTTTTAATATTTTTAGTGTAATCATAGAGTTGTGTATATATCACCAGTGTCCAATTCTAGAATATTTCCATCATCCTCCCAAAAAACCCCCATTATCTGTTAGCAGCCACTGCTCATTTCCACCCTCTGATCTTTGGAACCACTAATCTGTTTTCTGTCACTATGAATTTGCCTAGTTGGACATTTCCTATAAATAGAATCATGTAATTTGTTGTCTTTTTGTGTCTGGCCCTTTTCACTTAGCAGGATGTTTTCAGATCATCCATGTTGTATCAGTATTCCATTCCTTTTTAACTGATAAATAGTATTCACTTATGGATGTTCTGTATTTTGTTTATCAATTGGTGGACATTTGGGTTGTTTTTGCATTTTGATTATTATGAAATAATGCTGCTATGAACTTTCATGCTCAAGGTTTTGTATGGACATATATTTTTGTTGTTCTTGGTTATATACCTTAGTGTGGAATTGCTGGGTGATATAGTAATTCTCTTTGACACTTTTGAGGTACTACCCAACTGTTTCCAAAGCAGCTGTACCATTTTACATTCCCAGCCAGCAATGTTATAAGAATTCCAATTTTTCTATATCCTCACCATGGATTGTTATTGTCAGACTTTTTGATTGTAATTTTGTGTGTGTGTGTCTCTGTGTGTGAGTGATGTGGTTTAAAATTTTTTAAAAAATAGTTGTATATATGGTTTAAAATTTTTTTCAATAGTTGTATATGGACAGAATGCCTTTATTTTATTTATTTTTATGCCGTACTAAGGATTGAACCCAGTGCCTCATATGTGCTAGGCAAATGTTCTGCCTGTGAGCTACAGCCCCAGCCCTCAATATGGTTTTGATTTGCATAATGGCTAATGGTGTTTAGCATCTTTTCATGTGCTTACTGGCCATTTGCTTATCTGTTTTGGAGAACTGCCTGTTTAAATGCTTTTTTCTCTTTTTGTGTGTGGTGCTAGAGATTGAACCCAGGACCTCACTAGGCAAGTACTCTACCATGAACTACCTTCCTAGCCCTCTTTTCTCATATTTAAGTTGAATTTTTTTATTGTTTTTTAAAAATATTTTTATTATTTGTTGATGGACCTTTTTTATTTACTTATTTATATGTGGTACTGACATTTGAACCCAGTGCCTCACACATGCTAGCCAAGTGCTCTATCCCTGAGCCACAACCTGGCCCTCTTTTTATTGTTGAGTCACAAGTGTTCTTTATATAGTCTGGGTATGCATCCTTTATGAGACATAATTTGCAAATATTTTCTCCCATTCTGTGGGTTGTCTTTTCACTTAAAGGTGTCCTTTGAAGCACAGAAGTTTTAAATTTTAATGACATCTAATTTGTCCCTTTTGCTTTGTCACTTGTGCTTTTGGTATCATATTGAAGAAACTGTTGCCTAACCAAAGGCTTAGGGTTTAAGAGTTTTATAGTTCTGGATATGATCTACTTTGAGTTAATTCTGTATATGTTGTGGGGTAGGATTTCAACTTCATTTTTTTACATGTGGATATCCAGTGGTCACAGCACCATTTGTTGAAAAGACCACTCTGTTGACTTTCTTGGCACCCTTTTGAAAAATTAGTTGACCATAACGATAAGGTTTTTTTCCTGGACTTTGAACTGTGGTCCATTGGCCCAAATGTCTGTCCTTAGGCCAGTATCACACTGTCTTTTTTGTGGTGCTGGGGATTGAACCAGGGCTTCCCACATGCTAGGCAAGTGCTCTGCTACTAAGCTACATCCCCAGTACTTTTTAATTTTTTGATGCAGGGTCTCACTAAGTTGTCCAGCCTGGTCTTGAACATGTGATCCTTCTGCCTAAGCCTGGGATTACAGTTGTGGACCACTGTGTCCATCTCATACTATCTTGAGTGTTCTAGCTTTTTAGTAAACAAAAATCAAACTATGAGTCCGTCAACATTTTTTTTCTTACTCAGGATTGTTTGGGTACTCATAATTTTTTTTAAGGCAGGTAGCTTCATAGTGTCCAAAATAGAGAATTAGGACTTGGCTTTCTTTGATTGAATCAGTGACTAAATCCCTAAGTCATTTCTGGTTCTATAACTCCATTTATTTACTTACACATTCTTTTGGTTGTCTACTATGTATAGACATTGACTCGATTTTGGGGAAACCATGATAAACACAACACAGGGACTCTGTAGTGAGTTTAAAAATTGACTCTTGGCACTCTTGTTTTTGAAGGGAGTGTAGACTTTCAACTGTCAAAGAAATGAAGATAATCCTGCCACCATTAGGTGCAAGGGTTATTCTCTTGGCATATTTAAAAGTCCTATCAGCACATATTCCTCTTAAATACTTGTTATGCTAGGAATGAAAGTACAAAGATGGGAGCAAGGATGAATGACTTTAAGAAGGTGTGTTGAACACTTTGGCAATGACAAAATCACCAGCATGTGAATATGTATCTCTTGCCTTTTCTTTGCAGCTTCCTTGAAGGCCAGGGCTTTGTTTCATTCCTCTTTCATATTTCTTCATTCCTCTAACAATGCTCAGGAAATTTCAGTATTCAGTATATGTTGATGGAATGATTGAATGGGTCAAGTAAACCATCAATTAGTGCTTGTGTTGTGTGACTTTACACTAAATTAGTGTTTGCATAGTTTTTATTGACTAGAATCCTTACCTTCAAGGATCTTGATTTAATGGTTTAATGTGAGGTTGAGACGGGCACTTAATATACCTTTAAAAATAAGATTACCATCATAAAGTAAGCTGCACAAATAACCTAAGTAAATATTGACATATATACATGCTTGAATCACTTGAGTTCATAAAATGATACAGGTTGGTAGATAAAGTCTTAAGGTAGAATTTCATCTAGATTTAAAAGAACTGAGGAAAAACAAATTGATAGGGAGGAGGTGCTAAAGTTTTGCAGGTCAAGGGGCAGTTTTCAACAGGGTGCTATTCTTCCCCTTTCTGACCAGGGGACACATGGAAATTTGTGGAAGTTTTTGATTTTTCTAGTGTGTAGGAGTGCTACTGATTTTCAGTGACTAGGGGATGGGTTCCTAAAGTCCCACGGTATGAAGTTAGAAATTGTTCTGCCCCACATCTCACTGGCACCCTGCTGGAGATAGACTGAGAAGGAAACAGATTTAGCTGCACTGGAGGAAAATAGTGTGTATGAATAGTGTTCCTAAGCAGATATTGTTTTTCTGATTTTGCTTGTGCCATTGTAGAGGCTCAGCTGGGATGGATAGATATCTTTGGGTAGGATGGAATACAGCAAAGGAACATTTAAGGAACTGAGAAAGGCATATATTTTGATAAGTTTGGGACAATTTGATTATTCTGGACATTTTGTTTGCTCTTACAGTTTGATTTTTTCCCCCTTTTCTTTTTTATAGAACGAGCCTCTAACCCCAGGTTATCATGGATTCCCAGCGCGGGACAGCCAGGTTGGTTTCTGTTGTTTGTAATGTAGATGGGTGTGTGTGCGCGAGCGCATGTGTGTTTTGTCAAAGGATGTTGTAGTAATCATTCCTGAAATTACTTATTTTAGAGGGTAACACAGCTTGTTTCAGCAGTGAATTTGCTTTTAGGGATACAAAATATATTTCTTAATTCTACAAGTATTTACAATCATGTTATTAAAATTACAGATATTATGGGAAAATAATCACTCAAGTGCAATAATGATTGCTTTTGTTTTTTTCTTCTCTCTGCTGTATAATTATTTTTTGGTGGGGGGCAGGGTACCAGGGATTGAACTCAGGGTCACTTGACCACTGAGCCACAACCCCAGCCCTGTTTTGTATTTTATTTAGAGACGGTCTCACTGAGTTGCTTGGTGCCTCGCCATTGCTGAGGCTGGCTTTGAACTCATAATCCTTCCATCTCAACCTCATGAGCTGCTGGGATTACAGGCATGTGCCACCGCACCTGGCTATATAATAATTTTTTAACCTGGTCTTCTTGCTGCCTTATAATTCTAAATGCTGGACTTGTCTTTTTATTTTCTGTCATTTAGTCTTTGTCTGCACAGATTTTTTGAGTCTTTGTAATAATCTGCAACAAAAAATTCCATTCTCTTCCTCGGGTTTGGGGGCGGAGTTTTCAGCCTTATTGTTTTAATAGAGAGAGTGGACTTTCTACTGCCTTTCTTTGTTAGATGAGGAAGAATGGAAAAAGCTGGGCACAACTGCTTCCTCTGAGGCAAGTTTGTAAAATGTCTTCCGACTCTTCTTGCTATTTGAAGTCTTGAGCAGATGAGGCCAAAACAGAGTTAAGGCAGAGGAACAAATAAGGAGGAGAAATGGTATGGCTTAAGTCAACCAGGTTCTTGGTGAATTTTATCTCCTTGCTGTTTGGAGATATTGACATTCTTGAGGAGATTTGAAAGGGTGGCTCTTTGAAATATCTTTGAATGCCTATCTGTGTTTCCTTATAGGATCGTCCAAAAACGCCACTGCTGTTAGGTTTGTGCGAAGGAACATGAATCATTATAGTGCTAAACAAAGGGATTAACACAGTTTCTCTTTCCAGAAGTTAATTGAATCTCATGAATTTCTGAAGCTAATCTTAAAATCTAGCATAATCAATAGTCACCTATTTGGAGGCCTTCTAGATTTAAGAATATTTACCCAGTTCTTACATTTTTAGTGCTAGGTTGGCATTAAACTTAACCCCAAGAAGGCTGTGAAGAAAGGGAAGAGAATACATCTTATTGTTCATCTCCCAGTGGGATTGTCACTACTGAGATTGAAGATGGAAAGCTTTAGGTGAAAAATATGGTCATTTATTCCAAGTTACGGAGAATATGGAAGTTTTGCTTGTTTGTTTTTCTTTCTGCTTTGGGTCTGTCCCAGAGCTTCTGTAAGCTGTGAAACTTATTCCTTTTGATAGTAGTTCTATATCCTGGCATATATCAGAAAAATTATTGATGCCTGGAGCTCCAGCCTCCAGAGGGTTGGACTGAGTTAGGCCTAAGATTGAGCTTAGCCATTCACATATTTAGAAACCCCTACAGGCGATTACGCTGTGAAACAGAGGCTAAGAACTGCAGTCCTAGAGACTGCTTTGAAGCAGTGACATTTCCTCTGTTTGATCCTGTGCTCTTCACTTAGGACATGTGATATATTAGTTCATGGCCAGCCTCTTAATCTAATTTACATGTAATGCAGTTGTTTCATTGTTTATAAAATTTTACTTATTTTGGAGTAAGAAAGTAAAGCAAACTGATGTAAAGTGTGGAAATAAACTTCAACTGACTTTAAAAGAATCTGAAAGGATACTAAGGCTGTGTTCTTCCTGTGGGAATTACAGATCAGTGAGGAGCTGAGCAAGAGGAGTTAATAGGAATTTGTGGAAACACAGAAAGTAGTCTCTTTGCTTGGAACTACTTTATTTTTCTTTTCTTTTGCAGCAGGGACCTCCTCCTGTAACCTGCACATTCATTACTTATGCTATCTCTGCTGTAGGCCTGTGCAGACCCTTTGCCATGGTTTAAAGCTGCTAATTTACTTTGAGGCACTTTCTGATGGTAACAAGTTTATTTTAGTTTATTTTCTTGGTCTTTATTTTGTACTCTGGATCTTTGAATTAGAGATTGTAGAGTTGTGCAAATAGGCAAATGTTGAATAGCTGCTTGTTGTATTTGATGAATACAGAATCCAAATGAGTACTGCTAATTAATGCGCCTAACCTTGTGAACTCTCACTTTGTGCTTTGAGATTTGGGAGGCATTTATCAGTGTGAAACACTGGTCACTGAACAGCCTGAGCTGGGCAGGAACAGTTGTGATCTTTACATCTCCCTAGTGTGGTCTTGGCCCACCAAATCTAGGAGTCAGGGAATGGGATGAAGGTGAATTTTAATTGGACTGTATTTGCTTTCCTTATTCTTTTGCTGTTCCTTTCTAAATAGATAAGAACCATTTTCAGACAGGATTTAAAAAAAAATCAGCATTGAATGGTGATTTTTTTAAACATTATTTTTTATAACTTTATTTGTTTTATTTATTTTTATATGGTACTGAGGATTGAACCCAGTGCCTCATGCATGCTAGGCAAGCACTCTACCACTGAGCGACGACCCCAGCCCCTTGATGGTGATTGTAAAAGATAAAAACTACAACCTTTTGATTGTTGCAAAACACTTTGATCATATTTTCTCATCTCATTCTTCCAGTTAGCTTTTGAAATAGACAAGGCAGTGTTCTCTTTGGAAGGACAAGGAAATTAAGGCACACAGAGGTAGAGTGACTTATCTAAACTGATAGTTCAAGTTAGTACCTTCTGTTTGAGGCCTGTTCCTCCCTCTTGGAGATTGACTCACCCAGGGGACATATGGTCACTTGAGAGTGTGTTTGCTGGCTCACATTATTTTTCCATTTGGGGGCTTTAGACCTCCTGAAGTTCAGTTATAAATCTGGGAGTTGACGACTACTAGATAAAAATCATTGCATGTTAAATTCGCCAGCACTAAGTGGACCAAGCGTCTCACTGTTCTAGTAACTCTTCCCTTACAAACGCCCCTAGTAACACATTTGAATTAAAAACTTGTGAAGAAAGGGAAGAAAGGCCCATCTTACACCTTGTAGAGATTTTGCTTTTTTATGCAAGGTCACCTCAGCCTTCTTTCCTGAGCGGTTAACAAGCTTTCTGGACTGGCCATCCGCTGCTTTTACAAAGCACTCCATATGCTTCTATGCCGACTGCTGTGCTCTCTCTGGAAGTGGAGGAGACAAACCTCCTTCCAGTTTTACAGAAATAGAAACCAGCTCAGAAAAGTTGTAAACATTTAAAGCCATGCAGAATTTTTAAGTTGATGTGCTTAGATTCCTAGCTGTTTCTTTGTGATTTATTTGCATGTGCTTATGCGTCTTCCCAAGTGTTGATTAAGGCTAGAATATTTTGTGGGTTGGAATTATTTTTTAAATGGAAGAACATTTGTGTGCATCAGTTTAGGACTTTTTATATAGGAAAGGTTTAGGAATAGCAGTCTGATTAGAATCGGGTTTAGTTCTGCAGAACAAACTTAATTATTTAGAATGGGCTTTTAGAAAACAGAGTGAGGGTCCTAATGTTGACTTCTTGTCACTTTGGTACTATAACTTTATATCTTTTATTATTAAGGTGACCATATGAACTTATCATTCAAGTTGGGGCACGAGTAGTTACGTTGAAACAGTCCCAGGCCAGCTGGGATATATGGAGTGAATGGTCAACCATAGCTATAATTAAAGAAATAATAGTCAGTGTTTTCTTAGCTGGTGCAATCAAGACTAGTAGGTCACAAGGATTAATCTAAACAGTTGGGAAAATAATTTAAAACTTTTATTTTAACTTAGAGCATTTTATTTTAATATCAGCAACTATGTTTACTTTTTAATAATTAGGAGGTCAAGGCCTTTTTTTATTGTAAACACATGGGATACATGTTGTTCCTCTGTACATAGAGTAAAGGCATACCATTTGTGTAATCATAAATTTACATAGGGTAATGTTGTTTGATTCATTCTGTTATTTTTTCCCTTCCCCCTCACCCCTCCCACCCCTCTTTTCCCTCTATACAGTCCTTACCCTCCCTAACCCTAACCCTAAACCTAACCCTAACCCTAACACTAACCCCTCCCACCCCCCATTAAGGGTCATCATCCACTTATCAGCGAGATCATTCTTCCTTTGGTTTTTTGAGATTGGCTTATCTCACTTAGCATGATATTCTCCAATTTCATCCATTTGCCTGCAAATGCCATAATTTTATCATTCTTTATGGTGGAGTAATATTCCATTGTATGTATATACCACAGTTTCTTCATCCATTCATCAGTTGAAGGACATCTAGGTTGGTTCCACAATCTGGCTATTGTGAATTGAGCAGCTGTGAACATTGATGTGGCTGTATCTCTGTAGTATGCTGATTTTAAGTCCTTTGGGTATAGGCCAAGGAGTGGGATAGCTGGGTCAAATGGTGGGTCCATTCCAAGCTTTCTGAGGAATCTCCATACTACTTTCCAGAGTGGCTGCACTAATTTGCAACCCCACCAGCAATGTATGAGTGTACCTTTTTCCCCATGTCCTCGCCAATACCTATTGTTGCTTGTGTTCTTGATAATCGCCATTCTAATTGGGGTTAGATGGAATCTTAGTGTAGTTTTGATTTGCATTTCTCTTATTACTAGAGACGTTGAACATTTTTTCATATATCTGTTGATTGCTTGTAGATCTTCTTCTGTGAAGTGAAGTGTCTGTTCATTTCCTTAGCCCATTTGTTGATTGGGTTATTTGTATTCTTGGTGTAGAGTTTTTTGAGTTCTTTATATATTCTGGAAATTAGTGCTCTATCTGAATTATGAGTGGCAAAGATTTTCTCCCACTCTGTAGGCTCTCTCTTCGCATTACTGATAGTTTCCTTTGCTGAGAGAAAGCTATTTAGTTTGAATCTATCCCAGTTGTTGATTCTTGCTTTTATTTCTTATGCTATGGGAGTCCTGTTAAGGAAGTCTGATCCTAGGCCGACATGTAGAAGATTTGGACCTTTTCTTCTATAAGATGCAAGGTCTCTGGTCTGATCCCAAGGTCCTTGATCCATTTTGAGTTGAGTTTTGTGCAGGGTGAGAGATAGGGGTTTAATTTCATTCTGTTGCATATGGATTTCCAGTTTTCCCAGCACCATTTGTTGAAGAGGCTATCTTTTCTCCATTGCATATTTTTGGCCCCTTTGTCTAATATGAGAGAATTGTAATTATTTGGGTTTGTGTCCGTGTCCTCTATTCTGTACCATTGATCTACCTGTCTATTTTGGTACCAATACCATAAGGCCTTTTATATGCTTATAAATGTACTGATTGAAATACTATTAGATTAAAAATCCCTTTTTTTTTTTTTTGGTGTTGGGGAATATTCTTACAAAGTATCATCTGTGAATTCTAGTGCTTTTTGTTTGCTGGTTTGTGTTTGAAAAGAGGAACAAAGCCTTAATGGCATTCAAAGCAGTCTGGGTGAAACTGTATGTTTTATATGTGCCCCTTCTTCTTCTTCTTTTTTAACTGAGAATTGAACCCAGGGGCACTTCCACTGAGCTTATCCCCAGCCTTTTTTGTATTTTTATTTTGAGACAGGGTCTCAGTAAGTTGCTTAGGGCCTTGCCAAGTTGCTGAGGCTGGCTTTGAACTTGGGATCCTCCTGCCTCATTCTCCAGAGTCACTGGAATTACCAGTGTGCACTACCACACCCAGTTTATATTTGCACCGTCTATCAAGTCTTTTGCAGTCGTCTTGCCCACTTTTGATTTGACTGAGCAAAAAATTTCAGTGTCTTGATTTATTAAGTGTTCACAAAGCATTCAAATCTGAGTTTTTTTCAAGGAAACTTTTCCATTTTGTGGATTATATGACATTCAGTTGTATAATTATAAAAGTTTACAACTTGTATAAACAGGTTGGTGAATAAACAAGTGATTCTCACTTCTCAGCTACTGGGAGAAGAGTGCTTGGGGTGGGTATGATAGAATTAGTAACTAGTTCTAGCAATAAGAACACCAGAGGCATCACTCAGCATATTTGACCTGGGAAATGGAGAATTCTATTTAACAAAGTTAGTTGACTAAAAGTACTTATACTATAATCACCTGTAGGGAGCAGTTACTTTTATTGTCAGTAACTTTGTATCTCAGTAGTGGCTACTTGGTTGAATTTTATTTAGAATCAATTTAATTTGAGGGAATGGGTGGGGAGGAGGATTAGATCAGATAAATACAAATTAGAGATACTGTAATTTGCTTTTTTTCAATTAAGAGATGTTCAGGAGTGAAATATCTGCAAAACTAAGTGTCAAAAGTAATGTTGCAGTACCCTCAATGTCATCTTTTTTTCTAGAAACTTAAAAATTATGGTGCATTACCTTGTCTAACAAACTGTATGAGAAGGAAATGTTACTGTTAACATTTGAGATGAGCATAGTACAACCTCTTGCTTAGGTTCAGGTGTTGAGTCAGCTGTGTAACTGGGGATATTAGTAAATTACAAAAATTAACATTTGAGCCTGGTGCAGTGGTGCACACGCCTGTGCTCTCAGGTACTCTGAGATTGAGGTGGAAGGAATTGAAAGTTTGAGGCCAGCCTGGGCAACATAATGAGACCCTGTCTCAAAAGAGAATAGAACAGACTAATGTTTGTAAAGCATTTTACAGAGTACTTCTGTGTATGTCTAGTGTTTAAAAAAATTTTTTTGTTGTTTTACGTGAACACAATACCTTTATTTTATTTATTTTTATGTGGTGCTAGGGATTAAACTCAGTGCCCTCACGCATGCTAGGCAAGCACTCTACCCCTGAACCACAGTTGCGGTTCATTATGTTTAGTTTTGATCTTCACAATAGCTCTACCAAATAGGTTGTGCCTTATCCTAAACTTACACATAAGAAAACCAAAGCACAAAGGTTTTTGAATGAATTTCACAATATAACAGAGGTGGTAAGTGCAGAGTTTGACTTGAACCCCAGATTTTTCAACCTCTGTCTGGGATTTCCCTCCTGTATTTTTCTATTGGTGTCTCTTTGAATACAGCTGTTGTCTTGGCTAGTGTGACAAGATGAGATGGTATGGACTCCTGAGAACATATCAGCATGAACCCAAAGGCCCCTTGAATAACTTATTTCTTATCAAGTTTTCTTCCTGTCTTGCTTGTTAAAATAGCTTCACAATTTATCTTTTTGTGTTTTAAAACATAAAAAAAAATTAATGTGTTGCCAGGCTCTTTATTGGATTTTTAAAATGCTTGTCAGTGACTCCTCAAAGATTTTTTCCTTCAATTTTCTAAAATTCTGTTTAAAGCCATTGTAGGACATGTTTTAGTTTTTCACAGAAATAACTGAGAATATCAAAGGGACTGTTTAAGTTGACAGATGCAACTGAAACAATTACAGGTTTAAATTTGGAGTGGAAACCATAACTCTTAATAGGAGAAAAAATGGTTTTTGTCTTACTAAGTATTTTCTTTCCTTTCAAGAATTTTTTCTTTCACATTTTTAGTTCTTGCTTTTATCTCTAGAATAGACTTTATTTTAGTCCAGTTTTTACAAATGCATTTTCAGGGCTTTTAGTTATTTTTCTTGGGAGCTATGGACAGTAGCATATGCGTCTTCTGTCATTCTCATTTGGTGTAGTGGCAGAGAAATGATGACTACTTTTCCTCCCTGGGGGAAAGTTGGTAGTATGGAGGACATGGTGTGGATGCTGTGCTTTTGAGCTTAAAAACTATTTCAGACCGAGTAAGAAATTACTTTATGTATTCTGACCTCACATACACACATATGGGTATATGTGTGAATATAACTTAGAATTAGTCTTACCAAATAATACTTATTCTTGCTATGTTCTCAGTATTGTAGCATTTTCCATTCAAAATTTGTTGATAGATGCCAGTAATTCCTGGACCCACTAATAGATTGTAGTCTGTAATTTTGAAAAATTAGAATAATTGCTGTCCTTAAAAATGCAGCCTTAAGAACTGGGGGTGGAGCTTAGTAGTAGAGCACGTGCTTAGTTAGCATGTGTAAGGCCCTAGGTTTGAGCCCCAGCACCAAACCCTCTCCCCACAACAAACAAACAAACAAACAGCTGGCATACACCTGTAATCCCAGCAGCTCAAGATGCTAAGACAGTTCAAAGCCAGCCTCAGCAATGGGGAGGCGCTAAGCAACTCAGTGAGTCCCTGTCTCTAAATAAAATACAAAATAGGGCTGGGGATGTGGCTCAGTGGTTGAGTACCCTGAGTTCAATCCCCAATAACCCTTCCCCCCGCAAAAAAAGAAAAATAAACAAACCCCCACAACCTCAAACCCCATGCCTTTCAGCAGTCACTCCCGTGATCCATCTAAGCCCTAACCACTCCTGTTCCTGTGCTGGAGACTTGATTAAATTGACTGGATCAAAAGTAAAATGTTACCTCTTCTGTATCTCATAATCTGTAATATTCTCTTTCTGGTCCTTTTAAAACTAGACATCTTTCTGCTTCTCTGTTAAATTATAGGAAGCATAGAGTCATTTTCTTTTCTTCCTTTTAGGTTGCGGAGGTCCTGTTTTCATCCTTTGTGCAAGGCCTTTTGCAAATGTTGCTTTTCCCCAACAGCTGTCCTCAGATGGTCTGTGAGTGTTTTAGGTCCTTCTGTGGTGTTGTCTTTACACCCTGTAGTGGATGAAGGGCCAGCAAGTGGGACAGTACCTGGTGCTCTTGTAGAACTTTCTCAGACCATGTGGTCAGTTGTAGGCTTTGGCATTGAATTTCAGATCATTTTATTCCATGAATGGTTCATAAACTTTTCATTCATAGGAAAGAGCTTTTTATTTCTTCTGTTGCTTACTGCTGTGCATCTAAATAGCATGCATATTGTATTACTTCTTGATTTATCAATTTTTGGCATTATTTTTTGGCTGTCGAATATGAGGAATTAACAATTTTATAGACTCACTCTTCTTCCATCAATGCCATTTTCACTAAATCAGTATTCATAATTGCTTTATGATTACATAATACCTTAGTAGGATGATAAATATTTCTTATAGAATATACTTTCTATATATACTTGTTTCTCAACAAATTTACTTATTCATGTATATATGAGATAAATATGTATAAATGGACACACACACACACACATACACACACACACACATATGCATATATATATTTGGCAGTTACTTTTTTAAAAGCTCTATTGAGACCCAATTTCCAGACCGTAAAATTCATCCAGGGTTGGCCTGGGTTGTAGCTCAGTGGTAGAATGCTTGCCTAGCATGTGTTGAGACCCTGAGTTTGATCTTCAGCACTATGTAAAGATAAATAAATGAAATAAAGGTATTGTGTCCATCTACAACTAAAAAAAATTTTAAAAATTTATCCAATCTAAGTGTTCTTATTCAGTGATTTTGAGTAAATTTATGGAGTTTTGCCACCTTCACTACACTGCAGTTTTTATTTCTGTCATCCCCCAAATTCTCTCGGGTTCTTTTATAGAAAGTCCCTGATCCCACTCCAGCCCTCTTCAGACAATTTCTGATGTACTTTCTGACTAAAATTTCCTCTTCCTGGACATTTCGTATTAGTGGAATCTTACGTATATATCATCTTTTGTGTCATCTTTCACTTAGCATGTTTCTGAGGCTCATCCAGGTTGTGGTATGTATCTCTATCTAGTTATTTTTTAATCACTAGGTGGTATTTTATTGAATGCAGATACCTTATTTTATCTGCTTACCAGTTTGGCTATTATGAATAATTTGTTATGAACTTTCACATTCATGTGGACGTATGTTTTTAAATTTCTTTTGGGTAGATTCCTAGGAGTGGAATTACTGAGGTTATGGTAAGTTCTTCCTTAACTTTTAAACAAACTAACTGTTTTCCAAAGTGGCTTGTTTTATCTCCCCTTTTTATTATAATAAATGTATTGTGGTTTTAATTGACATTACTCTAATGATTAACAGTGTAGGATCTATTTCATGTGCTTACTATCCTTGTTTGGTGTGATGTCTGTTCAAGTCTTTCATCCCCCCTCCCTCACCTTTGTTTGGTTTGTGTAATTGAATTTTAAGAATTCTGTATATATTCTAGATAAAAGTTCTTTGTCAGATTTATAATTGGCAAATATTTCTTGTCAAGAGATTGAATAGAATAAATCTTTTCCCTCCCCCCAATAAAAGAAAACAAAATTGTTTTCATACTTATTTGCCTAGTTTGGATAGGCTCCTAATAATTATTTTATGAAAGAAACTATGAAAACATAGCATAGCATTTGCCTGTCTCTGCTTAGGCCTGGTGGTTGCTCCAAGGAAGATTGGCAGGGCCAGAGTGGCTGTTTGCTTGGCTAATGTAGCCTTCTCCAGATCCTTAGTTGCAGACAAGTTTGGGCAAGAGAACTTGTCCTGTAGCGAAGAGAAGTTATGCTGCTTTCTGTATCCCTTCAGGGATGTGGCTTGTTAGAGGATCAGCTGGGTTCATTGGTTTTTTGTTTTTTTGTTTTTTTTTTTCCCCAAACCAAGACGCTGTAGCTTTTGTATAAGGCTATTTCATGGAAATTCCTCTGAGAACACACACACACCCTATTATACCCTTGGCTTTGAGTTTTAAATCATTTCTGCTGATGCAGGTTGTATGACTTTAGGCAAGTTTTTTCCTTTGAGTCTCCATTCCTGTATCTATGAAATAGAAATAACTACTCTGAAAGGTTGTTATAGGATTAGAAATCACATATGTAAATTTGCTGGCGTGTAATAGGGTCAGTAAATCATTTTTCTAATTTATTCTATGAAAAAAAGACCTTAGGGAAGCTTTACAAGGAAATGATTAGTGCTCACTCTCTGATTTAAGTCTGTTTTCTTATTATCCTTTCAATTCTTAGTTATTTGCTATGCAAAGTGAATTATATCTAAGATTTGATATTTCCAGCTCAGGAATATAGCCATGTCATATCTCTAAGAAAAACAGGTCTTTGTGACGGAAGTGAAATCTGTTAAGTTTATTTACCTAATTCATACATGTCTTGGCAGTATCAGTAGAAAGAGGGAGTCATTTTTGACTGTTTGGTAACTTGAACAGAATTGGGTCCAAACTAAGGCAGATGTTCAAGGTGTTCCACAATTAGATCCTAGCTTCTCCTACTGTCTCCCATGGTTGCCTCTCCACATATCTGCTCTGTGTCTCTCCACAGTTCTTTAGTTATTTCCTTGGGCAATCATTCCTTCCTAATGCCTTTAATTTGAAGTGTTTCTCCTTTTCCCAGCAGAATCCTCAGTATCTTCCAAGATCCCTGGTCACAGCTGAGGAAATGAGAACTCATTTAACATGTCTACATGAGCATCTCAATAAAGTCAGATTCAGTGAGTTTGGGAAATAATGTGAGGATTATGAGCAAAGCACTTAACTTCATTAAGACTTGATTTTCTCATTAGCAAGTCTGGATACTCTAGGGTGGTTGGAAGACTTAAACTTTAAAAATTTCCTAGGACAAGAGTGACTCATTGGTTGTGAAACTAGGTTCTACTTACCTACATTTAGCCTTCTAGGTAATCTGGAAAGTGTCTTGTTATCTCCAGGCCCGCGTTTCTTCTTTTTCCTTTAAGGGCTCTTTGAATCCAGTGGGTTTGATTTTTGTGGTTTTTGGGAGTTTTGGTATTTTTTATTTTTGTGAAAATAATGGGAGCTTTGATCTTCAGGACTCTGATGGATCTGTGGATAGATGAGTGACTCTCCCCATGTAGCTGGCTTTTATTCTCATGCCTCTTCTGTACCTGTTCCCCCCAACCCCTTGGGCCGTAGGGGACAGCTTGCATTTTATGCCAGTTTGACTTATTCCCTCAACTTGGTCTCATTTTACTTAGTGTAGTTTTTTTTTTTTTTTTTTTTTTTTTTTTAATGTGACTGTTGGTTGTCTCTTGTTTCAGTTGCTTAGTAAGTATTTTGTAAATGGATGGATCATAGTTTCACTGCTTGGCTTTTCAGTAAATTGATGTAATACTTTGTACATAGTTGATCTGCATTATAATGAAAGTTTTAATGTGGTCATCAGAAAGAATTATCTGACTAAAGATTATTAATTGCTAGAACCATTTACAAAGGAAAATTAAAGAATTTCCCTTACTAGCAATTTTCAAATTTGGGAACTCCTCTGTCTAGTGTTGCTTGGGGTGGCCAAGTAATGAGGAGGTGTACTCTGGCCCAGGTGATGAGTGCTATCAGGCAGTGGTTGGTCTTCTCACCACCAACCCTGGCTCCCATTTTGTGAGTCTTAAGGAGCCTCTATCCTTTGTTCATCTGGCAGATGATTTAGAATGAAATCAGCTAGGTAAGTGCAAGGTAAGGCAAAAGGCTTCATAGTTATTAGGCAACATTGTTGTTTCAGTAATAGATCAGCGTTTTTATTTTGACTAGAGAGGCAGGGGAATTACAACATTTAACCTAACTTGTGTTAGAAATTTGGTGCCACTAGAAAATAATTTCTGCAATTTTTGTGTACAAATTCGTTTAAATAAAAGCACAACCCTGATTTCATAGGAGTCTTATCACTGTTTTTTTCTGCTGAATACTCTAGTATTTTAAGCCTTCCATGGCCTGGCTTCAGAGTTTTCTCTTATTTCATGAAGGGTACTTTGTGTTCCAGTCATACTATGGAGCAGAGTAACATAGCTTTGGAATCATAAATGGGTTTGGAGTCTATTGTCTTTACTGAGGATATCCCCATGTTTAAATACTGTCCATTTTTAAGTCCCACTCTAAATTCTCCTTCCTCCATGAAGTCTCGTCGGACGTTCTTGCTCCGCTCTTGCCTTGGAGCAGACTCTCCACTTGGTTCACTGCGCTCCACGGCGTGTGCTTTCCACCTTCTAGTGGCACTTTGTCACTGCCTTTTAGGGCATGGTGAAAGGTTTGTTGTCCCTACAGGTTGTGAGACTAAGGACCTTGACATACTTCTTGGTATACCTTGCACAAAATAAGTGCCCTGTGGAATTTTGGTTAAGGTTAAATTACCAAGCTCATTATTAGCCTTCTTGAAATACAGAGAGTACTTGTTGAGATTTTTCCCCTGTGGACAAAGGAGGGAAAAAAAAAATCCTTAGCCAAAATTTGCTAGGTTTCATTGCCTTTGCCTTGTCAGAGTGATACAAAAAATTAATACTTAAGAAGCCAGATGTCTGATCTTCAGCAAGAGAATTCCTCTTGCAAGTTTAATGAGTTTGGTCAAGTGGATAGTAAATGTAAATCTGTCATCTTATGGAGCCATAGAAGGCCCTTAAAACACTCTTTATTGAATTAGAACTTTCCCTGTGTGTCTCCTATTATTAGGATCTTCCATTGTTCCTTTAGAGTACCTTCAGCCTGTGCAAGAATCAGAAGTATCTTGATGTCACATGGATCATAATATTATTTAAGATATACAGCTGCTTCTAGCTCTTCAGTTCTGTTTTGTTGCTTCAAGGAACTCTGATGTTGATGCTAGCAGATGAGTCTTAGCTTTAGATTGACAAGTGGCAGGGTAAGTAGTGAGCTAAAGAAGAGACCTAGCATGTGTTGAACTGTGTCAGGCCCTGTGTAAGGCCTTCAGTGAGCATTGTAAGTTTACAGGATTTCTACTGGGCATGTGCCTTGTACTTGGTCCCCCCGCCCCCCCCCCCCCCCCCTTTTGCTTGGCGTCTTTGATTTTCTTTAGTTAGCAGTGAATGTTCTTTTCTCTGTTTGTGTCCCATCACAGGCATGGTAATTCTCTATTTTAGTTCTGTAGTCCTGTATAATTTACATATCACTTTCATATCCATTCTGCTTTGATCTTGTTGAGACCCCAGTGAGTCTGTGTTCAAGGGGGCAGTGGCAGGGTTTTGATCTTCATTGACAGATGAGGAAGTTGAGATTCCTGGTTTTGTGAGAGATTGACCAAGGGTGGTAAGAAAGTATAGAATTGACTTTTGCTTTGGTGAGTGCATTGACCTTCAGACTTAGAAAAAAGGTTAAAAAAATGTTTTTTAGCTGACAGTTTTTCTTTTCATACTGTTCCATATGGTGAAAACAAGGATGATTTCATGAATCCCATAGTTCATTGCCTTATGAAGAGATTTTCCCCCCTTAGCTTCATAATGCTTTTTTTTTTTTTTTTGTAGTACTGGGGATCGAACTCAGGGCCTTGTGCTTGCAAGGCAAGCACTCTACCAGCTGAGCTATCTCCCCAGCCCCTCATAATGCTTTAAGAGGGGGAGAAAAATGTGAACACCCCTCTTAGGGAAGACGCTCAATTGGCATTGAGCACATAGGGGAGTGAGTTCCAAAATCAAGCCAGTCTAGTGACTCAGCTGGGAGGGAAACAGGCCTGTGTGGGAAGGGAAGCCTACTCACAGTTGGAGGTGTGTCTTCACATGAGCAGTTCTTAGAAACTGGCTTGAACACAAAGTGAAGGTCCGTGATGATGTGCAAGTTCCTGGATGCTAGAGGGGTGAGCTGTGTGGGCAGGCGATGCTAATAGCTCTGAGCTAGCATGGTATTGCCCAGTTGCAGTCTGAGCTCTGAGTTCAGAGAAGTGACTGACAGAGTGAACCAGAGTGACAAGGCTGCACTCTCAAAGTGTCAGTCACACTCTTGAGTTCCATGTATGTGTATTTTGAAACCCTGTAGTTGAAGTCAGTAACTCACATATGGGGAAGTCTGATAAGGTTTGAGGTAATATTTTCAAGGGGACGGGTGTTCACTCCAAGCTCTCACATGTGGGAATCTGATAAAATGCCCTGCCCTGGAAGTGGAAGTGACAGGGGAATACAAACTCCATGTAGCAAACTGTGTAAGTGCTTGGAGTTGTTTCCCAGCTATATAACCTAAATTGCATAGATACAGTTTATTAAAAAAGGTAAGTGGAGTGGTCCTAGGAGAAAAGATAGAGAAGCTTGGAGCCACCCTCTGGGTTTCCTTTTGCCTATGAGTTCCCTTGACTAACTAGGACAGTTTGAATACCACTCAAGAATGATGGAAGAACTTTGTCAAACTTGAGTTCAAATTCTAGTTTGGACCTGATATTTAATTTCTCTGAGTCTTGATTCCTCATTTGTAAAATGGGGTGCTTTCGTAGGATTGCTAAGAAATGTTAGCTAATAGACTTGTCAGAAGTCTAAGCCTCAGATTCTCTGGAGGCAAGATCAGTCTGTTGGGAGCGTAGGCCAGTTGTTCACCCTGGGCAGGGCTCGTGCTACATGGTGTGGCACTTACTCCTGAGGCCGGGCCTCCATCGGACTTACAGCTCAGCACTTTGTACTTGAACGAAGGCTTAGACATTGCATTTATCAGTATTGAGAACAGGAATGGGTACGCTGTTTTTGTCAAGTAGGGAAGAGTAAATACGTTAGCATTTTGGCAGCCGTATTCCACCTTTGTGGCAGCTCCTCAGTTCTGTCACTGTAGATGAATGCGGTCATAGACAACGTGTGAATGAGTGTGTGTGGCTGTGTTCTAACACAACTTTATTTGTGGGCACTAAATTGAATTTTCATTTATCACAAAATAGACTGTTTTTTGATTTTTCTTTTTACTCGTTAAAAATGTAAAACCCATCTTAGTTCATGGTTGATATGAGGGTTGTACAGAAACAAGTGTGGACTGGATTTGGCACACAGATCATAGATTCCACACTCCTTATTTCTTGTTGATAGCCATGTAATTTTTGACTCTTTGAAAAATAATTTTGATAGCTATTAAAGAAGTATTGCTATTAGAAAATGATTAATTTTGACAATAGTAAAAGGAAGAATCTCCCCACCCCCTGAACTATGACGTGTTCATTAGTTTCTCACCCACCCCTCTTTTTTTTAAATTGAGAAGAATCTCTTTGATTCTTTTTGAGCTACTGGGGACCGAACACAGGGCCATGCTTGCTGGGAAAGCCCTCTATTCCTGAGCTGCGCCCCAGTGGTTTCTTTTCCCTCTTATGGAAGTGGTCAAAATGTGGGGTCTTGTCTTTGGTAATGGCCAAACGAGAGAGGTTTTCTGAACAGTGGAAAGATTGTGAGTCATAAGGAAGGAAACTTGGGTTGGTCATGGAATTTGTGGCCTTCTGTGTGTTACTTTACTTCCTTGGGCCCTTTGTTTTTCTCATATAAATGTGCTCTAAAAGTTCATTCTGCCTTCAGTTGTTCTAGTTATAACAGTTTTGTTAGACAGTTTTCATCTGTAGAAATTCCCAAGGTCTTCATGGGTGGTATTTTTAATTCCAGCAGGTTTCACATTGTACTAGACACTATTCACAATAGCATTTCATTCCCCCGTGCCAATGCTAGCCGTTTCTGAAGGGACAGGCTGTTGTGACTTAAATTCCACACACCAGTACATCCAGTGCTGATCATTTCTTGCTCTGCATTACTGAACTAATTCTGTTAACCTGTTTGGAGCTAAGCTGCAGATCCCAACACACAAAGAAGGGGGCTAGGAAAGCTGCAAGAAGAAAAAATCTGTTCTGCCTATTCTGGGCTGAGAATAATTTCACAACTGTAAGTCTTTCTGCAAGTCTGAGTCACACTGCAGGACTCTTGGCTTCCTTGGGGTGGGAGGAGAAAGAGAGGGAAGGAAAGCAGGAAGTAGTTATATTGGTTTTTGTCAACAGAGGGCACCCAGAGCAAACCTAGTGCTCTGTGACATACCAGAATCTGCCCTTCTACCCTGGATGAAGAACCAAGTAACACAACAGTGTGGATTCACAGTGTCTGTCTCTTGCATTTCATTTGATCTGTGCCCAACATTTTCAGATGTTTTCTCCCGTGCTGCAATTAGAATATTCTAAATGCAATACTAATAATTGTTCTTTGCTGACCACTTTAAGTAAAAGATCAGTTTCCTCAGTGTCCTGGGGTGAATTATCCCATGTAAAGTTGGGCTTTTGGGGGAGTTTGCAGTATTAGGCTCTAGTTTAATTCAGTTTCCGGTGAGCAAGTATTCTTGAAATAGTACAACTGATCTGAAAAGGCACTTATTATTTGAGTAGCATATTGTCATAAGGTTTTGTTGTTACCTAGAGCAGTGGTCCTCAGAACGTGACTTCTGGACCAGCATCAGCACCACCTGGGAACTTATGCAAATTCATGGTCTTCCTTTCTTCCCAGACTTACTGAATTGGACACTCAGAGAATGGGGTCAGCATTTTGTTTGGGTGCACTCCAGGCAGTTCTGATGCACACTCAAATGGAGTGAGACCTACTATCAGAGAGTAAAGGAGTGGAAGAGAAAGGACACTGGTATTTACTGCAGACCACATGCCAACTACTCAGGAGTTTCATCTTTGTTTTCCAGAAGAGTAAACCAAGTTCATGTTTTACCAAACTACCCATATAGTAAGTGGTATAACAGGAGTTCAAACCCTGGTTTTTCTGACTCCAGAGCCATGCTGTGGTTTCTACTAATAAAATGCTGTGAGGCATTGTATTGTTTGAATTAATTTCCCTTTTTAGGACTGGGGTTGTGGCTCAGTGGTAAGCACTTGCCTGGTATATGAGAGGCATGGGTTTGATTCTCAGACACATATAAATGAATGAAATAAAGGTCTATCAACAACTTAAAATTTTTTAAAAAATTTCTCCTTTTAGGTTCTTAAAATATTTTAAGGTAAAAATAGAAATCATTCATCAAAGGAAATTTATAATATATAGCTGACAAAAAGAATAAAATTGTTTTCGTACATTTATCTTTCTGTTGTTTGTTATTCTAGTCTTGTTTCTGTACAGCTGTGTTTGCATATATACACTTTTAAAATCCTTAAGGATGTTAATCGTATTACACAAACTTTAGTAATAGGCATCCAGATCAGTCCAGATCTGCTGTAGATGTCTTTTCATGTCATTAGCTGTTTCTACAGCATTGTTTCATGACTGCTTAGTGTTCCATTGAAGGGTGTAAGGTTCCATCACAGTTCTTTCTAAAGTTTGTCTTAAGTTGTTTTCATTTTATGATGTGCTTTTGGGAAGACTAGAATACTGAGTGATGTGCCACTCTGTGTAAACAGTTTATCCAGAGTGGCTTAAAATATCATGATTAAGGTGATAAGTACAGATTATGTTTGAGAGAACATGGAACTAGAAAGGCAACCCTAAGCATGTTTGAAGTTAAAGTGAATCCAGAAATAGGAAAACAAATTGAAGCAAAAAAGCCAGAAATAGCAGGCATGGACTGATGACTAGTGAATGAAATGGGTTAGAATAAATAGGAAAACAATTATGACCAGATTGAAGGTGCCAATAACTTGCTTTTTATTGTTGGCCTTTTGACATGTAGGCTGACTTGCTTGCTGAATGACAGCCTGAGAAAAACTGGATACACCGTTTCTATAAAAAGCATTATAATTAATTGTGTACTTTCAGGTGCTAGGCATTAATCATTTACATAGATTTTCTTGTTTAATTTTTTTTTTAACAGTCACATGCATTAGATGCATTAGGTGGTGTTTCCCCCATTTTATAGACGTGGAAACTGAGAGTGAGGCTTAAAGTAACTTGGCCAAATGCCTTGATTAGAATCCAGATTTTTTGAAACTCCCAAACCTGTGTTTTTATTCTATCATTTATCTTCATTCCTTTCCTTGGTATGGCAGGTGATTTGCTTGTGTGTGTGTAGGAGTGATTTTACTACCTCTGATGGACAAAGGGAAACTTGATATATAAGTTTCATGATAGAGGACAGATGCTTTAAGACCAGCAACTCCTGCCAGCCCAGTTGTCATCTTGGGAAGAATGTACACCTGAGTTGGATACTGTGGTGGAGCAGAGAATGGAGTAGCAAACGGAGCAGTTGCTAGGAAGGAGTGAGGGCAGGCGAAGGAGGAACTGCTAGAAGGATCTAATCTCCCCCATTAAATTGCCTTTCCTAAAGAAGGTTGTAATCTCCTTAGGACATCTTAAAACATTTTTATTAGGGTTATAATCCACATATTACCCTATTTGCTCACTTAAAGTGTATAATTCAGAGGCTTTTAGTGTGTTCACAGGGTTGTTCAGTGATCCCATAATCAGTTTAGGACATTTTCATCACACCACATGAAACCTCATCTCCCTTAGTCATTGCTTCCCAATTCTCTTTACTTCCTACCCCCCAGACCCTGGCAACCACTGGTCCACCTTCTGTTTCACCAGGTTTGCTTGCTTAGTATGTAGTTCATGTAGATGGATGTAATACAGTGTGCTGTCCTTCGCGTCTAGTGTCTTTCCTCTAGTGTAATGGTTTCATGGTCCCTCCATGTTGTAGCAGGCACCAGGACTTCATTTTTCTGTTGCTGGATCATGTTCCGTGTACAGCGACACCATATCTGTGTGTGTGTGTGTGTGTGTGTGTGTGTGTGTGTGTGTGTGTGTGTTTTACCATTGGGAAAGCATGTTTTTATGTTAGGAAGAGAAAGTTGAAAGGAATGGAATAAATAGGAATTCTTCTTAAATTCAGCATGGGAGAAATAAGGAAATACTGTGACTGTCAGGCCCCCTTGAGAACTGCCTCTGAAGGCACAGGTAGTGGGCCTGTGGCACCTGCTGCTTCGTGGGTCATCTGTGGCAGAGAAGCAGCTCTTCTGACCTGGACGCGTGCCACATTCAGTGAGCTCACTGTTTAGACCCTGTGTGTCAACCACTGCCATTGCCCTACAATACGCTCACATGGAACTGGAGAGGCCTTTGCTGATCTAATCTGGATATGTTTCCCTCGGTTCCTGCAGCTTGGGGTCCCCAGAGAGTCCTCTTTAAAGAGCTGCCAGTTTGTTGACGGCTGGCTGTTGTAAGATTATTTTTGACCATTTGATTTGCCCAGTGCAGATTATAGCCATCTTTCAGGTCCCAATCCATTGGTCAGAAACAGTAACCATCATTCCTGTGTTTTTGGAATTCCTGCCAACTCTAAAGCCTGCATGTCTTCTTAACTGGAGTGTTTAGAGAGCTCCTTTAGCAAGCAAACCTTCTGCCCTTCCCGGTACTGGGTGACTTTGCTGTGGTCCCATCACTTCCCATTGCTTGTTTTCTTGGTTTAGTATCCAAGGATCAGGGAGTACTGACTTTCACAAAATGAAAGGTTTAGTTTGGTAAATTGTAAAACCTTTTACTTTGTACTCCAGAAATGTTTTGACTTGCCTTCCACTGTGCCTGAACTTTGTCTAGTTTAGAGAGTGAATAGTAATCACTTGTTTTAATACCTTGGCGCTTTAATGACATATTTATCCCAACACAGAGACAGAAACCCAGGCTAAAATTCAGCCTGGTCCTCAGGTCCTAAATCATCGAATATCAGCTGGATTTAGTGACATCACTCTTGTTTGTAGATGGGGAAACTGAGTTTCAGGGAGGTTTAGAGGATTTCCTGAAGTCCATAGCTGCCTTTTATTCGTACAGCTCTGCTAGTGGCACAGCTGGGGCTGTGAGATGAAGCCTTCGTTCTCAGTGCAGTGCTTTCCCCCAGTGTACTGCTGTTTCCTGATGGACATGCACAGTCATGACCAAGGAGTGGCCCAGCCCTACTCTACTGCGTTGATGCTGCAGGCTTTAGGTCTGAGAGAGAGAATGTGACGTATTGGAAGTGCAGTGATGAAAATTGTCAGTCGAGGAAGAGAGCAATAGTACGGGTTTGTGAGAGTGAAGAGCTGTGGCTCACAGAACCAATGCCCCTACCCTCATCCCCATCACTGTGTCCAGTTAGGATATTTGGTTTTGATTATGACTGTAATTCCTTGAGAGCCTCCGGTCTGTTTGCTGAAAAATACGTGTGTGGTGCACTAACCTGGCAAGCAGTCATCTTGTAGTGCCTGCCTGACAGTGTTTGGTCATGGGTGTCAGCACTGTGCCCAGTGTGGTTTCCCGGGTATAATGTGAAGAGACCACATGCCTTCTACAGTGCACATCCCCTGACCCCTCCTGTCATTCTTTGTGTATGGAACTCCAGAATGTCCCCCTCACCTTCCAGCACTCCCCTGCCCTGTGATCCTCACAGATCTATTCAGTGTGACTGTTGTTGCGGGGGTAGATTTAGGTGCAGCCTCTTCCCAATATGACGCTTACACAAAGCCAATCCCTCTTCAGTACCCCTGTCATGCCTGCCTTTCGTGGTGTCCTCCATCATGAACTTCTTCATGGGAAGAGTCCTGTCTGTCACTTTCTTCCCCATCTTTAATATCTTCATCTAGTAGTCGTTGGCGTTCTCGTGCTGCTTGCCACTCTATGGTGGCATGAGGAAGGCTCAGGAGTGCTGACAGGCCGTCACCTGGCAGTGTCATTCCTTTATAGAGGTTGTTATATAGCCCTCAGTTATGATTTATAGCAACAGCTACTATATATTGAATGCTTACTGTGCATTAAGTGTGTACGTACCCTGTCATACACACCCTCAACTCCTCATTATCTTAACGACCACTCTCCTGTAAGGGGGATGGGTAGAAGCTGTACTTCACAGGAGAGACTGAGATTTAGAGAGGCTTAAGGAGTGGAGTTCCAAAGTGGTGGAACAGGTATTTAAACCAGACCTGCCGATACCGAAGTCAGTGCTTTCCATAGCTGTGCCGAGCCTCCTTGAATACTTAATTTCTTTCTTTTTTTTAAAATTTATTTTTATTGTAAACAAATGGGATACATGTTGTTTCTGATTGTACATGGAGTAACAGCATACCATTTGTGTAATCATACATTTATATATGGTAATGAGGTTTGATTCATTCTGTTATTTTTTCCTCTCCCCCACCCCTCCCACCCCTCTTTTCCCTCTATACAGTCCCTCCTTCCTCCATTCTTGCCCCCCTCCCACCCCCCATTATGTGTCATCATCCACTTATCAGTGAGATCATTCGTCCTTTGGTTTTTTTGAGATTGGCTTATCTCACTTAGCATGATATTCTCCAATTTCATCCATTTGCCTGCAAATGCCATAATTTTATTATTCTTTATAGCTGAGTAATATTCCATTGTATATATATATATATATAGCACAATCTGGCTATTGTGAATTGAGCAGCTATGAACATTGATGTGGCTGTATCACTGTGGTATGCTGATTTTAAGTCCTTTGAGTATAGGCTGAGGAGTGGGATAGCTGGGTCAAATGGTGGGTCCATTCCAAGTTTTCTAAGGAATCTCCACACTGCTTTCCAGAGTGGCTGCACTAATTTGCAACCCCACCAGCAATGTATGAGTGTTCCTTTTTCCCCACATCCTCACCAGCACCTATTGTTGCTTGTATTCTTGATAATCGCCATTCTAATTGGGGTGAGATGGAATCTTAGGGTAGTTTTGATTTGCATTTCTCTTATTACTAGAGATGTTGAACATTTTTTCATATATCTGTTGATTGCTTGTGTATCTTCTTCTTGAAGTGTCTGATCATATCCTTAGCCCATTTGTTGATTGGGTTATTTGTATTCTTGGTGTAGAGTTTTTTGAGTTCTTTATATATTCTGGAAATTAGTGCTCTATCTGAAGTATGAGTGACAAAGATTTTCTCCCACTCTGTAGGTTCTCTTTTCACATTGCTGATAGTTTCCTTTGCTGAGAGAAAGCTTTTTAGTATGACTCTATCCCAGTTATTGATTCTTGCTTTTATTTCTTGTGCTATGGGAGTCCTGTTTGAATACTTAATTTCTGATCGTTCCTGTGTAAGACGGCTGAGTCACTGATGTTTCCTGGGATTTATAAGTGAGACATCTGTGTTAACAAAAGGCATTTAGCATAGTTCAGATTAAACTTGACTTTGGGATTATAGAGTGAGGACATAGGGAACCACTGCCACTTATTTCCTGGATCTGATGAGTTCTTGGCCCGGTGCTGAGGGATCTTTGCCCTTTGGGTCTAGAGTGGTTTCAGGTCAGTCATGGAGACTCCATGGTTCCACAGATGGGTCTTTCCAGCAACTCCAGATTGTTTAGGATGAGCCTGGGGAGGGTTTGGCTCAGTTCTGGTTCTGGGGCACTGACATGGGGCATTAAAGGTGCCCAGGCTTTAACCTCTCAGCAGGAAACTTTCTCTGCCGTTTTGGCCTCGCCCTCATGTGCATTATGGGCGTCTTTGTGGCTGTGAGAACAAAGGTAATGCAGTTTTCATGTCTCCTTGCTGTCTAGTCCTGTGGGTCTTCTGGGGCCGAATGGCTGCCTCTCATTCCTTGCACAGAACTGATTTTTGTGTGAAGCCTTGAAATGGGAGAAACTGCTGAGCAGAAAAGAGTTGTTGGGAGTAATAAGATTTTGAGGAAAGGCACCCATTCTGTACCCGCGCCTAGGGACAGAGAGCATTGCCAGGACTGAAGGCTTGCCTTGACTACTTCAGTTAAGTGGCCCTGTCCTGGATTAATAATTGGTTGACCTCCCAGTGGACTTGGCCAGGTATTGGGTTTCTCCCCATAAACCAAGCCCGCCTTTCCCCTTGTTTTGCACATGTGTGCTAACATAATTACAGAAGAGTTACATCGTGAAACAAGACCCCCCCCCCCCTTAAAGGAAAGGGCCCCTCTTAAAGAGGGTGGAGAAAAATTCAGGGGGAATGTGATTGAATAGTTCCATCTTTTCCAAAACAGCAGAGTTTGAAAAAGTGGGAGAGTAGAAGTCAGCAGGCTGGGTTCTCTTTGTAATGCCAAGAGGAAGAGTGTGGCGGAGGTTGGGATATCTAGCACCCAGGGTACAAGCAAGCATTGGGTACTTATTTTGTGCTAGAGAAACCAGCATGAGTTACTAAGAATCTTGAAGAACAAGGGTTCTCTTTTTGATGAGGGTTAGAAGTTACCGTCTTTCAAGATTGGTGTCAGGTATTTAGAAATATTTCACAAATTTAGTTGAAAATCAGAGCAGATGCTCCTGCTGTTGTTTACCCATGGGGATCCGGTGACATTCTTCTCCCTCTTTCTCTTCCCACCCCTTTGAGAGCCAACCAATCACATGGAAGAATGGATTTCAGTGCCTTTCTGGCCTCCTCCCATACAGCTCTCTGCGCCTAGTGAGGCTGAGCGTTTAACTCTTGGGTGTCTGAATCATAGGCCTGGTGACGATGCAGTGAGCCTGTTTAGTCTGTGTTGACTCTGAGTCGTCCCCAAGGGGATGTGCCTCATGAGGCAAGATGCAGTGCATCGAGCCTGAAGGAACCCATTTTCAGTCTTAATTCTGCCAGTAACCAGCAGGATAACCTTGGGAAAACTATTTTCCCTTCTTGGGCCTTGATCTCCTTTCTGCAGAATGACAGGGAAAGGAAAGGGAAAGAATGAGTGTTGATGATGTATCTCTGTGTGTGCCACCAGCATTTTGTGCATTGCTAGGACCCGAGATTTGGGGAAGAGCATTTGACCTGTATTGAAGGTCTACTCTGAAGCAGTTTGCTTTTTAATTGTCAGCTTACTAAATTCTCACAACTCAGCAGGGCAAATGCTGCTCACCCAGTTTTATAGACGAGACAAGTGAAGGCTGGAGAGGCTGTCCAACTGGCCCAAGGTCACTTAGCTGGGGAGGCCCATCTGGCTCTTCCATTCCACTGCACTGGTGAAAAAGCCCTGAAAGGCCTGCCAGCGTTTTTGCTCTAATAGTCTGAAAGCTTTAACTCCGTAACAGCTCTGAGTCCTGACCCACAGAAGGACCAGACAGCCTTGCTACTTGAGAAGCAGATGGCTTAGATATTCTTTCATCACTTGAAAGCATCAAAAAGAAGATAGCGTAGCAATCAATTTTCTCCTTCCTCCATGGAGTTTGCATCCTGTGCAGCAGCTCCATCCACCCTCACTACCCGCCTTTCCTCATGCAGATGCAGATATTTCCTTTTCTCTTTGCTTTATGTTTGTAATTGCCAGCTGAGCATCTCTTACTTAGTGGGTAGAATTTGGAGGAAGATAGCTTTTCTATGACACACATATAGCAATGTTGGATTTATCCTTACTTGTAACCTGTGTGTGTGTGTGCATACACATACATAACCTGTTATAAGCTTCCCTTTTTGAGCTTTGTTTTTTGCTTATCCTAGCTGTTCAATTTAATAGGGACACCTTGCCCACTAGAACACTTGTGTTTCTTTTTTGGTAAATTTTTCTTTTCAATTCAGAGAGCCAGGTATGGTAGTGTGTCCTTGTAGTCCCATCTACTGTGGAGACTGGCATAGGAGGATTGCTCAAGCCCAGGAGTTCAAGGCCAGCTTGGGCAACATAGCAAGACCTGTCTCCAAAAAAAGAAAAGAAAAAAAAAAGGAGGGAGAAGCACAGAGAAAATAGCTTTTTTTTAGGTGAATTCTTATCAATATTATTACCAATCTAAAAAAATACAGAAGTCATTTTCTGTCTTATTGTAGACTAGGAAAATGATAGGCAAATGTTAACAGTTGTAATATACCAATTGAGGCACTGGCCTAGGTCTTGTATTTACATTACATTTCTTATTTTCATCATAACTGCATTCATAGATAAGGAAACAGAGACTAAAGAGGGTAAAATTTTTGCTCAAGGTCATAGCTGGTGAGTTGTGATTCAGCAGTTTGATTCCAGGTCTGTTTTGCTTCTAGACCTAATTTTTTTCTTTGTTGCCATACTACTTCTGCAAAATGATCTTAAGAGTTCATTTGATCATCTGGGCCCATACCTCAGCTCTGATCACCTCACAAAACCCATATTGTTTCTTTGAAAAGAGGAAATGCTAGTTTATGTGATAAACTCCACAACTAAGAAAAAAAATTAAGGGAAGTATTTTCTGGTGTTCTAACCACTGTGCTCAGGAGCAGGACTGGGAGGCACTGGGTTCTATTCTCAGCACCGCGTATAGATAAATAAAATAAAGGTCCATTGTCAAATAAAAAGTATTAAAAACAAAAAAACCTCAGGAACACTTTACCATTGAGCTACATCCCCAGTCCCCTTTCGCTTTTATTTTTATTTTGAGACTGCATCTCACCAACTTATTGGTCTTATCATCGTCTTGCCCCAGCCTTCCAAGTTGCTGGGATTGCATGCATGTACCACCACACCCAGTTTACTGATGTTCAGTTTGAGTTACATTTACTGAAATTTAAATCTATCCCTTCTTATAAGTGAAAATGCTACAAAAGTAGTTACTCCCCATCAAATACTGTACTGTTAGGAGATTTCAGTGTGATTTAGGGTGGATAGGAAGGGGTAGAGCCTTAAAAGGATGAGTAGTATGTGGTTAGAGAAAAGCAGTAAGTGTTTTCTTGCGTTAAGGAAATGTTATTGTTTGTCCTATCACCTGGTACATCCTGCGTTCATCATTTCCCTGAGCACCTGAGAATGACGATCGGAATCTAGTACTTAAGCCGGGTATAGTGGTACACACCTGCAGTCTCAGCGGCTCAGCTGAAAGCAGGGGGATCACAAGCTCAAAGCCAGCCTCAGAAAAATCGAGGTGCTCAGTAATTCAGTGAGACCCTGTCTCTAAATAAAATACAAAAGATAGGGCTGGAGATGTGGCTTAGTGGTGGAGTGCCCTGAGTTCAATCTCTGGTTACCCCCCACCTCCAAAGAATTAGGGGGAAAGAATTCAGTACTCGATGCCCATGTACTTTTCCCTGCCTGTCTTTAGGAATTCCTTGTGATTAAACTCTGCTGTCTTTATATTGAGCTTTCCCAGTCATGTGCTATGGAAGATTCATGTAGGAGAAGCATTCTTACTCAACAATGAAGTATTTCCACAGTTCTACATTTGTACAGTGTTTACTGTGTGTCTATGATATACACTTGGCATGACACTCTTGGTATGGAGATGAATAAGATAAGGTCATTTCCTTTAGGTACATACAATTGAGTGAAATTTTTAGTCTCATTCAGGACACAGACCTACAAACATGGGAATTAATAACAAGAAGCAAGGTATACTTAAGATTATAAATAAAATAAGTGAGTCAAAGACAGCAAAGAGATCAAAAGGGTTAGAATTTGCCAGAGAAGTAAAAATAGTTAATTTAAAGTTTCATTCAGAGTATAGAGTAGGTCATGGTTGGAGTGAGATGGGGTATGGGTCATGGCAGAGGTAATGAAGGGATACAGTAAAAATGGCTCACTGGATTAGAGCCAGGTACTCACGCTTCATGCCTTGTGGAATTGTTGATGGAGTCATCGCCTGAGACTGGGGTGGGGCGGGGGTGGGGATCCCATCGATTAGCATTTTAAGTGGAGAATATATAATGCCAGCAGCTAATGTAAAAAATAAACAGTGATGACAACTCAATCCCTGAGATTACAGTTTTTAGGAAAAATTTAATTTCTTATGTTAATCTTTTGGTTTCTTTGCTTAGCTTCTTCCTCTTTATTAGAGGATATAGTATTCTCTGTATTAAAACACATGGGCATTTATTCTTGGTGGATTTTTGAAACTTGGAAAACTTAAACCTAAATCAAACACTGCTTAAGACTAACTCAAAGACTCTTGCCATTCTCATTTGCCCTGCGCAGGATTTACTCATAGCCTTATTCTAGATGATTGTTGAATCTACACATTCCTTCCCCCAAACCCACCAAATGAAGATTCCTCTCTTTTCCTTTATAAGTTCCTAAAACTTTCTTGGAGTTGGTGGTTTAGGAAAGGGAGATTCTTTTCTCACCTCACCCCTTAGTAGTTTGATTTAAGTACCCTACTGAGATAAAGGTAAATATGGGAAATTTCAGGATGAAAGGAACATTAGAGACCAGAGAAGTCAGGGGAGGTCATATCAGGCCTAAAGTGGAAACTATGTTACAACCTAAGCAAGGCACAACTGATAGGTCTATAAATAGGATTTTATCTCCTCAGAAAATTTCTGGCATGGTTGTGTTGGGGACTATAATATTTGCTAAAAATAAACTGTGTTTCAGAAATAATTAAGCCCCACTGAATTCATTTATGTTATTAAAAGTATAGTCACAACCTGAAAATAAGTTGAACATGTATTAATTTTTAGAAACAGGTGGCTATTAAAACCATTGGTGAGATCCAGGATAGAGTGGTCTAGTACATTCTAGCATGGATTAGATAGATTACCTTCTCAGAGAGTAATGTTATTTCCATTTTTCCTGCTAGTTCAGAAGACCCTCAACCCCCTTTTCGTACATTCAGAGTCCTACGCTGGCATTGGAGCATAGCGGTTCATCTAGGCAGGCAGGTGGGCAGTTCTGTTCTCCAGGAAGCTCACAGTGAAGCTGCTCAGATGCGCCTGTTCAGATAGGAGCTAAGTCAGCAGCAGCAAACCCTTCAGCTGTCTCAGTCTGTGTCTCACATTCCTCCTATCCTGATTGTAGCCCTTTAAATTGTGCAGCAAATTCTTGGCTTCTGTCTGCCTGTCAGCTAATCACTGTCACCCCTGAATAGCCTATTTTCCTCCAGTTAGTATTTGTAAAAATTATCTATTAATTTTAGTATTCTCTTGAAAGGCTATGAAATTCTGAAATTGAACAAATAGTAAAATTGCTTAAAACATGTTTCTTAAGATTATTTGACCATGAAACACTTTTCAAAATATAGTGATTAGACAGTGTAGCACTGGTATGACTCATGTACAGTGAGTGTGTGGTTTAAAATAGCCACCAGCAGCGGGTCTCAGAAATGAGTTAATGGCTACAAGAAATGAACCCATTTGCTTTTTTCCAAACTTTAAAAATATTATGGAAAAGCTAAATTATTTTTAAGTACAAAATTTAAAGAAATTAGACCATCTTAAAAGCATGATCCTACAACATTGTTAAAATTAAATAAATCCTAACAATTCGATTATCAGTCATTAAAAACTGTATGTACAGGACTGGGGTCGTGGCTCAGTGGTAGAGCACTTGCCTAGCACGTGTGAGGCACTGGGTTCGATCCTCATGAAAATAAGGAAATAAACGTATGTGTCCCATCTACAACTGAAAAATAAATTAAAAACAAAAACAGCTAAATACACAATGGCTTTAGTGCACAGGTTAAATAAATATGGCCTTTCTGCCTCGGAGCACTTTTAAATGATAGGTTGTTGCATACTAAGAAGCAGCTGTATATTTGTTTAGTATTTTTCTATTGAATGAATAAATTCTTTTTGAGTGAAGAAAACTGTAGTTAACATCAATTTAAAAATTGGTAGAGTACCTATTGACAACTCGTAAAATGCTAAAGCAGGGTTGTATATTTCAAATGCATTGTACCCCTGATTGCTTTAAGCCTTTTACTACTTTTGTTCTTATTTTCCCCTTTTAACCACTCACCTCCCTTCTTTTCCCCAGTGCTTTAAAGAAGGGAAATGACGTTCACAATACAGTATTTTCTGAAGAAATGAGAAAGTAAGAAATAGGCTTGATAAGTTCACAGAATTGTTTGGGCCCCAAACCTAAGTATCTGCCTATTTATTTGCTTCTATGTAATATTTTTTGTTTTGTGCTCATTTACTATTTGTCTGTTAGTAGTGTAATGGTGGGGCTAGGGAGATAGCTCAGTTGGTAGAGTGCTCGCCTTGCAAGCACAAGGCCCTGTTCAATCCCCAGCACCACAAAAACAAAACAAAACAAAAATGTAGTGGCACGCATAGCATAAATACATAATGGCTTAAAATACTCCGATGGGTCTGACAATATTCCTGTCATGTAGGCATTGCCACTCCCATTTTTCAGATGGAGAAAATGAGAGTATGTATTTGACCATTTCTCATTATTAGAATTCAGGGATGATTATGTTAAAATTTTATTTCAGTCATTTTGGTGCAGAATGTTTAGGGGCAGTAGGTTAGGGTGATAGGCTAATTGACTTCTTGGTCTAGACTTCCTATTTGACTGTTAACTTTCTGTCACTGAGACAAAACACCTGAGATGATCAACATAAAAGGAAGCTTATAAGTTCAGAGGTTTCAGTTCCTGCTTATTTGACTCCATAGTGTTTGGGCCTGTGGTGAGATAGAGCATTATGTGTATGTGGTGTAGGAAAGCTTCTCACCTTGTGGCAGCCAGGAAATAGAGAGAGAAAGAAAAGGAAAGAAAAGAAGAGAAAAGAGAAGAGAAGAGAAGAGGGGAGGGAAGGGGAGAGAGGAGAGAGAGGAGAGAGAAGAGAAAGGAGACGAGAAAAGAAGAGAAAAGAAAAGAAAAGAAAAGAAAAGCGACTCCGGTCCCAGTGTCCCCTTCAGGGGCCCACCAGCAGTGACCTAACTTCCTTCCATTAGACCCTACCTCCTAAAGGTTCCATCACCTCCCAGTAATGTGGGCCTTTGGGGAACATTTAAGATCCAAAACTGTAACATTGACATTTTAGGACTCTCTGACAATCTTTTGGTCATTAAATTTGCATACTATTGATGCACGTAGAGTTTCTGTTGTTTCAAATGAAATTGAATTTTAATTTGTAGACTAGTTTATTGTTGAAAACATTATTTAGAATTAAGTTCCACTGGATTTAACAGAAACACCTCCACCCCAAAAGGGAATCAGCTAAAGGTGGAGCGGAAGGGAGAGAGGAAAAGGATTGTTTTTCATTAAAAAAAAAAAAAAAAAGGCTAGAAATAGGTAGTCCCGGGTGCTGAGGGGTGCACCATGGATGGAGGATGGGGTCCTTCCTGCTGTTGCTTCTTTGCCTGTAGATGCAGTCTAGATGGTTACTAGAGCTCCAGCCATCATTTCCCCATTTCTGTGAAGCAGTTTGAAGGGAGGAAAAAGGGGTATCTCCTCTCCTGTTTAAGAAAAAACTCGCAGGAAGTTCTAGATAAATTTGTACTTGTATCTCATTGCCTATACCTAACTGTAATGGAGGTTAGGGGACAGAGTTCTTTTTTTTTGAGATGTATGTGGTAATGTACTAGAGTGGTAGCTGGTTTTATTACTAAGGAAGAAGGTTCTTAAGAAAGAATATTGGGAAACTATTAGGATTTTCAGCCTCAGGGCCTATCAAGAGTGACCTGATCTTGCTCCCACCTGGTGTAAAAGACTATTTTGTACCTTCCCTGGGAGACTTTCAACCAGTCTTTGCCATATTATCCAGGAAGGTAATTTTTTTCTCTTAAATTTATACGTATTTTTGCAAAGTTTTTTTTAAAGTTAAATAATATGAAATAATAAGGATCATTGCAGTTTCCATTTAAATTCAACTTTTGAGTTTTTTGAAATCTGTTAGATTATTGGGAGTTCAAGTATGAGACTTTAGTGATAATAAATATAAAGGTGAAATATTTAAGAATCTGATCATAGGTAAAGGAAAAATTGTTGAAACTTGGATAAGCATTAAGTTATACATTTTGGGAGGATTGAGAACTTGCTTTTTCAAAATTAGAGAATATTTAGTTTTTTAAAAAAATAAAAATTTATATGAGTAAAATTTTCAAAAGGTAAATAATGGTCATATGGTGAATAGTCACTCCTTCTTCCCCTCAGAGGCATTGCTGTTGTAGCCTTCTTTTGTATAATTCTTCCCTTTTATTTTTCTGTTTTAAACTGTTGATGCTGTGTTATGCATAGTTCTTAACCTTTCTTCTTTCTCTTAATAATATATATTAGACTATTTCTTAACTGTATTTTAAGAGCTTCCTCATCTCCCTCCCACTCCCCAAAGACTCCGTAGTGTGATTGAATGATAATTTGTGAAACAGAATGATCTTGTCTTGTTCATATTAATTAAACTGAAGTCTTGACTTGAATTTATGAGGATATTAGGAATGACCTCTTTTTGGTGGTTGAGTATCTTCCTGTTTTTTAAGGACCAAGATGTTTAAGATTTAGTCATTTTGGAAAGAAATTCTTTTAAAACATATTATATAATTTATTTTTTCTCAACAGGAAAATGGTGTGTACTTTTTAATAGTTTTAACAGTTGTCAGCACCCATTATTGTTCAGGAGTTTCAGAGAGTAGTATTTCAGGAGCCTTGCTAGTTTACCTTACTAAATGGTGCAATTTATCATCTGTGTGTTTTTGAAAATACCTGCTTTAAAATTTTTTTCCTCCGGGTCTCCTTTGTTCCTGATGTGACTACTTCTAACATAGTATTCCTCTTTCCTCTGTTTTCTAGTTTCTGTTCCTATTTGCCTTTTGAATTTTTGGTGTGCAGTTAGCTAGAGAGCCGGGCAGAAATATTCCTAAAATAAAAATAAATTCAGAAATAAGTTCTGTTGGGACTTTCCTGCTGATGAAGGCACCTGCACATATTGATATTCTGGATGGGCCTTTTTGCTTTCTGGTTATTACCATGGTTTAGAACAACTCCTGTTCGATAGAACATTCTGTGGTAACAGAAATGTTTTATGTTTGCCCTGTCTGTTATGATAGTCGGTAGCACTTGATAATGTGGCTAGTGTGACTGAAGAACTGAAATTTTAATTTTAATTAAGTTAAATTTAAATAGCCACACACGACTAGACTCTAGTTAATTAACTTATCTAAATCAAGCTTGATTAGAGTGGAGCTTGAATTGGGATACCATTTTTTATTGTGCAGAGAAGAATAAATGTGTAGCATTAGAGGAGAGGCAATTTGGAATGTTGATGTTTGAATTAGCTTAAAGTACGTGATTCAGTTGGAACTTTTTTGTATTACATTATGATTATTTCAAACCATAACATTCTGAAGCCATTATGCCGTCATGTATTTATGGTTGTAGCTATGGTAAAGCTGTAAGTCCTTTTGGTAACTAGGGCAAAATTAGTAACACTCCAACTTTATTTATAGAACTTGGTTAGACAGTTGCCTGAGTGCCAGAAACGCCTACAAATAACTTTGACCTTCTGTAAGAAAAAGTCAGGGGATAAAATGTTCCATAGTAGAAGTTTTCAGTTATATCTGATATATATAAAACACTACTTTCTTTTGGAGAAATATATAACAAAACAAATGTATATATAATTAGAGATGTTAATAACTGTTAGGAAGAACATAAACAGGCCTCAATAATTGAAAATAAGGAATTGAGGAGAAGGACCTCCAACTATATGGTCTGGAACACTTTATTAGAGGAAGTGATATTTAAGCTCTGCCCAGCCTTGCAAAGAATGAAAGGGTAACAAGGGAGGATTTCAAGAAGAGGGAATAAAGGGACTAAACGGGTCTTGGGGGAGAAGGATGGACCTGCTATAGGTTGGGAGATCAGCGTATTTAGAGCAGTAGTTGAACAAATACAATGGTATGAAATATGACCACCTCCATGTCACGTAGGACCTTAAGAGCCATTATAAGGAGTGTGGATAGAAAAACAATGTAAGTGTTATGAGATGCTGTAGAAATTAGGGGGATGATATGATCTGAGTTTTGTTTTAAGAAGTTCTCTTGGGCCAGGCCTAGTGGCACATACCTATAATCCCAGCTACTTGGAGGTAGAGGCAGGTGTTTCACAAGTTCCCAGTCTAGGCCCTGCAATTTAGTGGGATCCTATCTCAGAATAAAAAATAAAAAGGGCTGGGGATGGAGCTTAGAGATAGTGGTAGTGCTGCTGGGTTCAGTCCCTAGGACTGCAAACAAACAAACAAACAAACAAACAAAATCCTTCCCCAAACAGAAGCAAACAAAACAAAAAACAGAAAAATGCCCCTGTGTCTGGTGTGGGATGGGTGATGAGTGTTTTGAAGGGAAGCAACAATGGAAGTGAGGAAACTACTGTGGTGTTCAGGAAAGAGAGGAAGATAGCTTGAGTTGAGGTGATGGCAGTTCCAGAGAAATCATGCACAGGCCTTGCTATGAGTTGGACACGAGGGGTGAGGGATAGGGCAAGGGTCCTCTGGCTTTCATAATTGTAGGTAGTGACTTCCTGAGGTAGGCAGGGCCATGGGAATACTAGATTTCAAAGGTGAAGGTGGTGGGTATTTAAGGTTTCAGCTTTGGGCCTGTGTGTTTGACATTCCTGTGTGACAGTCATGTAGTTGTATTGGAGCATGCAAGAGGGTTAGCCTGGGAGCATAACTTGATAATATTTAGCATGAATCAAAATGATGGAAATGGGTAAGGCAACCCAGAGAGAGGGAAGAGAATGACCCAGGATCAAGTGCCTAGGGATATCTTCTTTTAAAAGATTTGTGGAGGGACAAGCCAGAAAAAGAGACTTGAGAAAGAATAACCAGTGATACGATAAAACCAAAAACCAGATTGTAGTAAGTACCATAGGAGCTGGAAGAAGAGAATGTTTTAAGAGGACTGCCAACTTTTTTCGACCTGCTAAGAAGCCAGCCAAGTTGAGGATAGCAAAATGTCCATTGGATTAAGTAATATGGACTTAGTAAACCTTGATAAGTTGATTTAAAGGGGTGGAGGGCTTGGAAACTTTATTTTGAGGAGATAAAAGAAGAAATAAGAGGTGAAGGAGAAAAGACAGCTCTAGACAACTTTTGAAGCTTTTCTGTGAAGCGATGAGCAGAGAAATGGTAGGCAGCTGGAGTGAGGCAAGGGGGCAAAGAGAACATTTTGAAATCTTGGCTCATTTGGTCATTTACCTGCTAGTGGACACCTGCGCCTTCAATGTCCTGCTTTGCTCTTACAGGTCACTGCAGTGAACTTCCTTCTACATTGGTGGGGATTTTCTAAGGTAGGCCACTTGGAGGTGGAATTGCTATGCCATAGGCTGTGCATATTGCAAAAATTAATGGGTACTGCCACCCTGACCTCCAAGGTAGTGGGGCCACTTTATACTTTGCCCATCAGCATGTGAGAGCACAGGGTAGGTTTTCTAAAGATGGGACATGTATCTGTTCAGGCGTGACCATGATGAGTGAAAAGGGGCAAGAGTGATGATGGAGGAGAGAATGGGTAACTGACTAGCAGCCAGGTCTTCACTAGGGGATGCTAGGGGATGGCCTGCAGGCATAGGCAGTGAGGCAGGCAGTAGGGGGAGAAGCACCTCCTTCATTGTGCTCACTGTGAGCAGGAGGAGGTGCACACATTTCTAAGTAGCATTATCAACTTGTGGTGAGAAGGTGCTGTATGAATGCTTCTCTGTAAAATGACATATTTGGATAGATCAGCCAAGAGTTGGTGGTGGGGAGAGAATGAGACAGGAGGAGAAGGCAAGGAATAGTCACTTTCAAGAGTAGGAAAGTTTCCAAAGACAGCTTTGGTGGGATTGCTTGGCACTCACAAGTGCCCATTGAGGTCTGTGATCACGAACATGCAGTGAAGTCCATCACCTTAGTTGTGTGATTTTCCTTCAGCAGGGTTGAGCTGTTGGAACACAGGCGCAGAGAAGGCAGAAACTTGCATTCAGCCACATTTGGAGTTCTGCCGGGTGGCAGTGATGAGAGGACAAATGGTGGAGGGCATTTGCAAGACAGGGATTATAATTATGGACTGTGGAATCAAAGTGGAACAGAGGAGGGAGTGGAGGAGAGAAGTGGACTGGGTAGATGATGAAAAGTGACAGAGTTAAAAACTCCATGGGATCCCAAAGTGTAGTGGAGGGGACACCAGAGCGTCAGTTGGGACTCGGGAGACAATTTGAGAGAGTAATGGAGACAGGGAAACAGGGCTTTTAAGATGACATGGTTTCCTGTTTAGGGATGGCAGTCCTGAGTTCCCTAAAATTGGAATAAGAGTTCTAAGAAATTACCTCTCTGCCCTTTCCAAGAGGCCAGATTCAAGATGCACCCTTCCTGCCGTGTGTATGAGCAGAGCTTGTTTTAGACATCCTAGGAGGTGATTGCAGTTCACAAGAGTTTTCAGGACCATTCTGTTCATGACGGCACTAGTGCAGCAGTGCTCCGGCCAGTGCCACATATAACCTATGTGTCTAAGTCCCACACCTCTCTCTGGTGTTGCAGTGTAACTCTTGGGATCACGGCAGGGGTGGAGTACAGGATTCTACCAGGGTAAAATTTCCAGTGATTTTTGCCAGTCTCCATCAGATTTTATCAGTGAATAAGTTTGGTGTAGAAATGGTCTTGGAGTCTTGAAAACTTGTGTTTAGCTTTGGGCACCTTTAATTCCCAACTGTGAAACCATGATACATATTATTTAAGTGCTTTGAGCCTCAGGTTCCTTTGACGTGTGGAAGAGATGATGGGGTCTCAGTGACGTTATTGTGAAGACGCAGTGTGAATGCCTGCAGAGCTGTTGCACACAGCATGCTCCCAGTTGATAGACGCTGGCGGGGGCAGCCGTGTTGACAGTCAGATCAGCAAACAGGTGTGGAAGACTCCCCAGCTTGTCTTCCAGAGTGCCTTGGATCTGACTGGAAAATGCAAAAACCATAATCACCCCTACCCTCCCTGTGTCTACCTAGATGAACTTCTCAGGCTTCAGTGTGCAGTGTGCATAGATGTTCCTGGGGCTTCAGGTATAACATTGATTTTGATTCTGTAAGTCTAGAGTGAGGTCTGAGATTCTTCATATCTGAGAAGCTTCTAGTTGATGCTGGTCCAGAAGGCATACTTTTTTTTTTTTTTTTTTTTTTTTTTTGTGGTGCTGGGGATTTGAACCCAGGGCCTTATGCTTGCAAGGCAAGCACTCTACCTACTGAGCTATATCCCCAGCCCTAGAAGGCGTACTTTGAGTAGCAAAGTTCTATTAGAGAACTGCCCTGTGGGAATCCTTGCTATTTTAAACTGAGAGAAAATGAGCTTTAAGAACCTTATTCTTTCAACCTTTTTTTTTTTCTTTAAAGTCATTCAGTGGACTTCACACATCCCCTTCTGTAGTCCATAAGGTGGTGAGGTTCTGTTGTCTCTCCCAGTCCTCAAAATGAAAGGAATATAAATTATGTAGAGGGTTCTGTCAGATTTCGTTTGAAAAATTTCAGTGCCTGATTTCTCAGGTGTATTTTTCAAGAATCATACTGGCTCCCCACATGCACACACTTTCCTCTGCATGCCTCACAGTCACAGAGAAACTTGTAAAACAAGTGGTCTCTTGAATTATTAGATTTTGAAACTGAATCTCAAATGTGGCTCCAAACCCTCTCTACCCACCAGACTTTATGTTGTAAAACCCAGGACTTTCAAAAGCAGGGATTCAAATGCATTATAAGGCTAGAATTATTGGCAGCCCCCATATTGCTATCCCAGATTATCTGATTTTTCTTTCTCCCAAGTCCAGCATGCCAGAGACTTCCTCTGCCTAGAAGAATTCCTTCTCCAGTGCTCAAATTGACACGTCCTCACCTCTGAGCTAATCTGGATGCTGATAGCTTCAGAGTGCAGTCTGATAAAATGTCCTCCTGGTGGAATGCAGTGTGTGTGCATCTCAATCTCTGAAGACTGAGATCCTCCCCAGAGTGGCTTCATTGTGTGCAATCCTGAGGCCCTTCTTTCCCTTTTAATGAGAATCCTACATAGCTATTAAACACAGGCTTCCTTATTTTAATGATTAAAGAGAATTTTTTTTTTCTCCTTTCTCTTTGTGTCTTTCTGTATTTCTTCTTTTTTTTTAAGGTAGGAAAATATGGGCATGCAGGAGCATGCATGCACAAGATCATTAGCTCATCTGTGGGGTTGTGTTTTGCATGCAAGTTTGTGAAGGAAACACACAGAAGAGTTTCTTTTCTGACCAAGGCTGTCCACCTAATTTATAAATTTATAATCAGGAAAGGAGCATTAGAAATTTGCAAACTCTTCTTGGGATTCCAAAGGAGTTTATAAATGGTTCTACCCATGGGAATTTTGGAGGTAATTTTCAGAGTTTTTATGACATATTTAAACTTTGATTACTTCATTTTGAGGATTTCTGTGTATTTTTCTTTTTCTTTGCTGCAGATATTTTTATCTTTTTCCCATCCCAAACTTGATTAAAAGATAACACCATAAAATGACAGTATGACTATTTGTGATTTTATGGTATTTTATTGTTGTAGTTAAGGATGAACAAGTGTTAAAATAAACACTCTTCACCGAGTTTGAAAATATGGCAGCCTCTTAGTGTGATGTTACTATAGTTATGGCTTCAGATTTGGGGGTTGCTTTGAGACAGGAAAACTGCATTATGCATATTGACTGTGGATATATATATAAGAGTTTTAAGTAACAGTTCATACAAAGTCAATATTTTTTTTCTTTACATTCAAATTTTTTTTTTAAAAAAAGGCTGCTGGGGACATAGCTCAGAGGCAGAATGTTTGCCTAGCATGTGCACAGTCCTGCCTAGGCTCAGTCCCCAGCACTGCAAGAGAAAAGGAAGAAAAGGCCAATTCAGTTTTAAAGCTTGGAATTTCTTACTCCTCTTTTGTACTAGAAATGAGGTAATGCTGCCTTCAGAGAAACTGAGAGGTTCTGTATGAAGAAAAATAAAAGGTTTGGGTGAGGCTGAGAATCCCTGCCCCACCTCTCCAAGTTTAAATGAGAATTGAAGGCAGGAGGAGAGGAAGGCACCGGTAAGCATCCTGCGGTGCAGGAGGCACGTATTTAGCATGGAAGAAAAGGAAAAGTGCCCTGACTTCTACCCTGAGAGAGCAGGAAACTCCAGGTCAGCAGGTAACTAGGACCAAGCACCACAGTGGGAAGAGAGTGAGAGAATGCCCCTCAGGCCTGCATGGGGCCTGCCTGGAGTACTGCAGACCTTACTTGGAGATTTCCTAAGCTGGAGGGAGCTGTCTCAACATGTCTGAGGGGAAACCAGAACCCTGGGCAACTGGAAGGCAGCAGGCCTCTTGTTTTGGTTCGGTTTTGATTTTGTTTTGTTTTTCCTTTAATGAGTTAAAGGAGTAGAATATGCCTCAAAAAATAACATTTCGAGAATGTTTTGTGTATCTAACATGTTCTAGGTATTACACAAAAGACTTCCTGGCCAAGAATAGATGAACTAAAGCTAGTTCTTAGGTTTCTACCCTGAAGGGTGAAAAGGAGATAAGATTGGCACTCCTGAGTACCTTTAGTAGTAAATGGCAGAAGTGCATGTCATGTTACAAACCCCAGGCCCACAGAGGAAGGAGAGCCACTTACTGCTAGGGTGGGCTTTTGAGTTGGAACGTGGGGAAATGGGTCAGGAAGGTAAGAAAAGAGCATGGGCCTTGGCTTGCAGAGGAGAATTCAGTTATTTTCTGAATAAAACCCACTGATTTGATAATACTTGTTCATCATTGTATGTAATGGACGGAAACTTTGCCTGGCACATAGAAAGTACTTAGGAAATGTTGGAACTGAACTAAAATTGGACAATGTGGTCACCAAGATCACGGCAGATAGCTTACATAGTTATATCATTTGATTTAATTTAATTACAGCAACCAAACAGTTTTTTAAATTCACTTTTGGGGGGAAACAGAAGTCTGAAAAAGTTAAAAAATTTTCCCCAGGCCACAATGATAATAATTGTATTATCAGAATCCAGAGTTCAAGCCTAGGCCTTTTACCCTGCCCCTCCTGCATACCTAGTAAAATATCTGTAACATACTAGGGGCTCAAGACTCACTTGATGCTAAAACACTTGTCATTTGTCCCTTCAGAAGGAAGGCTGTTGTTGATCTGAACTAGGAAAGTAGTGATTAAAAAAATGAAAAATCTATTCAAGTGTATATCTAAGTTTGCCTGTGTTGTAGAATCTTATAGAATTAAGAATTTTTATAGGCGAAGTGATGTAAAGAATAATAGTGGTAGGGCGATGGTGCGGGAAGGGAATGTGACTCTGAGCAGGTTCTGTGGTACATGCTTGGCATCTGTTAGGGGATCAGAAAGAATCGGGTCAGAGGGGAAGATTAGAACACTTGCCTCGATCTTGGAGGGCAGAGTTTTTTGATTGCTTCATTCATGTTTAAGGCACTCATCTTAAACTAATTTATGTCTAGCTCTAGAAACTGGTGCTGGTGGTTTATTACCAACCCCACCCATCCTTGTCTTCTGCAATAATCTTTGTGCATGGTGATTGTATTTCTAGAAGTAGAATGGCAGAGAGATTCCCTGAAGGCAAACACAGTGTGGTGCACACTCCAGTTCAGACACTAGGGGCTGGGAGCTCAGAGAGAGAGAGAGAGAGAGAGAGAGAGAGAGAGAGAGAGGAGAGAGAGAGAGAGAGAGAGAAGAGGGAGAGAGACAGAGGGAGGGAGGAAAGGGAGGGTGAGAGGGAGGAGAGAGAACAACAGAACAGTCAGCTGGAGAGAAGGGAGGAGGGGGGAGGAGACGGTCGTTTTTTAAGAATTTTTTAACTCAAGTGATTTCGGGGGGTTTCTCCCCACCCCAATCCCTTGCCCCCCATTCTGGCACCTCCTTTCCCACGGTTCACTGAAGTGCCTTTTTGCAGTCCAGGATCAACGGACCGCTGAGTTTGAGCAGCCTGGTCTGACATGATGTACCTCTGGGTGAGTACAGTGCTGTGGGCGAGGGCTTGCACTTGCACTTGCACATATAAGGAGTGGAAAGCTTGAGGCTCTGCTCCTGCACAGATGGCCTTCCCCACAGGGCACAGACTGCCACGTCCCCTTCTTCGCACAGGTGTCAGGTTTTTAAAACCTAACAGTGCTCGAGACATTGGTGTTTTGCTTTGTTTTGCTTTTGAATGTTGTTTATCTCGTTAGACTTAGGTGCGAGGGCTGAACTCCCAGAGCAGTGCCATCCCCTGGGCTTGGTATAGGTTTGGAGAAGGCAGGTGGCCAGGTGAAAGGAGCCAGTGACTTCAGGAGCCACAGTCTTCCTGGTGGGTCAGGATTGACTTGTATTATGCTTTGGGGGCACTGACCTTGATAATCAAGCCATGTCTTCAGATATTGGGAACCAGTAGGTGGCACGATCCTTAATTAGGAATAAGTTTTTATGTAATAATTTTATTGTCCTTCACAATAGTCTTATGAAATGGGTCATTGCTATTAATAAAATTGTATGAGGAAAGTAATTAAGTCACAGAGTCACTTGCCCATGGATAGAAATCAAATCTAAAGGATCTAGAATAGTAATTAATAAGCAGACATTACAAAGCATTTTATATTTGCCAGGAACTTAATATGTACCTTACATCATTTTTATTTACTGTTAACTGTATCATTGTGATTTGAGATGGAGGGAAACATACTGTGATTGGAGAGATTTGTAAATTATGAACAGTGATAGCTTTTAGGAGAATGTCAGGGAAAATAAAAACAGAACCACTCTCTATCCCTTTTCATTTTTAGTTGTGAAAACAAGAACATCTATAGTCCCTTGCAAAGATGGCGGTGCTACTCTCTTGAGTAGATAGCTGTTGTGTGTTGCTAAGGGAGCCTGTGAGATGGGATGCCCTTGGCCACAAGCCAACTTTTGAAAGTTTCTCTTTGCCCTTTGCCCTTCAGCCCAGATGTCTGGAATTGCAGGAACCTACTTGGCTCAGACAGGCTAAATTTATAAATATCAAAAGGCAAACTTTTTAAATAGGGGACAGAGCATGGCCACAGAGGAAGGGAGTGTGTGTGTGTGTCTTTGTGTGCTTATGTGCGTGTGTTAAGGAGGTGCTTTTCCTGCTTCTTCCTTCACATGACCTTGGAATGTAAATTCCTCCCCTCTATTGATTTATTTTTGCAGTGTTCTATTTATGAGAACCCAGAGAACTGTTCTGAGACACTAATGTGTGTTGAGTTGTTTTCACCTGCCTAGTGGTTGGGATTGAACAGTATGGTCAGGCTATTCTGTCTTTTGATTGTTTGGAAGAGGAGTTATGAAAGGAAGTAATTTGAATTAATCTCATTTCTACTCACTTATGTTTGATGAAAGCAGACAGTGACAGTCTCCTTAGTTATTTTCTTTGTGTGCCTCTTATAGTTATTTATATATTTGTCTGAATCCTCTTATTAGCCCCAAAACAGAGCTTCCCAACCAATTTGCTGTATATAGGATTGAGATGCAAATATGCAAGGATAACTATTCCCCACAACCTCAGAGCAGTCAGTCAGGTGGGGCTTGGGATTCTCCCTGTCATATTGACGGTGTGCACCCTCATTTGCCACTGGGTACCATAAAAATATTACCATTTTTCTATGTGTGCCGTGACACCCGAAAATTTGGGTCACATCTTCTACAGGAGAGAAACTCTGTCTCCTTATTATCTGCATTACCTAGCCCAGCGCCCCACACATTTGTTGAATTCCACAAAGATGTCCAGAGGATAAGTAACTGTTTAACTCTGAGATACAGAGACAGAAATCTCAGTGGTCAAGCATTTGGTCAGAGTCTCTGAGGAGCTGTGCAGAGGCAACTTACTGGATTAGAAATAGATCAGAGCTCTGGCCCAGGTCTAGACAGGACCAATTGAGGTGAGCTAGGATCAGGCCATGTGACTTTGGGCAGTCGTTTAAACTGTTCTGGGTCTCGTTTTCCACATTCAAAGGTAACAGGATTGAATGGAACCCCTCCTGATCCTGAAATCTGTTTAGTGAGTTTTATATAGCAGTAAGTGTGTAAACGACGCTCAGTTGCTGAGGACGTGTAGGTCCTGGCGAGTATAAGAAAGCCGTGAAGCTGCATCACCACTGTTGTCTGCCTCTTGGGTACCAGTAGTGAGTCAGAGGCACCATTTCTGAGCACTCTAGGAAAGTAGCTCAGCTGTTCAGTTTTTCATACTCTTAGTGAGGTGAGCATTTGTGGAACCTGGGGCTCTGAAGAATAAAAGATACAGCTCACCCAAGCAAGAGTTTTCGTGTAGTCAGATGTGACACGTCAGTCTGGTCCTCTGCGTCTGGAAGACTGAGGTAGAATGCTGTCTCTGACTCTGTATATGCCTCTCTGCCGTATCTTTCCTGTTCCGTTGGCTCTCCTTTTTGGTGAATTTGGTAACATCAGTGGGCAGCATAGTTTGCTGCAAAGAGTATGGGAGGTTCAGACTTCTCTGAATCCCACTGTTTCCAGTTGTGTGGCTGTGACAAGTTACTTGACCTCTCTGAACCTTAGTTTCTTCATTTGTTATATAGGGAAATTAATGCCTACCTTGTGAGATTGTTGTAAAGATTTGAAATAACCTACAAAACATGTTTAACAGCGTATGCCACACCGTCGATGGTTATTAAATACCTAGTGCGAGCCAACCTTTTTCTTTTGACATTTACAGACTGCCAGTAAAGAGTGTTAAATCTGTTGGGTCGAGGATGTCTTTGCATTCACATAGGGATAACTTAGACATATACCAGCTAGTTTTATATGAAATATTTCCCCCCTTTTGTTTTAAGTACTCCTCATTAAGGTTGCCTTCTGTTGGAGAATAACCCCATGACTTGTTCTAAACTTCATATTTTTTTTGAGGGGTTGCGTTATTATCAAGCATTCATTATGTCATTTATTTTCCTTGTCTCATCTTCATCCAAAACAGGGAGAGGAGACAGACAGATGGACACATAGATATGATTCCTGTACTGAGGGAGCTTACTTGTTTGATGATTATATAATTTATAACCAGTAAACAAAATCTTACTTTACTTATTTAAATTCCCAGAAGACAGGATGTGAACTGATTTTAGCTAGACTGGCACCAGCCTTTTTCTTACTCGTATTCTACATGGATGAACTTCTGGATTGCATCTCAAATCATTGTTTTGTCATAGATCAATTCTGTCTTCTAAATAAATCAGTTCAGCTAGTATTTAATGAATACCTGTAATGCGTAGAGCCAGCTGTTACAGATACTAAGATGATTAAAGACATCTTGTGTTCTTAAAGAATTTGTAACACGACGATAGGGTGTGTACACAGATAATAATGATTTTTGTATGATGCTATTCGATTAAGAAAGTTTTTATATGTTATCTTATTTCATCCTCACAGTATCGCCAAGTTGTATCATTATCGTGTTGTACAAGTGAGGAAAGAGAATGAGTATGTGACAGTTAATAAATGACAGACCTGGAAACTCAGTCCCATCTTTTTAAAAGATGGCTTTTACTTCTTTCACACTGTCTTCTTTTGGGAAAAGTTGTTGTCTTAGATTTATTTTGTTTTAAACTGCCTGATTGAGTTATAACGTATCAGTTAGGCCTAGACCCCACATGCTGTTCACCTCCCCTCTTGAAGTTAGCTGTTATCTTCATTTCATAGACGAGAAAGCAGAAATTTAAGTAACTTGCTGAAGTCGTGTAGGTTAGCACTGGCAGCCTCAGTATTTGACTCTGGTGCTTATGGCTGTAAAGTGTATTACCCCACACAGAACCTTTTCTCTTACTTGTTCAGAAGTTTCCAGTCTGTCACTGCTGCCATAGAGCATGACACAGGGATAGAGTGTGGAAATGAAAGTAAGGAAACCTGAATTCTGTGTCAGTCACCATTAGTTACCTGACACATGCTACTTGACTGTACACCTTGATTTTCAGGTCATGAAAAGGTTGTTCTTGGGAACATTCATGGAATAATCCTTAGAAAACTACGTATCAGCCATTTTAGAATAAAGTAACAACCAATGGCTTTATCATAAAACTCGGAAATCGTGGACTGTGAGCCAAAGGCAGTTTTTGTTCTCAGTTGTGCCATTTACCAGTGTATGACCTTTTTGAGCATTTGTTAGCTGTTATCTTCATTTTCTAATCTTTAAAATGAGATTAACTTATGATTTAGACGTGTATAAAAGATTTTTTAAGCCATTTTGTGCTAAGCAAATATAAGATAATAACAACAATAGCATCTTTTAATTCAGATTCCAGTCAGGTTATTCTTTTAGTCCTCACTTTTTACTACTGTCTTGCTATTCTAATTGGTTTCCATGATCAGAGAACTAGACAATGGTAAATCAGGTTATCACAAACTGTAGAAATTCTTCAGTTCAGATAACACTTAAGGCCAGAAACTATAAATGGGTACTTGGCAGTGAAAAGCCATTAAAGATTTTAAGTAGGATTAGGAGTAGGGTGAGGTAGAGTTTATAATTAGATTTTTTTTTTTAAACTGTCTACACAGATTAGGGGTGAGTAAAAATAAAGAGAGAAATTAGGTGATTGTTGTGTAACATCTCAGTGACAGGGAATGGTGGTGATAAGGTGCCTGCCGAGAAGCACAGCTGTGAGACATCCTCATGAGGTGACATGACAAGCTGAAGTGACAGGTCATGATTTGGAGGAGGAGGGAAAATGAAAGGGATCATGGATTTGATTTTGAATTTGGCATTTTGGGGTAACTGTGAGGCATTAAAGAGGAGATGTTGTTTAGATAACTGCCTACCTGCGTATGGAAATAACAAGTAAAGATTAAACTATGTAAATTTGAGAAAACTTGCATACATTGGTTATCGTAGCCATGCATAGTATGATGGTGGCTTTTATAATGAGAATGGCCTAGGGAGGCAGTATAGAGCAAGAAGAGAAGTTAATGCCTGTGAGAGAAGTATGAACCCACAATGGAAGCAGAACTTGTTCTGTAGGAGAAAAACCAGGTCACTAGGAAGTCGTCAAGATAAGAGAATGTGGCAAAAAGAGAGAACCGAAAATGACCATGGCTTTAGCAACGTGTCAGTTACTGTGATGTTAGCAAGGGTTATTTTGGTGGAATAATGAGGACAGAAGCCTGCATGGAGTCAGTTGAGTAGTTCATGGGAGAGGCGAGGAAATGAAGATAAAAATAGTGAGTATAGACAGTTGTTGGAAAAGTTTGACTCTGGTGAATATAGAGGGTACATAGATGTGGGGTGGAGAAGCTTTGTTTTATTAAATAAAAGAAATGGGATGAGGGTGTAGTTCAGTGGCAGAAAATGAGCTTGGAATGTGCAAGACCCTGGGTCCACTCCCCAGCACTGCAGAATGAATGAATGAGACTTGATCATATTTGAATGTTAATTGAATCATTCATTTTTAGTAAGCAAAGTATATATAAGAGAAGGGCTGATTGTTTTTGCTTTGAGAAGATGGACTAGGCTTTAGGAGTAGGGAGAGAGCTCCTGTTTAACAGGAGGCAAAGCAGATGGAGGACAGAAAAACTAGCAGCATCTAAGAGTTCTAAGGGGTTTGTACTGTAGAGGTAGACAAGCATGATGGGTTGAGGGGTACAAAGGGAGGGATACCTAATTTTCTAAAAAGGAATAGATTGGTAAAATACTACACACTCACACACACACACACACACACACACACACAGAGAACCATATATAATTTCATGTGACTTGTATGCATGTGTGGAGTGAAGTAGTGGTGGGCAAGAAAAATTATAGAGTGTCAAGCAGGCCTGTAATCCCAGCTACTCAGGAGGCTGAGACAGGAGGATCCAAGTATGAGTCCAGCCTGGGCAATACAGTAAGATCCTGGCTCAAAAGAAAATAAAATTAGAAAGGGCTGGAGACATAGCTCAGTAGTAGAGCATTTGCCTAGCATGTGCGAGACCCTGGATTCCATCCCTACATGACCAGAGAGAGAGAAAGAGAGAAAGAGAGACAGCCTGACATAGGCCGGATTATTTTAGATTAACTAAAAGTTGTAAAATGTTTTTTATTCCACTTAAGGACCATTGATGGGTTTTAAGCAAGGTCAAGTATGATTAGATTTGTGTATTAGAGAGATAGCAAGAGGCTTGCATTATTGTTGTGGAATTTATATTTATACTTTGGATCAAATTGGTTTAATATATAATTTTAAAAGCTCAGAAAACCATAAGGGGCTAAACAAGTTATCAGTAGTATGAGGCTGAAGCAGTTCGTGCATGTTTATTGAGACTCCTGTGTACCGCTCATGTCCTGAGGAGTGGAGAAAGAGCAGCAAACAAGATGAAGTCCTTGCCCATAAAGAGTGTTTTGTTTGTTTTACATGAACGATAAGCGTGAACACAATAGCTTCAAGAACTGGTAAAAACCGTAGAGAAGACAAGGTAATATGTCTCTGAATGGTTATATAAGGGTGGAAAGAGGAATAAACGGTAAGAGACACTATTGTGTCTCAACGTGGAATGCAGTACAAGCAGAAGTAGCAAACGCCATGTTGTGTAGGAGTGACTTTGGACAGAAAGAAGGGTGTCGTGGTTGGAGTGCGGAGAACAAAAGAATGTAGGAAGATAAAACTGAAGAGGTGAGCAAAGGCCAGGTCATTTGTTTACTGAATTTTGTTCCTGTTAAAACAGGATGGTATGGGGAGCTTGCAAGGGCGAGGGTGACTTTCTGTAGAAAGAGCAATAAGCGAGGTCAGGAGACTATTGCTGTCATCTAAAGAGGCATAAAGTCTAGAGGGCAGCTTTTGCTAGGACCAAACAAGTTGGCTCAAGTGAGTGCTAAAATGAAAGAGGAATCTTGAGTTATTCAGCTTTTGGTTTGAGAAATAAGGATGGAAGGGCCATTTCCTTAGAACAGAAGAGACAACAGACACAAAAAGCAATTCATATGGCTTGGATTTGTTAAGTTTGATCTATTAGACATCTAAATGGGGTGGCCATTTGATATGAATCTGGTACTCAGAAGAGAGACCTGAGTTGTGGGTTGAGGTTCATTAGTGATATTTAAAGCTTGAGGATTAAATGTAACTAGAGAATATGCTGAGATCAAAGCCCTGAGTCATTCAGTAGAGGTCTGAAGGTTACTGAGAAGAATTGGGTGGGGTAGGAGGAAAACTAGGCAGTTTTGCTCTGGAAAAGAAAGTACTGCTGGGTTTGAATGATTTAAGAACAAGTAACAGGCCATTGGCCTTGGTTTTACGTTAGTCATTGGCAAACTTTTAAGAGCTGTTTCAGTTGAAATGATGAAAATAAGCCAATCGGAATGGATTGAGCTGTTATTTGGTAGGTGAGGATGTTGAAATATGAACATTGTGGTGCAAAGACCTGATTTGGGGCAGTAACTGGAGGGAAATGTAGGCTCAAGGGAGGACTTTAGAAGATAGGCATGAGGCATGTTTTATGTCAGTGGTAAAGATCCAAGTAGAGAGGAAGAAATAGAGGGTGCTGGGAAGAAAGAGGCTAATTATATGGGAACCAAGTTTGTTATATCCAACTCAGAAAAGGGATTGGCATTAAGGTCAAGTGCACTTTTTTCTTTTTAAGAAGAAAGGGACAGAGCCAGGTAGGATGGTGACATTGGCTTCAGATAGAAGAGGGGGGTCCTCTGATTGTACCTGCTTTCTCTGTGACATGTAAGGTATATGTAGCTGAAATGGAAGTGTAGGGAGTGGAGAAGCATTGCAGATTTGAGGAAAGAGGAAAGGGGTGAAGTAGTCATCTCAAACAGTGCACTCACCTTCTTGAGTGGTAGCAGGTCAGTTGTGTGGTTTTTATCTCACAATCTTCTGTTGTTTACTTTTTTGGTGGTGGTGGTGGTGGTATTGAGGATTGAACTCGGGGCCTTGTGCATGTGAGGAAGCACTCTGCCAACTGAACTAAATCCCCAGTCCCCTCTTCTGTTGTTAGATGCAAGAGAGGTAACCACAGGTTGAGGTTTTCCCAGATAAATTAGACTAAGGCAAAAGGGGGCAAGGGGATTAAGACTTTTGGAAGGGACCATGTATAGTGCTGAGTCATCAAATGTAAACTGATTTGGAAGTAATGAGGAGAGTGAGGGTCAGGGGAGGTAAAACAATGCTGAAATTAGTGGTGTCAGGGAACTTCAGGAAGGAGGTTGGATAATTGCAGGAGTAGGAAGACTAGCACAAGCAAACTCTTAATGTGATAATAGAATGCTTGACATTCTTGAAAGTTTTGGAGGTGTGACAATGTTAGGTTGTGATGCTGGGTGGGTGGCTGAGGTGAAGTGGTGAGGAAATATACTTGGTGCAAAAGACATTAAAAAGAAAACCTAGGAGGCCAAAGTGTGGATACCATATGGATTTGAAATCCCCAGAATGGAACAATGGAGATGAGCCAGGATCAAAACTTAAGCAGGTCAGTGAGTGGTGCCTGTTTAAAAGAGCTGCAGTTTGGATAAGGGAAGAAAAGAGATGTGGTTTGGAAGCCATGCTGGGAAGCAGGGACGATACTTGGAACATGTAGCACTGTGTGATAGTTGGGAGTAAGGTGATACTTGCTTCTGCTTTTACTGCAGAAGCATGAGTACTGTCAGGGTCAGTCAGATTTTCTTTAGAACAAAGAAGTATGGAACATCACAGAGAGGGCACATATGTAGAGGGCATTTGCTGAGGAGAGCCTGTGGCTTTCAGGGTTTGGGAGGGCAGGGAAGAATAGGAGATGGCATCAGAAGATCAGCTATCCTGACCTTTGTTGGGTGAACCATCTGGAAAGCTTGACTTCTCATGATGCTTGAGGTGAATGAAGATGGGAACCAGGATGGAATTATTCTGAAATTCTCTTGGAAATACAGGGTACTCAGTTAAGCCTTTGCGATAGAGCAGTAGTTTTCAGACTTAGTAGTGCATTGGAAGGGAAAAGATTGCTATGCCCCGTGTGAAATGTTGGATTCATTAGGTCTGGGCAGGCCTGGGACTTTACATTTCTATTAAGTTCCCAGTTGCTGCTGCTGCTGCTGGCCCAGAGACCACACTTTGAAAACCACTGATCTAGAGAAATAGTTGTGGCTCTTAGATAGCAACTGACAACATTTGTGAATTGAAGCTCAAGATGATGCATGACTGGGTGATGGGCAGAGGTTTCCTTGAAACAGCTTTATCTGGCATCTCTTTGACTTCAGCAGTCTAAGGAGGAAGTGAGTAATGATGATTTTTTTTTAAATTTATTTTGTTTATAAGCAAAGATTTATTCAATTTTTTTTTTTTTTTGCGGTACTGAGGATCGAACTCAGGGCCTTGTGCTTGCGAGGCAAGCACTCTACCAGCTGAGCTATCTCCCCAGCCCCAATGTTTGTTTTATACAGCAACATGAGGCTGCCAACAGTTATAAATGATTCTTTCTCAAGGACAATGAAGTAAAAGGACAGAGGATCAATAGATCAATAACCATACATTGTAGCAAGGACTCCTTGCCAATCAGTAAGCGGTGTGGGCAGCTGTCCACCGGAGTTCAGAAAAACAGGCTGAAGACAGGATAGCATCAGGTTCTGGGGAGGTACCTGCAGGAAGAGTGACTGGAACACAGTTTTGGTGGGATTAAGTGGAGGCCAACCAGCATGAGCACAGCAGAGGCAGGTGTCAAGAGTGGGTGTGAAACTGGCCACTTCTTGGGAGCCCCACGACTCTTACCCTGGCCGAAGTCACCACTGTCTTTTGTCTATATTATTAATTTTCATACTAGCCTCACTGCTTCTGTTCTTATTCCCTATTTCTCTCCCCCAAAGTTTCTTTTCAACACAGCAGCCAAAGTGATCCTTTTAAATGTCGCTTTATATTGCTTCTCTGCCCCAAACTCTCCAGTAGCGTTAGTTCTCACTTAGCATACCAGACAAATGCCCTGCACTGGCCTCTGTGGCCTGCATGATTTGCTATCCCACTGAGTCTTCCTCCTCATTTTCTTCTCTGCTCCTTCTCCACCTCCTCCACTGGTATCATACCAACCTGTTGGTCATTATTCAACTTATCAAACACGCCCTTTTCTCAGGACTTTAGGTCTTACCCATTCCCCTGCTTTTTCCCCAGATGGTTGCATGACTTCCTGTTTTGTTTACATGAGATCTGTACCCAAATGTTATATACACAGGAATTATCTACATAAGATAATTCCATTTCCTTTTCCCCATTTTTATTTTTCTCCACAGCACCCACCACCACTTGACAATGCCATATATTTGTTTGTTGTAGCTTTTCTTCCCCAATGAAAGCATGGTATATGCTCTGTGCCTAAAAAGGTGCCTGAAACATAATGGCACTGATTGGACATTTGTGGAGTGAAAAGAAGGGAGGAAGGGATAGTGAAGAGACCGTTGTCATTTGAAGAGAGGGGCAGGAAAACGATGGCTTGATGGATAATGTGGAGGATCGTGAGTACCACCCAGTCAATCACTGTTCTGTAGAGGCTAAGGATTTGTGAAAGCTTTGTCAGCCCCAAAACATTTAACCTTCTTGAAATGAATTTAACTGCTTGTCATTTGGTTATGTGGAAAGGATGATTGGGAGAGAGACTAGAAGTACAGAGATCAGTTGCTGTTGTAGTTGTTTAGGTATGTGGTAAAAAGGCTTTGGGTCAAGGTTTGGCACTGAGGATAAACAAAAGTTAGAATGTGAACATCTTACATATGAATGCTAGAAGATGGTAGACTTCTAGCTGAGTAAGAAAGCTGCTTTTACGATTTATTTTAATATGGCATTTAACCTTGAGCATTTTGTCATGTTTCAAACCAGAATATGGAATTTTGTTGTAAAACCTATAAATTAAAGAATAAGTTTGGAACCAAGTAGACAAATACTAATTTTTATAGTTTTTAAATTGTCCATTTGGAGGGCTAAAAGTCAGTGAGGTTGAAGCACACTATATTGACAAGGGAGGGAGGTGGGGGTCCTACAACTCTCAGGGTACACTTCCTGAGGCCCTGTCTCCAACAACAGAGAAGCACATTTTATGAATTGTAGTCTTCCTTTTTACTAACTCTCTTTTTTTCAAAACTTCCTGGTTCTGGAAATATGGAACACTTTTAAAACTTGACTGGTTAAGAACACATGGCATTCCCCTCTAGAAGTGACAACCTTCTCTGGAGTGTGAGCTTGCGGCTCCTCTTCAGGAGTGCTTTCTCAGCATTAGCCGTCTTACAAGACCAGCCTGGAAGAGGCTGCCCACTGCGTGGCTGAAGGTGGACACGGTGGGTGGCACGACTGCGAGCAGCAGAGGCTCCCCTGGAAATTGGCGAGTCCATGGGACTGAAACCTGGAGGTTTTGTACTTTCTCGTTTATTAACTTCTGTGGTGTTTTACATGATTATGTGAATCTAAACCATTAATTCAAGGATTGATTAAATTAAGACCTAGTCTTTGTTCTTTAAATAACTGTCACATTATTTTTCTTAAGGATAAGATCAACCTTTCAGTCTGTAAAAGTTTAACAAGATCCCCATATTCCTGAAAGTCAGAAATAACTAATTATGGCTTCATTGAGTACTACATCATATGCTGATGTTAACTGTGTCTCTGGCTCAGTCATTCATCTGCTGTGTGCTTATGCACAGGTCATGTGGTCTTTGTGCCCTTGTCTCTTCTGTGAAACAGGCATGATTACTTCCTAGCAGCATTTTGTTAAATGCTGTTTCTCAGGAAAACTGATATCTAATAAAAATATTGTTAATGATTATTCTGTTTAAAATGATTTATTCTGTAAAAGCATCATGATGATTTTGAGTTCAGATTAAACTGAAAGTCTCACTAAATAGTACAGTAGGTGGCAAAGATAGGGGAAAGGGTACATGTTTGGGGGCAGCAATTACTGTTCTGTGTGTGTTTCCCCTTGCTTTATTTCATTATTTGTAGGTGTTTATGTTTAATCTTATTTTCTTCCATTAAAAATAAATTTCCTGGATTTGTTGAAATCAAAAGCATTTTTTCATGTTGCTCAGTACTGTGGTTGCTGTTTGTGGATAGCATCTTCTGTCAAAGAAAATTTCAAGATAGTTAAAGACAGTTAAGATTGGAAAAGAGAAGGGAACAGAAATTACCAGGTGCCTCCTCTGTATGAGGCACTGGGTCAGGTGCTTTCCCAGCAATTATCTTATTTCATGTTCAAATGGGAAATCAAGATTCAAACCCATCAGTCATGTTCCAGAATCAGTGCTCCTAACCACTAGACTATGATGCTTCCAACTGGTCTGTGATGGATAGCATCTAAGATATTCCCCAGTGACCCCCACCTCCTCTTGCTCAGGCCCTTATGTAATTAATCTCCTCCCCTGGAGTGTGGACTGACCTAGTGATTCACTTAGAATGAATAGAATGTGGCAGAAGTGATGGAATATCACTTCCAAGATTGGTTTACCAAGACTGTAGCTTTGATCTTGAGTGCTGGCCCTTCTAGCTCTCTCTTAGAGCTTTTACATTGGGAGGAGCAAACTGTCATGCCATGAATAGCCCTATGGAAAGACCCACATGGCAAGAAGCTGATGGTCAGAGCCAATAGCCAGTGAAGACCTGCGGCCTGCCAGCAGCCCTGTGATCACTCACAGGGCAGTGGATCCTTGGTGACTGCCACCTTGTGAGGCATCCTGAGCTAGAGGCCTCCAGCTAACTCATTGATTGGATTTCTTATCTGTGTGAGTTGTGAGATAATAAGTTGTTTTAAGCTGCTATGTTTGGGAGATATTGATTACACAAATAAAATACAGATTTTGATACCAAAAGTAGGGTGCCTTATAGCACAAATTTTAACTTTGGAATGCGACAGTAGACTTTAAGAAGAGTATTCCTTTAAGATCAGAGTACCTTAAAAATGTCATTCTAATATTAGGGTCTTTTTATATTTTAAGACAGGGTTTCACTAAGTTATTTAGCACCTTGCTTTTGCTGAGGCTGGCTTTGAACTTGCAATCCTCCTACCTTAGCTTCCTGAGCCGCTGGCATTACAGGCTCAAGGATTGCAAGTTCAAGATTAGCTTCTGCAACTTAGTGAGACCCTGTCTCAAAACAAAAAATAAAAAGACTGAGGTTGTAGTTAAGTGGTAGAGTGCTCCTGAGTTCCATCCCCAGGATCAGAAAAAAGAAAAAGCCCTCTCAGTTGAACAGTAGGTCTTCTCACCATTTTAGCAGGTGCCTCAGGAAGAGAAGAGCTTATCTCGAAGATATTTGTGGGGATATCTTTTGTTTAATACAGAGATATTCAGGGGATACCCCTTATAGCTGGGACTGAAACGGAAGAGAAATAGTTCAAGATGAGAAGAGGCAGTTGGACACCCTTAAGATTCTACTGGCAGGAGACAGCCTGAGAAAACTCCTCAGCTGCTAACACATGCCGCCTTTCATTTAAAGGGAAGGGTGACTCAGAGGTTGGAACACTGGAGCTGAGAGTCATGGAGAGCTATTCTCCCAACCCTGGGCCTGACAGAGGAAACTTTTGGTCAGCTAGATTTCAGAATCATGGGGGACCAGTGATTCCTTTGTGCCTCCTGTTCCCTGTCCCCTCTTTGAAGAAAAAATGACACCATTTGATGATTACAAGAGATTTCAGAGAATAGAACCATGAGGGCAAGTGAAATAGGTACCCTCATACCACGATGCCATCTAGGCCAGACTCTCCAGATGCCATGGCTGCTATTCAGTCATCCTCCTCCGAGGCACTTGTTTCTTACACATTCCAGAGCATGTGTGAGAAACTGAAGCACCAAGGAAGGATCTCCTGCCTCCAGCTGTCGGTGTCAGCTCCCTGCCCCTGGAAGGCAGTTGCATTTCTGTATAAACTGCCCCTCCAGTTGTGTACTAGACCCTCTCTGCCAGTCTGTTTAGGATGTGAACCCAAGAGGTCTGTCCCCTCTCTCTGGGGTCATTGAGCTTTCTCTCTTTATTGGATAATTCCATCAGCATATGGTTATGTTCTTCTTTCACCCTTTTAAAGGTAATGCGGGTGACCTCACTTTTCTTCCAGCTACTCTGAATTTCTCTTCCTTCAGAGCAAAATTCAGTAAGGTTGTTTATACTTGATTACACCAACTCTTCTCATTCCTTCTTAAACCCACAGAGTCAGGTTTTTACTGTGACTATTCCACTGAAATGAAATAGTTATAGGTACGCCTCCCCACACTGCTAAATATAGCGGTCAGATCTCAGCCTTGTTTTTACCTGATGGATCTGTAGGAACACCTCCATCCCCTGCCCAGATACTCTGTTGGATACTTGAGTTTGCTGATTTTCTTCCTTCCTCATTGGAAGTTTCTCCTCCTCAGTTTTAGGGTTGTGATACTCTGGACCAAGTTCTTGGACCTTTTTTCTTGATTCTCTTTCATTCAGTGATTTTATCTGTTCTCATACCTTTAACTAGGAAAAACAATTAAAAACATTTATCATTACAATCCAATGGACCCTTTTGAATTTTTTTAATTACTCAGTCTTCTTATGACTAATTTAAGGAATTAGAATAAAGGGATAGTGAAAAATAATTTTATTAGAAATGAGAAAGATAGACATTTCATGAACTACCTTAATATCACTCTCACATGACTTAAAGATCACATGTGAGTGCTGTTCACGTTCTTGTTCGAGGCACCAGGGATGCCAGGGCTTTCTTTGCACCTGCTAGGCCAGCATTCTACCAGTGAGCTATACCCCTACACTTTTTTTTTTTTTTAAATCCTTTTTGTAACACTGAATGTTTTCTTTTCTCTTTGTATTCATGTCCTCTGTCTTCCTATTCTTTTCCCTGAGATCTGTGCTTACAGTTGAGAGATTTCTGTACTCCTGAAAATTCATTTCCTAGCTTTATTGGGAACTGTCTTATTATGATGCTTTTCCCATAAAATGGAAGCATTAACCGTACAATATCTCATGGGCTATTGTGCTAGTCAGTTTTTCATCTCTGTGACCAAAATACCTGACAAGGACAACTTAAGAGGAGGAAAATTGTATTTTGGTTCATGGTTTCAGAGGTTTCAAACCGTGGCCAGCCAGCTCTGTTACACTGGGCCTTAGGTGAGATGGAACCTCATGAAGGAAGGGTGCGGCAGAGAAACACAGCCCTCAGCTTATGGCAGCTTGGAAGCAGAGTGAATGCTCAGAAGGGGACTGGGGACAAGAAAATTCCTTTCTAGAGCACACCCCCAGTGACCTATTTCTTTCTACTAGTCCCCATCTCCTAAAATTTTTTATCACCAAATGTCTTCAAGTTACTCCATCGGTAGATTAATTCATTGATGAGGTCAGGTGTGGGGGTTTCTCAGCCTTGTCACGTATGGATGAGAAAAGGGTTAGCTGACAGAGGACGATGTTGGCTGTAAATCAGTCAATTACCCATAAACTTATCTAATCAATAAACACACATGAACCAATACTCTTTTTAATGAGAGGGGGCATGACAGGATTGGGCCATACCAGATCTGGCCTCTAACAACATGTAGTAAGTAGCCCAGCTCTCTTATTTATAATCATACAGGTAAAGGGGCCCAGATCGGAAGGGGCTTCTTCTGTGATGAACAGGTTGTGGTGGAGTTATGGGAGCCAATTTGCTCAGGGAAACTATCATATAATCAGACAGGGAACCACTCCTACAATGCCACATACCCCATGGCAATCTGGGACAGATCTCCGTGTCTGCCACTTCCAAGAAGTCAGACCTCTGTGTCATGAGTCTCAAACTTGTCTGATTCTGCTGGATAAATATGGCTTCCCACAGTCAGAGCTCTCATGAGCCCATCACCTCCCCAAAGCCCCTCTTTTGACCCCATTGCTGTCTTGGGGAACAAACCCTCAAAACACAAGCCTTTGTGGGAACCTTTCATATCCAAATCATTACAGCTGTCTTCCAGCCACTCTTTCTTGTGTTTTGTTTGTTTGGTTTTTGTTATGCTAGGGTGGAAATTGAATCCAGGGACTTGCACATGCTTGTTGAGAATTTTACCACTGAGCTATATCCCCCAGCTCTCAGTATTCTTTTTCTTTTTTCTTTTCTTTTCTTTTTTCTTTCCATCTCCTCCCTTCCTCTCCTCTCCTCTTCTTTCTTTTGATTGAACTTGGGGCACTTGAACCCTGAGCCACAACCCGAGCCCTGTATTGTATTTACTTAGAGACAGGGTCTCACTGAGTTGCTTAGCACCTCACTTTTGCTGAGGCTGGCTTTGAACTCCCGATCCTCCTGCCTCAGCCTCCCAAGCTGCTGGGATTACAGGTGTGTGCTACCACACCTGGCTCAGTAATTTTTCTTAACAGGAGATTTTGGATCTGTTAATCTCAGAATACATTGAACTGAGAAGATTGTTAGTAGGTTTTCCTAATTAGAGTCATCAAATCTCTTTGAAGTCTGGGCAGTGTGTTTTTGATTTCTCCTTTTCCATTTGAAAATTCAGAAGATTTAAGTTCTTATGTCAGTTCTTGTACTACCTGTGACCCTTTGTTCAGTTCTTGCTCTTTTGTAGCTTTCTACCTGTCTAGATCTGAATATGCTAAGCATATGATGTTTCACTGATATACTACCTCAATTTTTATTCTCTATTTTCCTGGTTTTAAAAGTATATATACCTGAAAAGACATCTTCCTTTTTAAATGCAGTTGATTGCTCATGAACTGTCATGTGTCCACCTGGAACATGTCCATCTTATAAATTCTGATTCCAGATTTAACTTATATCTCCAGTAAGTCCTAGCTTATAATTACTTCTGGTTCTTATAGTTACATAGTCTAAATGTAGTGTTTAAAGGTTTTTAAAAAAACTTTGGCAATACATAATTTTGTTGAAGGGAGGATAAATGTCTTTTTTCCTCCATAATTACAAAAAGTATTTATATCCATATTTATAAACACTATTCAGAATGATTGGTCCAAAGAATTTTTTCATTTCTATTTCATCAGTTCCCCTTCCAGTTACCTTCATGTATATCTACCTTCACCATTGCCCACTTACCAACTGTATCAGTAAATTTTGTCATATAAACATTGTGAGATGAAGGAATACTATTATGTCTTTTTAGTGAAATAGGATGATCTGGGTTTTTGTTGCAAAGTAATGATGAAGAAATCCTTTCTGTTGAACTGAATGAGTGTATCTATTTCCTTTTTGCTCTTAGAAATACACTGTTCACTTACTAATTTTTTAAAATAATAATCTTTTAAATAGATGGACACAATACCTTTATTTAATTTATTTATTTTTATGTGGTTCTGAGGATCCAACCCAATGCCTCACATGTGGAAGTCAAGCCCTCCACCACTGAGCTACAGCCAGCCCCCACACTGTTCTTAACTTTGAGAAAATTCATCTAGGGTAGATATCATCATCTAAACAGTCAGTCTTGAAATTTTTTTTCATCAGATTTTGCCATCATCACTAGAGTTTAGAGTGTTGTTATCTTTGCATTCATCTTTTCCTCGTCTAATGATTATTATAAAATGTTTTCTTGTTAGTTTTCTTCTCTTTGCCATCAAAATACCTGATCATAACTGTGTTCACTGAAAACTAAGCAAACTGTAAAGACAATGTCTTCAGTCTTTTAAAATTCCTTTTTGAAAGACATTGCAGTCCTTTGCCCAATGCAATAAGAAAACAGAAGGATTATATGTTAGTGATGATTTATTTCACTCTTGTATCATTAAGCCAAGTGAGTATATGCTATTGGTCTTCCGTTTCATTTTTTGAGTCTTATTTTTTTTTTTAACATGACAGCAAGTAGTTATCGAAAAATCAGAATGTTTCAAGATACAGGAAAAGTCAAATTCCTAAAATCTTATAATGAACATTAGATTTATAATAAGGTCCAAGGAACTCATGTATTAATTGCAATGTAAGATGAGCTTCCCCCAACTAAAGTAACTGTTTTTTAGAATGTTTCAAAGAATAAACAAGTCACGAAATGTAGATCGTCACAGATCGAACTGCTTAAAAATAAATCAATAAAAAAGGCCCTACACACTCTGATGGAATACTGAGGGTTAAATACTGTGTGAATGCTAATGACTCTCAAACAGTATAGTTCTCAGCCAGCCCTCTCCCTGGAAGCTTCTGAGGGCCTACTTGACGTTCCTGTATGTAAGAGTAACCTCAAACTTAAGGGGTCCACAGATGCACTGCTGCTCTCACTTGGCCCTCCCCTACCCTCGGACATGCTCCACCCACCACTTTTTCTTTTCTCAGAAATGACATCCTTCTGTAGCTTGGGCCACAACACAACAACGAAGAAATGTAGTCATTCTGGACTCTTCTTTTTCCCTCATGCCAGTCCCATTAAGTAGCAGCTCCCTTGGGCTCCAACTTTGAAAAATAAACTAAATACGAGCCATTTATTTTTACTAGCTCTGCTGCTTCTATTCTGGTTCAGTGTGCCGTCCTCTCTTGCCTGGATTATTGTTAGTCTCCTACTTGGTCTCCCTGCCTCCACCATTGAATAATTTATTCTGATTGCAGCATTAGACTTAATCCTTTTAAAATATAAATCTGTTCATACTCAAAATCAGCTGATGTATCTCACTTAGAGGAAAAGCCAGTGTCCCTACAAGGCTGGTGAGGCTGGCTTTTTCGTTCCTTTTGACCCTCCTCTCCTCCCTTGCTTCCCATTCCTTACTCTCGTTCACTGCATTGACCTTCTCACTCTTCCTCACACCTGCCAGTCCCTTTATGCTCATTTCTCCTGCCTGCAGTGCTCTTCTCCAGGTTCTTATGTCTTCCTCATCATCTTCCAATTTCTGCCTAAATGTGACCTTTTCAGTAAGGCCTTTTAAAGCCATTCCATTTAGAATTCTCCATAGCACTCACCATCTTTTAAATATTTTAAAAATATGTTTTTTAAAGTAATGACCTGTCTCATCCTATACAGATTTTTGTCTGGTTTCTTCACTCTTGTATCCTGAGGGTCCAGAATTGTGAATGGTATCCAGTAAATATTTGTTAAATGGGTGCTAAATTCCAGAGGTTTTCCTCTTGTTACTTTTTCTTAAATGAGGGCATGCTTAGTAGCGGTAGGAACCTGTGGTGTAGGAACTCTGTAGCTACCATCATTCTTTCTCTCCCACTTACCAGGAACTCAGGTCTCTGCCTATATGTGGCACTTTGTACCGTCAGGGCTGTGTGCTTTAATGGTGCAGGCCTCAGAACCAGATTGACTGGATACCAAAGCTAATTCTGATGCCTTCTATCTCAGTGGCATTGGGTAAATCACTCTGTTTTCTTGTCTATAAAATGAGAATTAAATAAAAAAGAGTGTCTACCACAGAGATTGTTTTGAGCCATATAAACTCTCAGAACAGTTCCTGGTATATAGCACCTGTTCAATAATATTTATTATGATGGTTGCTGTTCTGGACCCGTACCAGCTGCTGTGTACCAGCTGTACTCCTGAATGTTAGTACTGAACACTCTGATTCAGGGTCTTCTTCATTCCACCTATTTTCTTGCCCCTTAAAAATATCATAGACTTGTTGGGTCCCCCTTTCTGCCCTTTGTCTCTCCCTCTTACTGTTTAAACTTCAGTTATTCTCACTTCCAGCATTCTATTAGACATTGATATTCTTTTCCCTTCTTTCCTCCTCTCCTTCCATCAAATATATATTAAGCACTATTTTTTCTTTTCCTGTTCTATTGTGAATCTGTTTTTTTCTGTGCCTCTATCCCTTTGTTTCCTGTATAAAATTAAAATTGCCTTCCTTATGGTTGATTGGCTAGAATTACATTTGTGTCAGAGAAAATGGAAATGCTGTAGGTGTTGAAATAATTGAACTTACTTTTTAAAAAGTGCCCCCCCCAAAAAATAACAAAACAATTATACCAGTCACCAAAACCCTTGAAAGTTCTCTTACTGTTCTCTAAATCTCCACAAATCTCCACTCTCTTAGCTAGTCATGAATTTTGTCTTTTATCAATCAATAGTAAAATGATCCGGGGAAAAATAATTTCTTGTATACTATACTGGCATTATTTGTAATTTGCTGCCATTTTAACCATCTAAAATGTTCTCTTTTTATATAGCAGTTCAGGTATCTCACCAGTTCAGTGAACTCAGATGCCCCACCTTCCTTAATACACAACTAGATGTGATCCATGCTGCACATTCAGCTACCACTTACAGATCTCCTTGCATGTGTGTGTCGTGTGTTTCTTTTAATGAGGAAGTGTGATCAGAGTTCTAAATACCTGAGATAAAAATGCATTTTTAGAATATGATTCATTTTTCAAACTTTAGACAAGATTATATAATGGTTATATGACATCCTTTTAGAACAAAGGAAGGAGCCCTTTTATGCATCCATTTTAAAGGAGTTTTATTCTGAGGCTTTCAGGGTCTTTAACCTGTAAGGTGAGCTGTGCTGTTACCTAGTATGTATTACCTAATAAGGGTCACAAGGAGAATGGTACTCCTTTTGTTCTCTCTTTTTAATGTAATATTTTCCCCCAATGGGCATATATACTTTTCTTTATTTATAATGTGCATTTTTGGTAACCTTCATTTTCTTTTGAACCCTTACAAATCTCTTAAGTAGTCTATATTTTAAAATTCACATTACAAGTGGGCAACAGAGTTCTGTACTTTTATTTTACAAAACAATATATTTGGCAGATTTCTTAAAATTTGATAGTGAAAAATTCATCTTTATTTTGCCAATGAAATGTAAATTTTAGAGTATGAAGACTAACCTCCCAAGGGGATAAGGAAGTGGTGTTTGGGAGCTTGTCCATATTCTTAAAATGACAGTCTGTATCTTTATGACGGGACTGCAGAACACACACACACACACACACACACACACACACACACACGAGCATTTGATTATAGTTGGTGCCTAGTTTGGGAACTGGGTATCTTACTTTTGTAAGTACAGAATAATTTGAATATCTGCTGTATATAACCACTGTGAGACCTGCAGCTGTCTAGCTGTGTAAACACAAGAACTTATTCAGCCTTACTAGGGCACAGTTCCCTGATCAGTGAAGCAGAGGTGTTGATATCACTATAATACATATTTGGTTTATTTTCTTGTAGCCAGTTGTCCTTTGCTAAGCAAGTTTTCTCACATCATTATTTCTTAAAATTTAGCTTGAGCAGGCTAGTGACACTGTTTTTCATGTACACCTTTGGTGAAGCATCTAATTCTTTGCAGGAGATCAGTAAGTGTGAATTGATGAGGACCATCATGTATTCTCCACTCTTGAGAAAAGAAAGACCTTGTGCTATCCCTTCTAGTTTCTGCCTTTTGATATGTGACATTTGAAAGTAATTGTTCTGTCGTCTCAGTGGCTTTTCTCCTTTTGTGATCTTCAAGGTCAAGCTATGGTCAGCCTCACAGGAAGTAAAAAATTTGAGTAATGTGGGTGCCAGACTGAGTAATGCTAACATTTGCCTGACTGATTGAGAAAGTTTGCCAGAAACAGCGTCCCTAGGATTATTGTAGGAAGGATCCTGAGTGGGGAGAGGTCTTGCCTTAGTTTTAATATAAATTCTTAGTTTGATGGGCACAGTCTAAGAAACAAACTATTCGGTGACACATTTTACACAGATTGAAGTTGTTTCTTTTAGAATTAAAAATCTGTAACCCTTTATTTTAGTCAGCTTTTTTGCTTCTGTGACTAAAGGATCTAACCAAAACAGTTTTCACTAGAGGTCTTATGGTTTCCAAGGTCTTAATCCATAGACAGTAGGTTCCATTCCTCAAGACTCGAGGTGAGGCAGGACATCATGGAGGAAGGGTGTGGCAGAGTGAAAACGCTCGCATGATGATCAGGAAGCAGAGAGAGAGGTCTTCACTTGCCAGATGTAAATATATACCCCAAAGCCACACCCCAGTGCCCACCTCCTCCAGCCACACACTACCACTTCAATTACCACTCAGTTAATCCCTATCAGAGGATTAATGACTAATTAGATTAAGGATATTATTCAATCATTTCTCCTCCAAACCTTACCTCACCAAGTGAGCTTAGCCTCACAAGTGAGCTTTTGGGGGACACCTCACATCCACACCATAACATCCGTACAACATAATAACAGGTATTATGGTGATGGTGATGATAATTATAAAGATGCTGATTAACAGCTACTGGTTTTTGAATGCCTGCTGTTCATCAGACTTAATACAAAGAATTTTATAGTCATTAACACATTGAATCCTAAGAGCAACCCTGTGGTAAGTGGTCATGAATAGACCACTCTAGCTTCTCTTATAAACTCTTCAGAGTTAGGGGTGAGTTCTCTATGTGCCAGTACTTAATACAGTGCTGGATACATATCAGCTACCCAGGAGATGTCAAATTGATTTGACCATTTTGCTCAGAATTTTCAGTCTCTGCCTACCCTTCCTTGCCCAACTGTAGATACAGATGGCTTGCAAATTCTATTTCTCCTCTGCATTAAAGTTTAGTTTGACCTTCTCAAGGAGCTACTTTCTCAGTGGTTAGCTTTGTCGTCAGACAGTCTGATGCCTCATTACCCATGTGCCTGGGGTTAAATGTTATTCTCATTAGATTGGCTAGTCTGCTCACCAGGCATTTTTGCCCTGGTGCATGGTAGCACTTGAGTTTCTCTTAGAATCTGATCCCAACACTGAACCCCAATTCAGTTAACAAAGGATGGCCTCCGACACTTTTTGCTAGTCCCCTTTCTCAGCTTATTGGACCCAGATTCCTGCTCTCTTGTCTTGAGTTTGATGGTATTCCTTCCCATGCAAAAGATCAGTCTTTCCCCAGTTTCTATCTTGACCAACCTTTATTTCATTGATCCCAGGATTTCACTATTTCCCATTATTTCCATTGCTGCATATTGAAGCAACACTCAGTTTGAAGCTCCTCTTAACAGTTATTCAAAACATCTCTCCTTCTTTCTACTTTGAACTTTTACAGCTTCCTACTTTCCTTCATTTCCTTCTCTGGTCTCACATTTCTTTCCTTCCCCTCTCCTCCAACCATACAGTATACACTACTTGGGGAAACCCACTTATGTTTTAGAGTGTGGGTCTTGGAAACACGTTTACGCACTGCCAAAGTTCAGTTGCCCTTCATCTCTTTCTCCCCAGGAAATTAGCTCAAATAAAATAGTGACCTTTTAGAATGTCTTTCAAGGGAGGCATCCAGCATCCCAACTCCCCCAGGAGACTGTTGAATGGAAGCCAGTTGGCATAAAGTAGCAAGAACAAGAAGAGTAAACCTTGAAAATGAGCAGTTTTCAAAAGTATGGAACTAAATGAAAGAGAAAAGCAAGGGGAGTAGGGAAATGCTGCTGTCTGTGCCATGGATAGATTTGAGAAGAATACTCAAAGCAGTCCAGAAAATACTGAGAGCCCCCTTGAGCTGTTTTCTTTAAATTTTATGTTCTGTGCAGTCATGTCTCTCAATCACTGGTAAAGGAACTGAATAATTTTTTTTTTTAAAAACTCATCCTTGAAATAAAAAGTCAAAGTAATACAGTTCATTAAACTTCTGCCTGTTATCTCTAAACAAAATTTGAAATTTCAAATTACTGATGTCAAAACCTAAAAATATAATATACCTTACTGTTTTGAGAGGAATGCGAGACCTGCTTTGATCAGCTATTTATCCAGAAAAGCATGTGCTGTGTATGAACGCAGCCAGGTATCTGCCCTGCTGACACGCGCTTTCAGAGTGGTTGTGTGTACTTCCTTTCTCCCCACATATGCCCATTCTCGGTTAACCAGAAACCCTTAGATATTTCTATTTGCCTCCAATTTTATTGTTTCCTTCATAACCCAGCAATGATTGTTTTCGGTTATCTTTATTCTTTTGCAGATGGACTGCTATTTTGAACCTTTTGAAAGGACCTTGCCACCAAAGTTCATATTTACATTTTTTATCTTTAGAACCCTGGTTTCAATCAGGAATGAGAGGGAAGTATAAATCAGAATCTCAGGGTTAGAACAAGAGAGACTGTGCATCAAAAAAGAATACTTAAACCCCACAGTCATAATGAACATTTAAGAAGGTTCTGGGTTGGTGGGAGATTCAGAAGATAAAAGTAAGTATTATGAAACAAGAGGTTTAAAAATGGTTAGGAAACACTGGATTACAGTCTAATTTTCTCAGTGTGACTAAAAAAATCTCTCCTTTGGTAAATCTGCAACAGAAGCATGTCATTAGAGCTTGTTCAGATCAAACTATGTGGGATGACTTGAGTAAAGTTCAGGCATGGCCATAAGGAGCAATATATTCTTGACCCCATATTTTCCCTTGAGGATTTGAAGACAGATTAAACAATGGTTTACTACCTCTCCTTGCCCCTCTGCAAATAAAGAACAGGAAGGAGAAGGGAAACCCCGAAGGGCTTCTCTCAGTGGACTAGCCCTTCAGTAAGACAGTTGTAATGTTGCAGCTGGAATGTGTCTTGTCAGTTGGTCCCTGACTTGAAAGAATTGCAGTGGGTGTGGCAAGGATTTGGATCTTGGGCCTGACCCTTAGTAGAGGGAGGACTGGAGTTTTCGTTAAGGGAGGTAAGGGTTGAAAATGAATGTAAAGGCCCTTTCATTAAAGGAAACCATTGAAAAGAGGTGGGATTAGGAAGTGAATGGACTTGAGAGATACCTCAACCAGAAATATTTGTGGTTTGCCAAGGAAATATAGAGATACTGGAATGAAATAGCTTCTCAAAGAAGGAATTATAACCTTGTTAATTTTTTTCTGGCCTACTGGTCTTCATTTTGGGTCTTGAACATCACTGAGAGTCTAATGCAAGCTCTAGACAAGGTCTCCAGAACTGTGTACATGTTTACAGCAATTGCACACAGATTTCAGGGGATCATTTACCCTGTGAAGCTCAACTATTTTAACAGTGTAGTAACTCTTCCATCACCCACTGCCATCCAGGCTTAGTGAAAATGTAGTGAACCTAGTGCCTTGGGAAGTATTTGAAGGCTAAAAGATGTTCAGTGTTACTTGACATATGAAGACTGAATTAAATTCAAAGTAAAAGTGCATATGTGCATTAGAGCCACACTCTTGTGACAGATGATAGTAGAATCTGGATTCTTAATTTTTTTCAAGTCTCTTTAGTAAGCACTTTTTTGAGTGGGCGTGGGTACTAGGAGTTGAACTCAGAGGTGCTTTACCACTGAACTACATTCCCAGCCCTTTTTATTTTTATTTTGAGACAGGGTCTCACTAAGTTGCTTAGCACCTTGCTAAGTTGCTGAGACTGGCTTTGAACTTGCAATCCTCCTTCCTCAGTCATCAAGTTGCTAGTATTACAGGTTTGCACCACCACACCCAGCCAATAAGCACCTTTTTTGAGAATTAAAATAATTGATATAGCCAAGGTGTGAGATGCTATTTAGTGGACTAGACAGAAGATCTTGGAAAATCAGCCACAATACAGGCTTTGTCCTTCACTGTGACTCTGGAAGGTGACTTATCCTGTTGTGTAAGGAAGATACACCATAAAAGGATGCTGCCTGCAAACTGAATTATAGGATACTGAAAAACAACAAGCACAAGATGGCTCCAAGTCCCAGAACTCTCACACTAAAACCACAGGGAGTATAACTACAAGGCAAGGAGTCCGAATTGCAGAGGCTGCTGTGGAGTTGAATGTTTCAGTGAGCAGCAGCTTGTGGTTAAGGTGGAGATGGCAGGCTGGTTCCGGGTGGTATGTTTGGAGAAAGGACTTGAGTGTGGAAGAAAAACCAGAGCCATAGTGGGCTTACTCACTGTGGCTGAGGACTGAAAGAAAGATCAGAAAATGCTGAGGAGCATGATCTAGATTCTGGAATTCAAGGAGACCATCTAGACAGGGCATTTTGATGCTGAGGCAAATAGCCCAGACAGTGTTTTAGGGACAAGATTCTAGAGCAAGGTCTGAGAACATTAGGGACTCAAGACCTCTCCAGTGATTAGATTTTGGACACTATTTGTTCCTTCAATTTGTTTTCTTTTATTCAGCAAATACATTGTGCAAACGTACGTGAAACTGACCACTATTGCAAGTGCTGGGAATACAAAGCAGGATTAATGTGGATGCAGAATATCTGTTGCTGCTTTATCACAGAACTACACTTATGTTTCAGGTAGGAATGAATTCCCACACTGGTTAGCCTGAAGCTTGGCAGAGTGGGAATGAGAGGAAGGGGAGCACAAAAGTTCCTGGGTAGCAAATAAAAGTTATTCCTTCCTGTTCTTGCAGATATTTTAGAATTTGGTAGTTGATTTTCCTAATTCTTTCATTTTAGGTGGTGAATATTATACTTTGTGATGAGGTTTCATAAGAAATAAGGTTTAGATTATTGCTTTTAGTAATGCATGTTACTTAGTAGCATATTTTAAAGATGATACCAAGGTGTCTGTGATCTTTTCAAATTGTTGCTGTTTCAATTAGGAAATAACAAGTCTTAGAATATTAACCCAGATTTTCTAGGAAGAGTCTATATTGTTTCTTAATTGATTTCAACCTGAACTTCTATCTTAAATTTTTTATTTAAACAGTTTTAAAGAAGTGGTGTCACATGTTTTGTTGGGTTTTACCTTTGGTAAAATAATCATCTTTTGATAATCATATTTTGGTTTGGTTAATATGATTAAAGGGAACGTCCTTTAGAGGTAATGAAACTTTTTTTTTTAAGTGCTGGGATTGAACCTCAGGTTCTCATACATGTTAGCCAACTGCTCTACCACTGAGTTATAGCACCAGCTGAAGAAAACATTTTTTTTAAACTCTGAAACTCTGATAGTCAAATGGAATGTGCAAGTTTTTATTCTTTTCTTTAAAAAATAATTTTCAAAAGATGTTAATTTAATAAAAGTTAATTAGACATACTATGGAAGGACTAACTAAGTTCTCTCAACAACACTTAGTTAATACAGGTTGAGTATCTTCTTATCTGAAATGCTTGGGACCATATCACATTTTGGAGTTTTTTAGATTTTACAATCTTTGCATATTTATTGGTTAAATTCCCCTAATCTGGAGAGTCAAAATCCAAAATACTCTAAAATCCAAAACTTTTGGAACATTATATTGGTACTCATTTTGGATTTAGATTTTTGGATTAGGAGTGCTCAAACTGTAAATGAAGAAATATGAGTCATAAATAAAAATGCTCTTGTTATAAGGAGGTTTCTGTATACTTTTTTGTCCTCTGGTGGGGGCTGCTATGTGTCTAAGTGAACACAAAGAATACATTGTCAAGTCCATCAAGTATTTCGGCAACTCCATAGGAAGAAACACATGATATTATAAATGTTGGGCATAGTCATTTTAAAAATCTCAAAGAATAACTCTAGTTATTCTTGATTTCATTGTTAAGTTAATAATTGTAGATTCATTGCACATGTTAAAAGTGTATTTGATGGAGTTTTGACATAGGTGAACACTTGTTACACAACCCCAATCGAGATAATGAATATATTTCTCACCCTGAAAGGCATAGAAAGGAATATAAAATATACCTTTAGTACCAAAATAAACCATATTCATTTTCTAAAACAACTACACTCACTCATATAACCACAGTAATTATCAAAATCAGGACATTTAGCATAGGTTCCATTATTATATCTGTAGCCCATATTCTAATTTGCCAGTTATCCCAATAATGTTCTTGATAGCACAGATAGAATTTCCTTTTCATTAATTGTTTTGTTTTCAGGCAATTATAGATTTACATGCAGTCACAGTACAGAGAACTCTCACAGGTCCTCTTTTCCCAATTTCATGTAACACTGTAGTGTGGCATCATAACCGGGTTATTGACAGTGATACTGTAGAGATGCAGAACCATTTCCATCACCACAGGAATCCCTCATATTACCCTCTCACAGCCACACCTACTTCTCATTTACCCCCTCTCCAGCTTAACTCACGGCAGCTACAAATTTGTTTTTCATTTCAGTGATTTTTATTGTTCTTATAATGTTACATAAAAGAGATACATACAGTAAAATTCTTTTAGGATTGCATTTTTATCTCACTTCTAGACCAAACTTTAGAGAAATTTTTCTTAGAACATAGTGTTTTTCTGGTCATTTTGAAAATAAAATGATCAGTCTGCTGCATTGTGGTTCTGGCTGTATCCCTGACTCTTCTAACTTATCACCAGTTCATGTCCATTATACCCATTGGCTGCAATTTGGTAGCTGTCATTTGGCATGATGTTACTTCTTCAAGTGTCAGCAGTTTTAGCTTGTTTCCTGATTTGCCATCATTCATGCCTTGGCTACCTCTTTAAAGCTAAAGAGCAGTATCATGGCTGGGCATAGCAGTGCACCTATAGTCCCAGCTATTCGGGAAGCTGAGACAGGAGGATCACTTGAATACAGGAATTCAGGACCAGCCTGGACAATATAATGAGACCCTGGCTCTTAAAAAAAGAAAGAAAAAGAAAAGAAAAAAATAACAACTTCAAAAGACAGCATATTTGGAGAGTTAAAATATGCCCACAATCCTTTAGCTGAAACCCTTGGAGTCAGATATGCATCATAATTTGTAATCTTCTGGATTTTAGAAAGGATATACAGTGCATGTGCTCTCTTAGGGTACTTACTACTCTATTTGCAGGTAAATGTTTTTGAATATGTTTTTGAAGTGGGGGAGGAGAATGAAGAAGAAAGATATAGTTTTGGAGGCTTTTTGGACTTTGGATTTAAAGATAAGAGGTTTGGACCTCTGTAGGTAGGGTAGTCCACAGGCCTAGTCACAGTAAAAGCTCTTGTTTTTAATCCCTGAACTCCCCACTGTTTAACTCATGAGATGTAGTGGGCCTGGAATTGCCAAGTGTGATTGTTTCCAGTATGAAAACAAAAGCGGCTATTGATTTAATCCTGTTATATGGTGTTGATCTTAAAATTGTTGGATTCATACTAGGATTTTGGGTTTAATCCTGTAAGGATCAGACTAACTTTCATCTTATTTATCCTAAATCCCTCTTTAATCTTATTAATTATGCCAGACTGTTTTCCCAAAGGCCTGTGCATATGTGCATGTGTATATGTATTCATAGAGTTATTTTCCTAAAGATATATCTTGTGTCTGTCCTCTCTTTGGAAGAGAAGTTCAGCTCTCTCCTGAAGAGTTGTGGAGCAGTGCAGAACTCAGGAGCAGCACTGGTATGGCATGAATGACGTCAGTGGGATGTTCTTACACCCAAGACTGAAGGAGATCATGGCGAGGCCTCTGGAGGGTAATCTAGCGTGAATCTTAGATTTCCTGAGAAGGCCTACACTCTTTTCTGAAAGTGGAATGTTACCAGAGGCTCTTGGTCAAAAAATATTGGATGAATTAATTGTAACTGAGACATCACACTCCTATAGTGAGATAGAAAATGAGTCCTTAACTTTTGACCTTCACACTGAAATTGTGCTGTGTGCATTTGGAAAAGGAAATACACATTCAGTCTTTTTGCTTTGCAGGATGAAACACTCTGTGTCTTTCTTTTTCAAAGGATAACTATCAAGGACCATCCAAGCAAACAAAATAATTCCTCAGTAACCATAAATTATTATTTTTTTCTTATTTCTGCTGTTAGGGATGGGAAGTTTTGTAATTGGATCTAAACATTGATTCAGGAATGAGTAAATCTGTGCTAGATATTCCTTATTGAGGTTCCCTGTGATTGTGTTCCCTCTAGTTGTCTGGTAGTATTTGCTATTGTTGTTTTTAACTGGCTTGCCAATATTATGCAGTTTTGACTTGGAGTGCCTAATCTATATTGCTATAACAGGACAGTTTTATGTCATAGGAGGAAAACCCTGGTAGATACTAGTAACCCTTCTATGTTTATTTCATTTAAGATGTAATTACTGAAGGATTCCTGTATATAAAAGATATAGCAAAACCACTTTGTTATGAATTGAAATAAAACTGGCCTTATATTTTGATATTTTATATTCAGGTATTCATTTTTTCCAATTGAGTTGTATATACTGACTTTTACGTTTGTAGATTTATGAAGGTTCACTTTGCCTATTTATTTAAATGGAAACTAAGGGAATTTTATTGTCAAAAGAAGAGTCAAATTTTCATTAATGAAAATTGTCTAATGCTGACACTGTGATCTTGAAAAGTAGAAAAAAAAGTTGTTAACAGGATCTAATTATATGAACTGGGTAAAATCAAGGCTAAGGAAACCACTTTAGGTATGGAGTGATTGTATAGATGATGCTTTGGCAGAAGTGAGGAGGGGCCACTTTAATTTCTAATCCGCTTTGGGGGAAGCTCCATATCAGGGCTGCACAGAAACATTCAGGGAAAGCAGCTCCTTTATCATAAAGGGAATTTTAATTTAAAAATGTTCTTGCATCATGAGCAGAGTAAGCGACAGCCAGCTACACTGGGCATTTATCTCCTTCAAACCACGTTACCAGTAATTGCTGCATTAAATCAAAGTCAGAAGAGATTACAGGTCTCAGTGGAGCAAGGGGCTGGTGCCAACCCAGGATTCCCACACTGCAGCGTTACTGCTGTCAGAGCCCTGCCCCTGTTCTTGGTAGGATGAGTCAGGGGAAATCCTTAGATGCCTGACAGTTCATCTGTAAGGCACGAGCATGATCAGTATGACCCCAAAACAGAGAAGGTTACTGTTCAAGACCAAGGGGTCTCCCTTTTCAGTTAGCTTTTTGTTCATTGTGTGTGTGTTTGTTTTGTACTGGGAATTGAACCCAAGAGTGCTTTACCACTGAGCCACATCCCCAGCCCTTTTTATTTTTTGTTTTGAGACAGGGTCTTGCTAAGTTGCTTAGGGTCTCGCTAGGTTGTTGAGGCTGTCCTTGAACTTGAGTGTCTCCTGCCTCAGCTTTCTGAGCTGCTGGGATTGCAGGCGTGCACCAGCAGCCCACAACTTCAATTAGCTTTTTACATTGAACACAGGGAATGTTTTCTCATGGTTTTTCAGTGTTGTTGCAGATTTGCTTGGAAGATTCACTTGAATTTTGCATGGGCATCAAAATTACTCATATTTTCTCAGTTCCTTAACACATTAATATTCCTTTCTTGGTCAAGTATGTTCTTTTCACTTATTCAGCATAAATTTGTTGCCCTACAACAGGGTATGTGTAGAAGTCTCCCACAGCCCTCTGCTCCCTGCTGCCTTTCCTCCTCCTAGCACAATTACATAGCTCGCTACATACTTTCTGCCTCCTATTGGGGCCACTTATTTCTCTGACTTTGTAATTCAAATAATCCTCAATTTCCCTTAACATGCTTCCTAAAATATTGGAGATGAGGATGAGGATGACAGCAATGATGATGGTAACAGCATCTATAATTTAATAATCACTATATGCTGGGCTTATTCATAAATCAATTGAGTTTTCACAACACCGTAAGGTAGTAGTGTTATTACTTTATTTTTCCAAATGAAGAACTTCAGGTTAGATAGCTTTTCCAAAATTATTTAGCTGGGAAATGAGGGTGCTGAGATTTGAGTCCAAATGATGTAGCTTCAAAACCCTGGGCGCTCAAGCACCTGCTGTGTAGCACCTGCTGTGTGCTAAGGATACCTGAGGGAATGAGGTAGACCATTGGGAGTCTGCCCTTCTGGAGTGTGGGGACACACGATTGTGTGACAAGCCGAGGAGGATGTGCGTGCCAGTGCTCAGGAGGTGCGGTGGGGTCTACCCTCCCACTCCTGCCTGAACCTCATTCCTGACTCGCTGCCAGACCCTTACTCTTCCTTTTTATGGGGTCTTCTCTGTGTGGTTTAGGGTAGACTCTGAGTTTACCCTGTCTCCCCATGTCACTCCTCCCTCCCCCGAAGAAAGCAGCTAACCTTCCAAAGACTCATTTTAATAAGGGGGACAGGAATTCATTATTTTAATTTGCTAACAGCTCTGTTGAGGTATAATTAATATACAATAAACTGCATATATTTGAAGCTTATAATTTGTAAAGTTTTGACATACGTGTACACCCATGAAGTCATCACCACAACCAACATAATTAACAGATTAATCATCTCTAAAAGGTCCCCTCATGTCCCTTTGCAAGCCTTCCAACATCCCCTCCCCCTCACCCCTTTCCAAACAACCACTGATCTGCTTTCTGTTACTATGGGTTAGTTTACGTTTTTAGTATTTTATATAAATGAAACCATAATGATAAATGCTCTTTTTTGCCTGATGACTTTCACCTGTCATAATTTTTTTGAGATTCATCCATGATACTGCATATATTGGTGGTTCATTCATTTTTATTGCTAAGTAGCATATGCCACAATTTGTTAATCATTTATCTGTTGACAGGTATTTGGGTTGTTTATACTTTTAGGCTATGACAAATCTTGAGTATTTGGGCTGTGATTGTGGCTCAGTGGCAGAGCACTTGTCTACCACGTGTGAGGCCCTGGTTTGATCCTTAATACCACATAAAAATAAATAAGTAAATAATAAAGGTATTGTGTCCATCTACAACTAAAAATTTTTTTTTTGAAATCTTCTGAATATTCACTTGCAAATCTTCATATGGATATGTTCTCGTTTCTCTGGGGTGAACTCTGAGAAGTGGAGTGCATAGATCATATGGTAGGGAAAGTTTAATGTTTTAAGAAATTGCTTAAACTGCAGAGGAGATGCAGGGAATGTCATAGACCAAACGATGCCATGTGTGTATGTATGAATATATCACAACAGATCACTGTTACGTGTGATTGTATGGTGCCAATAAATAAATAAAGGCTGACCTGCTTCCACGTTGCTCTGCTAGTCTACATCCCCAGCAGCAGTGTGAGGCTTTCAGTCCTCCTGAGTTTGCCCACAGCTGCCATTGTCAGTCTTTTGATTTTAGTCATTCTGTGAGGTGAGTAGTGATATCATTGTGGTTTTAATTTCCTGTGGGTACAACATTGAGCATCTTTTCATGTTCTTATTTACCATCCCTTGTTTACTGCCTTCTTTAGCCAAGTGTTTAAATCTTTTGCCCAGTTTTGTTTTGTTTTTTAGTTGGGTTGTTTTCTTATGGTTGAGTTTTGAGAGACGTTCTTATGTACTCTAGATGCCAGTCCTTTATCAGATAACATGCTTTCAAATATTTCCTCCTATGTCGTGGCTTGTCTTTTTGTTCCCCTTGGTGTCCTTTGATTAGCAGAAGTTTCCAGTAAAACTCAGTTTGTACTTGTATGGGTCTTGTTTTTAGTGTCACTTTTTGGTGCTAGGGATTGAACGCAGGGCCTTGGACCTGTCAGCAAGTGTTCTACCATTGAGCTGCACCCCAGTCCTCATGTCATACTTCAGAAATCTTTGCTTAATCCAAGGTCACAGGAGTTATTTTGAAAGTTTTTTTCTCTTGGAAGTCTTGTGTTTTACTTTTTTCAGTCTATGATCCATATTGAGTTTAATTTTCTGTATGGTATGGATATGGATCTAGACTGACTTTTATTGTATGTGATTATTCAGTTGTTCCCGTACCATTTGTTGAGAAGATTATTCTTTCTCCACTGAATTGCATTTGCACCTGTGAAGCTATATTTGGACTTTCTATTCTATTTCATTGATGTATTTTTCTTTTTTGACACCAGCCCCACTCAGTCTTATAGAGAAGATCATTCTTGTGAATATTATGGGATCTAATGGACTTGAGAAAAGTGATAAGTATCACAAACCTCAGAACACTTTAATTAATTAATTATTTTGTACCAGGGATTGAACCCAGGGGCACTTAACCACTGAGCCACATCCCCAGCACAGAACACTTGATTTTAATACATGGCTAAGGAAAAGATAATCATAACCTTTAAAAACATATATAGTACTTGAATAGTAGAATGAAGTAGAAAGCTATACCATGTTCATGGTCAGGAAGACTTGATAGTTTTGAGTATTAACTCTACCCAAATTGATCTGTAACTTCAGTATAATCTCAATCAGAATCCTGGCCAGAGTTTTATAGAAATTGACAAGCTGATTCTGAAGTTTTAATGGAAACGTCAAAGACCTGGAATAGGCAAAACAATTTTGAAGGAGAACTAATACAACCTGGTTTCAAGCTACAGTGAGTGTGGTATTGGTGTTGGTATTGAAGTTATCTTAATATTATGCAGTGAGACTGTGAGTTAGATTTTGCTGTGTGAGTCTTTCCCAAAATCTAATGTATAAAACAGTTTTAATCACTGTTCTATGGGTCAGGAGTTTAGGTGGTTCTGTTTCAGTTTGGGCTGGATGTGCTTACCTGGGATAGTCTAGAATGACCCCACTTTCACATCTGGCAGCTGGCCAGGTGGTTGGTCTGGGGGTCTCAACTGGAACAACTAATTTCTATTCTACTTGGTCTTTTATCCTTCAGATTTCTTCACAAGGCAGGATCAGGGTTTCAGAGAGGAGCAAGAGAGGGCAGGCACATGACAAGCCTCTGCTTGTCACATTTGCTAATGTCCTCTGGCAACGTGAGTCATGAGGCTAAGGCCAAATTCAAGCAGTAAAGGAAAATATTCCATTTCTTGTTTAAGGAGCTGTGAAATACCGTGAACATTTTTTTGCAATTAACCACAGATTTTGAGTTAGTTGAAATAAAAGTTTTAATGGAGGGGAAAGTCTCGATTGTGTGACATGATGTATGATGTATCTGAAATCATTTGCAGACATTTTTCCCTAACAGTATTAGGATATTTACAATTGTTTTCTGCTTTAGAAATTACATTTTGGATGGAGGGTGTGGCTCAGTGGTAAGAGCATTTGCCTAGCGTGTAAGAGGCCCTGAGTTTGATTCTCACCACCATAAGAAAAAAGTTACACCTTTACCCTTACTCTTTATAAATTATTTTTCTGAATTTAAAGTAGCTGTTACTTATTGTCATTTATGCACCTATTATCTAACATATTTGGATTTCTGATTTTAGAGTTTTCAAATTTTAGAATATTCCTTTTTTTTAAAAAGCTTTTTTTTTTTTTTAAGTTGTAAATGAACACAATACCTTCACTTTATTTATTTCTGTGCAGTGCTGAGGATCAAACCCAGTGCCAAACAAGAGCTCCACCACTGAGCCACAATCACAGCCCCAAATTTTAGAATATTCCTAATGTAAACATTTGAAATCTAAATTGCTCTGGAATTTGAAACTTTTTTTGAACTAGTATCAGTGCTCAGAAAGTTTAGTATTTCAGACCTTTTGGTTAGAGATGCTAAATCTGCACTGATTTAGAAAGAATAACAAAGACACTTCTAATTAAAAAAAATGCTGATTCCCTGCCTCACAGTTTGTACACCAGGCCTCACCCCAAAACAGAATAACACAGCCACACCCTGGTCTCCTCTGTTATTACCCCATACTTCCTTTCGTCCCATATATCATATGAATGAGTGTTTATGTGTTAACTGTGATTTTTCAGTGTTCTGGTAGGTGTAAGTTGAAGATTTCTATTGATATAAAAAATTCAATAATTCTCATATAATAGAGAACTCTGTGGATATTTTTAAATAGGCTTTTGACCTTTTTTTTGGGTAGGGGTTCTTTTACCTGTCTGCCCTTCTGTAAGCACCTGAATATGGCTTTGCTTATGCCATACTGTTTTATGCACTTAGAATGCTATTACACTGTCTTCAAAGCCCACCACATACCCCCTCCGTCCATATGGAGAGCTCTCACTAATTTTTCACAATTTATTCTAAGCATATAATCGCTTGTAAAATATTCCTGGTTTCCTTCACCCTAGAAAATGAGATGGTTGCAGTGGAGTCTTCAGGAACAATTGCTGCTTTATTTTCCCCCAAGCTATATTATAAGTATGGTACTCATGAGATGATATTTTGGTGTTTCTTATTTTCTGCTTTTTCTCATCTGTACTTTCAGCTCTTTGAGAGCTTATTCTGTTCTTAAGAGTTCACAAAATGTTGGGGTTATCTTGGTTGAAATGAATGAAAATGAATGAATGAGTATTGATCTAATGAACAAATTAGGGAAGGTTTGTCCATGGTGATTGTTCCGTTGCCTCTGTTGTAGTTTTAAGTTATTGCAGACCTTCCCTTTTCATATGCTGATGGGCATATACTGTGTAAAAAACATCAGCTTGATTGAGAGAAATTCAAAGGTGAACTTGACAGGTCTTAGCTTAAAGAAATTGTCTAATAGAGGAAACAGTATGCTTAAAAACAAGTAGAATGTGCCATGTAAGTTCAGAGGAAAAAGAAAGTACCTCTTGTTGGAGACAGCCAGGAAGATGAGCTTTGTAGAGCAGATGGCGTTTTAAGGTAGTTCTTGAAAGGGCCCACTTTCAGATCTGGACATTCTGAATGGACTAGAAAACAATGTGGTCAGAGGCACAGAGGCAAAATCCAAAACGGCAGTGGAAGGTTGAATGTATCAGTAATTGTTTTTGTACTTTTTTGACCCTTGGAAGGCAAAGAACTACTCCAGGATAGAAAGAGTTAAAATTCACATGCAGGCTGTATGTCTGTTTTTCATTCTTGATCCAGAATTTATCAGTTTTGCTACCATCATTTTAGCCATGTTACTAAAACAGCTCAATCAAAACTCTCGAGCTCCTGTTTACTAAATTAAGTCGGTTTTTCTAAACTCACATTCTCTTTAATCTATCCACTTGACACAGTTATGTATTTATCTCTGGTATCATTTTATGAAATGCTTTCCCTAGTGTAAGAAATACAGGATTGAAGAAAAGGAACAAATGTTCCCTGTGTACTGGCTTTTGTGACTAGTTCAGGATCCTGCTTGGTCTTCTTATCCTGTTTCTATTTCTGCCTTCTAGAATGAGTATTCCTTAAGGTTCTATTTTCAGCCCTTTGCCTTCTCCATGTGTCACTTTCCCTCCCCCCTCCGTCTTTCTCTCTGTCTCTATATATCTTTTTCTTTTTTGGAATACAGGCTTGATATTCATCAAATGCTGTGGGCCACATCAATCTGGGAGACAAGTCTCAATTCTGCTGTCTCTCTTATATTCCTTTTAGATCTCCATTTCTAAGGCTGACCTCTAGGGCTATCACCTACAACCCTGAGGGCCTGTTAGATATTTTCTGTTGAATGTCCTTCCATAATAACCTCAAATCAGTCCCCCTGCTTTGAACTTCCCTGGTTTAGCAGTGTTGTTCTCATTGGCCAGTCAGCCACTCAGGGCCTGAGTGGTATATCTGTTCACCTTTCTCCTCCCCTCTACGTGTGCACAACCTCAGGTTCCTGTGGACACTGTCTTTGTAGTGTCTCTTACATGTATGCCTTCTTTATTCCTGCAGCTCTTGTGTTTTTGCATTAACAGTCTCTAGACTGCTGTAGTGATAGCCTCTACCATCTCCCACCCTCAGATCGTTCCCTTTGTCATGTTTCCTCATCTGTAGCCACCAGTAACATTTTCACAAATCATTATTTTTGTAGCATTCTTTCCCTCTTGAACAGTCTTCAGACATAAGATCTGAAGCACATAGCTCTACGTCCTATGTCCTCCAAAATTATTTCACCCTGTTTTCCTTGTTATTTGCCACTGTTCACTTGTAGTCAAGTAAAATGATCACACGGTAAGTCAGTGCCACATACTTTTAGTGACTTTCACCTGCATATACATCTTTTTCTCCCTGTCTACTCCATCCTCATCTGTCCAGCTTAAACCCTGTTTCTTTTTAAAGTTCTCTATTTCCCTAGTACTTAGCAATCTTTGGGACCTTCTAAGAAGCTTGCTACTTAAAACCACATTTATACCTTAGAGCAGAAAGCTTTGCTAATACATTCTACCTGAGGCCTAACTGGTATCCTTGAACCCTTGTTAGGATGTGGCATAAGCAGAAGGGAAGGAAAAGGAGAGGAAAAAACATGAAATGAGAGTTAGGAGAGAGAGAGCTCTGAAATACTTCCTGGTTAATCTGGTTGACTGAGCTTACCTAGGGCTTGGTAAGTATTGAGCTCTCAAGGATGTACGGATAACACTAGTGTCATCAGTCATGTCCTCTGGCATGGGACGCTTGGTAGGTTGTGTGTTTTTTTTTTTAAGCAAAATTAACTTTCATAAATGTCTTAAGTTCTAGAAGTCTCACTCTTAAATCTTAGGTCTGTTTCTAGGTCTAGATCCATTTCTCTCTGATATCATCACACTCTATTTAATAGAATATTCTAGTTATGCCAGTATTGAAGCCAATGTGAGTTGATCAGTGCATGACTCTGCTAATGAAATGTGTAGAAATACACATAAAAAGCTATTTTCTATATTCATATTTTTAACTAATCAGGACATAAGAACTTTTAATACTATAAAAACATTCATAATATTGCAAGGTATATACTTTTCCAAACAAAGTAAGTTGACATCATCAGCAAATAATTCTGAACTTACTGTGGAAAATCAATTGTTTTATTTCTGAACTTTAATATATATACATACATATATATATATTAGTAGATAGGGAGAGAAAGCTTTATATATATATATATATATATATATATATATATATATATAGTTGAAGATGGACACAATACTTTCATTTTATTTATTTATCTTTATGAGGTGCTGAGGATAGAACCCAGTGCCTCATACGTGCAAAGTGAGCACTCTCCCACTGAGTGGGGCTACAACCCCAGCCCAGCCCTATTCATTTATTTTTATGTTGTTGTAAGTATTGAACCCAGAGCCTCACAGTTGCCAGGCGAGTGCTGTACTACTGAGCCACAATCCCAGCCCCTATTTCTGAAATTTTTGAGGGAATATGATAGTACTTAAAATTTAAAGGAAAATATTCAGTCTGTTCTAAGGGAGGAAATCACTGGTAATTTCTGATTTGGGATTTATTTTATTTATTTATTAATGTTTTTTGTCCCAGGTGGTACCAGGGATTGAACTCAGGGACACTGAACTACTGAGCCACATCCCCAGCCCTATTTTCTATTTTATTTATTAGAGGTAGGGTCTCACTGAGTTGCTTAGTGCCTCACTTTTGCTAAGGCTGTCTTTGAATTCAAGATCCTCTTGCCTCAGCCTCCTGAGCCACTGGGATTACCTCGCCCTGCTTGCTTCTGTTGTATAAAATCATATAGATACTGAAACAATGGTGTTAAGCTTTTGATCTGTGCATAAAATTTCTTTCTGTTAATCTGAATATTTAAGGCAACATTAATATGCACAAAAACTGTATCAAGAGGAGAGTGAGGGCCTTCAACCCTAACATTTGTAATTTTTGTTGTAATGTACTTTGTCTTGCAGGTGAAAAGTTGACCTTTCTTTCTACAAATATTTTTTAGTATTTTGGTTTGACTGGATTATTGACCTTTTAAATTGTTCAGATTTAATTTTTTTTTTACAGAAACAAGTAGGTAAAAAGGCAACGTGAGGTATAGCAATCTAAAACTCAAATATTGAGTTATTTTACCATTTTTCTGAAGACTGATTATTTAAACTAGACCTGGGCATGGTTTGGGCAGGATCTAGGTAAGACATCTGATAGAGGTGGTTTATTGTCTATATTCTTCAATCTCAAGTGAGAATTTATAGTTACACCAGCATATTAGCTAAAGCAAGTATGATAATATAAATTAAAGACCCACAGAATATTATTAATGTTTAAAATACCTATAATGAAAGTGAGGTCTATTTTGGTTTCCTTAAACTTTTAACAAGATAAATTATAAGAGCAATAATTGCTAGTAATAATTTCAAATAATATATATTTGAAAAAATATAAATTTATATCTAAGGTAATAAGTGAAAACCAGCCACCTCCCCATCCCATCCCCCAGAGGTATTGGTTTTATCTCATGTGTTTTTGAAAAAGAGAGTGATATATACTCATGCACACACACGTAGCATATATTGTTATATATATCATATAATATATATATGTATGGCATATATCGGTAATAAGTTTTATGTGTACATATATGTAACTTATGTGTGACTTATAAAGGTTACTAATTTAATGCATAATTTACTGATTGATATACACATATACACATAGATACATACATACATACTCCCACATAATTTTATTCACACATACTCAATTGTACTCTACACTTTATTCAACAACATAATTTTTTCACTTATAATAATGTTTCAGTCATGCCTTTTCACCTTGTATGGTATAAATATCCTCAAGAAGAATTTAAATCTCCATGAATTGACTCAGCTTCCCTATAGCTTATTTGGGGACCACTTTTATGCTTAAATTATGTCAGTTGTTTTAGGATTAGAATTATTGTCTGTTATCTTAGTACAGTACCACCTGGGAATTTCAACTTCTGTAATTGATCTACCAGATACTGAAATGTGTTAACTCACGAGGTTGTAAGTTTGTCTGTAGTTCATTATTATGGTTTATAAAAGGTATTATCATTTCTCAGTCTTCATATCAAGAGGAATCTCAGAAGATTTAATAGTGATTTAAGAGGCTAGTTTACAAGTATATATGTGACCAGATTTGCTGTTGCTGTGTGTGAAGTGTAGTAGAGTGAAAATGAGATGGCACAGAGTCTCTAATGGCAAATAGAGAACTGATTTGATTAGAAGAGCAAATATAGTGTGCAATTTTATTGTCGAAACATTCCCTTTGCCTTTTTATTTTATTTTTTTGGTGCAGTGCTGGGGATTGAACACAGAGCCTCACACATTCTGGGCAAGTGCTGTATCACTGAGCTATATGCCCCCTTTTGCTATTTCTTAATTTGCCATTTCAAGTTGCCATTTTAAAATAGCTTTATAGGGACAGTTAGAATGTATACCACAGTCCTTAAGATGTGACCAGTCACATCCAAGATGTTTATGAATCTTTGATAATCTCTATTAAGATTTGGCCAAGTGGGATCTTAGATTTTCGAGGTGGGAAAGTGGAGACTTTATAAGTGTTTCTTAAGAACAGCTTTTAAAAAATGTCCTGCATATGAGAGGTTGCTTGCAATATTGAGTTTTGTGTAATAGCAAAGTTTTACTTTTGACTTTGCCTACATATCCTGTTCTCTTTCTTCCATAAACTGGACTGTGTCCATTTCTCAAGTGCTTATTAGCAAAATACCTGTGTGTAATACATGTTCAGTGACTTTTTAAAAAAAAATTATGTGGAATCAATTTATTCTTGTTTTTCATGTGTAATACGTAAAGAATCAGTACTGGCAATATAAAGATAATCAAATGTATGGTCCCCTAATCTGTTACAATTGATTTAAGATAAATGTTTAACCAAGAAGACTATCTTTAGATGTGCTAAGATCATTTTAACCCTTAAAAAACAGTTTCTTTTGAACAATCCTAAAATAAACTGCAGTGACCATAAAAGGAGAAAAATTGCAGTAGAGGCAGGTGGGGCTCGGTAATACATAAATTCTCACAGATGCCCTCACAGTTGCGTTTAATCCTCACAGTCTAATCCTAGGAACGCATGTTGTAATATTACTGGCTCTCCAAGATTAGGAGGTCATAGCCTCTGAAACAAGGTTAAAATTATTCATCATTTTGAACTTTTGAATACTTGTCCCAAACAGAGAATTTCTTAACAAAATGGTTAACTGATGTATCTCTTAATTAACATTTGTTTTGATTTTCTGCTTACTCTGTGCCTTATATTCTAAGAATTACTCTGCAGTTCTTTGGTTTTAGATGGGCCATTTAGGCTCTGAAGCCAATTCTAACTTGCTGTGCTTTGTTTGACTAACCTCACATCTGCCCGTTTGTTACTTTTTAAAATACTGGTTGTAGAAATATGTGTGCATATGTGTGTGTTGTATATAATGGCAGGGTGGGTATAGCAGCTTCCTAAAAGAGGAAAAACAACTGGCTTTTCTGAAAAGACCTTTCCACCCCCACCTTTTGCAGGCAGCCGGAGTTAATCCCTCCAAGTTTGATTGGAACAGCTGAGAGAGTACCCTGCATATCTGAAGGCCTCCAGTGGACTCATGTTGCCTTAGAGTTGGGGCCACCTTCCTCTTTTCTAGTGCTGATCCTGCCAGCTGTCCCAGCTTCTGTTAGGGCACAGTGAAGGGGGTGTTAAATGATACAAAAACATATAGTGTCATGAAAGGGATCCCTTTACTGCATGTATCAGTGTGGACTCTTTTCTCCCATTTCTTTCCATAGCAGAAGGGGTTTATGCCGTTAATCCTAACACCTGTCTCTGCTGGAGACAGTGAGAAGGGTGTGTGTGTGTGTGTGTGTGTGTGTGCGCGCGCGCGCGCATGTGTGTGTGTGCATGCCTGCGCGTGCGTGCTCCCACCCCAGAAGGACTAGAGAAATAATACCAGTCCCATCTGCCTTTCCATGTCCTGAATTGGGAGTGTTCCCTCTGACACACTCAAAGCCTGGAACATATATAATATTTTGGCTCCTGGATACTTTGTGCTTCCTACTGTTTTTCTGTGCCACTTTAAGGAGCTCATGTTCCCTTCCCTGGCAGTCATTCTTTGCCTCTTGAGTTTCTGGTGGAGTTGTCAGCTTCAAACCAACAGTAACAGCGAATCTCTAGTGCAGTTTTCAGTCTGTGACTACTAATGCAGTTGGAGCTTTTTGCTTTCCCTGAACATCCCTTCTGTGTATTGCTGAATCCTTTCGGGCTGGAGGCTTGGTCTGCACCAAGCTCCAGCTTCATCAGCTGAGCCAGCATACCTATCAGCGTAGACTGGAAGTCAGCCAAGGATTTTTTGGTGCTCCTAGTTCTTTTGGACAGGACAGCCAGATCAAACAAGGCAAAAACTTAGTCCGTTTTTGTACTGTCTTTATCTGAAGTTTCTTTTTTCCCCTTGGCTATGTATGGTGTATATTGTATGGATTATCAGTATCCTGTTGTCCAGGTAAGCTGAGGATTATAAATTGTTTACTAAATACTCTTTGGCTGATGTGAAGGTTTTACAGAGGAATGAAATGCTTGTAGAGTTTCTATCGTTTGACCTAGTACCATTCAGGACATAGATTTCCCAAGATATTTTGCTAATTTGCTGTAGCAGGAGCAGTGTTGGTGACTGGGCAGGGGTGGTTGACTTTCACCTCAAGAAGTTTTGAAACTTCAGAGAGATTCTCATGTACGTGAGTGCGTGTGTGCGTGCGCGTGTATGTTTGTGTTCGACTGTTTAAACAGGGTAGGCTGGACAATATAAATGTGTCATGACGAAGCCACCGTATTATAATAAACTTGAGGCTTCTTTTTGGGCAGAGGATAGATACAGATGGCAGTTTCCAAATGTTGTATTTTTCAGAAAGGTAATGTATAGTAGGGGGCATTCTCTTCACACATAGGCTATTTTAGACTATTTTTAGTTTAACATTTTGGACTATTTTGTGGTAAGTGGCATTTTATTTAACTTGTAATCCAGAATCAGAAAATTTTAGGATATTATCAAGCATTTACCTGATTATTTATTTGCCTTAAATTTAGTAGCAATATAGTAAGTCAAATTGAAGTTAAGAGTCCTAGATTCTGGCTCCAGCTATAGTAGTTAATTATCCCTATGTTCAAACTCAAACAAATTCATTTTTCTTGACTACATTTTCCTATAAAATGAAGGGGTTGGACCAGATGATATCTCATATGTCTTGGTTCTTTGACGTATTAGTTGTACTGAAAAGGTAGAATAGCGAAATAAAAAGTTTATACAGTTAATTATGAATTATAGATGCTTTCTGATTTTTTAGTTTTATAGTTTTTCATAGCTCTTCCTAATTATTTTTTTTACTGTCAAATGGTCATTTCTCTAATAATTATCATCTGTTGCAGATTGGGCAAGAACGTATAGGGTTAAAAGAAATGACAAAGTAGTACATCTTATTAGGAATTTGGGGGCCTGAAAGCTAAACCGTGTGTGTGTGTGTGTGTGTGTGTGTGTGTGTGTGTGTGTGTGTATGTGGTGATTGTGGATGAAACCTAAGACCTTGTGCATGCTAGGCAAGTGCAGTACCAATGAACCACATTGCCATCCCTAAAACAGGTTATTTTGAATTGGGCCTCCTGAGTAAGCTCTCCAGAGTGCTCTCTGCTCTCATTCATGTCTAACGCTTCCAGTACTGGATTGTGGTTATGCTTCCCTTTTATTCAAACACGTCAGTCTGTATTATATGTTTTATATACACTATATAACAGTTTCCATTGTTTTTGATTATACAAGTTAAGAGTATGTTACTTTTACCATAATGAGGTTTTGATGTATTTGTGGATTTCATTTATGAGCTGTTTCTCTACTCACACAAAATAGTGGATTGGTCTTTCTAACAGCTTAAGGCTGGAAGTGTCACGAGACTAGATTAGAGGCAAATCTTCTTACAAGTAAATATTGATGGACTTCTGACTAGAAACATCTGTGAAGAGTAAATTTCTGAGACCTAAGTAGCAAAGTATGGGACTTGTATATAAAATTTTTGAGGAAAAATTGAGAAATTGAAAAAGAATTGAGGTGTTGGAGATATATGAAAAAAAAATAATTATAACATGTAAATCAATTGTTTGAAGTAAAAATTGACGAACCCCCCAAAAATTTTTGTAGAGGGAGTTAAAGAGTTCCCATTCAGAAAGTATGACATGGTTTGATAAAGTCTTTCGCAGAAATTTTACTCATTCATGATAAGGTGAATTTGCCACCCCTAAATCTTTCTGGTCTTTAAGATTTAGTACTGATAAATGTAGGGCTTGGTATTTGAAACTATGCCTTTCCTGGCTTTGCTTCTTTTTGTAGGTTTATTCTATATAAAATTAAGGGAACTTAGAAATGCAGGTATGGGGTGTTAAAACTTAAGGGTGTGTCCTCTGTTCCACCACATCAACAAATTAATGGGATTGAAAAAAAAATTTTTAATTGAAGGATCCAAAGCTGTTTTATTATTTCATTTATTAATTCTGTTAAGGTAACAATTTTCTTTCAGCGCATTTATAAATAAGTAACAGATAGCTATTTGCTTCACAAACTCCTAATTGTACTTACAAAATGTTCCTTTTCAGTTTTCGTTATATTCTTATATTTAGTTAAATCAATTCTTATATTTAGTTAAATCAAATCTCCTCATTGCATAATACTTGCAGTTGTGTACCAATACATTATGCAACTGAAAATTATTAAAAACAAAGTGAGTTCAGTAAAGTATTTCACACACTTGACTCTTCATTGTTCTTATTGTTAATAAAATCAGGCTTGTCTTTAGAATGTGCAGCTGAACCCGGCATGGTGGTGCACACCTGTAACCAAACGACTTAGGAGGCTGAGACAGGAGGATTGTGAGTTCAAAGCCAGCCTTAGCAACTTAGGCTCTGAGCAACTTAGTGAGATCCTGTCTCTAAATAAAATATAAAAAAGGGTTGGGGATGTGGCCCAGTGGTTAAACGTCCCTGGGTTCAATTCCCGGCCACCCCTCCCAAAAGTGTGCAGTTGAAATTTATTATTTTATTATAATGTTTGTAGGACCCAATCTGGACAAAGTCAGTATAAAATATAGGAGAAATAAATAGACAGGGGCTTGCTGGATTTTATTTAAGAAAGATTGAGTATTGTCTCTCTGCTTAGAAAAAGTCTGAGAAACAGTTTCTGAAATTATTCTTATAGACACTCCTGAATTAAACATTTACCTCCTCTGACTAGATGGCTGAAATGTAATTGTTGTAGCAAATTGAGTATATTGTTGATTGTCTTGGTTTATCCTTAGTGAAAAGATGTGGTAAAAGGCAACTCTGCCTGCCACCTAGGCAGCAATGGGGTAGATGGAGAAAAATGAAGCAGGGTCCTAAGTTATTGGAGGTTCAGCTAAAAGTCCTGATTTGAGAATTTAGGACAACCGAAGACAGCAGAAGGATATTAGGCGTCTGGAAGATTGAGGGATAGAAAGTTACCTATCTGAAAGGTACTATTGGTACTGAGGTATGCTTTAGCGTCAGAATGCTGGAGAGTGAATCAGTGTGTACATTGTCCAGTTCTTTGCACAAAGCTGTCCCGGATATAGACTGATACATATGTTCTTTAATTTCTCATTGTGAATCCTGTGTCATGTGTGTTTCGAGCTGTACTTTTTGCCAGACACTTGCCAACGCAGGGTGTAGAGATGAACAGGCAGCAGGCTCCAGTAAATTAATAATAGAGGCACCATGGCAGATCTCAGTGTTAGAAAAGCTATGTGCTTCAGTTTTCCCTGCTTAATCGCTTATTGCTTTTTTAATAATCCAGTTATTGATATATTTATGTGAGAACCTTTTCCTTAACCTCCTACAGAACACAGAGAATGCAGTCATAATTTCAGTTGTGTAAATGACTCCAGTTCTCTAGGGTTTGAGATATCTTAATGAAATAGAAGTAAGTTACTCAAAGCTAGAAATTAATTTATGAAGTAATATTTTCTAATTCCTCTGATCTTACCAGTGTCCAGGTATGTTATTTGTGGTCTTGTTCTAAAGGCTGGGTGGAACAAGAAATAAATATGATGATTTTTTTAAATAAACATACAGAGTTTAAAACAGTTAATTTCAAATTTAGCTCTCACCTTTCTTTTTGGAATGGGTTCTTCATGTAACTGAACCCTGCCTTAACTAGAGAAAAGAAACTTACTGACTCTAAGTAGAGTTAGCTCTAATTTGATTTCACTTATATTGAAGGGAATTTTGGGGCAAAGGTTAGAGATGCTTCTGGGAAGGTATTTAATACCTAATAGGTGTAAATTGTTATTTACACTTAGGTAGGGTTATTGTATGGGGGCGTGTTATAGAGAGCTTTTATACTAACAATTTTTTATTATTGCAGGAAATGCTAGCCCTTTAATGTTGCTTTTCACTTGGGTGTCAGAGGCAGCCTGAGAAAGTATGAGCAAGCCCTGCCTCTCGTCAGGGACTCTTGGGTCTGCTTTTATAGCAGTGCTGGTATGTGGGTGGAAGGTAGGGAAGTTGAGTCACAACTATAAAATTGTGAAGAGCAAGAGGATATAAAGTTGTGGGTGTTTTTTAAATTAGTGGTTATTATTCTGTTGAGAATCTCAACTATTCCAATAAAAGCTGAAAATAAAGCGTTTTCTCCCACTCATTTTGTGTGTCTTCCTTTGCACTTCAATTTTCTAAAAAGATACTAAAGTGAATTTATAAATTTGAATATATTTCTAAATACTCTTGAAAGAAAGAAATGTTTCTATAATAGTTTGATAAACACAAAGTTACTCTTCATTCTTATGTATCCATTTGTGCCTGTGTAATGGCTAGAGATAGAAATCAAGGCATTATTTGATGTTAAAAAAACTTTTTTTCCCCCCATTTATAGTGCCTTCAACCACTAGGTTAAGAACTGGGGTATGACATAAAACATGATTTCTACCCCAGACTGCTTGCAGGCTAGTCAGAATTACGCCGAAATAGTAAACTCCAACAGTTATGTCCCTTGGTTAGGTGCTAGGGTATCGTGTGCACACAGATGAGGGATACCTAACCCAAACATGGGAGCAGGTGGGGACAAGAAAGGGTTTCTGGAGTTGTAGATCCATGAAGTAAACCAAGCCAAATAAGAGGGCATGCTCATGGAGGGTGTTGAGGCACCCACTTCAGTTTGCTCAGTGTGGCAGGGACAGGGAAGAGCACTGGAGGGGGCGGACAGTGACTCTGGACAGATATTTTGTAGCCAGATTATATTTTAGGTTCCTGCTTAAGAGTTAGGATTCTTCCACCCTGTCAGATGTGGGAAGCAGTTGAGGATGTTCATCAGGGAAGTGACATGATGAAATTTGCATTTAGAAAGATCACTCTGGAGGTAGTGGGTAGTGAGAAGTTTGGATGTGAAGAGTGGTAGACCGAAGGCAGAGAGAAATAGGAACAGTTAGAGAATAAAGAGGTCAGACTGATTTTGTGGTAATGTGATGGAAAGAAAGGGCATACCAAGAGAAATCAAAGGGCCCTGAGCTTCTGACTTGGTATGTTATTGAATAAGGATGAGAAGCCCATCACATTTGGGTTCAAATGTAAGTTTTGAAGCTTGCTAGCTTGGGTGCCCTTGGGCAAGATGCTTACTCTCACCTTAGATTCCTCATTTTCAAAAGGAATATTAAAATATCTCATCATTGTCATGAGGATGAAGTAGATTAATTAGTTGTCTAATCTGATTAGTTGTCTAATCAAATGCCACCTTGGAGTAAATTCTCAAGAAATGGTAACTGTTTTATCTGTCATGAAACTTAACCATTCACCAGGAAAAAAACATGGTAGGATGAGTGCTGGAATCCAGACTTCACATACTTAGGGACATTCCCTCCTTGTCTGTCCTTGGCTTTCTCCTTGTGTCTAGAGAGGCAACTGACACACGGTGAGCATTCAGATAGCTAATTGTTAAATGAATTAATGATTCAACTGAGAATTAATTTATTTTAGCCTTTTAAATTAAAGAAATCTGTAGGATTTTAAAATGGGGTTAACCATTATTTGGCAGATGAATATTTTGATCTGTAGCTCGGGAGAGTCGTGTGCCAGAATTGCAAGTATGGGGGTCATCTGAGTAAATGGGTGCCAAGGGAAGCGGGGAATGAGTTAGAACACAGCAGTATGGTCAGCAGTGTCAGCTTCTTTGAGATTTCCACCCTTTTGGGAATCCGATGAATAATATGGTTCTCTGCACAAAAGGCACATAAGAAAACAAATTTCCATCATCAAGTACCTATGTGAGGAACTGTACACATGGGCTAAAGAACTTCTAGCATGCAGTAAGAAGTGGTCAAAGGGCGGTAGAAGATGAAGAAAGGAGTGAGCAGGGAAAGAAAGATCAGGAAAGTCTGGTATTATTTGAAGCTAATAGCAAGAATTTCCTGAAGGCAAGAATGCCACAGAAAAGTCAAAGAAGATATAAATGTTTGCTGAATTTGCCTACTATTTGAAGGTGTTTGGTGATTTCAGTAAGATAAATTTCATTTGAGTAGTGAGGGTCAAAGGAAACTGTGGCATGCTGGAGATTGCATGAAGCATTGACAGAACAATCAAGAAATTGGGACAACTAGAACTGCCTCTTTCCTTCATTTGTTTAATGAACAAATATTTCTTGAGTACCTACCATGTCCTAAGTGCCTGTGCTGGGAGATAGGGGTTGATCCATGAAGTAGGACGTAGTTTCCTTTAGCTGACAATTATATGACATGTTTTATTTTCCCACCTCCCCAACCTAGACCTGTCTCTCTCCTAAACACACATGTGCATGAGTGCAGAGAGCGTACCTCTAAATGAGTGTCTTCTTGGTATGTTCTGGGCACATTGAGCCACCCGAAGACTCCAGTTACTTTGCTGGGTCACAACCTGACTCCTTTTCTTTCTCTTGGACACCTGGGAGCAAATTGAATGCCGACCCTTAAGGTCAGGAACACACTTCAAAATCTCATTGTACTGTTTTTTTAGGGAGTTTATAAAAATCATTTTACTGTTTTTTACTTTAAGCTTGTACAGTCTTTTTCTTGAACTGTATAGTATTGGTCCTAAGTGTAGAAATGCAATGTGGGTCTTGAGCCCAAGGAAACCCTTATCCTAGTTTTAGACTCTTTGCATGTGGGAAATCCTTCATTTGCCTTTTTATTTAAAAAAAAAAAATCTCCTTGGGGCCTTGTCCCTTTCCAGGCTTCTTGGAGTTGCATTCACACCCAGTAGTCAAGGAAGCTGGGCTTCTTTAAGGGTAGGGGTGTTTGTAGTAGTGGTGGCGGTGTAGGGGGTAGATCTGTCTTTTTGGTGCTGGAGGCTTTTTGCCAAGAATAGTATAATGGACCAGTGGATGCAGAGGATGGTATTACAGTGATTTGCAGGTTTATTTCATGTATTAAATCTGAAAACACAATTTCCCCATAAATATGATTTTTATTTTTCCAGAAGTACATTGCTTTCAGCATAGTTGACATCTAGTGAAACTCACCTAACCCTTTTCTACTTACTTTGTCTTTTAAAAGGTTTGATTGCATTTTATCTCCTTCCAGTTGGCTTTTCAGTTGCAGATTCCAAGAGCACTAAATGTTCTGTCTTCCAGACCATTTCTAAATAAGAACAGACTTAGTACTGGTCTACTTCTTTGCTTGTAATTTTTTTGGTAATATTCAAAGCGCCCATTCTTTTATACATATTTCTTTATATCTCATGGATTATACTAAAAATATACAGATATGTGTAAAATGCCTGAAGAGTGCCTGACATCTTGTTGTAAATAGCTGATTGTGCTGGTATCCTCAAGTTCTGCAGATGGCTATGTAGTTCCTGTGTTCTTTTTGGAATTGTTAAAATGATTATTAATAGGGGAGAATATGGTGATATGGCATTGGAAAATTGCCAACCAATAGTATTATACAGGACATTTTTAAAAGCCTGATCTACTTTGTGCCAAACAGTTCTCATGGAGACAGTAAAAAACTATGTATCTTTGTGATTACTGATTTTAAATTTTTATTTCTTATGTATTTATTTTTAAAATAAGAAGCCTAATTTTAGAATTAACTCCGGTATTTGGGTAGTCTGTTAGAGATATTAACATAATAAATATGGCAGAACTTAGATATGTCAATCCTTTAGGGTGGGATCCTATGAGAATACTAAAAAAAATTAGGGAATCTTAATGTTTATGAGACAAATGACAAAAGTCATAAAATCATCAAACATTTACATATGTTTATTTGGGTATATGATGTATAAAGTAGGGAGATTATGAAGTTTATATGCAGAAATGAAAGACTTCTCCAAGGTCACTAGAGCAGGGCTTCTGGATTGAACTCCACCTTTGATGCTTTTTTCATTTTATCTTTTTAATAAGAGAACTTTAAAGAAACTCCTGTGTTCAGTAAACATTCTCCTAAACCTCCTATTTATAGCACTCAGTAGTAACAGTATTTACAGTAGTGACACAGGTGCCAGTGTACATTTAAGAAAGGATTTGTTCTTTTTCACCAGAGGCCAAAACACAGAAGGCTGGGGAACACAAAGGTGAATCCCTGTTACCCAGAATTTTTAATGAAACCGGAAGATTTATGCAGTCAAATTTGTGTACATTTTCCCATACACCTGAAGTTTCTTAAGTGGTCCTATTTTGTACACACCTTTTTCAGAATCCCCAACTTTTATACAGTAAGGGGAAAAAATGTGCACTTTACTGACCTCACCCTCGAAGTCATATGCCCTCCTTGGGCTGGTGTGGTCTTCCAGGACACACACACACTCTGGCGTATTCCCTTTCTTATGCCTTATAGTCAGCCGTCGCTGAACACCTTTGTGCTTCACATTTTTCATTAAATTTATTGTATCTATTAACTATACACCGCTGGAAAATAATTTTTTTTCCTTTTTGTGATGCTGGGGATGGAACATCCAGGGCTTGGTGCGTGCTAGGCAAGCGCTCTACCAGTGAGCCACACCCCTGGCCCAGTGAAGATAAAAATTTTTTGTTTCATTTTTTATTTATTATCACATATTCAAGGTTGTAATCTCTTAAATCTGCATTAACTGTAGTAACTTGATACGAATGCTTCCAGTGAAGTATCATTAGTGTCCCCGTCACATCCTTAAAATATGCCAGCACATGGCTCCTGCCCCTCCCACGCTCTCCCCCTCCTTCCCCTTACACACACACACACACACACACACACACACACACACACAAGCACACGTGTGCGCAAAGCAAAGTGCACACCAAACTGCCATTCTCCAGCAGGCCTGCTTCTGGAATTGGGAGCTGTCAGCCTGCTGGGAGGGGTGGGGGGAGGAGGAAGAGGTGGGGCTCTGCTCTGATTAATTACCTTAGGCATTCAGGGGTGGGGCTTCCTTCAGCCATCTGCCTGAGATATGGGAGGGAGCTGGAGAAAGGAGGAGGGGAAGAGACTGCCAGAGAGGAAGAGAAAAGAAAGGAAGAAACACTAGAAAGAAAAAGGAAGGAAAACGGTGTAAAGGGAAGTCAATTACCCACCCTTAAATAGCCAGCTTGGGGGGAGGGGGTGGCAAAGGAAGCAGTGGAGGTGTGCCCCAGCGCGGCTGCTTTGAAGCTTTATCATCTGTTTCTTTGGTTTATGGAGAAAAAGAAAATGGTAACTCAGGTAAGATTTGTGCTTCCTCCACATGTTTCTTTTCTGTGGGATCCGAGAAGAGGTTTGGGGGTGGAGTCTATTCTGCAGAGTTCTAATTATCATTGTCTTCTTAGGAAAGGCCAGGATTTATTGTTATCAGTGCTGGTCTGTGTCTGAGTCAGTGCGTATGTGTGTGTTGTATCCGTAGCCTTTTTGTCCCCCTCCCTCGGCTCCATAGCAGATTCCTGTTTCCTGTACTGTGCAGCTGTAGCTCAGGAAAGACCCTGTGGGGATTTGTCTACCTCTTTGTCTTGGTTCTGAGAAGAGGGAGGGAGAAAGACTGCAGAGGTAGGAAGAGATTCTTGTAGACTGCCAGAAAGGGGAGCGGAGTGACTTCCTTGTAAGAATTGCTGAAGAATTTGTGCTATAGGAAATCTGATTCCCGACGCACTTTGATTCCTCGGATTGGCTGTGGAAATGCAGTTTTGCTGCCTTCACTCTAAACAGCTTATTAAAAATGAAGGTTATGAAGAATGTTTCCTTTTCATGGCTTTGTTACTGGCAAAGAATGTGTTCAGTGGGAACCCATAGTCACATTCAGGTGTAGCAGAGGCAGGTAGGACTCGCCCTGACAGAACAAATCTGAATGTATAAATGACAGTCACCCTAGCTTTAAAAGGCATTTGAAGGAGAGGGAGGAGGAAATGGAAGCTGGCGCTCTCCTCTCTCTCCCTTTCTGCTTCTCTTGGTTATGCCGTGCAGTGTCTACTCTGCATTTTAGCAAGTCATTCCTGGCGAATGGAAAGGTGAATGTTCTTCCACAGACCCCAGGCAGGGCTGTTTTCCTCCTGGCACCCTTCATAGACTTCTTTATCCTTTTTTCTTTATAAGTTGAGAGGGAATAAGGAGACCGTGATTTGTTGGTGAGAAGTCATTTACATGTTAGAACGTTCACATCCTTGAGCCCAGGACTTGCATCAGTTTCACTCCAGGCTTTTATGCTCCTGGAGAAATTTCATCACTGGACAGTGCTTTCCTTTTAAGGAGGTTGCCCTTTTTTGTATTCTCTCCTCTGTCTTCCTCTCTCAGTCACCACCGGAGGGCGAGAGAGTCAGCTAGCTATCAGGATAGAGGCATCGTTTTAGAATCTGGAATCCTGTTCAGTTAAATGTTATATAATGCCCTGTAGTGCTGCTTGGAAGGAGGGAACTGTGGGGAGATTGACCCATCGTGACCCAGAGGAAAGAGAAGTTCAAAGAATATATCCTCATAAAGTAATTTTTCACCCAGTCTGAGTTTGGAGACATCAAGACCCCTCTCTTTTTGGAAAATGGAGAATTCCTTCAAATATTTCTCTTCTCCTTATTCCCTCATTGTCGGTCTAATTAATTCTTGGTATGTTGCTTAAAAATAATCCGTAAAAGAGAAAGCCTTTCTGAATTCTCCTTGTTGCTCAGGACATGATACTTGCTTACCTTGTGGCCCCCATTCAGTTTTTGTTAACTGGCAATATCAGAGGGTTAGTTAACAGCCCTCTTCTTTCTCAGCTGAAAGCTGAACACTTGTCCATGACCTGACTTTTTATTGCACGTGCCATATTTTAGAATCAACGAAGAGTTATCTAAACTAGGAATTTTTGTGATCGGAGTTTTCTGTGATCTCTTGGAACATTTGCCCCTAGTTTCCGGAGGAGCTGGTGAGTGTGTGAGCCTAAGTTAGGATATACCTTACCACTGCACAAATGTTCCTGCACATGCACATTGTGGTCCTAATCACTAGGATTCCAGGGATCTATACTTTTAGGAATGAAATAAAAGAAACAAAAGGAAACTGAAAAGAGATTTCTTTCTTTGCTTAAGAATTCTAATAGGTGAATTTAAGTCATCATCCTGTTTTCTCAGGATGTGCTTAATACTGAAGGGAAGAAGTACTCATTTTATCTATCCTGAGTTTGTACAACTTGAAAAGACAGAGTGTCAGATTTGTGAGTCTGCAGTCTTGCAACGTGTTTGCTTTGGTGTGTACACTTTCAGTGTTAATGTACATGATAGGTAGTTATCTAGAAAACAAATGCAGGGGAAATAATCAGCTGGGCCAAATCTTTTCATTTCTTCTGTGGTTTTATTCATTTTTTGTTTGTTGTGGTTTTTTGAACCAGACATCCAATCCTAGCCCTTGACAGTGACCTGTCGTATAAGCTTTTTTCAGTGTAAACTGTCTACTCTGGTTAGGGCTGGGCCACTACAGGTAAATGGCTTCGTACAATATTTAGTATTTTGGCTAATGTGTGAAGAAAGAAATAGAGGACATGTTTCATAATTTGCCATTATAGGTTCTTGGCTTCTTCACGGCATACCCTTTCTATGCCTGATCGCCTCACTCAGTTGGTGGAAGAAGGGCTCTCAGCAGATGACTTTGTGTTTTATTACATACACTCTAGTTTTATGTGGCCTTTGGGGGTTTTAATTAGCAAACTTCTCTATCTTTTATGATCAGCAATTGGTACTTTCCCTTAAAAATGGTAATTGAATGACAAAATCTAATATCGGGGACAGACATGCTCATGTGACATTTTAAAGAATATCTTTTATTCATGTGTATGTTGCAGAAGCTCTTTACTGAGTTCCCCTCTTAATTTGATTGACAGGCTAAAAAATATTGCCACTTCTCACATCTATGAAAATAATAAGGTGGAGCAAAAAGAAAAAAATCATTCTCATGTGTAAAATTAGAAACAGTTCCAAATGGCTTCACCTCTAGTTAGTTTAAAAAAATGTTTAACCAGACTCAGATTCAGTTATACTATATATTATTGAGAGGAAAAATGTATTAGAAAGGAAAAGATTATGCAGGAGGGATGTGAAAGCAAATTTTCGTACTCTGCTGTGGTATGAGACTGCCAGCTTCTATGGAGCACAAAGCCCTCCCTTTCTTGGACAGCTCAGTGCTTTGCTGGCATTTTCTTCAAAATCTGTTTTCCATCAGAACCAAGAGGAGGGAAGGTGTTAAGAATAAGGGCGGTTGGAAAGGGGGTTGCTGTTCCTTTAAATAGTGCCGCGAGTCCATGTGGCAGCAGGCCGCTCTGGAGTGTATTCTTTTGTAATGAATCACCAGTTCCATTGTCTGCTATCTCCCCTCTTTGTAGCTGGAAGGCTGAAGTCTTCACCTGAGCTGCTGCCAGTTTGTTCTCCGGTTCCTGGGTGGTAGGGAGAAAAGAAGAGGGAGGAGGGTGTTTTATGCTTTAATTAAAGACATATAAGAGAGCAGGTATGTTTGGCTTTGTTTCATTTTATCCTATTCTTTCTGCTTTGGTTTTTGTTTGTTTTTTGAAATGAGTTTGAGTAGGGAATCTTGGCTATGAGTCTGCAAAGTATATTCCATTTTCTATGAATTCTGGAAGTCCTCAGATTATTTGGTCTCCATTTTGTGGCCTTGCTCTAAAGTGATTCTGTTCCCTGGCCTGCCAGTCATGCTCCTTTCCACCCGAATCTCACCCCCCACCCCCATCCACGGAGCTGAGCCCACTATTTGTTTTGGCACACTTTCTACTTTATATGGGCTGCACAGGATTCTGGGGAAGTTAGTGGGTAGGCGTGGATTGTGGGTTGAAGACTAAATTTATGTTCCCTTACAATGAACAACAACAACAAAGCCTCACTTTTTCCAGTGATTTGGTTTCTTTCTGAATTCCTCTGTGCTGTTCCATATCTTCATTTATGACCATTTCCTTGCCAAGACTGGCTTGAAATGTACTGTATTCTAAAAAGTACTCAGCTTTCCTGAAAAGATAACCCAGAATTCCATAAATGGAGCCATAATTATAGCTGAACAGTTTTGATTTGATTCCTTCTTTGCCCCTTCCCTCTACTCTTTTTTTATTTTTACCTTTCTGCTTGGTTTTACAGTTGAGCCTAGGTAAGCTTAGCGTTTGACAGCCTACTGTTGAAGTTGTATTGCTACAGAGGACACCGTCATGTTGAAAGGTAATGGATGGCCTTCCTCCTTCCTCATGGTAACTGAAATTCCTGGTTTTGTTCAAATTCCAGACTCACAATCTACATAGATGGCCGTTTGGGAACAATTTCATCTAGCTCTTGACTTTTAGAAGTAAATAGAATGCTCACTTTTCAACCTCTTGTCATTTCATGCCTTATCTCAGGTTGTTTGTGAACGCCTGTTTGTTATAGACCAGTGTCACTAGGAACCAGCTATATTGATGATACAGCTCCCGCTCCCCCTATCCCTCTCTGAGTATCCCCTCTGGAGTTGCGATTCCTCACTATACTTTGTTTCCAGCATTTCAAAATTACTATCAAATCTTTCCTGCACATTTCTTCATGGCAGGCTGCACAGTGCACTCCACGAGGCACAGCTGGAATATTACCTGCAGGAGAGGCCTTGCCTTTTGGATGTGGTGCTTCCATCAGGGCTGCAGCGAACCTCTCCTAGGCAGTCAAGGTGCTACACTTTGCCCTTCTGATGTATTGTTTCCATTTTCCAAACTCTTAAATGTTCCTCTGTTACTATTAGAATGATTAAGTTCAGGAAACCCTGGAGTCAAATAGTTCTTTAGGGGTTATGCCCAGGGTGACTCACTGAAAATGCTAGTCTGATTTTGTCAATCTTGTGCTTAAATCTTAACAGTTGTTTCCCTTCAGAGTCAAAATAAAATCCTGTGTCCTTACAAGGTCTCTAAGGCCCTGCATGATCGGGAACCTGGCTGGCTGCCCAGCCTCATCTCCTGTCACCCTTTTCATGTTTCACAGCAGTGACACTGGTCTCCTTGCAGTTCCCTTAACACACCTTGCACCTTCCCTCTGGCGGCCTTTCCTTTTACTTTTCTCTGTCTGCAATGCCATATGACTTGCTTTATTCATGTTACTTATGGGAGAGATCTCCCTGGACCTGCCTGAACCAGCGCGCCCTTGTCACTCCCCATCCCCCGTCCTTCTTTTTCTTTACTTGTCACTGACTTTGGTGCTTATCATTACTCCTTATATGTTTATTGTCTGTCTCTTCCCCTCCCCACCACCACCCCAAAGATCAGGAACCCTGTCTGTGGTCTCTTGTATCTCCAGTGCCTAGAACAATGCAGGACACACGGTTGTATAATAGCCAATCCTTCCATATGCTTGTGATGTACTAAGATCAGATGCTGTTCTTAGCACTTACATTAATTCATTGATCCTGTCATTGCCAGGCTTTAAATCTGAGAAGTTTGGCACCAACATCCCTGTTTCTTACCACCACTGATAATGACTGAAATGACTTTTGGTTTTGCATACATACTTTGCACCAGTTTTACATACATATTTACAGACATAATAGTAACATTCATATCATATGTTGCTTACCAATCACATTTCAGATAGATGTTTTTTTCCAGCTTTTGTGAGATTCTAGAGGTCAAGCAGCTGGTGGCTCTGGTCTCAAAAGGATTTTAAACCTGAGATCTATTTAATTCCAAGTTCACATACTCTTTCATAATACCACCACCTCACAGGTATTTCCTCATAATTAGTTCTGTTATTGGCCACTAAAAAAGAGAAGAGTTTTCCTTATGATGAGCTGAAGTCTCGTTTTAATCATTGCCTTCACTTCCTATGTCTGTCATCCTGAGCCACGTGGAGTGGTTTAGTCTCTTTACATAAAAACCAAATATTTGAAGATACTGCTAAATGTTCCTTTTAATCTTCTGTTGTCTTTGCTTATTTTTCCTACTTCCTTGAATTATTTATTTCTCATAGATGAGAAAACATGTGGTTCCAGAATCTTTACAGTCTTGTACCAGTTGCATTTATTTATATCAGTGACTTATCTTTTGTGTTTAATTACTAAGTAAAAATATCTATTATGAGTATTATTAAGTACAAAATCTAAGTTTTATGATAACGTGTTTGACTTCATTCAGTTTTATAGCTTATTGACCATGTAATATCATCAGCAATTCTTTTGTTTTAAATAAATATTTTGTTGTTGTTGTTGTTGTCAAGGGATCTTTTATTTTATTTAAATGTGGTGCTGATTATCAAACCCAGGGCCTCACACATGCCAGGCAAGCGCTCTACCAGGGAGCCACAGCTCAGCAATTCTTAACTTCAGCCCCTGCCGGCAGTTCTTAACTTCAAAAAATGGAGGGATATTACCCTTCAGCTCCTAAAAAGAGTATTGTTTTTCTATTCTATTATAAAGCATACTCTCAACTGACTGGCAGGAACCTACCTGTCTTATAGCTTCTGTGCCTTGCCCTGATCCTCATAGTTTACTATCACCGAGGTTTTCCTTTTTAAACTTATTAGAAATACTGTTGTGAAAAGGTCAATTGAATTGACAAATGACATGTTGAAAATCAGCAATAGTAAATTTGATCACTTCCCTGGCAATGTTCATATTTATAAAAAAGTGTTTAAGCCGAGCACAGTGCCACACTCCTATAATCCCAGCTGAGGCAGGAGGACCACAAGTTCAAAGCCAGCCTCAGCAACTTAGTGAGGCCCCATTGCAAGATAAAAAATAAAAAAGAGGGGTGGGAATGTTGCTCGGTGGTTAAGCACCCCTGGGTTCAATTCCCGGTACCAAAAAAAAGTGGCTAAAAACCAAAATCGGTAATTATAAATTAGCAGCAAGAGTAAAATATGATCTTATTTTCTATTGAAAATAAAAGTGAAACACAGAAATTTAAGCCCTAGAAAACTTTTTGATTTGGTAATACTCACTATAAAACAAATAGAAATATTTTCTGGTTTAGCTGCATGTTATTTTCATCATGCCCCTATCAGTTTCAGAATATTACAGTAGCCTTTCTTATTTTAAAACTCAGGAAGGAAATAGATACAGCTAGATGCTATCTAAAATAGAAGATAAAGTTTTTAAAAATTATAACTTGAAATCATAACTAGAGATATTAAATTCATTCAGAATTATAGGATAGAGTTCTGAGACCAAATTCTGGTAGTATTTAATTTTTAAGGAATATTTATATAGAAAATATGGTGAGAAAAGCCAGTAATTATTTTATGAAATTACAAATTAGTACTTTTAAGTCCACAAATTGCATAACTATGTTCTCTTGCCTAGTACTGATCATGAGATTACTTGTTAAGAAGAGACAAACTGAGTTCTTTTTAACCTTTATTTTATTTATTCATTTTTTTTATGTGGTGCTGAGAATCGAACCCAGTGTCTCACATGTGCTAGGTTAGAGCTCCACCCCTGAGCCACAACTCCACCATCACAAACTGAGATTTAAGTGAAGGCAATTGGATTTTTAAAAATAGTTTAATTTGTTCTAATTAGTTACACATGACAGTAGAATACATTTATGCATTTTGAAAAATCATATATAAATGGAGTATAATTTTTCATTTTTCTGATTGCACATGTTATAGGATCACATCGTTCTTGCAGTCATACGTGTATATGAGGTAATAATGTCTGTTTCATTGTACTATCATTCCTAGCCCCATACCCCTTCCCCTCCACTTCCCTCTACCTAAAGTAATTGTAATTTTTCCTGAGCCCCCCCCCCCCCCCCAGCCCCATTGTGAATTAGCATCCGCGTATCAGAGAAAATATTCAACCTTTGGGGTTTGGCTTATTTCGCTTAGCATGATATTCTCTAACTCCATCCATTTACCAGCAAATGCCATAATTTCATTCTTTAAAGCTGAGTAATATTCCATTGTGTGTGTGTGCGCGCACGTGTGCCACATTTTCTTTGTTCATTCATCTGTTGAAGAACACCTAGATTAGTTCCATTGTTTGGCTATTGTGAGTTGAGCTGCCATAAACATGGATGTGGCTGTGTCACTGTAGGATGCTGAACCTAATTCCCTTGAGTATAAACCCAGGAGTGAGATAGCTGGGGCATTTTGAAAGACTCTTAGAGCAAGTGTCCACAGACTTTTTCTGTAAAGAGTCAGGTTGTTGCTACTTTTGACTTCAGGGGCCATGCTGTTTGTACCACAACCCCTCCACCCTGTCACCATGGCACTAAAGAAGTTGTAGACAATACAGGAAAAGTGAGCGTTAACTCTCTTTCAGTCAGACTTTATTTATGGACACTGAAATTTGAATTTCATATGATTTTCATGTGTCATAAAATATTATGTTTGGGTTTAATTCAACTATTTAAAAATATAAAAGCTATACTCAGCTTTCAAGTTATACAAAAATAGATGGTAGGCGGGCTTTGGACCACAAGCCATGGTTTGCTGGCCCCTGAGGGGTATGGGTCTTTGCTACTTTATTTAACATAGGTGAGGTTTGCCCACGTAGCTTGATGACAGGGATGTAGTTTTGACAAGTCATCTCAAATTCTTTTTAAAATGAAACCCCTGATTTGCTCTCTTATTTTTTCTTCCCAGAAAATTTGAAGGTTCTTCTTCCTCTTTTGCTTCCTTTCTTTCCACCCCAGCCCCAAATCTGAACTGTGTGCAACTCACCAACTATATCTTCTTTTTACCTTCTTACTTTTTATATATTCTTTTTCATATGTTTTCATGTACTGTCGCTTGAACCAGAGAGCCGTTTTCTCCCTTGGTTTCTTTTTTTGTCCTTTAAGATTCATCCTAGACATGACCTACTTTATAATCTTTGCCCCGCCTCTCATAGTTGTCCCTCCCTGTGCTTCCCTAGCTTTCTCTATTCTCTAAACCCCTGTGATATAGGACTAGAACATAGTGTGTGTTTGTCTTTTTTTCCATCAAGACTATACATTTCAGCATTGGGAAAAAATCACTAATGTTCATTATACCTCTGGCTAGATAAGGGGGGATTTTGGAATAAACAGCTATTTGGAGGAAACCAAACTCTTCTAGTGAAGACTGTAAATATCCAGAAGGTAGCTGAAGGTAAATGGCATATGAGGTCTGGCCTCCCAGGGAATCGGGGGAGAGGAAAGAAGGGCAGAATAAAGAAAGAGGTATGGGAGTTTCCCCAGGACTTTAGGGATGGCAGTTATGGTGATGTGCATGTGCAGTAAACTGAGTACAGCTTCTTCCCTCTCTCCTTTTTCTTCCTTTCATAATGACCAGGTAAGATTCCTTGCCTACTACTTTTGAAGTACATCAGCATGTTAGACCATAAGTTAGACTGTAAGTATTCCATGTCATTTCAAGGCTCTCTGTTCATTGCTGGTGTTTAGTCATCTTCTCTGTGTGTTTTGGGCAGGGATAGTTTGTTGTGTCAGAGTGTACGGATCTTTTCTTCTGCAGTATCTACTCTGCCATTAATCCAATCCAGTGTGTTTTTTGACATTTCAGAATAGTTTTCATCTTTGGAATTTTGATGTGGATGTTTTTTACACCTCTCTTGTCTTTTAACATGCGCATATACATACATACATATATGTATTTATTTGCATCTTGACATTTTATTGTACATATCTGCTAATTCTTTTTGTGTGTGCATGTGTGTAGCACTGGGAATTGAAACCAGGGGCTCTCTACCATTGAGCTACATTCGCAGCCCTTTGATCCTCCTGCCTTAGTGTCCTGAGTTGCTGGGGTTACAGATGTGTGCCACCACACCTGGCTGTCTGCTGATCCTAACACATGTACTAGTTTTAGATCACTTGTAATTGATTTATCTTTCTCATCATTACAGCTTATATTTTCCTGTTTCTTTGCATACCTGGTAATTTTTTATTAGAGTCTAGACATTGTGAACTTTACCTTTTTGGATGCTAAGTAATTTTTTAATTGTATAAGTATCCTCCCCCAGTACTTGGGATAGAACTTAGGGGCACTTTACCCTTTAGCTACATCCCCATTTTTATTTTATTTTTATTTTGAGACAGGGTCTTACTAAGTTGCCATAATGCCTGGCTTATAAATATTCTTGAGTTTATAGCATAGCTCAGTTTCTTAGAAATAATTTCATCCTTTTAGGTTCTGTTTTTAAGCTTAGCTGGACAAGAGCTGTTTAGTCCCTTGTTAATTTTTTCTGCTACTGAGACGAGTCTTCCTTTAGTGGCTGATGCTCTGAGAGCTTTGGTTTTCCATGCTGGCCGTTGAGAACCTGCTCTGTTCCTGGCACTTTTGAGCTCATGGCACCATCCCCTCCATTTCTTCCAGGTGTTCTTTCCCAGCCTCTGCTAGTTCCACGCAGACATGCAACTGTCATTCCCCAGCTGAGTCTGGAGGGGGGCCCTCCATGGTCTGTCGAGGCTCTCTGTGCAGCCTTCTCTTCTCCAGTGTTCTCCTGGTGAATTCCAGCAGTCACAGCTCCCCAGACTCCTTGTTCTGTTTCATCACTTCATGAAGACCCCCAGGCTTTGCCTGGCTACCTCCCTCTGTGCCACAGCTGGGACACTTTCTCCAGGCAGCTGTAGGTTTACCTCACTCCTTGCCTCCTGTATGGTGTCTTGGGTACTCTTGTTTCATATATTTATATTTCATATAAATGTTATGATGTAGTTGTTATTGTTTAGAGAATGCTGAGAAGAAATAAAAGTCTGTCCATGTTTAGTACAGACACAGTTGTGTGTGTGTGTGTTTCTTCCCCTGAAGATTTTTGATCTGTAGTTTGTTGAACCCATGTGTGTGGAATTTGTGGATGCAAAAGGCTGACTATGTTGGCTCTCTAGAGTAGCTCTTAGCTCTTTGGGGCAGGGGAACATATAAACTATTTAGTGACATTTTGTTGACTCTATTGCAGAAGAAAATACTTAGTATAAATGAATATACCTAATGTTTCTTCTTCTCCCTCCCTCTTCTTCACCTCCTCCCACTTCTTCCCACATCTATCCCTTAAGTAAGGCACTTTGTCACAGAATCATAATTCTTAGAGCTAAAGTGAATTTTATTTTATAATTCAGGATATAGGTCCAGAGAAGTGAGTTCGAAGGCATACAGCAAGGCAGTAGAAGAACTGGAGCCAGAGCTCATGTTTCCATAACCCACCTCTTGTTCCTGCTACTGTCAAAACAAAAAAAAGTTTAACCTGTAGAGGCTAAAATAGCAGATCCTTGTACTCCTATTCCTGAAAGGGAAAGTCTCAAAGTGAGTAGATAAATAAACCTCAAGCATCGTGATCTGCCACTCTTTGCTGAAGAATTGTTCTTTTTAAAAAAAATATTTTTAGTTGTAGGTGGACACGATACCTTTATTTTATTCATTGATTTTTATGTGGCGCTGAGGATCTAACCGTGCCTCACACTGGCTAGGGAAAGCACTCCACCATTGAGCTACAACCCCAGCCCTGAAGGAATTGTTCTTGAATGAAGCTACATCAACTTGTTGATTTGATAATGATGGCAATGAAGTTTTAGGTGGTGAAAATTTAAGAAGGGAGAAGAAATAGATATGCCCTTTTGTTGGCTTGTTATTTTGTATGCTTGAAGTTTTGTTGTTTTGATCATGGACTTGACTTTCACAGGAACTGTGAAATGACATTGTTTTCTTTACTAAGCAGCCATTAAAGTGTAGATGACTGGTTTCAGATCTCTGCAGTTCAGTCTTCTGTACCACCTTTTTTTTTTTTTAAACCTTTCTTAAGCTGAACCTCCTCCCTTACTCTGAGGCAGGCTTTCCTCTTCATAAAACAGCCGTTCGTGGTAGCTTTTGGGTTTTTCTTTTTTTTTTTTTTAATTATTTATGTATTTTTTTTTAGTTGTTGATGGATCTTTATTTATTTGCAGGACTGAGAATCCAAACCCAGTGCCTGCTGGGCAAGCGCTCTACCACTGAACCATAACCCCAGCCCTCAAGATAGCTTTTTGATGATTTCTTCTAATATGGGACTCAGATTTCTTTTTGTTTGCCTCATTGTATTAAAGGATTGAATAATGCAATTGCTGGTTTGTATTGCATTGCCATTCCAGGCTGAAGGATCAGAGTCCATTGCATATCTTATTGATCCATTTGTTAGAGATAAATGGGGTAACAGGAGTTGTTTTCCTCCCTGTGTGCTGCATGCTGATCTTGGCCACTATTGCGTTCATGAAGAAGAGGGAGGTGGAGAATTGAGCATTCTAACTGGTAAATACTTGCTTTTGTTTTTCTTTTGTTTTCCGAAAGTGGTCAGACCCTATAATTCTTTTATATTTTGTTGGTATTTAGAATCATGTTTAGCACATAGCTCTGGCACTTCTCTGAGTAGCTCTATGTCCTATAATCTAAATGTGTTTAATTTATTAGCATAAGCACAAGGACTGTTTCCAAAATCGTAGTAGACACTTCTCATTTTCTTTTGAAACGTCTCTGATTTGCTTTTAACAAATCTCTTCCAAAAGGGCTGTTTTGTAAGCCTCATAGATCACTAACCTTTCTCAAATTTATAAAGAAATCTGGAATTGTAGAGTTTACTTATGGTTGAGATCTTCTTTAGCACAAAATAAATCATGATTTTTGAGTCAAGATGATAAATGCTTTCATTTGCTTTCTCTTTTAAAACTCCACTGAAATAATAGTATAGAAGTACAAAAACTAGTAGAAATAGAAAAGGACAAAGAATGATATTACTAACAAGCAAGAGTTAAACAAGTTTCTGGAAAAGTTAAAGCAAGGGGGACCCAACTGATGGGTGACGTGGGGGAGGAACTGAAGCCTAGTGGTTAATTCATGGAGGCTGCTTGTGGTATGGAAGCCACTGTACCCAACCGGAGCCCTAAGGAGGCCCCGTGAGCAAAAGAGAAGGAAGACAGGGGTTCTCTTTTCTATGGGGACAGCTCTGCTGCCTGGATTGCCATGGCCTCCTCTGCCCTTCCCAGTGACTCCTGTGCTGCCCCCTTTCTTCAGCATGAAAAAGGGAAAACCAAACGCCATGATTGCTTATCTCTAAAGAAGTTATTAGAATGTTTGGGGACATTTAATTCTTTTGGAATTAGATATTGGCACCCCTGCCTTTCACCTAAAATTTGAGGTTGGAGGGGGGTGACACTGTAAGGAAACCTACCAGCGCCATGCTCTTCTTGGTAGCACATGGGCTCCCCAGTAGTATTTTAATTCCAGGGAAGAGATCTCATCAGAAAACAGACTAGCAGAAACCCACACCAGCTAACCACATCTTCGGCCTGCGTCATTGGAACATGAGAATCATTAGAAGTCCAAGAGGACTTTGAGCAAGAAAGAGACTAGAACAAACAAACAAACAAAAATAAGCTGGGAACTTTAAGGAAACCTAACTAGTATAGCTGACTAATAACTCATATATCCATAAAACCAGCACTAGGTGTGGAATGAAAAGGGAGCAGGTAGAGAATGCAGGACATAATGACTTCTCAAGAAAGCAGAGTTGGAGAAATCTCCAAGATGTAGAGGTTTAAGACCCCAGGATCGGGATGCAAAATGGAGGCGACAAGATATTTTACAGTCGTTTTCTTAGCCCCTGCTCTCTAGAAGACTGAGTCTGAGACAAAACCTTACCTCCTGACACTTTGTGAGAGGGTTAGCTCTCAGGAAAACAGGAGGAAAAAGAGAGTGAAGCAAAGTAGAAAGCCTGGCCCAAGCTTCATCACAAGGTTGCTCATTGCTTGGTTTCAGAGGGAGTCTTCAGGGAGAACCAGGGCTTCTCTGGCCAGCTTCACCCACCCAGAGTGGGTGTTCAGGACTGGTTTCCTCCCATCTTCTCCTCCTCCTGCTGGTAAGTTTGTGTCCAGCTAATCCTCAGTGGCCTCCTCAGGAGTGTGCAGATCTGTGCTGAATGGTGTGTTGCCCTAGGTCTGGAAGCCAGGTGAGTCACTAGCCCGAGTGCAGCCTGGAACCCTGGGCCCTCTGCCTCTTAAGCCAATATTAAGAGGGTCACTTCCCAGAGCACTGATGAGTGAAGGCTAGGCCATGGCTGCCTTTCATCATAAGCTCTTCTCTGCCTCTTTCATTTGTTGCCATGCGCATGTATAAATTTGATAAAAATAAAACTTAAAAAGAAGAAATGAAATACGGGACACACCCTAGAAATAACTATCAATGATCTCTTAACGTGCATTTAGAAAAAGGATGAAATCTAATTAATTAGGTTGAACATGTCTTGGCCTTTGGGTCTTTTCACTTATTTTCCCTTTGTCTGGGGTGCTCTTCGATCCAGATATACACATGGCTTGCTGCCCTAATTCCTCAAGGGATCTGATCAAATGTTACCTTCCCTGACTACCCTGTAGAAAATAGAAATCTCCCTGCAGCCCCAATACTCGCTGTCCTCTTTCTTACTGTGTTTTCCCTCATAGCACACCATCTGTTTAGTGTTTTGTTTGTCTGTTGATTATTTTTCTCTCCCTACTAGAAAGTAACCTCCATAAGGACAGGGACTTTGTCTTACTAATCAGTGTTGTTACCATCAGAAAACAGTGTCTAACTAGACAAGTGCTCAGTAAACATCGAAGAATCGAACAAGAAAGAATTGAAGCTGACCAGGTAAAGTGTACCAAGTTGTGACTTCCATATAAAGTTGTTTAGACTGGAGGTTGTAGGGTTTTGGGAAGAGGATTAATTAACAACATTAGATTTAAATTTATTTTAGAAAGATCATTCTGGCAGTTGCTTGGAAAATTAGTTTGAGGCTAAGAAAGGAGAAATATTAAAACAAAGTTTTTTTTATAGCCTGGTGAGTGTTGGCTGACAGCAGAGACATTTTTCTTTTTCTTTCCCATAGCACATAACATGGACTCTCATATGTAGCCTTTCAGTTATTCTGTGTATTTTTTAGAATGCTAATGACTCTTTTCAAGTGTTTGTTTATATTATAACTTCTTGCAGAGTTGATACAGCTATTGAGAAAAGAATTCTATAAAAAGAAGCAGGTAATCAGGTTCACAAGCATTCCCTAAAGATCATCCTTTCTTCATGAGGAAACTCAGATAAAGATTCAGTCCGTGATTCAGTCCCTGATTGGCTTAACTTATGAAGCACTTAGAGGATAGTCAGGTCACCATGTAATCATGATTATAATCCCTAGGAAGGGAATAGGGAAAGTTTTTGTCTGTTACAATATAGATATCTCATGAATTTCCCATTTTAAAGAACTTCACTGTAATAGAATACCCAACATAAAATCCATTAAGCATAATTAAATATTTTATAATTTGGAAGACACTGTAAAGTGTTTTATTCTTACCCAGAGTTATGACTGTTTTTAAGAATATTTCATTTTAACATATGAGATGTGTAAAATTAATTATCCATGAAGACAAAATAAAGAGTAAATTGTAGTGAAAAGTTTGGTTGAGAAAAAATTAATCAACCTTGGATGGCATAAATCACTAATGAATTGGCAAGGGCAGACATGTAAGCATTGGTTGCTTCCACGGAAGCAGGAAGCCAGGCAGAGCAACTCCGGCAGTTGCTTGTTTGGTGGACGATGTGATTCATGGATGTTTGAGGTTCAAAGTACTGCTTTAAGGAGAAATAGAAGAGCTTTTAAAAGGTTGGAGACATTAAGACTATTATAGGGTTTGTAACTTTTAACCTAATAGACTATTGGTTTGAATGACTTTGCTCTGAAATATTTATTTTCCTGTTTAAATATTCATTGCTGTGAGAGATGACAGAACTCGGCTTTGGGGGAGGGAGGGGATTGGTTTGACTTTTCTAATTCAGAAGAGGCGCGTGGGTGTCTTTTGTTTTGAAGACAAGTGTTTTGGAGACAGGTTTGCAGTATTCTTGTCTGCCAAGCCTGTACTAGCCGTTGACCAGCTTTAGTCATTTATTTTCATTCTAAGCATGAAAGTAAAGTATGTCGTATTGCCTGTTTAATTTTCATGTTATTTATTGCCTGTTTATAAGAGCTTAAGATTACGTTAGCCCTTCCTGCACTCCATCTCCCCTCACAGGGCAGCAACACACACTTCGGATCCCAGTTCTTTAGTTATACCCACTCTGAAAGTGTTCTTTGTTAAGTCTACATTTCACTAGATTTGTGCTTTTGAAAGAAAAAATAGTGTTTTTTCTCTTCTGTAAATTCCATATAAGCAGGGCATCCTCTCCTTTCCAGACACGGGTTTCTAGCCTGTAGCACCTTCCTCATAGAGCATGTACCCTCCCTGATCTGCGCCTCTCCTAGCAGTGGAGGTGCTTCAGGGCCTCTGCTGGAGGCACCCTGTCAGCCAAAGCCTCTGAAGGAGTGTTCTCAGGTGTGGTACCCAGACTGCCTGTACCAAAAGCATCAGTGCCCCGCTGAATGCTAACCTGTGGGGAGAGAATCTTGACATTTGCATTTTAACATTTTCCCCCAAGTGGTTGTTAAATACAATAAAATACTGGCCTCTCTGCTCTGAAGGAACAAGGGAAAAGATGAGTTGTGAGCAGAGGAAGTGATTTTGTATTGTGGGGGTCAGTAATCTGAGACTGAAGCAGTAGTATATTGTCCCTGAACCCTTTACTTGGAATTAGCTATCACTTCACTTAAATTTAGTATTTCATAAAAATAAAAAAAAATTTTAATAAAAAAATTTAAAAATTTAGTATTTCAGAGTTGAGAGGTTTTTCTATTACTAGAATTTTTTAAAATATTTTTTCAGTTGTCAGTGAACCTTTATTTTATTTACATGCAGTGCTGAGAATCCAACCCAATGCCTCACACATGCTAGGCAAGTACTCCACAACCCTAGCCCTAGAATTGTTTTTATAATTATCTGGTTTTGTGAGCCTCTTTGGGACCCCAGCCATCTCTAAGTTCCAGGCATCCAAGTAAAAAATGAATTTAGAGTTCTACCTGAATCTAAAAATTGGAGCCTACATACAGACTTTGTATATAGATTTTTTTCCTCCAAATTTCAAATTTACCCACAAGTTTTGTCTAATATTGTCTCTATAGGTATAATTTATATTTATTATAAAAAGAAAATGCATTACTTTTATCTAAGGTACTTTTTACCAGAGATATTTTCTGGATTGTTAGACACTGACACTGTCTGCTCTGTGTGTTCGGACTGTGAAACTTTGTTGAGGTGAGTAAAAGAAAAACACTCTTACTGTACAGCCCTACCCCTAAGTTATTTAAGTTTTGAAGGGGGAAAAAAAAAAACCCATTATACAAATAGTGTATTGTTTAAGTTGGCTATTTTTAGACTTTAAAAAATACTGAATATTTTGTTATTAGTTTATTGGGATTTTTAAATACCAGACGTGCACCCCGGATTGGAAAATCTGAAATCAGAAATGCTCCAGAGCCTGAAACTTTGAGCATCATGTCCACAGTCAAAAAGTTTCAGATTTCAGAGCGTTTCAGATTTTGAATTTTCAAATTAGTTATGCTCAACTTACATTGTAATTCAGAATGGAAACATTGAGTATATTTCAGATCATACACCAGAAGACCGTATGACATGGATTGCCTCTGTTACTGTGATTTAAAGAAGAAGGTTGTCTTTCTTGAAAAACTTACATTAATAGTTACAATCTGGTTTTCACTTGCAGCAGGTCACCGCTCTTAAATCCTGCTTGTAAGATGAAATGAAATCATGTACAGAAAGCACAAACACTTAAACGTTGATTCTTTTCTTTCCTAATGGTACTCTTTCTTCCTATCGCCAGTCTTCTCCAACTTGATTATCATTAGAAGATAACATTTGCGTCATTATATATTATTCCTTGTTATTCTTTACTGTAGTCAAGCAAAGCAATTTGCACACCTATGACTTTCTATTTTGCTATTCCTTTATTTAATAAATGTTTATTAAGCACTTAACCATTATTAGGCATCAGTGGGTTTCTACATTGTACAGGACAGCCCCCGCCTGTCATAATGAACCTTCACTCTAATAGGGTGGTAAAATACACATTTGGATATGTGGCATATTAGACTTTGAATTTTTTTTAAAAAACATTCTCTTTTTTAACCTGTATTTATTTATTTACTTTTATGTGGTGCTGAGGATCAAACCCAGTCCCTCACACGTGCTAGGCAAGCACTCTTCACTGAGCTACAACCCCAACCCCTAGGCTTTGATTTTAAACGTCTTGTACGCATTGTCTTGTACACATTTGTGGTCCAAGCTAAATGCTATGCAAATGCAAGAGCTGAAGGAATTGCTTCTAACCAAAGGTGAAAGAAAGTGTTTAGACGTCTATGTTAAGGGGAAGAGTTACTGTGTCCAGCCTTGTGGACACAGTAGAGAAAGTTAATGATGTATTTCTCTCAAGCAAGATGTATGTAAGCTGCTTGGCCTATAGTATTAAAGACAAAAAACATTTTTTTTAAAAACATCAACAGAGTTTAAATTCATGTCTGGAAATAATCATGTGGACTGTTATCACATAGGTTGTCTGAGAGCTATTGTACTTCTCTTCTAAACTTAGAACTGTGGAATACGGCATAGAAATCTAATGGAAATTTGAAATTGTTTTAACATGTGTGTGTTGGGGGAATATTCAGACTTTGCAGAATAAATGAGGTAAAATGTGAAATCACTTCTATCTCAAATTTATTCTCTTAATGTATATACATGACTTTTGTTACATTTTAATTGTTTGTTAAAATTTCAACTTCAGAAAGCATTTCTATAAGTAACAAAACACTTCTGTAAGTAACCAGTATCCTTGACTTCCTGGTGGAGATTTGTGTTCCTAAGAACACAGGGTCTCAGCTGGCTTGCATTTCTGTGCAAAGTAGGAGGCTACAAGTGGGTCGTAAAATGTTTTTACCTTTCTCCCCATCTCCCACTGCTAAGTGACGTGGTTTATTCAGTTGGCTGAGCCAGCTCTGTCAAGACTGCCCCTGTGGGAGAATTCGTACCATGTACTTGTGTGCAGTCTCATTCCCAGCAGGACTGAGGTGGTTGAGTGGAGGCTGGAGCACGTCCCCTTGGCTGTGTTAATCCTGTCCTGGAAATGGTGCCTTTAGCAGCTACTTAGTGGACTCCTTCCTCCAAAGTGATCTTGACACCTGGAGTTTGCTTGTGCGGTCCACAGCACCTGCTGTGCTCCTACACCATCAGCCAGCCAGCCACTGAATTTGAATTCATTTTCGTATCAGGCTTTGGCCACGAATCCTGTGAGGACCACTGAAGTAATAACACCATATGGCTGGATAGATACAGACGGAGCACCAGATGATTTGGAGGAGAAGGGAGAGAATCATTTTATTTGCCTCTTAGCAATCCTTAGCTAAGGAGAAATCATGTATGGTATCCTGACCTAGAGGTAATGAAAAGAACTTATATAGTGATGGGAGACCAAAAGAGACGTTTTCCCTGAGAAATTTTATGAATAAACTTTTTAATGTTTTCATAGCATAATTTTAGAACTAAAAGGAAGATTTTTATGGAAAGCAATCCTTAGTACCAAGTAGAAATGATTTTTAAATACTGGATACAGCTGAGGCTGTTAACTTTTTATAGAAGACAGGAATTTTTGTCTCCAGGTATGTTACAGAGGTTTTCTTGAGAGTAGTAATTCACTGCTGCAGCATATTGACTTCCTGTTATTGATTGTACTTTTGTTATTCTCTTTGATATTAAAACACAGTGTATTTTGTATGTCTTGTAAAAGTAGTACATGCTTATTAGGGGCATGAGAAAACTTGGGAGTTTTGAAAAAATGTTTACTATCTTGCTTGGTGATGATCATGAGAATACATGTATATATACTGAAACTTGCAAAATTGTGTACTACAGATAAGTAGATAGTTTATTACATGACAGTTATACCTCAGTAAAGCTACTTAAATTTTTTTGCTGATGACTAAAGAAATTGGACTTATTTTGATGTTCATGTATATTTCCATGGCTATTACTGAAGTCGAACATTTTTATTATATTACCATTTGTATTTCATCTTCTATGAATTGTTGTTATATCCTTTGCCTCTTTTTCTGCTGCAGGATATGTGTGCTTCTGTGCATGTGTGAGTGTCTTGTCTGGTTAACTTGTATAACTCACTCTTCCATTAGTGGTAATAACCCAGTCAGTGTCTGTCTTACCTGTTGCTGATATTTTATCCCAGTTGATTTTTTTCATTTGACTTCAAAATTCACTTCTCCCCCTGCTTTTCTCCCTTTCCCCTCCCTCTTTTCTTTTCTTCCTTACCAATGTAACCAAAGCTGTCATGTTCCCCCCATCCCCCCACCTTCCCACCCCCTGTCTGGGTTTTAGGTTTACTGTTTTAAAAACTTCCCACATCCCAGTTATACTCCCAAGTATTCCTGTATTTCCCAGTTTTAGTTGTTATATTAGGTTTTATTCTTCAGGAATTTTTCTGGCATGGCAGATAAGCTGGGGGGCTTATATATATTTTTTTTTTGCTGGGAAGTGTTCAACTTTTGCAAATGGCAACATAAATATCTTCTACTAATTTTCCATATAAACTTGAACTGTTGAGGATTATCAGTATTCCCTTGATCACTTTGTGTATTCTTACTGTTTAAGTACAGTAGTTTTATGCCAAGGTTTAATATATCATAAAGCATGTCTCTTTTCAAATTTACCTTTTTTTTCCTTGAACTTTCTTAATAGTATTCCATCTACAAATTAGAAATTACAAATTAGAAAAATATTTTGTCCACTTTCTTTCCCAGACATCATTTGTTTCTGACAAGGAACGATATTAGGTGTGTACATTTTATTTTGGGAATGATTTAACATTTTTGCGTTAAGTGTTCCTTCAAAACATCTTTTATTCTTGTTTTATTTTACATATTGTATGTTACAAATTTTTTTGTCGCTATTTTGAATAACTGTTTACTGCTATTTTAAAATAGTTATATAACAAATCTTAAGAATGTTGTATTAATCTACTTTGTATGTAGTTGAGTCTTTTGACATTTCAAAATATATATGTGAGGATATATTACAATGTGAGGATACCTGGTCTCTTTATGATTTTTATTTCCATTTGTATTATTTTATCATTTATTAAATAAAATAATGATGGGTGCAGTTATCTTTTGTTAATAACTGTGACATAAGTATTTCATAGCTTATTATGTTTATCAGTGACTTTTTATTATCTTATTTTTCTTTTCTGGTGTAATTAAGATACAATAACATATGTCAGATATTTAGTTTAATGAGTTTAACAATTGGATGAATCTGTGTAACCTCCACCCATCACAGCAGAATGTTCCAGTGTATCAGATTTCAGCCAATGATTCCCCCATCCCTCAACAGAGGCAAGTATTTTCCCATGTCTGTCCCACGGATTAAATTTTCATATCTTGGACTTCTATGAGTGGAATTATATAGTATGTAATTTTTTGTATCCACTTTCTTCATTTAACACAGTGTGAAGATTTATCCACCTTTCAAGGAGCATTCCATTTGATGAATAGCCTACACTTTCTTTACCTATTCTCTTGTTGAAGTACAGTTGTTTTCAGTTAGGGCTATTATGAATGAGGTTTCCAAGAACATTCCTGTACAGATGTTTTTGGTACCTTTGTGGTACTGGGGATTGAACTCATGGAGCTTCATCACCAGCCCTTTTGGCTTTTTGTTTTGGGACAGGATCTCACTAAGTTGCTGAGGCTGGCCTTAAATTTGCCATCCTCTTGCCTCAGCTTCCCAAGTGAGGGAGGATTACAAGGTAGTAGGTTTACAAGCATGTGCCACTGTGCCCAGGAGAATATTTTGACTTCATGAAACAGCAAAACATTTCTGTAAAGTGGATATACATTTTACATGTCCACAAGCAGTGTGCGAGAGTTCCTCACTACATCCTTGTCCACATTTGATGTTTTAAGTCTTTTATTTTAGCCACTTAACAGTAGTGGAATGGTATCTCATTTTTGTTTTAGTTTCATGTCTCTGATGGCTAATGTTTATCCTCACCCATTCATGTATTTTCTGCCCATTTGTAAATCTTTTTGTGGAAAGTAGCTACCAAGTCTTTAGCCTATTTGTTAAAAAATGTTTTATTATGATATAACAGTGCTTTATAAATTTTGGGTATATGTCCTTTGTTAGATGTAGGTATTGTGAATATTGTCTCCCAGTATCTGTCTTGTCTTTTTATTATCTTATTGGTATCTTTCAAAGAGCAGTTGTTTAATTTTGGTATGTTCAATTTATCAATTTTTAATGGTTCTTGCTTTTTATATGCTAAGTTATTCCAGAGTTGTGAAGATTTTCTTGTATGTTTCTAGAAGTTTTATAGTTCTAGTTCTTACATTTAGATCTACTATTTCTTTCAAGTTAACTTTTTTATATTTGGGGTAGAGTTAGGGCTTATTTATTTTTTCCATCAAGTATTCAGCTATCCCTTTGTTAGAAAGATTTTCCTGTTCCCGTTGAATTGGTTCAGTGCCCTCATTGACAGCATATGCACATGTGTTTCTGGATTCTTTTCATTTATCTACTTGTCCATCCTTAAACCAATGTTATACTAGTTTGATACTATAGCTTTGTAGTAAGTCTTGGAATCAGGTAGTGTTAAGTCCTGAAGTTTTTGTTCTTTTTCAAAATTGTTCTGGCTATTCTAGATCCATTGCATTTCCATATAAATTTTAATAGTAACTTTTGATTGGTTTTGTGGGGATTGCTGTACATTAAGACTATCAAGTCTTCCAATCCACAATCATGTATTTTTTCATTTATAGATTTTTATGTTGTTTTGCACAAAATAATCGATTGTAGTATTGCAGCTTTGAATTCATTTGTTTGAGATAGTACGCATTTAATGGCATCAGATTAAGGGTGAATGCCTGGAGTGATGTTCAGAAAATGCAAAAAGTGCAGGTTCCTGCAGCTCTCATTGGTTAGAGAGTTGCCTCTTGAGCTGAGGGGAAAGGTGGGTGATTGAGACCAAGGAGACAGGGGAAGGGGAATGATTACTTCCTTGCTTGAAAGACATGAGGCTCACAACTGGGAGGAAACCAAGTGATGTAAACCCAGATTTTCCTTGATCACTAATGTTTTAATGTCTAACACATAGGGAAACTTTATCTAAGTTCCAACATTTTGAAACCTTTGACCAGCTCCGCCAACTATTTCCAGAAAGATAGTTGCCCAAGACTTTGTAGACTTATGTGTCCTCAGTAAAATAATAGCTCTTATTTTTATCTACTAAATGAAAGGTTGATGAGAAGGTAGGATAGTGAAGGCTTTGAAAAGTATGTAACACAAGATTCCCCTCTTTTGTATATGAACTTGGAGATGGAACAGAAGTGAGAAAGACCTTGGAGTCAGAATGACCTATAACAGTTTCCCATAGTTACTGCAGGCCCTCCCACCTCCCCAGTGCTGGGGTTTGCCTTGCCAGTGCTAGGCAAGCATCTTAATCTTCTTTATTGATATTTCAGATATCATTCTGGATCCCAGGTATAAGCATCTGGAAATGGATGCCACAGGAGGGTACTTGCTATGTGGCTCATCTTATAATGCCAACAGTAATTATGAAGAACAGCCCATGTTCTTTTTGGTCTGGGAAGGTTTTGTCTGTTTCTGATATTTTTAATTAAAGTATTTTTATTATTATTAACCTAGTATCCAAGATTTAAATAAATCTCTGCCTTGCTATCTAAAGATTAATTTAAAAAATATTTTCTTTGGAATTCAGTGCTCTAAAAATTTGTTGTCTGGTTTTAAGACTTTACAATGTTGTTCTCCAGTTCCACCATTGCTGTGAATTGTAATTTTAAGGAAATTGATTTGTTCCCCTTTGGTTTCTTTCTAAGAAAAAGAATTAGAGAATTACTTTAAAAACATACTAATGACCCAGACTGATTTTGCAGTTTGGGAGATGAGATGGTACTGGAATTGAACCCAGAGCCTGTGCATGCTTAGGCAAACTAATCATCTCTTATGTGAGAAATTTCCTAGCAATTTTTTAAAAACTTGATTTAAAGGGAAGTTTTTGATCTCTTGTTATCTAGTCAATTTTAATATGGTCTTAGCTTGTCTATTATCCACAAATTGACTAAGTAGGGGTATGTATGTGCATCTATTTATATATAAAACAAATTCATCCCTAATCCTGGGTCAGTAAGTGTTCCTTCTATTTATCTATGCAGTGAGAGAATATTCAGAGAATTCTTTATACTCACTTTAAACCAATTATCCCTAATGAGGATTTAAGTAAGTCACTCTTTTTCCTCTTTTCTCTCTTCATTGCTTGTTCCAGGGTAACCAGGAGCCAACAACAACTCCTGACGCAATGGTCCAGCCTTTTACTACCATCCCGTTCCCACCACCTCCACAGAACGGAATTCCCACAGAATATGGAGTGCCACACACTCAGGACTATGCCGGCCAGACCAGTGAGCATAACCTGACGCTGTATGGAAGTACGCAAGCCCATGGAGAACAGAGTAGCAACTCACCTAGCACACAAAACGGATCTCTCACGGTATGTGAATTTGTAGGTGAAGAGTAGGAGGGTGCATGTTAGTTGCACTAAAACCTTCACCTTAATCATAAGACCAGAAAACCCTTGGAATTAACTTAGCATTTATATTCCATTGCATAGCATGTATGTAATTTCACTTCTACTTCAAGCATTGTGATTAGAAGATAAGGAGTTTGAATTAAAACTCAGTTCCGTGGCAGGAGCTTTCAATCTAGAGATGAGATTGACAATTCAGCAAATAAAATGTGGTGGTGAGAGTAAATTTAGGGGCGTGCTGCTCTTTTCAACTTTTCCAGTACTTTCCATTGGGCAAAGTCCCATGACCCCACCTCTATTCTCACTTCCCCCGTCATTCTACAGTATTCTGCACGTTGCTTCCTTCCTCCTTGAAATACTCAGTCCCTTGGTTTTATGCTCTCCGATTTTCAGAGTAAGCACTGGGTGTTCTGCTGGTTCCTCCTCCTCTGTTCAACTTTTAAATGTTGCAGTGTTCCAAGTTTGGGTACTGAACACTTTTTCCTGTTTCCTATACTCTCTGTGTAATTATACTACCAGATTCACTTAGGTACTCAAACGAAACCTAGGAGTCATTCTTTTATTTCCTTCATCTCTACTTCTAATCCATTAACAAGGCTCAACAGCCACAAGTCCAGAACATTTTATTACTGCAGCCTCTTCTCTTCATCCTACTGCTGCAGGTGGGAGAGCTCAGCTCTTCTGCCAGATTGATTGGGTGCAAGCCCAGCATGGCCCCTCCTAAGCAGCAACACCTCAGGCCAGTTACTTCATCTCCCTCTGCCTTGGTTTGAGAAGATAAATGAAGGTAAGAGTGTCTGATATTAGGAAATGAAGATAGTAGTATCTGCCTCAGGAAGCTGCTAGGAGATCTAGAAGGGTTCAAGTCAGTGAGATGTTTGTCACTGTGGTTACCACTCGAGACCAGCCCTCATCACTTACCCATGTTAACTGTGCCTGTTAACAGCTACACCTGACTCTTCCATCCTCTGCATAGCAGCCAAAATGTTTTTTGTTTTTAAATCCAAATTGTGCTATTTTTCTGCTTAATTCTAATAGTTTTCTAGTACAGCTAGGTTAAACACAAACTCTACCTTGTTTCTATGGTTCCTAGCCCACCTCTTTGATCTTACCCCTTAGGGTTATTAGCTAAAGTAAAAAAAAAAAAAAAAAAGTCATAAATTAATCATAGATATGTGTCACATACATGTCAACATTCAGGAAATTGTATTGTCTGTGGGATTTTATTCCAAGGATAAAAATATTCTGTACTGTGTATCAAAAGAGATACCTCTAGTTTTTAGATTTCACTTTTCCCTTCCTGTATCAGATTAAAGGAAATTTTTATTCATACTTTAAGCTACATGATAAGATTTACTTCCAAATAAAGATTTAGCCTTGTTGTTGCATAAGGCTAGATTTAACCTACAAAATACTTTTTTTCTCTTCTAATAGATATTGAACCACCAAGAAATCCTTCTTTCCTTGAAAGCATGCTGTCCTTTTATTGTTGACTAGTTTTGTAAAAGTTCATAATTTTATACTGTGTAAATAATGGACTATAGTAGACAATTTGTGTGAAGAGTTCAGGCATGACAGGTAATAAAGGAGACTTTCCGTAGCATTGGTTCTATCTGACCTAAGCTGTCAGCTGCATTTCTAAATAAGTTTGAAGTGATCATGAATTCACAGACCTACCAGAATAGCAATTTTAGTCAAAGGAATGAAAAAGAAGGAATAAAATATATATCTGAGTCTCCTTCAAGGTATTTTAATTAGTAACTGTATTTCTATCCTCCTTATCACTCCGTGTTAGCTTTTTGTCTCTGTGACCAAAATAGCCAACAGGAATACCTTGGAGGAGGAAGAGTTTATTTGGGCTCATGGTTTCAGTCCTGGATGACTGGCTCCAATGCTCTGGGTCTGAGGTGAGGCAGAACATCATGGAGGAAGGGTGTGGTGAAGGAAAACTACTCAGCTCAGGGCAGCTGGAGACAAGTTAATTCCGAAGAGCACACCTGCAGTGATCTCCTGCCTCCAGCCACATCCAGCCTGCCCACAGTTACCATCCAGCAAAGCAGCCCTTTCAAATGATCAATCCACCAAACAGATGAATCCACTGACAAGGTTACAGCTCTCATGATCTAATCGTCTCACCTCTGAATATTGTTGTGCTATCATATGAGCTTATTGGAGGACACTTCCATATCGAGACCACAACACAGTTCTGTTTCCTGTTTTTCTTTTTCTGTTCTCTATTTCTTGTCAGTTTTGGATAACTTGTGTCTTTCTAGGAATCTCTTTTATCTAACTATAAAGTTACTCATCATAAGAGTGTCATAATCCTTTTAATTTCTATAGAGTCTGTAGTAATATTTGGTCTTTCATTCTTGATTTTGATAATTTATGTCTTTGTTTCTTGGTCAGTTGAGCTAAGTTTTATTAATTTGACAGATCATCCAGAAACAAGCTTTTGGTTTCATTGGTTTTTTATTTTGTTTTCTTTCTGTTTTATATTTTGTTGGTATTTACTCTGATCTTTATTCTTTGCTTCCTTCTGCTTGTTTTGGATATGATTGGGTCTTATTTTCCTGGCTTCTTGAGTTGGAAGTCATGATAACTGGTTTTAGGTTTTCTTCTATGTTTAAAGTTATAAATGTCCCCTTAAGTTTCCCTTTAGCTGGATCCTGGAAAAGATGATATACTGTGTTTTCATAATTTCCTAAATTTCTCTTTTCATTTATAATTCATTTGTGGTGAGAACATAACTTCATATGCTTTCAGTTGTTTAAGGTTCATTGAGACTTGGTTTATGGTTTAGTAGTCTGTCCTACAAAACATTTCTAATCAATTGACCCATTTTTCAATACAAAGAGTTCCCCTTTGTCTCTATTAATATTTCTTACCTTAAGTCTACATTTTGTTTAGTATTAATATAGCCACTTCAGCACTTGTGTGGTTGCTGTTTCCATGACATCTTTTTCCATTTTTTGTTTTTTTCAGCCTCTTTGAATCTAAAGTTTGTCTCTCATTAAAAAAATATGTGTGTTGGACTGGGGTTGTGGCTCAGGGGCAGAGTGCTTGCCTAGCACTTGTGAGGCACTGGGTCCAATCCTCAGCACCACATTAAAAAAAATAAATAAAATAACTTGATTTTAAAAAGTGTGTGTGTGTATGTACAACTGGATCTTGCTTCTTTATCTGGTCTGAGTGTGTGGTGTGTGTGTACAACTAGATCTTGATCTTCTTTATCCTTTCTTAAAATTTCCATCTTGTTACTACATTTAGTCGCATACAGTAGCATTTAGTCTACTTATAATTTAATATAATTACTAATATGGGTAGCTTTGTGTCTGCCATTTTATTATGTCTCATGTCTTTTTTTATTTCTCCATTCCTTATTTATGAGTTTCTATTAAATAATTTGTGTGTGTGTGTGTGTGTAGGTATGTGGGTGCACGTATGTGTAGTACTGGGGACTGAATCCAGGGCCTCAAGCATGCTAGGCAATTATTGCACCTCTGAGCTGCAACCCATTAGTTTTTATTGTTTTTTGTACTGGGGATTGAATTTAGGGGTGCTTAACCACTGAACTACATCCCCAGCCCTTTTTATATTCTACTTAGAGACAGGTCTTGCTAAGTTGCTTGGGTCCTCATTAAAGTGCTGAGGCTGGTTTTGAATTAGCGATCCTCCTGTCTCAGCCTCCCAAGTCGCTGGGATTTCAAGCGTGTACCACCATACCCAGCTATTGTATCTTTTTTATTAGTTATTTTTGTTTGAATTATTATTCTTATTTTTTCTTAATGCTTGGTCAAGGGAATACATCTTTGACTTATCACAGTCTGTTGATAGTTTTGTGTGTGTGTATGTTTGTGATGTGTTATTCTGGTAAAATAAAGCAACTTTGTTCCAATGTAGCTCCATTTCCCATACTCCTTTACACACACACACACACACACACATAATAAAATTTATGTATATTAGATATATAAAATACCTGTACATAGTAGAAATGCAGCAATATAATATTATAATTGCTACTTTCAACAATCTTATGTATTTTTTAAAAAACTATAAAAATTAAGAAGAAGGTATAGACATTTTCCTATATGTCTGGTCCCATACACTCATGACCTCCTCTACTATCAACATCCCAGACCAGAGTGGTACATTTTTTAAAATTGATTAAGAGATACTGATATATCATTATCACCCCAAGTCCATAGTTTACATTAGGGTTCACTCTTGACGGTGTACATTTTGTAGGTTTAGATAAATGTATGAGGACCTTTATCTGCCGTTATAGTATCATGCAGAGTAGTTTCACTGCCCTAAGAATCCTATAATCCTCTTTTTTATTCTTCCCTCCCCCACCTTCTGGCTACCACTGATCTTTTTTACTGTCTTTTCCAAGATGTCATAGAACTGGAATATGTCATACAGTGTATAGCTTTTTAAAATTGGCTTATTTCACTTAGTAATATGTGTTTAAGTTTCCTTCATGTATTTTCATGACTTAATAGTTCATTCTTTTTAGTGCCAAATAATATTTCTTTTATGGTTCTTCCTCAGTTTATTTATCCATTTATCTATTGAAGACATCTTTGTTGCTTCCAGATTTTGGCAATTATGAATAAAGCTGCAGTAAATATTAGTGTGCAGGGTTTTTCCGGATTTAATATTTCAACTCCTTTGGGTAAACACCAAGGAGCACAGTGGTGTGCTGGATGGTATTGTAAGAGTGCATTTAGTTTCTTAAGAAACTGCCAGGCTATCTTCCAAGGTCACTGCCACTTTGCATTTCCACCTGGTGAGTGAGAGTTCCTTTTGCTCTACATACTCATCAGCATTTGGTATTATCAGGGTTCTGGATATGGGCCATTGAAATAGTACTGCCATCTTATTGTTGTTTTAATTTTCATCTTCTTGATGATATGATGTGGAGCATCCTTTCATATGCTTTTTTTTTTTTTTGTCCCTAGTATCTCTTTGGTGAGATGACTGTTTAGATCTTTGACCTATATTTTAATTGGGTTATTTATTTTCTTAGTGTTAAATTTTATAATTCTTATAATTTTGGATATCAAATCTTATTACCATTTCTAGTGATCTGCCCGTAGATCCAAATTATTTTCCAGTGTCATTTTCTTTCAACCTTAGGCTTTACTTCAATATTTTCTGTAGGTAGGTCTACTTGAAACAAACACTGTGTTTATCTGGGGGGGAGAGAGAGAGAGAGAGTGTGTGTGTGTGTGTGTGTGTGTGTGTGTGTGTGTATTCATTTTTGAAGGTTAATTTTGTTAGATATAAATTCTTGGTTGACAATTTCTTCTCCAAACCCCCAGCACCCTCGCCCCATGAAAATCACTTAATTCTGGTAAGAAGTCAGATATTAATCTCATTATTGTTCCCTGTATGTGGTGAGTTGTTTGTTTTGCTGATAGCAAGATTTTTCTCTTTGTCTTTATCTTTGAGCATTTTCAGTGATATGTGGTGTGTATTGATTGCTTGTGTGGTACTAGGGCTTGACCCCTGGGCTGCTTTACCACCAAGCTACACTTCTAGCCCTTTAAACTTTTTATTTGGAAACAGGGATTAAATAAATTGCTGGGGATTTCATTAAGTTGCTGAGACTGACCTTGAACTTGAGATTCTCTTAGCCTCCTGAAGTAGCTGGGATTACAGGTGCACGCCATCATGCCTGGCTCTCTGTTTTTATTATACTGGGATCTTTTGAGATTTTGGGGTCTGTAGATTGTTTTATCATCAAATTTAATCTGAACCTCAACAGAATCTTAAGTTTTATTTTTCTTCAATCTTTTTTATTCTTTAAATCGAATAATTTATGTTGATCCTGTTTTCTGTTCACTTTTTCTTTGTTCTGCCATCTCAAATTTGTTATTGAGCTCACCTAGTGAGTTTATTTCAGTTATTGTACTTTTTAGCTCTAGAATTGCCATTTAAATTTGTATTTCTTTATTAAGATTTCTTACTTGTTATTGTATTCTCCTATAATTCTTTGAATATGTTGTGTTTAATTACTTTGACATCATTTGCTAAATCCAGCATCTGAGTCTGAGTCTGCTTCTGGTTACTGCCTGCTTCCTTGAATCTGTCACACCTTCCTGTTTTTTGCATGTCTCATAATTTTTTAACACAATTTGTTTTGTAGTGACTCTGGAGTACTGCTTCCTGTTTGGAGGGAGCATGTGTGTATGTTGTAAGCAATTTGCAAACTTTCTATTGTGTCTGACTCCCAACACAATGTAAGGCCACTAAAGTTTCTACTTAGTGATTTTCTTCTCTCTTTCCACTTCCACTTGCACTACTACTTTTTAGCTTGATTGAGAGTCACTCCTCTGTCTCCATAGATTAGTAGTCACAAGTGATTAGAGCAAAGGTTGAGTTCAAGCACCTGTAGTTTGTTTGTTATGTCCAGAAACCCAGAGTGCTGGGGACTCGAACCCGGGCCGCCAGCATGAGAGGCTGGCACTCTACGAGATGTGCTATATGGCCCGCACTTCAAGCACCTGTAGTTTGTAAGCATCCATCAGCAACAGCTTGTGGGTTGGGACGTGCATTCACAGTTCAGCCAGGCCCCAAGTCTGCCCTAGGCTTTCTTCCTATTGAGACTCCTATCTGCCTCCTCATTTGTGTAGATTCACAGCAACACAGCATGTGAGAAAAGTGAATCTAGCCCTTCTAGATTTCTTTTTTCCAGCATCTCTCTTCAAGATTTCTGACCAACCAGTCTCTCCCTCCAGGCAGACCACAACATCAAGCCAGAAGAACTGTGTTTTCCCTGTTAGTTTCTTACCACATTTGCCACTTGTAGATGACAAAGCTGTGGGATTTTTGCCTTCTTCCTCCCCCTTCCTCATTGTCTCTGCAGCAAAGGCTGCTGCTTTTCATGGTCCCATGTTAAGATTTCAGGCTTCTGTTGGTCTTTCCCTGAACCCTAACAATTTATTTTTTATTTTGAGACCGAATCTCATGAAGTTGTCAAGGATCTTTCTAAGTTGCCAAGCCTGACCTCGAACTTGCAATTCTCCTGCTTTGACCTCCTGAGTCACTGAGATTATAAGTATGTGCCTCTTTACTTGGCACTCTTAGCAGTTTTTCAGAAATTTTCTCTATTTATTGTCTGCCTTTGACTGATTTTTAGAACCCTGAAATGGCTGTATTTAATGACTTTGACCAGTTTTTCTCTCATCATTTTGTTTTGAGGAAAAAATTCACTGAGCTGTTCACACCCAGAAGTTCCCACCCCTGATCATTTCCCTCTACACCTGTCCTTACCACAGCCCATCACTCTGTCTTGTTTCCCCCCCCACTTTCCCATTGTCTCAAACTCCCAGATTATATCTGCCTAATGGCAGTGATTGAGAGCAAGTTCTACTCCTTAATGCAAATATATACAGTTGAAATTTATGTTCCTCATCCATATCAGAAACTGTTCACTGTATGATTTTATCAACCAGTTTGAATTCCTAAAGAAATACTGAAAGCTAGACTCAGTGGTGCACGCCTGTATTTCCAGTGCCCAGAAGGCTGAGGCATCAGGATTAGAAGTTCAAGGCCAGCCTTAGCAACGTATCAAGACCCTATCTCAACTAAGCAAAAGGGCTGGGAATGTAGCTCAGAGGTACAGCATCCCTGAACTCACTTCCCACTCACAAGAAAGGAAGGGAGAAAAGGAGGGAGGGAGGACTCGCACATATAGCCAGGGAGTGCTGGGGTTGCGGCTCAGTGGCAGAGCGTCTGCCTAGCCTGTGTGAGGCACTCGGTTCAATTCTCTGCACCACATAGAAATAATAAAATAAAATAAAGGTTCATGGACAACTAAAAAATTTTAAAAAATGAAAAAGAAGCCTGGTTCAAAATGGAAAATCCCCTTTGAGTTGCATGTATGAATAGATGTAGCAAAGTTCTATGAGTTTAGGAAATTTTTAAAAATAAAATGAGAGATTATTAGGAAGCTCTGATGAAAGATACTCTTACTTCTTTTTAAATGCATGTTTTAAATGTGAAAGCTAATTAACTGCCTTTGGAGTAAGCATGCGTACATTTGTGTGTTTCAGGACGTGTTGTATAGAGAGGTTGAGCAGTACATCATAAAATGTACGTCTGACAACATTTAGGTGATTTTTCTTAAACTTACTATCTGTTCATATGTCTCATAAAATGGTTTAATAATTCATGTGACCAATTAAATTCAAAAGACCAATAGGAAGTGTTGTTTTTTATAAATTAGTTCGTGATATTTTCAATTTGTATTGTACCTTTCAATTTAAAAATTGCTTCCTTCAAAAAGTATGTATTGTGTTTGTAAAACAGCCCTTTGTAGTGAATCAGGGTCTTCGTAGGCAGCGGTCCGGGTCCCTCCCCTCCACTCTCCACTCTGACTCACTTTCTCCAGCTGCTGAGGGAAGAGTGTGTGCTGTTCACCAGTCCTCTTCTCAAGCCCAGAGCATCTTTTCCCACTTAGTCCAGGCGTCATCTCTGCTGGACAGCCTTCCTGATTTCTCTAGTCAAAGCCCGACTTAGGAATCTTCCATCTGGGCTCAAGTAGACTCCTGAGCCTGACCACTTTTTATGGAACTTATAAGCTTTTAACATTAAATTATTTAATTTTGTCTCTCTGACTAAACCATGAGCTTTTAAAGCAAAAGCACTTTTTCATTAACTCTTCATTCCCTGATTTATCACAGTACCTGGCACTTGATATATATGCAAGAAATACCTCCTAGGAAAAAGAAGAAACAGATTGCCCTGTCTGTGCTTTTTCTTTCTGCGTGCCACAGCTGCAGATACATTCCAGCTGTTCTGAGGACAGAGAAGCTGAGGTTTCTTGCTGGAGGTAGCATGGATCTGGGCCTGTACCATCATGATAGGAATTCAATCGTGCATATGTGGCCAATTCTCAAGCAGAGTCAGAGCAATGGGAAAGATCAAAATGTCCTTGGGTAAAAGCATGGGTTTCCTTTTGACTGAAACTTTGGGTGTTTGGATACTTATGGGAAAGAAGGTGGAGAAAGGTCTGTTGAGTGCAAATTGGGAAGAATATTGAATACCAGCCTGAGAAGCAGAGACTTTATTGAAGGTTTTAGGCAAAGAAATGAAGTACACAGAATGTACTTCCAGAAGGTTTTCTGTTGCAGTGTACACAGGTGAGTAGAGGGGCAGGGAGACTGGTTGGGAAGGTCCCTGCACCTGGAATCACTACTGCCATCAGAGTCACAGTGGATGTGTAGAGGGGAATGCGTTCACAACAAATAATGAAGGTAGAATATAGAGGATTTGGTGGGTGCTTGCAGGGGCAAAGTAGTAGAACAGAGACTGGCATCCTCATTGTCATGACTGAGGCGTGAGTAAATTATTTTACCTCCAGGATTTGTTTTGTTTTGTTTTTTCTGTCAAATGAAGCTAATGATGCTCGCTGACTGTAGAGTTGTTGTGAGAATAACTTAGAAATGCTTTGGAAATTACTTAAGTAGTTCTTCAAGATAATTACTTTTAACCATCTGGGGTCTTTTAAAATTAGTTATTCCTGTTTGCACTATTAGTGCTTTTTATTACTGTGACCTGCATCTACCTTGTTTAGGTTGTACAGCCTTATCTTGTTGACAGAGAGGACAAAAAGAAAGAACTTCTCATACCAAAATCGAGAGCTAATCATTAAATTCTGGCATCTTTATTTTAAAAATAAGTTTTAGAAGTTGATTGTTTAACATCAAGTTAGAAGTTTCTTCTGCTCTTAAGATGAGAGCTGGTTTTGACGGTCAATTGGTTCCCTACTGGCCTGCAGGGGTTATCATGGAGCTTGCCTGCAGAGAAGAAAAGACCCCAGTTCTTAGATGTTTTTGATATTTTTCTGAGTGGCAGCAGGCAAAACTAACCAAAGTATTCCAGGTGGACAAACTTTAGGGAATAATCTTTAGACATAAAGTTTTTATTTGTATATTGGATTTTATTTTCTTAGATGGCAAGGAATAATTCTTAACCTCTTTTTACCACTCATACTTGTACACAATGAACGTTTAGCACGTTTTTAATGCTGATGAGGAGAGCTTATAAAGGTATATTAAGCATCTGTGATTAATAATAAGGTATTAGAAATGTGCTTTTAAAAATACTGAGTTAACATGTTAGCTTAGGTAACAAAATTCACTTCTCCAACATCCTTCCACATAATATAAATACGAACTTTTTCTTTCTTAGTGTGACATAATTGGAATTCTTAGAAGACATGACACATTATTAAATCAAATAAATGAAAGGGTTTTCAACTGGATAGTTAGAAAATTAAAAAGCATGTATTCCCTTTACAAACTCTTCAGAACACAGTGTCTTAGAGCTGTCTTTGAAAAGCAACAACAAAGTATGATACTTCAAGTTTTTAAAAATACATATGTATAAGGGACAACAACTAATTAATACTAACCCCAACATGATTAATACACTGGAGCACTTACTCTGTACTAGATAGTTGGAAGCCCTTTCTATGTATTAGCTCCACTGAGTTATCACAGCCACACTGTGAAAATAGTTATTGTTATTACTCCATTTTTACAGATGAAGAATTTGAGACTGAGAGAGATTTAGTAACTTGTCAAAGATCACACAACTAATAAGTGGCAGCATGAGGATTTGAGCACATGGCCTGTGTTCTTTCTCATAAATTTTATTGTTCTGGTCATTTATATCACGTTTTGTTTATGCTTCTTATGCGCACAGTATACTAGGACTGGGTATATGTAAAAAGGTAATATAAGGCCCCTGCCCTCAGGGAACATATGGAAGTCCAGGTTGAAAAACAGAAGTACCACTGAGTGCTGCCGGGAGAGAGTGTGATGGCGGTGTTGTCAAGAGATGCTTTGGGGCAGTAGGTACCACTTCCCTATGATTTGATGAACCCATAGCCCTCAGTGGAGGTGGGCACTGTATGCAAAAGCATTGCCCTAGGGTCATGATTTTCCAAGGTGCTCACAGCTTGCTGGCAGTTCCCAAGACTTTTTTGGGGGGACCACTAAGTCAAAGTATTTTAAAAATAATACTTAAAACATTAGTTACCACTTTCATTGTATGTACTGGCTTTTCCATCAGTGCAAAAGCAATGGTCAATGTTGCTAAAATTGCCAGTACATTAGCATGAACTCTAGACAGTAACACTGAACCGTGTTGCTAGCAGTCATCATATCCCTCACCATCCTGAACTCACAGGAGAATAACAACAAAAAAGCAGATTCACTTAAGAGTGCCCTTGATTAAACAGTCAGGAAAATATTAATTTTATTAATTCCCCACTGTGGAGTACCTTATCTTTTTCAAGTTCTTGGTGGCAAAATGTAAAGTGTTCACTGAGCATTTGGGCTACATTCCAGAATACTTCCATCGTCTCAAGCAAAAGCACTTGTTGACTGAGCCACAGGTTGAACTATAGATGCTTTTTTCTTGGGGCACCTTTTTTCCTTGATAGAACAACTGATGCACAAAGTGCAGTGTTCTGGCTTGGGGATCTGGCATACTTTTTTTTTTTTAATGACTAGGCCTATCACCTCTGCAAAAATTAGAATTTTGAGAAATTTGTATCCTCCTCTGTGAGCTTCCTAAAGTATAGTCATGTGCTGTATAGTGGCATTTTGATCAACAGTGGACCACATATAGATCAGTGGTCCTATGAGATTATAGTGGAGCTGAAAAATTCTTATCATCTATTGCTGACGTATAAAGTCATAGTGCAAGACATTGTTTACGTGTTTGTGGTGATGCTGGTCTAAACACACCTACTGTACTACCTGTCATATGAAAGTCTAACATGTGCACTAATCATACATAATGATGGTACATCACACTTGATAATGATCCTCAGCGACTGTGCTGCTAGTTCAGGTATTCACTATCCTGTGGTGCTGGGGATCGACCCAGGGCCTTCTGCATGCGAGGCAAGCACTCTACCAGCTGAGCTACATCCCCAGCCCTGTACCATACTTTATATTGTTGTTTTAGAATATTGCTTTCTAATACACATAGATAAAAGTTAACTGTAAAACAGTCCCAGGCCAGTCCTTCAGGAAGGATTCCAGAAGAAGGCATTGCTATAGAGATGCTAGCTCTGTGTGTTTTACTGCCCCTGAAAACCTTCCAGTGGAACAGAATGTGAAGGTGGAAGATGATGGCATTGATGATCCTGATTCTCTGAGGCCCTAGGCTGATGTGTGTCATTTGTGTCTTAGTTTCTAACAAAAAAATTAAAAAATAAATAAAAATTTAAAACTTAAATATAGGAAAAAGCTTATAGAATAAGGACATAAATAAAGAACATCTTTTGTATAGTAGTACAATGTGTGTCTTAAGCTAAATTTTAAAAGTCAAAAGTTTAAAATTTTGTTTACATTTAGAAAGTAAAAGGTTATAATAAGCTCACTTACTGACTTACCCAGAATAACTTCCAGTCCTGCAAGCTCCATTCACAGTAAGTGCCCTATACATGTGTACATTTTTTATCTTTTATGCCATATTTTTATTGTACCTTTTCTGGGCATAGATATGTTTAGATCCACAAGTGCCTACTTTTATATTATGGTTGCCTACAGTATCCAGTATGATAATGTGCTGTATGGGCTTATAGCCTAGAAGTAGCAGGTTGTCCTCTGTAACCAAGCTATTTAGTAGGCCATGCCGTCTAGCTTTGTGCTGGTATACTCTATGATATTTGTACAGCAGCAAAATTGCCTGCACTACTTCTCAGAATGTATCCTTGCCATTAAGTGACATGTGACTGTATTTAGATTTGTCTGATGAAATCAGTGGTGATATTAACAAATGTGTTGGAAAGAAGGGCAGACTCTGTATGAAATGTACTGAAAGCTTCCTGACTCACTGGTAAGCCAGTATTTTAAATTTACAAATGATTCATGTATAATGTTACAGAATCATGCCTGAGTGAAAGATCCATGCAGTGTACATGATCATCCTGTGACATTTACTGTAACAAAGTATGAAAAGTTCACTGAGAAGGTTTCAGGATCAACACTACAGTTAGCCTCTAAGAAACTACTGCTTTTCAGCCTTGTGAATATAGCTTAGTTGTAGAGTGTTTGCCTAGCACATGTGAGGCCCTGGATTCACAATCTCCAGCCAGAAACTATTAGTCAAAATTTGGTGTGTTATCAAAGACAGCCCACAGTAATCTGAGAAGGCTATTTAAATACTTCTCTCTTTTCCAGCTCTCTATATGAGGCTAAATTTTTCTTCATTTATTTCAGTCAGAACATTATACTGCAACAGAATAAATGTACACTTAAATGAAATTGCCATTCTCCTAACTAAATGTATGTTTTAGAAGATAATTTTTCATAAAAATGTTATTTATATTAACATGGTTTGTTACTGTTATCTAAATGAATGCTTTAATTTTTAAAATTTATCATATGGTAAATAACAATAGCTATAATCCACAAAAACAAAAAAAACTCTTTGGATGCTCAGTAGTGTTTAAGAGTTGAAAGGGGTTCCTGTTTAGAAGTGAGACTGTCATACAAGGGTTTTTTTTTTAATTGACAAGTAAAAATTGCATGTATTAATAGTCTATAGTATGGTGTTCTGAGTATGGTGTGTATAGAATTGATACAGAAGGCTCTTCTGAAATATTAATGCTCAATAAGAATGGTTGGTAGGGGTTAAATCATAGAGGACATTACACATAAGGCCAGAGAACTTGTAATGGCTAAATGTCTGAGGGTCATTTCAAGTATTTGCACAAGACTTAGGGAGTTGAAAGCAGCTTTGAGAAAATAGCTGAGTGGCCCATCCTAATGCAGTAATCAGCTTTAGATCTTACAGCCCTCCTCCCTGGGCTTTAGACACACCTCAGCCCACACTCCACATTGCCCACTGTCTTCAGTGTCTTTGCTATGTTACACACCCTTTCTCTGGGGTTAAAGCCAGTTTCTCTTATATTTTAATACTGTCAGTTGGAATTGTCCACTGACTCCTTTATCTGATAACACAACAGTTTTTTGCAGATTGGTGACCTACTAGAACATTACCAAGAAATTATAGCCCTTATCAGTAGGTCCATTTGCCCAACACAGAAAGCCACTCTTAACCAGGCCTGTTTATTGTTGAATAGAGAAAATTGCCCTTTAGCTCATGTAACATCCAAGGTATGGTTTTTCACACTGTTAATATTGCTAAATTCATGGCTGTTGCCTAAAAGAAACTAAATTTAAAAATTGCTAGGAACAGTAATGCTATGGTCTATTGACCCTGTTTATAGCTCTCACGTCTTACAGCAAGGATAATGAAATAGTGATGATTATTTGAGGGCATGTGTTTTTTAACCTGTCTGTAAGAGTTGTACATTTTTTAAATAAATATTTTGTGCTGTCTTTTAAAGTTGATAAATGCTAATGAGAATCACTGGTTTCAAGAGAGACAGATTATAGAATCTTGTTATGCCTTCCTTTTACAACTGAGGTCAGCAGTGTTAAATGATAGCAGCAAGGTTACAGCTGGCTGGCTGCAGAGCTAGACCTCAGGAGCTCTGCTCTCAAGTGGTTTTTGTTTTTATTTTTTTCCTGCTTCCCTATGCAAATGATAAAAATGAAAGACATCCATGAAAATGAAAGGTGAACTTATCATCTTACCTTCCGTTTACTCTTCAACCATAAACCTGAGAGCGCTAGCTTGAACATACTGACAAGAGTTCTCTCATTCATTCTAAAATATACATTAAAATAATAGATAACAGTGAGATACAGTCATCCTTCCTTGTCACTGGGGGATATAGTTCAAGACCCCGCTGTGAATGCCCAAAACTGCAGATAATTATCAATTCTAACTGTAGTCTGGGTCCTTCTATGCCTGTGTACATTCACGACTATAATGAAATTTAAATTATGAATCGGGCACAGTGAATGGTTGACAACAAAAACTGGTAATAAAATAGGAAAAATTATAGTAATACACTATAATAAAAATAATGTGAATATGATCTTCTCTCTTAAAGTTTTTGAGAGTGCATGAGTTCTTTGCTCTGCAAACTCTGCCTGGCTTTTTCTTTTTTGTTTGCCCTGCAGAATTGCCACATAATACCAGAGTTAATCTGTCCTCTGTCATTAGATAGAAGTCTGAGGGCATTCCCACAGAGAGGAGAAGGGGACCTCAACTTGGCCCTGGCAGGTTCTTAGACCATGCAAAGAAATTTCAGGCCAAGCATGGTGGAGCATGCCTGTAATCCCAGAGGTTCAGGAGACTGAGGCAGGAGGATCGTGAGTTCAAAGCCAGCCTTAGCAAAAGCAAGGTGCTAAGCAATTCACTGAGACCCTGTCTCTACATAAAATACAAAATAGGACTGGGGATGTGCCCCTGAGTTCAATCCCCAGTACCCAAAAACAAAAAAGAAATTTCAGGATGCATCAAAAGAGCACAGTGGTTTGTTTAAGAAAACAAGCAGCAGCACAGGGTACTCATTCAAAGGAAGAAGAGGCACAGGCCCTGGAGAATGTGTACTTTGGAGTCTTAGGTTCTTCTTTGCAAAGGAAACCTTGTAAATAGTGAACATTAGGTGACAGCAGCCTGGTGAGTTTGATATTCTTATGGATCTCAGGGCAGGGTGGTGGTCTGATTTTCTTTGAGATTTTTAAGTTGACATCATTGAGTCAATAGATAATGTTTGGAACACACCCACATCATACGCCTGTAACATTATTTCTCCTTTGACTTTATTTAATCTAAAGAAAATACATTGTACAAGCTGGCAGTGTGCCTAGGCATTACTCATCTAGAATCACAGTACTCTTCAGATTCATGGACTCTTAAGGATTTTATGCCAGGAGGAAAACAGGCTTAGGGAATAAAGGTGAGAGCGTGCATAGAGGTTCTTAGATTTAAAGTAGTTTCTTTTCCCTCCCTCCTCCGTTAGTTTCTGCCTATCCTTGTTTATTCTGTCCTACCTCAATTCCATGTTTTATGCCCTGTGCCTGCTTTGCACGTTTATAGTTCAGTTCAATTGGGCATCCTCTTCCAGAAGAGCCTGATTTTGTTATCTTTTTTCCTTAATCAACTCCTCTGTGCCAAAAATGCAGCATCAGCTTTTTCATTGGCAGGCACAGCTTTGCCAGTACATTTTTGTATTTCTCAGTTGAGACCTGGGGATGTAGCTCAGTGGTATAACACCTGCCTAAGCATACCCAAGGCACTGGGTTCAGTCCCCAGCGCCATAAACAAACTGATTGATTGGTTTGTGTGTGTTCCAGTTAAAACCTGTTCCTTAATTTGTGCAGTAAATGACTTGGTGTGGTTCATTTCAGGAGCCCCTTACTAAGTCTTTGGGTAGGCTCAGTGCTTTTTGACAGTACATGTTGCTGTCAGTTGGAACACATCTTTCTGTTTGTGTCTTTTACTCACAAATTTTAATGCCTTTTCCTTCTTAAGCATGATCATGTGCTTCAGGCAGAACTTTTGCAGTTTATGACAGCAGAACTCTTATGCATTTCTTTTTCCTTATTCACAATCTCTTGGATAAAAGAATCATTCTTTATGTAGATTTTAGTAGCTGCAGTATGCAATATTTTCTTTCCTTATTAAAATTGAGAACTTTCACCTTTGCACTTAGAGGAAGCACTTCATAGCTTCTCTTTAACACATCCAAGTTGTCAGTGTCACTACTCTTGTGCTTTGTGGCTGTGAAGAAAAATAAGAGTTTCTTGGATGCAAGTACTGCTGTACCAGGACAGTCAGTCTGATAGCCAGGATGGCTACTAAGTGGCTGATGGGTGGGGTGGATACACTGCACAAAGGGGTGATGCATGTCCTGGGTGGGACCAATTGAGACAGAGCAGGATGGCAGGAGATTTCATCATGCTGCCCAAAACAGCTCACAGTTGAAAAAACTTAAAAATGCTTTGCTTATTTCCAGGGCTTTCTATTTAATATTTTCAGCCTGTAGTTAACTGTAGGTAATGGAAACCATGGAAAGTAAGACTGCAGATAAGGAGGGATTGCTTGGTATTAAGTTTTTAAAAGTTGAGATGATCTTTGTGTGCACATCACTTCTATGTCTTCTCACTGTTGGGTAAAAAGAATAGGTGGCTTGGTATGGTTTTTATTTAGGAGCATGATGGTGTTTTTTCTTTCACCTTATGGTAGAGATAATAAGGACATGATCATACAAAGGTGCCTTTCATAATTCCTTTTATGATATTTTGATCCACTGAGAAAATAGAATACATATTTTCTGAAGAAATTGAATTACTAGTTTATTGAAAAAGTGCTGGAGTACATTTAAATACTCAGATAGGATCACATTCTCAGAATTCAGCTTGTCATAGCAATATTCAAACACACAGAGGAAATGCTTACATAGTTCTCATAAAAACAAATCTAAAGGTAATTTTCCTTAAGTAAGGAATTTCTATGATGTGAATTCACTTTTCTTTCTTTTTTGGAGGGGAGAATGGTTACCGGGGACTGAACTCGGGCACTCGGCCACTGAACTGCATCCTAAGCCCTAGTTTGTATTTCTTTTATTTAAAGACAGGGTCTCACTGAGTTGCTTAGTGCCTCACTTTTTGCTGAGGCTGGCTTTGAACTCGCAATCCTTCTGTCTTAGCCTCCTCGGCCACTGGGATTACAGGCATGCGCCAGTGTGTGTGGCATGAATTACTTTTCTGTGTCTAGAAAATTGTTTCAAATAAAGAAATTTTATGTTTAGTTTATCACACATGTGTGTGTGTGTGTATACACACACTTAAATCATAGGTGTTCTAATTCATATTTTAGCACCATGAAGTGGATTTTCAGTAAACAAGCATGTAGGGCAAGAATTTACTTTTTAGAAAAATATTCTCTTATGTTACAATATTTTTCCTCATTGAGAAGAAATACATATTATCTAATTCCACCTGAGTTTAATCCGTAAGATATTCCATTTAAAACATTTTAGAAATGCTTTTAGTGCTAACAAATTTAGTCAAGGTACCAACATATGGAGTGTAGTCGATTCATTTTATTATTATTTTTAAGGCACAATAAAAAATGACAGAGTGAAGATGTCCCAATCCACTTTCTAAAATATTATAAGGAAAAATTGATTCCTTTTAAAAGCTGATTTTTATTGTAGAATAGTGTGGTTAGGGCACTTGAACCCTGGAAATCAGTGTTAGTTGGTTCATTTCCCAGCTCAATATATACACATGATGAGATGAGAAAGTGAATATCAGCTGCTTGTGCCTGGTACACAGTGAAGGCTGAATGTGTGTGAGCTGGAATACTGTCCCTACCTAATGCTCTCGTTTCAAAGACAGAGGTGCTCCCTGACTTATCAAACAGAACAAATTAATAAACCATTTGTATTTTTTCTCTTTTGTCATTTTCTTCCCTCATACTCTTCAGAGCTAGTGTCCTAAAATCCATTCTGATAAAAGCAATTTTTTTTAATTCTTAAATTTTATTTGTTCTAATTAGTTGTACATGACAGTAGAATGTGGTACTTTCAAAGTTCAGTTGCTCGCAAAAAGGGAAACTATGATCTTTCATTAGATTGGGGAAAGAGCAAGGATATAAAATGCACCCATAAAAGGTGCATTAAAGGTAGAAGGCCTTGCACATGGTAATAGGCACATGACCTTTTTAAAATCCTAAAAATTCTGAATTCTTATACACATTTGGTTTCAAATAAACCAGAGGCTAGAAAATAGAGTCAAAAGGCAAAGAGCTGAAAAAATAAAAAGAGATTTTAAAAACTAGAGGACCAATCCAGAAGATCTAGCATCTAATAATATGAGTTCCAAAATGAAAGAAAATGTGTGGGGTGGAAATTAACAGAATAATTTAAGAAAATTTCCCAGGACTGAAGGAACTTGAAAGAGACCACAGAATTCTCAGCAAAATAGGTGAAAATAAAGTATACCCACACTAAGGCATATCACTGCAAACACTATTTTGAACACCACATACTGAGGTAGCCCTGCAAACCAGAGAGAGCAAGAGAAAGGTTCCATGTGAGGGAACAGGCTCTATAATGCCTTCAGAATTCTCAAAGTAAAACCAGAGGCCTGAGGACAGTGAAGATTGCCTTCAAAATTCTCAAGGGACCTTTTCCCCCAACCTAGATTTCTATACCCAGGCAAACTACCATTAAAATAGAATGGGAGGTGGGTAGATATTGAAGAAAATGGATATTCCATGAATCAAAATATTATTCTTGAATTCATCAAGAAATTCCTTACTAGCTCAAGTTATATGCTGTCATCTTGTGATACTTGAAAATTAATAATTTTGTGCCCTTTCAGATTATTACAAAACATGTATTCATAGTGTATAAATAGTAAAAAAAAAGAAAAAAGAAAAAAAGTTTTCATAGGGAAAGTTCAAAAAATGAATTTATTTCCCAGTAATAAGAGTTTTAAAGGCTGGCAGTGTAGCTCTCAGTGTTAGAGCACTGGCGTAACACGTGAGGCCCTGGTTTCCATCCCCAGCTCCTCAAAAAAAAAAGAGACTTTGGAGCTAGTCACAATGACACACACCTGTAGCTCCAGCTACTCAGGAGGCTCAGGGCTCACCTGAGCCCAGGGGCTTGAGGCCAGCCTGAGCAGCATAGCAAGACCCTGGCTCAAAAAAGAATGTAAAAATTCGAGGACATTAAAACCAACACATTTTAGTCCTCCTTTCTAGGATGAAGTTTTAGGACATAAAAGGAGGCCCAGATTCCTGTGCACGTTGAGGGCACGGCCGCAGAGCTGGAAGAGCGGGTGCATAGCTGCAGCCAGTCCTCCCTGTGAGCTGTCTGTGAGCCACACCAGCCTTCGATCTCGTCCCCTGCCTGGGCAACACATCTGCCAGAGGCTGGCCACAGAAGGGGAAAGCACGGCCTGGGAAGGTGGTTTATGTTGCTGAGAAGCTGGCGATAGAAAGTAAAGCAGACACCGTTGCTGGCGAGGGGCTGGCCTTCCCATCTCCTGCCCGTGCCTGTCGCCACCCCTGGAGTCTTCTTGTTCCTTCAGATGTGGGTCCTGAGAAAGTGAGAGAATGGGGTGCACACATGGTCTCCCTTTGGATGAGAAAGACCTATGAGGATGGGGTGTGCCGGGCTAGAGGAAGGGGTCAGCTTATGAAATTGGGGCTGCCTGACAGAATTCCTGCTGGACCACTTACCATGTGACATTGGGCATTGGTTATGCCTCTTTATGCCTTAGTGTCTTCTTTTTTTGTCAGTTGGGGATAATAGTACCTACCTCATAGAGTTATTGTGAGAATTAAAATAATGCATGAAAAGCACAGTATAATATAGTGGTTAAGAACATATACTCTGGAACCAGACTGCCTGGACCTGAATCCTTGCTCCATCACTTAGACGGTCTTTCTGTTCTTTAGTCTCCTCATCTAAAGAATGAGAATCAAAAGCAACATACACTGTTCTCTCATTCTTATTTTTATTTATTTTCATTACTGGGATTTGATCCAGGGTTGCTCTACCTCTGAGCTACATCCCCAGCCCTTTTTGCTTATTTTTGAGACAGGGTCTAAGTTGCTGAGGCTGGCCTCAAACTTGCTATCCTCCTCCCTCGACCTCTTGAACCACTGGGCACCACTGCACCCAGCCATGCTCTCAGTTTAAAAAAAAAAGAAATAATAATGATTGATGAAAGAATTAAATTTCTTAAAATATGTGAAATACTTAGGTTAGTATCTGGAAACTAAGGAACACTGTTTAAGTCCTACTTTTTATTAAAGGCTTAGATCAGGCCTGACAGAATACACACTCAAAAATAGGTGCTCTTTTATAGGGAATTCTTATTTTTCAACAAAATGATTTAAGTAGAAAGAAGAAAAATCCTGAGGTTTAAAGAGGGGAAAGCAAGTTTGAAATGCTTTTGTAGAAAGCGGGAGTGCTAGCTGACTGAAGACACCCGGCGCCAGGGCTGGCAGCACCAAGGGTCTCTGCTGCTGGTGCCACTGTTTTGTCACACAGCTGCTCAGGCGAAGGGCTCTCCTCCAGCAGGTTACCTGCCCATGTTGTCACTTAGCATTGATGGTGGGATTGTTTCAAGGTTGTGGTTTTTCCAGGCAGATTCAGCCAAGGAGATTGAAATGACAGGTTCTGAAACCTAAATAGAAAGGAAATGAAAGATGGGTGAGGAGTCAGAGATGGGGAAGGTGAGAGCGTATTTGTTCCAGTGAACTCAAGTGCATGTTCTGGTGGGGTATTTGAGCAAGCAAGCTGAAAAGATAAGAGTGTCTATTCAAAAACGGGACGTTCGAATAGCTGTTTTGGTGGTAGAGAAGTTTCAGGTAGTAACACCAGCAAGTTAGAATCGTTACATGAAAAAGCTGAAGGCAGGCCTACAAGAGTATAGGCAGATAATTGTGCATCTGTCAAAGGGCTCATATCTGGGGCCAGGGGTGCAGTGTAGTGGCAGAACACTTGCCTACCATGCATGAGGCCCTGGGTTCAGTCCTCAGCACCTCAATCAAATAAGTACTAAATAATTTTAGAAGGGGGAACTCCTATCCAAAACATGTAATACCTACAAATCACAAGCAAGAAGAGTCATCCTAATAAAAAATGGGCAAAGGATTTGCACACATCTCACAAAGGAGGATATCAAAATGTTCAAGAAACATGAAAAGGTGTGCAAATAAATATCTCAATATAATGCTACTATGAAAATGACAAAACTAAGAGTAACTAGAACTCTTATGAAGTTTTTGGGAGTATGACATAATAGAGCCACTTTGGAAAAGTAGCGGTGTCATTAAGACAGAGCATTATACCTATCCTTGACCCAGCAAATCCATTCCTGGAAGCACACACCATATGCAAATGCCGTTCACAGGAGCTTGTTCATCATAGCCAAAACTGAAAGCAGCTCAAATAAATTCTGTATGTTTATACATTGAAGTTGTGAATGGAAAATTTACAATATGTGTGTTTCCTAAGTACAATGTGTGAAAGAAACCAAACAAAAGAGAACATACATATGCTCCCTTTTATTCTTAAAGTTAAAAAACAGCACAACACAATCTGTGGAACTAGAAGTTAAGATAGTGGTGACCCTTTGGCTGGGGTCCAAGATCTAGGGCAGGCCCTTCAGGTTCTCCTAGAGGGCTACTCATTTCTTGATCTAATTTTGGCTATACTTTTAATCTGTTTTAAACTCCATTTTAAAGTTGCATTAGGTTAGAAGGTTTGAGAATTTTGGAATGATAGTTCATGTTTTCTACTTGCCACATTCCCTAGAATCAGTGATTTCATAATTTTAAAAAGTTTAGGTAGGTATTCATTACAAACTGGAAATTTTATCACTCTGACTTCTAACTTTCTTAAATTGTGTCTTTAGGACAGCAAAGAATGTTCAAGAACAACCACCAAGTACCTGAGGCAGTATACTTCAAAATACTCATTAGTTTTCTTAGATCCTGCCACTTCACATACGTTACGGCGGGTTACTGATGACATATGTACATTATATAGAAAACTGTAGTTTGGGCTGGTTTTGTGGCTCAGTGTAGAGCACTTGCCTAGTATCTGAGGCACTGGGTTCCATCCTCAGCACCACATAAAAATAAAAAAAATAAAGGTATTGTGTTCGTCTACAACTTAAAAAAAAAATTTTTTTTTTTTTTTTTTTAAGAAAACCGTAGTTTGGAGCTTTGTAGAATCAATCTTTTTAACTTCTCTCAAAGTGATACATTGTCCTCCCACAGATCAAATCTGGTGCTTTTAAAGTTTGAAGAGAGTTTTATGTGATCCAGCTGTGAAATGTAAGAGGCAAGTTTGAAGGCGCTTGAATGAGCATTACTTGCAATTGATGCCTATTGCTTTGACTGCATGTTGGGGTCCTTGATGCTGTTGTAGTAACTTGTAAGTTTCACCTCTGAATAGAATTTGTTTTGTTTAGTCTGCATTGTGCTTCAATGGATGATTGAAAACCCTACACTTTCATGGAATATTGCTTCATAACTCTCCCCTTTTCTGCTGTTTTTATATTGCATGAATCATATCACATATAAGCCATCTGGAAGGCCTGATAAAAAGCTGCCATCCCTTAGATTGACACTTGAGAAACTAGTATTCATTTGGAGTTTATTCTTGATTGTCCTTTATATTTCAAAGTTTCAGATTTCATTTCAAAATGGTTTTTAACATCTCTGAGCCAAAAGTATCTTTGATTCAGTTTCTCTTAGTCTGAACATTGGTTCAGAAGGAGGAAATTCATCCTGTGCTACTAGAAGAATCTGCCAGACTCAGTTCTGTCTTAAGATAATAAGAATAGCAGTTCCATTCCTGCTTTTAAAGCATGTTGGTTTAGTCAGCTCAACAAGCCATCCAGGTTAGCATGCACTTCATAGGGAATAGATTCTTATAGTGCCAGATGAATACTTCAAAATAAATGTCTTTTTGCATGCCTAGAATGTGTCATAACTGTCAGACATTTGTCAAAAATGTTTTTCAACATAACATAGCCACCTTTTCGAGGAATTGGTGAAAAAAAAAGGATAAACGTGTGCCTGGGGTGTTGCAAAAGAGAGACCTCATTAAAAATGTGTACCCACACTCACACTCTTTCACTGTGGATATGTATGAATTTGGCATTTATATGTTGAATAGTAAATTAGCAAAAGTCCCTTAAAAAATCTTTTCCAGTAGTTAGACTCACTAAATGCAACTTTGTTCAAGACTATTGGAGGAAGCGGTTCCCTGGACTAAAGTTATCTGAGATTGCATAAATTAGGGAGGAAAGTACAGATTTGTTTCAGAATAAGAAGCTGCTTCAATTTTTAGGCCAATTGACTATTATCACTAGGTTTCCCCTCTTTATAAATAGTGTCATGATAATACTTTGGCACCTCACTGGTCATAGACTCTAGGATAGAGGGAATGGAATATAAAAATTGGCTTCTTTCATTTTCTTGAGAGCTTGAGATGAAAGACCAAAGGATGGAGTGACCTCAATAACTAGTACAACACTCTTTATTTTCAAAATAGAAAAGTCTCAGAAATAGAAAGCTCTACTAAGAATCTAAGAACAAAGGTATTATTTTTACACGTCTAGTTTTCCTAATATATGTCCACATAATTGCTTAGGGCAAGTCGCTTATTGTTTCTGTGTCTCCTGTTTTGCTAATGTACCCTAAGTATTCAGAAGGCCCAAATTTTGTTTGTAGACTAAAGCATTTCGAACACGAATAGTACCTTTGGTAGTTTTTTTCCTCTCTCTATTTGAAGGGAAAATTATAATGCTTGCTTATAGATAAACCTAGGAAGTGGTAAAGGACTTTACTTTTCATAAGAATTATGAAGTAATTTGTGTTTATTTTTCACTCAGTTTTGTTTGCTTCTTTCTGTAGCAGACAGAAGGTGGAGCACAGACGGACGGCCAGCAGACACAGACACAAAGTAGTGAAAATTCAGAGAGTAAATCTACCCCTAAGCGACTGCATGTCTCCAATATTCCTTTCCGCTTCCGGGACCCTGACCTCCGGCAGATGTTTGGGGTAAGTCTCTGAAGTCCTTTTGAGGATTTTATAATTAAAATAGAATTTAATCCACCAGATGTGTTATTAGTCATTAGCACTTTAGGATAAAACTACAAAGAGATTGAGGAAGATGCTGAGGTAAATCAGTGTTGTTTTGTGGTGCAGGGGATTGGACCCAAGGCCTCACACATGCTAGGCAGGTGCTCTACCACTGAACTACAGCCCCAGCCCTGGGAATCAGTATTTCCATCAATCTTTTTTTACCACCCAGTCTGCTCTAGACTGTGCAGAAGTTGCTGGGAATGAGAGCTTTCTTGTACCATGAGACTTCTAGTACTAAAACCAAGATGAGATGGCCACCCTACTCACCCTGAAGTTTAGTAAACATGTCAATATTGTGCTTGGTTCCTCCTAAAAGACAAAACACACACTTTTTTGTTGTGTTTTGTGTTAATGTGGTTGTCGTTGTTTTGGAGACAGAGTCTTGCTGTGTTTCCCAGGCTGGTCTCAATCGATCCTCTTGCCTCAGCCTCCTGAGTAACTGGGACTACAAGCATGCACCACTGCGTCCAGCTAAGCATACATGTCGTTTTAGCACAGAGATTCCTAAACTTACCTGAACATTAGAAGTCCACTGAGGAACTTAAAAAGTACCCAAGATTGTGTCCCACACCCAAAGGTTGTGGTTTAACTGGCTTGGGTGTAGCTTGGTGGTTTTTTTGTTGTTTTTGTTTGTTTGTTTTTTCACAAGATCCTCAGGTGTTTCTAATGTGTGGGAAAGCTTGGAGACTATTGGGTATTTATCCTGTCACATTATTAGCTCTTCACCTTCCCTGTAAGCCCTACACATTACTGCCTTCCGCTCATTTCAGGCTTTCAACCCCACGACTGTGGTTCAGAAATGTATTATTGTTGTTTGCTACTTTGGCAATGTCATGTTGTAAAGAATATAGGCTTAGGGTGGTTCATTAAGGTAGAAAAGGTGTAGATTTGGGCATCAAAGAGCCTGGGATCAAATTCTGTTTGATTATGACCTAGGAAATTCGTGTAACCTCTTTGAACTTGAATTTCATGTCTAAAAATAAAGATCGTAATCTCTGCCTTGCAGAGTGTTGTGAATTAAATGGAATAATTTTTTTTGTTTTCTACTTCCTTGCTTGTACTTAGTAGTGTCATACCATTATCTAAAGTGAGATATAGAGGATTGTGCTGCTGCCTTTCATGTGTTCCCTTCAACTGTTTACCTCTTCCCTAAATCTTCAAAACAAAGTGTAATTTAAAAATTCATGTTATTGTAAGTGAATGGCTTTTAAGAGTCTTGATTTTTTTTCTGAGCCCGTGTATTGTTGCCTGTTTTAATTTGATCAGACTCTCAACTTGACCTGGTACCAAGAGGTAATCAATAGTTTTATTTAAAAAGTTCATTAGGATAGCTGCCTACTGCCTTGTTAGAAAAGGAGACGCCCTGCTATAATCTTGAGTGGCCACTACATGGTGACAGGACAGTGGAGCAAAGTGGTATCCCTTTCAGCTGACTACCTATGTGTGTCTCCCCATGGAAGAGAAGGCCAAGGTTGAGGAGTGATGCTGCTCTTGGTACTTGAAGAGCTTTTACACAGAAAACGGTAACTGGCCGTTTTCCATCCTAACAGAAAAGACAGCAGCAAATAAGAAGATGCTGCCCAGAGCATGGATCATCAGTTCTCTTTGGAGCCTTGGGCACAGTGGAGACTCAGTCTTCGGAGGTCCTAGGAAGGGGGCACATTTTCATCCATCAGATGTGTTTTCTCTTGAATCAGAAACAGTGTCCACTGAAGCTCCACCTAAGCCAGTTGGAGATTTCCTGAAATGTAGCATGCCCTTCCCAAGGTGTAAAATGAAAAGAAATATTTCCTTGCAGGGACACCTGTTTGCTTTTTTCCCACATGGTTAATGCCTGTGACTGAGAAGGACAGTGGCATTGGTGAAGAGCAGAGATTCCATGCTCCATTTTATTAACTCTGTTCACTTCATAGCTTCTTTCAGCCCCACTTTGCTTAACCATAAAAGGAAGACCAACTTCCTTCTAGAAAAATGTTGTAAGAATGCAGTACACAGTGTAAAATAAAACAAACTCTAAAGCACCAAACTTAGTTTTATAGGATTGGAGTAGAATAAAATGAAATGCCCTCCTATCTAAACTAAAATATTTTTCTCTTTCCTTAATTCTTCTAATTTTATAATAATTATAAAATTAGATTTATATGATGAAACCAGAATCAGGCTTAGATGTCTTCCTCTATAAAACTTGGATTCTTAAGTGGGCTCTAAGTGTGAGCCCAAAAGATACCTGGAGATTCCCTGCACATGCCTCAATCAGCCCCTCCAAGTATTGACTAAGCAGTTTCATCCCTTATGTCTGCCTCCCCCAGAATGAGGTCATGCTTCATGTAACCTTCTGGCAGTGGCTTAGCTACCAAATGGAGAGTGACTTAGGCTTTGGGTCTTTAGTTCTGTTTGGTTTCAGAATGTTAAAGTATTTAAATAATTACTAAACAAAGTTTTACCTAAAATATTGTTGATGTTTGTTACAGAAGAGTTAAAGTGGCAAATAAGTGAAATCATCCTTAATGTCAAAAAATGTATGGTAAAATAGCATGTAGACTGTAGAAATGATAACACAGATATATATTTGTTGAATTTGATAGTTGTTCATAGTCTATTACTAAGTTTAAAAAAATATGGAATGTATCTGACAGATAGAGTCACGCGTATCTGTGTGCCTGAGGAAAAGCCTGGAAGGCTGTGTACAAAACACTAAGTTGGGGCTGGGGATATAGCTCAGCTGGTAGAGTGTTTGCCTCGCAAGCACAATGCCCTGAGTTCAATCCCCAGCACCGCAAAAAAAAAAAAAACCTCTAAGGTGGTGGGATTGCAGATAATCTTTGCTTTCTGTTTTCCTGCTTCCTTTTTGCTTATACTTTCTAATTTTTATATAATGAATATGGTTTACTTGTATAAATTTATTTTAAAAAAAGAGGAGGCGGCCAGGCACGGTGGTGCTCACCGAAATTCAAGCTACCTGCAAGACTGAGGCAGGTGGATAGGATAGCAAGTCTAAGGCCAGCCTCAGCAACTTAGAGCCTGTCTCAAAATAAAAATTAATTAATTAACTAATTAAAAAAGAACTAGGGTTGTAGCTGAGTTAAAGGGCCTATGGGTTCAATCCCAGTACCACAAAAAGAGTGTGGGAAGACAGCCTTCCGTAGCTTATCGTCCTACTTAGTGGAATTTACTTCCATGTTTTTAGTACTGGGGATTGAACCCCGGGGCTCCTAACCCCACTGAACCACATCCTTAGCCCGTTTTAGGGCTACGTCTCTAATCGTTTATATTTTATTTCATTAATTAATTAATTAATTTATTTATTTATTTTTATTTTGAGGCAAGGTCTCACTAAGTTGCTTAGGGCACTGCTAAGATGCTGAGGCTGACTTTGAACTTGAAATCCTCCTGTCGCAACCTCCCAGTTGAAGGAATAACCCACATGTGCCACCAAGTCTAGTCAAGATTTACTTCTTAAAACTGAGACACTTAAAAAATTAGAGGGTAGTTAAAATCCCCATGTGAAGAAGGGCATTAGTAGGGCAGCACTGCGGATGTCTTCGCACAGTGACCACTGCTCCTAGAAGGGGGTGGTGCTTAGCGAGGGAGTTGGGGAAGAAGTGACAGGGAGACGCCCTCAGCTCTGAGATAGGAAAACCAGAGACTGGTTTCGCAGCCCACCAACGAACAGAAAGTGGACGTTCATAAATACCAGTTCAAAGGAGAGTAAACAATGATGCCTTTCTCAGAAGGAAGTAAGGCCTGAGAATAAAAAGCTGACCATAAATAAATGTTTTTGCTTTTGTCTCTGCAGCAGTTTGGCAAAATCCTAGATGTAGAAATAATCTTTAACGAGCGTGGCTCTAAGGTAAGCTCCATTTCAACATCAAGTGTGCTCAGTTTCTTTTTGAATTTTGTTTTAATGTAACATTAGGTATTCAGAAAGCGTAAGTTGCTTTTCAAGCCTGCATATGCAAAAGGTATCCCAGGTGTCCACCTTGGGTTAAGTTATCTCTAAACTTAAGTTGTAAAGGAGAGCGCAGTAGAAAGGACAGGATGAGTGAGGTGGGGGTCCTTGAGTGGCCTTAGATTCCACCTAGGTCTTCTTAGTTTAAAGGAAGAAAGAGAAGACTGAAAAAAAAAAGTCTAATTCTATGTTAAGAATTCCACCAGAACAATTTGACTTCTTAAAATCCAACTTCAAAATGGCATAGGTAGGATGAGTTTTAATGTTGTGTTACTCAGTACATTTGTTCTCCCTTTTGGATACATTTCTCAAAGGCTTTAACAGTGAGCAGTAACTCGGGAATTCACTGTGAATCCATTTTTTTCCTGTGAGTTATACCCAGATGGGCAAACTTCAGGACATGAAGTTACTTCAATTACAAATACAGTGAGTTAGCTTTTTACCTAAGAATGAAAGAAGCAACAGTGTGTAAGTTGATGTATGTGTTCTTTCCTAAACACGTTCTGCATAAGAACTGAGATGTTCATTAAAATGATTTCCCTATTAGCAATTTTCAAATTAATTTTCAATTAATTCTTATTTGGTTACCTCTGTTGAAATTTTGAAAATAACTCTTGGCCATGATTAAATCTCCTAAGAATGTGATTTGAGAAAAAGCCAAATATAGCCAGGATAAATCAGTTACTATTTACCTGTCTTCAATTTCCTACTCTAAATTGACCATGCTTTGGGAACTGATAGCATATACATACAGTTATGTGTACCTCCTGCCCCCATCTGTCCTAAAACAAATGTATGCTCTGTTCTAATGCTCCTGATTATTATTCCCTTCCTTTGAATGCAGCAATACTAAAAGTATTTTAATTTTGACCATAACAATTATTTGTTAAAGAGGTAATTATACTCTAAGCTTCCAGTTTTCAGTTAAAACAAAAAAGATTAATATGTCTATACAGAACTTTCTTCAGCCCTTAACTTGGTAAGTATTTTTTAAAGTGAAATTATTAACTATAATCAGTAAAATTATGTATGCTTGTTATTTACACACAAGAGTTCCTTTCGTTTTTTGTGAAGTTTTTAGCAACTAGATGGGAAAATAACTGTGGTTTGGAGGTGGGAAGCACATGAATGTAAAATAAATATGTAAAGTTTATTGACCACACTGTTTATCTAAAGTAGTAATCTAGATATTTTTGTTTTTAAGTGTGTGCACTTAATATAGCTTTAACTGTATTGGAACAACCAGAAGCCCAATATGGTTCCATCAATTATTGAGGACTTGCTCCTACCAAGAAAATAATGTATCAAATTGTGATGAAGCAAAGGAAATTGATCTTCTTTCATTGACTTCAAGGATTTTCCTACTATCAAAAATTTTTTAATTTACCTGATCCAGTTACTCTTCCCACGTAATTTTCATTTTAAAATAATAATACATGCTTTCATTTTCCTGTTGGGGCATCTAAAGCACATGCTGCTGCTTTCCCTCTGGGTGGTTCTTTGGGCCACTATGAAAACGAAGTGCAGAACTCAGAGTCGCCCCCCCCCCCTGCCTTCGAGGACCGAGACAAAGCCTTGTTTTTGTCCTTTACACTCCTGTTACCTGAAGTTCCCTCCTGGAATGGGCTCCCCTGGAACAGCACAGCGCATTCTGAGGCTGCTTAGAGGTGATTTTGAAGTCAGACCTAAGATGCTTCCTCTGGGATCCACCTCAGAGAAATGAATGAATACTTTTATTTTTCTGAATCAAGTTTAATTTTTCACTTCTTTTGTATGTTTGGGTTGACCAACAAATTACAACCTGTGGAACAAGAGAAAAGGAGTTTATGTGGTCTTAAGAGTTACTCTGACTTTTTTTTTCTCTTTAAAAAAAAGTGCTTTTCTATAAGAAAGTAGCTTTATTGACTTTTTTTTGGAAAAAAAACTAGTTACAAAATAAGTCTGAGACTAGCAGTACTAATCGGTGTTTAATCAAATTGCTATCAAACAAAAAGCAACTCTTTTACCGTCTTATTTTTTGTGAGACTCCCAGCGTTTTAGAATGTAGCCTTTTGAAAACACAGGTAAGCATATGGCACTGCTGCACCCCCTCCTGCTGCCAGCCAGCCATCTGCCCCCGAGTCCTCATCTCTAGAGCAGAGTTGCCGTGCGTCATGAGAGCTGTTTCCTTGTTTTCCTTTTCTCTTCTTTGACCTTCATATTCTGGATTTGGCTTCCCTGGATTATGGAATGGATGTATATGTCAAGTACATGCAGATGGATATGGTTAATGAGCTAATTTACTGAAATACAATTTAGAAAATGATTTTATAAATATTTATAGCTTATTGGTTCTCCAGACTTAATCAGTCATGACAGAATAGTAAGATAAATAAGAAGATAATGCCAGAATAGAATGGCCACACCCCCTGGTTTATCCAGGCTAACCACACTCATACCTGTTGTCTTAACATATTATTATAATAATGCCTCCTTGCTCTCACAAAATATGTTTGAACCATAAACTATAATGCCATCCCATAATAGATCCTCTGATTAGCTATTTAAAAAGCACTCTTTTAAAATTAAAGCATGGTGGCCAGGCATGGTGGTGCTCGCCTGTAATCCCAGCAGGTTGGGAGGCTGAGGCAAGAGGATCTTGAGTTCAAAGCCAGCCTCAGCAATTTAGCAAGGTCCTAAGCAATTCAGTGAGACCCTGTCTCTAAATAAAATACAAAAAAGAGCTGGGGATGTGGCTCAGTGATTGAGTATCCCTGAGTTCAATCTTTATTACCAAAAAAATAAAAAATAAAAACATATACCTTAATGGAAAGTAGAAAGAAAACCCTGTCTTTCACTAAAGAGAATGTGCCAGGGGCTGTTCTCATATACTTCCTTCCAGTCTTTTGTCTCACTAAGAATCTTAAACAGAACCCTGAGTAATGGTCACCTTATTCAACCCCGGTATTCTTGATTTTGCAGTTCTTTGCTGGAATCTTTTAATGACTAAAAACAAATTTTTTTTTTTTTTTACCTTTCAGAAGTTTATTCTGTTCTTGAACCCAAGACTTTTCCACCATCCTGTTAATTATCACCCAGCCACATCACAATTTTTCATATTTATCACGTTGACTAAATAAAGAAATGGCAGTTCTTCACTTCTTCACATAGTACTGATGTTAGGTCCCTACTTAGCACAGCAATAGTTACTGGTGTTTCCAGCAAGTTCTGGTGAATGTGTTCTCACTGATTCTCTCAGGTGACCTTCTAACCATGGAATGTGGGATTAGATCGGACTTCAGTTAAGGCTGCTAGGGCCCTCAGATACAAGCAGTGTGCTGCAATGTCTTGCCTATTACCCTGGGTTCTGATTTCATGCCAAGGGAAATTAGTTATTTCTTTCAAAATGTGGTTGATACACTGTCTTTGAAGTTGTACCAAGTAGGCCTTTGTGATCTTCAGCAAAATTGACAGGTAATGCTAATATGAAATGTTTTCCATTATACTTGAAACTGAATTAACAGTGCATGTTATTTCCAAAGGACTTAGTTTTTTCCCTTTTGTTACCATTTTAAGGGTTTTATTTTTATTTTTATTTTATTTATTTTTTAATTTCTGTGTTCTGGCCATATCCAGGAGATCCGTCTGCTTTTGATTTCTCCCTTAAAAGTTACATGGTAAATTTTCTTTCTCATTCTTCTGAGATGGAAAAATTCAAAGATTATACAAATTAAAAATATTTCCAATGCTCATCTCTATTGCTTGTATTTATTGCAGCCTGAGGGCAGACTAAAAAGGTGACAGTTACTCGGCTATTCTAATGCCCTGGATGATAAATTTATGCTAAGGCAGGTGATTAAATTGCTGTCCCACTCAGCAGAGGTTTTAACCACAGCCCTACCCTAATAAACCCTTCTTCCATTTCTTAAAGATAGCCAGGATCACTGTAGATCCCTAATGTAACACTGGTGTGTTTAAATCATGAACATAGAATTGTCGGCACAGACTTAGAGAACTGAGAACCTTAGCAAGAGTGTGCAGACCCGCTCACCCAGGTCAGGCCTTGGGAATGGCCGTCCAAGTGAGATGCACTCTTAAGGTCACACTGGGTTTCAAAGGTGTAGCACAAAAAAAAGAATGTTAAGCACCTCATTAATAATGTTTTTATATTGTTGCCATATTGAAGTGGTAACACACTGTATATATTAGGCCAAATAAATACATTATTAAAACTAATTTCATTGGGCTGGGGTTGTGGCTCAGTGGTAGAGCACTTGCCTAGCACATGTGAGGCACTGGGTTCAATACTTGGCACCACATATAAATAAATAAAATTAAGGTATTTTGTCTATCTACAGCTAAAAATATTTTTTTAAACTAATTTTACCAGCTTATATTACTTTAATGTCACTTTTAGAAAATTTTAAATTATACATGTAGCTCACATTATACTTCTGTCAGTACTTGTATAGACAAATATGCCAACATCTTTTTTTATTAAAAAGTTTATTTTTTATCACTTTTTATTAATGAGAATTTGGATGAAAATTCTTCATCTCATTTCATACCTGAAATAATTACTCTTGTTAAGAGTCTGAGATTGGACTGGGGTTGTGGCTCAGTGGTAGAGTGCTTGCCTAGCATGCATGAGGCACTGGGTTCGATCCTCAGCACCACATAAAAATAAATAAATAAAATAAAGGTATTGTGTCCATCTGCAACTAAAAAATTTTTAATTTAAATAAAAAGTCTGAGATTAAATCAATTTGTTACAGATTACATAGCCTATTTGTTATATACCTATGCAGATTGGTTTTTATGTTTCAGTGTTTGATATGTTGTGTGATCATTTGGATCTGTTTAAGGAAAATGTGTTAGACTTATTTTATAACTTATCTTCTAAAGCAAGAGATTAGAAAGACCAAACTTAATGTGAATTAGATTTCTAAGAATGAAGGGATGCCAAAACATGATTTCATGTAAGCAGGCTTTTCTGTGGGTAACTTCCCCCCTCTTTGGTCCTGGGGATAGAACCCAGAATGCTAGGCAAGCACTCTACCACTGAGCCCCAAGCCCAGCCCTCTATGAGTAACTTTTAAACCTGGATAATCTATGACTGTTCTTAGCACAGTTCCTGGCGCCTTTTCTAAAATGCTAAGTTTTAAAGTTTCAACATGAAAGAAAGTGTTTAAGAACAATAATCTAAAAATGGTAGTTATACTTCTCACATTCCTGATGTTGGATTTTAATTTTGAGTGGTATGAGTCAGTTCTTGGGTTTCTGAACAAATTGCCACAGATTTGGTGACTTAAAGCCGCACATTTATTATCTTACAGTTCTGGAGGTTAGAAGTCTGGAGCGGGCTTGTTAGTCTGAAATCAAGGTGTGGCGTTCCTCAGAGTGATGTGTCCTTGCCTTTTTGAGCTCAAGAGGCTCCCATTTTCCCCCTTGTGTGTCTGAGGCCAGCCATGGGCATTCAAGTCTCTCTAGGCTGCTGCGATCCAAGTCTGACTCTCCTGCTTTCTGTTTTCACTGATGAATACCCTGGGGATTTACACTGGGCCCATCAGGATCATCCAGGGTAATCTCCCTATCTTGAGATCATTAATGTCAATCACATTGATAAAAATCCTTTTCAAACAAGTAAGGCGATATATTCTCCAGTTTCAGGTATTAGGACATGGATAACTTTGGGGGCCGTTGTTCTGCCTACCACAGGTTTATTTCTCTTCAAAGGAAAAAAAGAACGCCTTCCATGTCAGAGAATTCCAAAGCATCAACCAGACCTTCTCCCTCCTGTCTCCTGAGGACGAGATAGCCGCAAAGATTGCTTTTTGTCTTTGATGTCTTGATTAGCATCTCCTTTGGTGTATAAGCACCTTTCTTTATAAAACACTTTTTAAAAACCTTTGAAAAGGCAATTTTGTTCCTGAATAAAATCATGATTGAGAAAACCTTACACAAACAGACATTAATGTTAAAGCTGGTCATTTGCTGACCAAATATCATCCTCCATTCACTGTGTCACTGATGTTCCTTGTGTCAACACATTCCAGAAAGGAAGGTTACAGAAGACACTCCACTGTTAGCTTGGCCGGGGGGTGAGTGGGGGGGGGGGGCATTGTTTTCAGACTAATATAGTTTAGTAAAGGGAGTTTTTTTGCATTCAAGTTTGCAAAACTTAATTTCGGATTTCCTCACCATAGCTGTATGTTCTTGGGTGCTTCATCTCATTTTGACTCAGCTTCTTTACCTTCAAAATGAAGCCAGCAGGTCTGTCCTTTCTACACTTTGGTTGTATTTTAGAAGACAAACAAGTATGTATGGTCTTTATGTGGGTATACGATATATGTGGACAGTTATGATGTTAAAAACCTAGGCATTAGTCTCCACATAAACTCATATAGCCTACCTATATGTAATTTATTAGTTTAACTCAAGTATTAACTTTTATGACTGTGAGAATGAGTTGGAATACAAATTATAATGCTTTTTGAGTGTGATATTAAAAAAATGCATCCTTCATGACCTTTCTTTTATTTTGGTGGGGTTCCAGGGATTGAACTCAGGGGCACTCAACCACTGAACCACATCCCCAGCCCTTTTTTGTATTTTATTTAAAGACAGGATATCACTGAGTTGCTTAGGGCCTTACTAAATTGCTGAGGCTGGCTTTGAACTTACAGTCCTCCTGCCTCAACCTCCAGACCTGCTGGGATTACAGGTGTGCACCACTGTGCCTGGCCCTATCCATGACCTTTCTTAAAGGGCTTAACTTCCCTACTGGCGGGTTCTCTGGAATTAGAGAGCTGTCATCTTATAAAGAGCAGATGCTAATATAGATGAACACTAGTACCTTAAATACTAACTTACCCTTGAGATATATGAGACTGTAACATACGTATATCAAAATTGGTTTCTGAAAACATGTTCCTGTTGATATTTTCAACAAATTTATATAAATACCACTATCCATAATACTCATTTAGAATGCTGAGTAAGCAGATCCTTCAAAATGATGGAGTTGCTTCTATAAAATCATTTTTAAAAGGTACAATGCACACTGTTTGCCACCTTAGTGAAGATTGTGGTTCATGTATAAGGAAATGCTCAGCAAGGCAGAACCTTAGTAAAAATAAAGGGCTTCAGTTATCCCACAATGGAATATTCAAAAAATGGAAACTATTTAAATGATACTTTCCAGAAAAATATTAATAATTTACTGCTCTGCACATGTAAATAGCTTGAGAGATTATTAAAAATTGTACTTGCAGAGTGGAAAGATAAGGACAAAGCATCTAGAATAAAGGTGATGTGATGCTGTCTTAGTCATCACGCAAGTATCTAGCAGATCCTGCTGATGTTGAAATGAGGAGCACAGTGGTGTGAACAGAGGGGAGGGTCTCACTCCCTGGCCTCCTGCTTTGTCTACCTCACTAAGTAAGGCTCCAGTCCTGTTGTGTAGCATCTCCAAGAGACAAATAAGTTAATCCTAAACTCACCAGCAGTCGCATTGTCTTAGGGTATTCTTTTCCTACTGAGTATAACAGAATACTGAATATTCTGAATATAACTGAACATAACATGCAACTGATGTTTCTATTGGAGATCTCATTCCCGTTGACTATTCCTTTTTTCTATACATGTGGAAAATTACTAATACATTTAATAGCAGGCATAGATATCAGCAGATGTTATTCAGGCAAATCTGTGTTAGCAATTTCCTGAAATTCAGCTGGACATGTTTTTATGTAAAGTGCCTATCTGATCATTTAAAATTGACTCTGAAGAAAAGTCATAATTACCATTGCTTAGTGGTTTTTTCATTTGCTTAGAAGAACATGAGTGCCCTCCTCTTCTGTACCTAATACCTACAAAATTATACCTCAAGACTGTCTTAAATTATCCTGTTCCCAAATGCATTCATAGTGATGTAAGTAACAGGCAGTGTGGGGCTCAGACACTTATTTCTCCTAAAAAATGTCATATGGTTGATCTTGAATGTCAGATTTCATATAGCACTTACTGTAGAATGATAGATTTGGGATATTAGAGAATCAGTTTAATTTTTTTTTAATATACAGAGGACATATGTACATTAGCAGCATAGTTGAGAGAGAAAGATAGCACATTAAAAATGCTCAGATTCTTGGTTGAATAGCATGACCCGAGTAGCTCTGTACCCTAATTTTGGTCTGGCCTCATATGCTTTATATTTTATTATTATTATTACTGTTAATTAAATTACCATTGTTATTATAGTTCTTTATTATTTTATTGGGTTTAATTTCTCTTTACAAAATATGCATGGACCAAAAAATGACTTTGGGAGAGTATTGCTGAGTTGTTGCTGATGTCGGTTTCATACTGTGATATTTTTTCTGTTTACAACAAGATCAGTATTTCAATATAACGTTGTGCATGTTTTCCCCCTTCTCCCGCTGCATGCAGGGATTCGGGTTCGTAACTTTCGAGAATAGTGCTGATGCAGACAGGGCCAGGGAGAAATTACACGGCACCGTGGTAGAGGGCCGTAAAATCGAGGTGCATGTCTTCAATAATTCAATTTCTGGTTTCTTTTTTACTTCTCTCTTTTTGTATTGCCTCACTTATTTCACATTTGGAACCCTGTCTTGTTTGTGTGTGTGTGTGTGTGTGTGTGTGCGCGTGCGCACACGTGCACGCGTGCACTTGTATGTGTGTGTGTTTTCTGTGTTCTTCACCAATCCTTGCACTAAAATGTATAAAAATAACACTTTCTGTCTGCCTCTCCTACCCCACTCCCCCCCACGTTTTGTTTTGTTTTGTTTTGTTTAGTTCTTTGGGGGTTTTGATTTTGATGTGTGTGTGTGTGTGTGTATGTATGTTTCACTTTTTTTTTTCCTTCCTCCAAAAAGTTCATCCTTCTGCTCTCTTGATTTTTTTTTCCTTTGCTTCAGTTTGCAAGACTCCATGATCAGGCCTAAACAAAACTAACTTAAAGATATCTAAGAACTATCCAACTTATAATTGGGTTCTGTGATGAATCAAGGGGCCAGCCAATGTCTTTTTCCTCTTGGGAGGACAGTTTACCTCCATGTGTGTGCGATAAGCACAGAACCAAAGATTATAAGAGGTTGTGGGGAGGGAGGAGAGAACCCAAAACTTACAAGTTTTAAGTATATCTAATACCAAGAATTTCAACAGTTGATTCTGAAGTTTTATGAATGACATCCTCAAACGAAGGGTTTGATGGTGGGCTGATGCACTGTGGTTGGCTTGCGTCAGCTCTTTGTTACAATGCATTGAAGGTTAACTGGCTCCTCTCCCCTTTCCCACTTTTTAAAGTATTACGTATAAAAGCCACCATTTGAGTAAGATGTCTGCATATTTTGCTTTTTCCCCCTTTCCAATGGTTTAGCATTTAGGGCCCTTCACTTGACTCACTCTTTCCATGGTAACTATACACAATGCTGGCGATGGTACCCGTTGGCGGTAAGTGAAACAAGCACTAGAGAAGAAGCTTTAAAAATGTATTTACAAAACAATTAAGAAAGAAAAAGTCCATCTGCCATCTCACATTAACACTACAAAATGTGACTTGACTTGCTCCTCTTCCTTTCCTTTCCCCTTTTATTTTCACTGCTGTTGAGTAATGCCGCCTGGACTTTGGATGTTCATATTGTTTTGTAGATGTCTGAGCTGTTTGATTACTGACTTCATGGTGATCTTTCCCCTTGCACATCTTACTCAGAGTCCCTAAACTCCAGTTTGGCTGGTTTAATTAATGCACTTCCTGCCCCTACTTCCTTTCCTACTTTTCCTCTTTCCCAAAGCACTGTTCGCAGCTCTGACCGTGTAACTCTTTGCCCTTGTCTGCTTTTTTTCCTGCCCAAGACACCCTTTCTGACTTTCTCTTTTCTTTTTCCCTACCTCATTGTTCTCCTTACCCAAATTCTCCTTAATTCTTTCCCCCCTCCCTTCTCTGTTCTGTGCAGCTCTTGGTCTCTTTTGCTGACTGGTAGTTTCTAAATGGTTCTGGCCACTATTCCTTTCAGTGCTTGGTTGCACTCCGCTCTAGCAGCTGGTGCAAGCTCCTGCTCCATTCTAACCCTGCTCTCCATTTCTTCCCTTCTTCCCCAGACTGATTTTTTTTCTTTCTTTCTTTTATTTGTGTGTGTGTGTGTTAACTGCATGCTCTCAGTCTCATCATTGTTGTCTCCCATTCTTTCTTTGTAAATGTGAAATGTTTATATTATCTGGGGGCCAAACTAGAGTAAGTGCAGTTGGATCACTATACAAATCATATGGTACTTTTAAGCTTTTTTAAAATTCTAATTCTAAAATTGGCCTTTTTGTAACACAAACTTTGCACAATGTACATTCCACAGACAAAATAAGACATTTTATAATTTCTTTTCAAATTGGTATGACTTGACAGTCTTTTAATCAAGTTCTGTGGTGAGGCTTGACCCCCTCTTGCAAGAGCTTCCAGGCTGTTCCTGACCCCAACTGCTATGTCTGAGTTCATTTTTCCCTCCAGCAGCACGGTCCTTGTGACATGTACTTGTCCTAGCACTAGGAATGCTTTATTTAAATGATGCCATTCTGTAATGAGGATAGAGGGTACCATAAAACAAAAGCAGTAAACAGTATATTTTCACAATTCTTTAAAGTGCCTACTTCAAAGGACTTCTGAAAACTTCATTCTTAAATGAATAGACCATGTAGTCTAGAAAATTCAGATGGTCCTGAAGACTGCCCACATGGGAATTTAAGTTCCTATATTTGTTTACTAACTTCTAACAGTAAAATCTTAGACAAACACCAAAAAAATGCAGAATGTCAAAACAGGTAAAATCACTAGATCCATTTTATCGTCTCCCTGTAAACCTACTTCCTGAGCCAGGTGGCAAGCCTCCATTTTATTAACTCGTTTCAGAGTTCATTTGTACATATGGTTGTTTCCCGTTTTTTTCCCCACATTTTCCTTAATGCAGAGACTTCCGTTTAAGGATCTCCAAAGAACTTAAATGTGGAAAACGTGTTTTTTTCTTTGGAGTACTGATATAGTAGCCCCAATTTTCCATGTGGAGACCAAAAAACTGCATTTTACTCTTGTTAGCCTCATTTAATAAGTACTTATATTAAAATTCTATATATTAATATTATATGGCTATATTATTCATCTAAATTAATCCTATCAAGTTTACATTTTGAATTAAGTATTCTGTCACTGGATGAGCAATCTCAGGTTCCCTAATGTGGGCCCTTCCTCCCTGCCCCCTCTTTCTGCTTGTGTTTTTAGGTGAATAATGCTACAGCACGTGTAATGACAAATAAGAAAATGGTCACACCGTATGCAAATGGTGAGCAACTAAAAAGCATTTTTTGGAGAATGTTGTTTATTCTTGCATGAATATATAAACTTTTGAATAAATTCTAAGAATATGTTTCCATCTTAGGACAGTTCATTTAATTTACATTAATTTTACAGAATTAGCTAAACTTTTGGTCACTAAGGTGTTTTGTTCTAAGTAACGTTCATCTTGTAAAAAATGTGCCCTTTGCAATTGCCTGCCATCAATCTAGGTTCCCTGGAGCAGCCTCCTTTCAGCCACTGTAGTTCTCTGCAATGCATTAAACTTGTAGATGTAGCCCTGGAAACCCTCAGATGACTTTTCCTCAGATGAGCTTAAGTGGGATAAGTTGAAGGATAAGTGCATTTTAACCACTTGTATTTCTCTACCCCTGCTTTCCCTGAGACCCGGCAGTAACAGCCCTGGTTGAGGAGGGTGTGCCATCTTCTATCCCATGATTAGAAGCTGTAGAGTAAACTTCATAAATAGTTCTCATTGAGAAGGAAATTTTCTATGAATAATTATTCTAATATAAACGGAACTTTCACATCAGTTCTCAAGTTTAATCTAGATTCATGTCTTCTAAATGAGATGGAGTATGATTTTGATCTGTGGTACCATAATGGTTTTACAAACTGGCCTACAGTGAGATTGGGAGACAATAAAGAGAAAATGAAATGGGTTGGCTTCTGGGTCCTAAGGTTTACAGCTCTGCTGCTTTTTCCCTGCTTCTGGTCCCTGGCGTCAAACCCAGGGCTTCACATGTACCAAGCAGGCACTCTACCACCGAGCTGTCCTCCAGAGCCCCAGCTCTGCTGTGGTCTCAGAGATTCCTCATTCTCTGTTTTTTGTTTGTTTCTTTTTTTTTTAGGATTCTACATAAGATCTTATCTAGAATAAAAGGGAAGGTTTTTACTGCTCTTTAAGGAAATTTCTCCTATACTAGAGCATGACCTTGTGTGCTAGTAAAATCTTAAATCAGGTAGAAATATATTGGTATTGAGTATATCCCCTAAAGTCTTTACTAAATATATTGAACCCAGCTTCTTACACAGATGATAGAAATTTATTCACATAATTTCCATTTTCTTTACCCATTTTATCAGTGTATAATCAGAGGATACCACTGCCTCCCACTTTACCTCTGGTTTTTTATTTTTATGGTTATTACAAAAATAAGTTTCTGCAATTTTGGTTAAAAACCAATGTAAGTGAAACAGGAAAGAGAGGCAGAGCATGTCAGATTATCTTTAGATCCAAAGAAATGGTGTGGCAGAAAATAGCCCCTAATGGAATTTCAGAAGACAGAATTCTACTTCTGGATTTGCCTCTTACCTGTCTAATTATCTTTTTATATCTGTATATTGGCAACCACAGATTCTTAGAAGGTGCTTTAGAAATCATCAAAGGCCAATCCCCTAAGCTTATTATTTAGGAAATAAGGCCAGAGAAGTATAGCACTTACCCAAGGTTACATGTGGTACTTACTTATCTTCCTATTTGGATTTTGTGGAGGTCACATGTCATCTGTGAAAATACACTGTAAATTATACAAAACTGAACACGTCAAGTATTATTAACAGTGTATCAACCTCCACCCATTTTACGAACTTAAAATGAGTGCTCAGGGTGCCATTGGTAGAAAAGAAAAAGTTCATCCTTTAGACATTATTCTAATTTAATATTCAAGCTTATTATTCAAGAAAACTGCTGCTGCTACGTTAAAGGTCCTCAGAAGAGTGTGCTGAGTGAATTCTCAGGAAGCATTTGACTTCTGTTGGTTTAAATTACTTAATTTATGCAGAAACATTGCTCAGTGTCTGTGCAACTTACAGACATTTAACAGTGCAGCCCATACATGCTCTTAAATTCAAGTAGCATTTGAACTCAGATTTCGCCCAGATTTCATGCAGAATTATGGGTCCATCATCACAGCACACAAATCAGCACCTTCATCAGAATTGGAGATTGGAGTGATTGAAAAGTAATGGGTTTTCTCTTGAATAATGTCTTTGCTTGTGACTATTAAGATCTGATGATTTAAATAGAATTGACCTCTTATTTGTTCCATTCATATATGCACAGTGCTAGGAAAGAAGTCAACAAGAGTTAATCTTTCAGAAAAATAATAGGATATGTTTGCTTATTAAGTACAAAATTCAATAAATATTTATTAAGGTTTTCACATGGAATTTACTCATGCACTGTCAGTGGGCAGTAATATCTTTTTTTATTTTTTCATCCCTTGCTCTGGTCTTATAAATGTAAAAGGGGCAAAAGAAGTAAAGTTGACATCATATGATATCCTTTGGAAACTCAACATTTATAAAAGTTGAAGCTTATTGTCAACAGCAGTCTGGTGTCCTTGGTCTGATTAACTTAAATATATTTGTTATAAATTGAGACCTCAGAAGTCACACACAGAAGTTGGGAATGTACCTTGAATTTTATTATTGCATGACTTTGCTCTTTCACTTGGTGAACTCCAGTGGAATCCCAACAGTGAATTCCAGTGAAAGGAGGATTTCAGTTTCCTCAGAAAACCAGCATGGTATAATTGAACATGGAATCAAACGCCAGGTCAAATTCGAATTCAAAGGATACCTTGATAAAGAGCCATGTTTGTGAACAGTGTTAAAGAGTGTGCATTGCCACGCAGTGCAGAATGACTCATGTTCTGCCTTCTTTCCTTTTTCTAAACGAAGAGGGGATCACCTGGGTGGTGCTGTGAGAGCATCTACCAAAACCCAGGGGTTGTTTCTCCCTCTTTTTGCTCATTCCCTCTCCATCTCCCTCCTAATTTCTTTCTCTTCCTCTCTCTCTTCCTCCCCCTGCCTTCATCCCCCCAGCCCCTCCTGATCCCCTCAGCTGTGCTAGTCCTGCCTAAAGATTGCCATCCCCCTCTCAGGTGGACCTAGAGGTAGCTAGATTCTAAAGGAGTTGACTGCAGGCACAAATGAGCCCAGAGATGTCCAAAACCAACCAAAATGAATTGATCACTCCTTTTCCTCACATAGTCTTAAATGCTCACTGCTCTCTTTTCCATTTCAGGTTGGAAATTAAGCCCAGTAGTTGGAGCTGTGTACGGTCCTGAGTTATATGCAGGTAAAATTGACATTACAATGTTTCCTTGTGTGCTATTTAACTGTAACATCTGTGGATTTTCAATGTGCTATTCCTTTATAATCTTTTTTGCTTTTTTTAAAAAAATTCTTCTAAATGCAATCAGCGTCCAGCTTTCAAGCAGATGTGTCCCTCGGCAATGATGCGGCAGTGCCCCTGTCAGGAAGAGGGGGTATCAACACGTACATTCCTTTGATCAGTAAGTACCCTATGTTGGCCTGGCATGATCGCGACTGTTGTGACTGAACAGTGATGTGCTTGTTTGGTTGGTTGGTTTTGTTCTGTTTTTCCTTCTGTACTACATAACTGAAAAGAAAGCATTCTCAAGAGGGGAAATAAATAAGATCACAATGCCTGTTCTTTTTAACCCATGCTGGAATCTTCTGACCAATTGTTAAGATTTCCACAAAACAAAAACAGTTGGAAAAGGTAAAGGGGGTGAAGGCATGTGAAGAATGTTCTAGTCTGTACTTGATAACAAAGAAAATAAAAGCCATGCGTGGTATGGAGGGTGTTCTTCATGCCTATGTTGGTCCGCCCCAGCTCTGCAGTGGAGGTCACTTTAGAGCACCTCCAGCGTTGCTGATTATTCCAGCTCTCTCCTTGTCTTTAGAGCCCCGTTTACCCAAACCCTTTCCTCTAGCAGAGGTATAATTAACAGGATTCAGAGGATGTGGAAGTCACGTGCTTTTCAGAGGCTAGCACGTTTAAAATAGGCCCTAAATGAACATCCACCTCTTGAGAGGATACAGGAGAACACAGGGGAGGAGTGGTTTCCCTCTCACCTTCATTTCTGAATTACAGCATGTTAGATAAAGGGATGAAATTGACTAATGAAATGTCTAAAGTCTACTATGTGCCTTAGAGGTTGACAACATGTAAGAATACAAAAAGAACATTCTCTTGAGGAATCATTATTATATCCACATAATAATGTTTGGAAACAAGATTAATAACTGGCCAATTAAAGAGTTCCTATCAATCTGATTTGCACTGCCCACAGAAGTTAGAAGTCTTGTCTCTTATTAGGACAATAATTCTCAGAGCGGCTTGACCCATTTCTCATCAGCTCATGTTATAATGGCAAAATTGGGAAGGAGCAGAGTAAATCACTCAAGGTCTGTGAAGAATGAGGCATGGAACCATTCACTTGTACATGTTGCCATTTCTTTCCCACTCAGAGACCCGGGGTGGGAGATGGACAGAATAATCTGTGTGCCATCTTTTCAGGAACGATATGTTTCCTGTCTTGTCATCTTTTCTGTAACTGGTTCACAGCACATTGAAACCGTATACCTACTTTTGAATGCAAGTTGAAATTTCTGTCATATTTTGGGTCTCCCTTTAGTTCCTGGCTTCCCTTACCCAACTGCAGCCACCACGGCGGCCGCTTTCCGAGGAGCCCATCTGAGGGGCAGAGGGCGGACGGTATATGGTGCAGTCCGAGCGGTACCTCCAACAGCCATCCCCGCCTATCCAGGGTAAGCATTAGATTCCAAAATCAGTATGTTTCTGAAATAAACAATTGGACAAATAAGGAATACCATGGCCCTCTCATAACTTCTGGGACATTACCGTGCCACAAAGTCTGAATATTTTCAAATTAATGGAATAGATGGCAACCAAAATGTACCATCATCAGAATGTGACAAAATGTCAATTTGTTATATAAATCTTATTTGGGCCACCTTAAGCCTTCATGGTAATGGCTTAAGACAGTAGCCAGAACCATCTGTGTTTACTAGCAGTGTGTTGGCATGGAGCTCACGCAGCAGCGCACGAGTGTGGATTAACACTGATGCAGAGAACAAGAGAGGAGCTGGGGATCGTAGTCCAGACCACCTCTGCTGGGTTCACCACCTGGGTTGGGGCAGAGGCCAGCACAGGTGCCTCCTCGTGATTTCACTGCCTGGGTGGTGAGCAGCAGAGCTAGTTACCCACAATGGATTTGCTTTCTTTGTAGGAAATGGATTCAAAGAGGTTAATTCAAAGATGAACCAAGTCCAATTGAATCAAGGGAGGAAGGGAGAAGTAGGAGGATTGAACTGCAGTTGGCTTCTGAAGGATGTAAAACAGCTGCTGCAGCTGAGCATCCTTCACCCTTTGGTTTTGCGTGGAGGGTGTCTCATGCAGTGGAATGATTCCATAGCAACAAATAAATCCTTTGCTATTGAATGGGGAGAAGGAGTGAAGATAGTAGGCTTGTTTTTAGTTGTTTCTCTGTGTCAACCTAAAATGTATATTTTTATAAAGAATGGACTTTTATTAGTTAGTTGTACCAAGGACTTTCTCTCTTCAAAGATGTGACATTTCTCTTCTTCATCTTTTCTCTGCCTGTGACAGGTTTTTTCTGTATTCTTATGAAGAAATAGTGGCAGAGAAGCCTGTTAGCTGCTACTTAGTTAAAATATAAAGGGAAAGAGCCTCCTTTTATGTCCTTTCTGATAGCAAAATTGGCTTCACCTGGAGGTGTACTAATTTAACATTCATTCATTCATAGACCAAATGGACATACCATTAGGAGTCCTCCATGCCACAGAATTAAAGCACTTTTGTTAGACCAGGCAAGTATGCATGTTGAAGTGGGCAGGCTCCAAAAAACACTGGAAGGGAACTGCTACAGAAAGTAACTTTTGTTTGCAACCTATAGATGTTTAAATCCCATGCATTCCATCATCTCCATCTTCTGCCATGACTTTTAATTTTATCCTTTTTTTCTCTCAACTTGACCTTTGACCTTCAACCTCTGACATCTCGTTAAAGAAGTAAATAATGATACAGTGTTGTTTCATCAAGAAATATTCAAATGAAACATAAAAATAAGCCTTTTGAAAGTTTCGCACACAAGGAAAATTTGTCCATGAAGTGCCTTCCATTTCAATCCAAAAATGTTTATTGTCATGTTTTCAAAAAGAAACTACTCAGAGAAACATGGGACTTCCTTATTTTGTAACCTTCTTGAGTTACTTTATAAAGTGGTTGAATTCATTCCTGTTCAATGTAGGTCATTTCAGTATATTGGCCAAACTTGAGAGCCCATTCTCTACCAAGTCCGTGTCAGGTAGATATTTGATCAAAGGTATTTTATCTTTTATGTCTAATCACATCAATTTCTGTGCATTACATTGAACTAATTTCCCATGTTTTCTTTTTTATTAACTAAACCACCTGTTTACATGGAAGATGGCAAGGAATAAGTCCAGTATTTTATGGGGAATGGCCTAAAATTGCTTTTCAGCTTAGTAAACTAATTCCATCATTAATCATGTGTTCTCGCCTCCTTGTGGCATTTGATACAGGATATATTGGAATCCTTCTAGAATTTAGTTGAATATTCTCATTAAGTCATTTGATGCAGAGCAAAATGTATTTGTTTTTGTTGCCAATACTCTTCTCTAGAAGGAATGTTTTTAATCTTTCCCTATATCCCCTTCCTGAAATTGCTGAAGGTTAAGTAGTTACCATTTGACTTCAGTGCTTTCCATTTTATCAAATTCCATTGCATACGAGTCTCCTTACTAAAATGCAATGGAGAGACAGATGACTGTCTAATTGAGTCTTAACTGCAACTGGGCAGACAAGACTTGTCTAAATGATCATCAGAGAAGAGTGTGGTTTGCCTTTTATGTAGTACAAAGGCAGAGCATATCTGGGGCACTGAAAAGTGTGACGATAGTGTCCCGTAAAGGCAACAAAGGTCTTTGGAAATGAAAATCAGACACTTTTTAGCCACCTACAGAAACAGGTCACTTCATCTCTAAATTAAAAATATAATTCCTTGCCCTTATTTGCCAGCTTGATCATTGTAACAGAAAGTAGTAGTAAAAATTCCCATCTTATTTAGTTGAATAAACAAACAAAAAAAACCAGATAACCTAATTTAAAACAGCCAAATCTTGACCTAACAAATATGAAGAAAAAAAATCTTATCTTTTATCTCTGCTGCTGTTTCATGTCTTTTGGTCCCAAAGTAATGTTTTTGGGGAAGTCTGTATATGCTAAAATACCTTAAAAGATTGGACATCTATAATTAAGAATAATGATGTAGTGTTGCTCTAGGTTTTTTCCTTTTTTCTTTTTTAAGGAAAAAAGAAAGACTCACATATGGTTTGATGCAAATTCATTATCTAAACAAGAAAATAGTCCCTTCTGTTCCTAACCAGCTACCTTCTCAGTTTTATTCTTTTAAATAAGACAGGATGATCCTTGGTCATGCCCAGAACTTCAGTTATCAATTATATTTTTTCAGAATTCCATGCATATTTTTATGGTCAAAAAGGAACCCTTAAAATCTTCCAGTTACTCCTTCCCACTCTGGATTATATTGTTACTATCTGGGATCCCCACTGCACCTTTCAATTCTTGGACCTTGGACCAATCACCTTAACCTTTAGCTCATTATCTCTGCTTGTGAAAGCAATGCATTGTGGGTATTTTTGGTTGTTTTTCTTTTTTTTTTTTTTTTTTAATTACATTTCTCTGTTTACTTTGGTCAGAATTGATTGACTTGTTTTTCTGAGGTGTTGCATTGGTTCTTAAAAATGCTGAATAATAATACTTTGCATGCTTGTGTGATCAGCCAAATCTTATCGCATGTCTAATGTGCAGGGTAAAAGCAGGTGATGTATGGATATCAGAAAAAAATTAGATTTTACTACAGAACTGAAAACAAAATCCTAAACATAATTTTGAAAGCTGCTTTGCACACAGGTCTTGTCCTGATGGAATTCTTTGGGTTCACTTTTTTCATGTTAAACTCCTCTTCACTTCCATCCCCCTTGGTAAGCCCTTTAAAGAAAAACTTTCTCCTTAGGGCAAACTATTTTTAAAAATACTCCAGGTACAAAATGTTGATAGTTCCAGTGCGGTGATTTTGGATAGCTACAGCAGCTATCCCAGCGGGCCGCGTACTGGAGCTGTGTGCTGAGCATGTGCACTTTGTTTTTCTCAGTGATTTGCCACGGCCCAAGCCCAGTGTACGTATTCATACATCACCTGCCTGTGTAGAGCGCATGTGCATGCTGCCGTCCTCAATAACCGGAATGTGTTTCTGTTCTTTTGTTTTTTTCGTTTTTTGTTTTTGTGTGGATTTTCTGCAGTGTGGTTTACCAGGACGGATTTTACGGTGCTGACCTCTATGTAAGTACACACACTGGGGCCTTCTCGACCCCATCCCCTGACAAGCCAGCCTTTTTTTTTCTGTTTCTTTGGTTTGGTTTGGTTTGGTTTTTGTTTTTGTTTTTAATATAATTTGTTTAATTTTTATTTCCTTTTTCCTTGTGGAGATATATATATATATATATTTATATATTTAAGAATGCAAGCATGCTTCTCTGCCACTGCGCTTGCCCCTGGGTGCAAAACCTGAGCCTTTGGGTTTCCTGATCATTGCCAGGGTCAGTCTACTGGACATATTCTTTTCCCTTCCCTATGCCCACAGATGTTCTGTGTATCTCTAATTTATCGTTGAGATGATCAGCAGGTTTAAAGTCTTATTACTGCCGTATCATTTGCACATATAAATAATAGGACTAGCTTAGCCTTAAACCAACTCTACCTTCTCTGCTTTTCTTCTCATTTCACATTCCTCTTTAGATCATTAGAGCTTTGATTTTTTTCATAGATGGCCATAAACTTTCTGGACTGTGTGATTTCTGATTTTACCTTTGAGAACATATACTGGTGAGAGTGACCTAGGGGACTGATGCCAGTGAAGAGTGTGCAGGGAGAGGTTCCCAGGGAGTCACTGCTTGACCTTTCTTGGGCCCAAGGGCCACAATCACTAGGTGTCTTTTCTTAAAAGCCAGAAGGGGGAAATAGTGGCATAATTAATAACCTAGACTCTCCTATGACCACTACATAAGATTTGTTGATTCTTCTACCTGCAGTAACACTCAACCCATCATTTAAACTGTCTGACAATAGCTAAAGTTCCATGATTGGTTTGTCATATATTATTTAAAAGATGGACAAAGTAACCTAGCTGACAGAGTGAAAGTTTTTGTGTTTCTCAGTCATTAGAAAACAATTGTGTAGGAAAAACTTGCCAACATGAAATGTCAAAATAGCCTAGAAATACTTTTTCCACTCTCACTTGCCAAACCTACAGGCAGACCTTTTCTTGTGAACTATTTCCGAAGGCTGCCAGAGATTCTCTAGTGGTCTAAAGAAACTAATGCCTTTAGGATGCACTGGGAGGCTTCCTGTACTGCAGGAAGTGGAGATGGGATGAGGCCTCTGTGGTTGCCCTTGGTGGAGCAACTGCTTAAGAGCCTTAGCCATGATTTAGACCAAGCCCCTAAGTTCATAGATACATTTCTTAGGTCGTGACTTGCCAGGAATGACATAAATTATTCATACAAGCGAGTGTAAAACCCTGCTAATTCAGATTTCATTACCACTCTTTGTACTTTAATTAAAACCCACCTCTTTCCTCAGAACATTTGTAAGAAGTAGTGAAAAGTATCTCTTTTCTCATGTTCACAGTTAAACTTGAGGATTGGGGAATCTGTCTGCCCAAATTACATGTTTACACATGAGGTCAGCATGTATGTTCTCCCATGCACATTGGTACCCATATCTCATGAGACTCACCTTTATGTTGTTTTATTGAGGGCTGGTCTATAGAGCAAGTCTGTCTAATTCAGTAATTTCTTAAATTCATTTTTCCTCTCTAATGTCTTTAATGTACTTATTAAAGTACAGCCTACCTCTGACTTATGAAGAATTCCCTACTTTCACCTTAAGTCAACCAGTTGAATATTTGTTTACAGTTCTCTCATTCCTTAGTTTAGAATATAGAATTTTATTGAGAGAGTTGATTTTCCTATCCATGTCAAGAAAATACTCTTGATATTTTTTTTTTAATATATTAACTGGATTACCTTATGGAGCTAAACAAGTAATTAATTCAGTGATCTGGCCAGAATTGTTTTTTCTTTTTTTGCCAATGGTCCCTTGTTGATTAAAGTACTCAGTAAAAATGGAATTATTACTCCTTTGTTCCTATCTTAAAGCAGATTTGCTTGGAGAAAAAAAAAGTCACTAGTGCTGAGACAGTATCCAAGCCCTTTAGCAAGAAAGAAGAGCCATCATAGGCAGCTGTTGAGTCAGGCCTGTGGCAACGGCAGCTGTGGAACCGGGTGGTGCCGATTCCACGTGAGGCAGCAAAGGATGCTTCTTAAAGACAGACAAAAAGCGATTGTTGGGCCTTGAGTTTGTTCTGTTCTCTCTGTACATTTTCTCGTCTGTGGAAATCTGTCAGTACACATTTAGTTCTTTTTCCTCAGAAATTCACATTAGAATAGAAAGGATGGTGGTTTCTCTGTGTAAAAAGCGCACTGAGCCAGTGCCTGCAAAAACATGAGGGAGAAGAGTTTAGTCTGCTTATGTTGTGTTAATTCTGAAGGGTGTTTTAAGTAAGTCCCTTTCCTGTTCCCCTCTTAGTGATCCCTGTGGCCATTTTCTTCCTTTCTGTTTCTTTTATGGCTCACTGTTCTCCAGAGAACCCCATCTGCCAATTGTGTCCATGGTTTTGAAAGAGACCTGCAGGGATAGGGTTGGGGAGAGGCAGACAGATTGTGTCCACTCCTCCCCGCTCCTCTTTGCCAAGCAGAACAGGCATAGTTCACCCTACTTCACCTTCTAAGTGGGATGACCAACTGCTCCTGATTCTCATCCTGTGAAAAGCATGCTTGCATCCAAAGGAAAGAAAAGGCTGGTGGCCCCATGGTGGGCTTTTTGTATGATTGTTTTCCTTCCACAGCTGTGTTTTTTGAACTGCTCTTCCTGTGTTCTGTTATAGAATAGTCTTACAGGAACCAATCATTAGCGCTAAAATACCTCAGGTAGGAGTGCCAGTGTGACCTGCCAATCAATCAGATTGTGGATTGCAGTGAAAAAATTGAATTATACTAACCATTCCAGCTCCACGTTAGAGATGGGAACAGAGGCTTTTTTGGATAATCAAGACTTGTGAGCGTGTGATCTGAGCCCTGCTACCTCAGCAGAGCACACAGTCATATTCCACACACATGGCACTTTCTCCAGAATTAAGTGCTCCTGCCCCATTGCCACACATCTGCACCAGGTGTGTTTATGCACGGTCCCATCACTGCTGCTTCTTTTAGTTTGTCAATCACATTTGCCCGTAATATTTAAGCTGATCTTTTTTTGTTGGAGATCTAAGCAGCTGGGGACATTTTCTTATAAATGTGAAAAGGGAGGAAGTAGACCCCTGTCCAAGTGGGACTTATTTGAATCCGAGATTGGGCCCTGTTACGAGATCCTAGTAATCGAACCAGGTTGGACTTGGAGCCAGTCCTTTGCCTTTCCCTGTAGCTTGTCCTTTTCCTTGGGAAGATCAGTGAGTTCTTTTGGGTAACTGCACTCCTTTCAAGATGTGTTGATAGCTGAGTGCTAGCAGTGAGAACACAGTCAGTGGCTCTTAATACAGTTACTTTATTCATGTGATTCCCCAGAGATTTTGGAAATGAAGCAACGTGGAGAGACGTGGAATAGCAAAGTATTTGACAGGTTTGGTTCAGTAAAGATCATCTCCCATCTATCATAGAAGTTGTAAGTTGAAGATGTCAAGTTGATCACCACAGTTTCTTCCTTTAGCCACAGTTTCAAACAATAACAAGATAGAATTTAAATCTGCTTTTCAAAGTAGATAGATCTCTTAAGAACAGTAACCATGTTACCATTATTATAAGTTTCTGTTTTCTAGTCTGTGTTATTCACATTTATTCAAAGATGCCACCTAAGAACTCGGGGTGTTCCTTAGAGCAGTGGCTCTCAGGGGAGTCAGGAGGCAGGGAGGTAAAAGAGGGAGTTAGAGTCCCCTAGAAACAAATGAAATGATCCCCAGAGGCCCAGAATTCAGCTCCTGCCAACTGCAATAGAACTCTGCTCTGCTGTGGTGATCTGAAGTATCACACCTATTGTTCCCCTCCCCCCACACACTCACCTCACTGTGTGATCTAGATACTATGTAGAGGTGACAGGCTTTCATTTTGTCTGCTGGTCTTGAAACACACACTCTCAGTGTCACATAATGTCATTGTCTTTCAGGTAGAAAGAAGGTGTCTTGACATCACATGCTCACCAAAGTCCTGTTTTAATGTAAACCTCAAACAAAAATGTAATAAAACGAAAGGCAAGGTTAAAATTAAAGACAAGCCGAAAGTTTACCAGTGTGAGATGAAATTAAGGTATACAGACAGATGTCAGGTCTAGGAGGGGTGACATTTAGAACTAATTTGTTTTGTTCTGATTTGAAACACAGCTGCAGAACTGTGCAGAATTGCAGAAGAATCATTCAGTGTGGCAACATTGTCAAGTTAATTAGATGATAAACTGATTCAGAGTAGAAGAGAAAACCTGAGGAAGTGACATTGAACTGTGAAACTCTTGAGGCTTGCTTAAACAGATTCAGAGGGCATTGCAGAAAAGAATACTAAAGGCAACAGCATTTTTCTTTGAAAATGCTGGAAGTCAAAGGCACGGAGCTATGTTATGAATGTGTAAAAAAATAAAATTCTTCAGTATAGGAATGGTCCTGGAAGAACACTGGATCAGACTAGGTGCCTGTTCACAGGGCGTGAGCATGCAAGCGAGCATGTGGGTCCCGGCCGGAGTATGCTGTCAGGGTCAGGCAGGTGGGAAGAGGAGCCAGGTAGCATTGGAAACATCAGGAGTCATTCAGAATGAATCGCAAGGGGAAAAGAAACTGATTATTTTTCAAGGGGCAAGAGTGTATTTGAATTGGGCTTAGCCAAGCCAAATTTATACAGTTCTCAGAGTTCCAAAAAGCTGTCTGTGTGTGCCCTCCTACATCAGGGTGTGCTGTGGCCATGCTAATCCCCATTTTTTGTTTTATTTCAAATCACACACAGATAGAATCTGCAAACTGCTTCAGATCCAACAGGTCTGATTGTGTGTAAATACATTATGTCCTTTTTAATTTTTATTATTAATGGTTGCTTCAGTTTTGCATCAGTGCATGGTTAAAGCAATACACATCAGCTATTCATGACTTCATATCTCCAAATGAATTATTTCTCCTCTTTTTTTGTTTGTTTGTTTGTGCAGTCAGCTGAAGAAATGTTAACATCTCACTCTAAATCTCTCAGTGGAGTCTCTGTTCCCTTCTCTGATATAACAGATGGGTTACTGCTTGTTATGATTATTAACATTGTGGTGTGGGCCAGGGCTAGGGTGGGCAAGGTTCGCTCTTCCTCCGGGCTGGGGGCAGTCGTTAGGGTATGGAATGTTAACTCAGTGGTGACTGACTGTTCCGTAACGCCAGGTCGTTGTGGCTGCACGCTCTAGTAATCGAGGCTGTGTATTTCACCGAGCTTGTGGTAGAGCGTAGGGCAACCGCTGTCCCAAGAGAATGCTGGGATAGATAGAGTTAGCCAGTACAGTCTGAACGTGGTGACTTTGCTGGTTGTTTTAGCTCCAGATGTTGGCATGCTTAGTTTTTAATGTGATTAATAAATGTGGCGCCATATCCCCTCCCCACGCCTGAACCCTCTCTCTCCTACCCTCTTCCCACCTTGTTCTTTTTTAAAACCTTAAGAAATAGTAATGAAAACCGTGGTGTTTCAAACTGCACTTTGCTCTCATGTTCTATAAAACCTTCAGATCTGCTGGCAGAAGGGAAAGTTGAAAAAACAGCTTCTCAGCCTGAATCTTTGTGCACTCAGAACTCCAGACTACAAACACATAGATCTGGATTTTGCCCTGCATTTGGGGGGATATATTTTGTTGAATAACCAATTTCAGCAGCAACAGAAATACTTTGGAGTAAGAATATGTATCTAAGAGGAATAAATCTGTGACAGACAAGTTTCCTTATTTGGGGGCAGTCATTGGTGAGTTACCTGTTAGTGTGGTGGCTGGGACTTGTCCCTCCTGACTCAGCCCTTTTTTGCAGAACTGCTCCTTCCTGCTGTAATCACTAGGCACTAGGAGAGTGGGGTTGATGAAGGGTGATGTGCTTTTTAAGAAAACTGTATGGACATAGTTTTTCCTAGTACTGAAGCTCCTCATGAGCCTTCTCTTGTCCTATTTTTCTGAACTTGAATCACAGAGAGCCTCATGAAATTCAGACTCCAGAGTCAGAGTTTCACTTATAAAAGAGGGAAACTACTGCAGGTGGAGGCTGTGCATTTCCTTCTGTATCTAAAGGAAGACTCTCCACATTTTGATCTATTCTGAATTGTTTTGGTTAGCAGTGACATCGCTCCTAAGGGCCTCTGACTTCTTGTACACCAAGAAGTACATAGCCCCAGTATCTCCAGTCAGGCTTCCTGGGGGTCAGGCTCAGAACATAAGGACCTCAGAATTCTTTAATGAGAATCTCTGTCTCTGCCCTAGGAGTATGCCCCTGTTCGAAAATGCTTTCATGCGTTAATCTGGCCTTAACTGCTTTTATTTTGAAAGAGTATTTTGGTGTTTGAAAAAAAAAGTACTAAAGAGACAAATCACATATTGCTGAATTGACCTGTTTACAAAAAAGCTTCACTGCCAGGCATGGTGGCACACGACTGTAATCCCAACAGCTGGGGAGGCTGAGGCAGGAGGATTGCAAGTTCAAAGCCAGCTTTAACAACTTAGTGAGACCCTAGGCAACTTAGCTCATCTCAAAATAAAATATAAAAAAAGGGCTGGGGATATGGATCAGTGGTTAAGCGCCCCTGTGTTTAATCCCTGGTACAAAAAAAAAGAAAAAAGTTTTACTAAAGGTAGCCCTGCTTTAGACTTGGCACTGGCTGTAATTCTAAACTAATGGAACCATTTCTAGTTACGATATTTGAGTCTTTAGGGTTCAGTTAAAATTTCAACCATAATGATTAACTTTATTTAGCAAATGCTTTGCTGCTTCATGTCTTCTTTAGAAGCTTCAAAAAAGAAGTAAAGAAATCTTAGTGAGCAATATATTGCAGCCAGGGTACCCAGCTTTGGCCACATCAGTCCTGCCTGCCCATTCCCAGAGACCTGTCACAACCAGCCCCATAGGGTACTGCCATGTCCCCACCTAGTACAGTTTCATTGACAATGTTTGGTAATATTGATTAGAATCTTCTTATTTTCATGGGTATCTATAGAAGATTCTGCCATTAAGAAGGAAATATTTACTTTTTCAAGTCACTGGAAGAATAAAGGAATAATACGTAACTACTGAAAATCAGTTCAGGATTTATATATGTATTATAAATATATATATTATATATATTATAAATATATATATATATTTTTTATACACATACACAGACATACACATCTATGTATGGTGGTGACTTCATATATCAAAAAAGAGTAAAGGGAATTTTCCCTGACCTTGCAGTTTCTTTAGGTAGAGAAAACATGAATTGCATTAGATAGATGCAAAAAGCTTTAGAAGCCCATAAAAATCATAGGTATTTCCAAAGTAAAATTTAACAGAAAGAAAAGAAAGAAGATCGAAACATCTGCATCAAGCAACAAAGAAGAACAAGCACCCCACTAGAAAACACTTGCTGTGATCCTAGGGAGCGATACAGAAGTCAGTGTGGCATTTCTTTTATAGATTGATCAAAATCTGAACCTTTGAAGGAATACAAAGTAGAAAGTTTCAGATATCCCTGAGAAATGTATGCACTTAATCTATGGAAATAAAATGGTTGTGCTATTATTCACTACTGAATTGATGTCCATGTGGATCAATTGAACAGCTGTTTTTTTGATAATAAAAGGGCAGTAATAAAAATTTGCAGCTGAATTAAGTTGAGGTAAAAAATAGATGAATTCTCAAGGGGTAAAGAAAAACAGAGCTTGCCACTTTTCACTGTGGCCTGTCTCGTGGGGCATTTGTGGGGATTGTCTTTGAATACTTCCTGAAGGAACTAGTATTTCCCCAGACAGTGAAAACCTTGTGAGTATTTGGTTCACCTAAACAGAGGTGAAATCTCAGGCTCTCGTGGTTTGAAACTCCTTAGGACTGAGAGGATCTCTGAACCATTGGAAGGAAGACTCGGAAAGTGCCTGCTTGAGACTAGGAATCGTAGTCTCATTTAGGGAGGGAAAATAAATGCAGTTAATGCCTTGGAGAAGGGGCTCCAAAGCTGTTGAAAGCCAACCAAAGGCTCCCAGGCCATTTGTGGTCTGGTTTGCCACAGTCTGAAACGTAGATTGGTCAACTTTTTCTAGAAAGGGCCAAGTGGTAGATAAATATTTTGGGGTTTTTTTAGCCATACAGTCTCTGTCACAACAACTTCAAAAGACAGGTGGCAAACTGCATTAGCTCACAGGCCAAAGTTTGCCAACCCTGATCTACTCTGTCCTTTGCTTTTAAATACTACCTGGTCATTTGTGCCTCTTGGCAAATGGCCTGGGCCAGATGCAGCAGAGCTCTGGGTCAGACCTTCCTGTTCTGTGCTGTGGTCCCTAATAATGAACTAGTCCAGGTGTGCGTCAGACTCTGAGGTTGACACACAGAGATGGAGCTTATTTTAACTCTGTAATTCACATTTGTTGTCAGTTGGAGTTCTCCCAACATTCCATGAACATTTTCCCTGTTTAAAGTTCCAACAAAGACTGAAGAAAGGCAGGACCAAAATCACATCTTTATCTTTTTAAATTAATAGATATTACCTGTGTATCTTATTTTTGTTACTGTCAAAAGTGGAAGCAAATTCCTTCTTAATTTCTAGTAGGAGAGTAACATGCAGACTGATGCAGTTTGAAACATTTCCTTCCCATGTGTGTCTGTGTTCGTGTCTGGCCCCGTGTCTACACATGTGTGTCTGCGTGCAGGTGGGTGTGTGTGAAGCTGCCCAGGGGAGAGGTATCTGTAAAGTCAGTTCTCTTCTCTCCTGTAGGGTGGATATGCAGCCTACAGATATGCACAGCCTGCTACTGCAACCGCAGCCACCGCTGCTGCAGCCGCTGCAGCCGCTTACAGCGACGGGTACGTATAGAGCGCCTGCACCTGCCACAGCACCACCGCCTCTTCCTCCTTCCCCATGTCCAGAGTAGCACTGTCTCCTGGGCCTCCTGCCAGCCTGACTTTTCTGCAGCCCACCGTTCACGACCTCTGCGTACCAAAGCGTGAGCCCTTGACTCCCTCGTTCTTTTTCTACTTGGGCCGCAACTACAGTCTCCTCTTCCTCATTTCCAACTCCCTTCTTTCCATATTAGAGAAGAACTTGAGAATTTTTTAGTTATTGAGTTCAAGGGTAGAAATGGAAAGGTGTTTTCCATTCTGCCAGTTTTCCTGTTAACAGTCCAAGTCAAGTACCTCACAAGACTTAGCACAGTTCGCCCTTGAATTTATTTAGACCACAGTCTTTTCTGCCTCTCTCTGATTGTGCTTCTTTCTTCCAGTTACGGCAGGGTATACACAGCCGACCCCTACCATGCCCTTGCCCCTGCCGCTAGCTATGGAGTTGGCGCTGTGGTAAGTTCATATACCTTTTTACTTAAACTGTTTTAGTCCTTTTGACTTTTAGCCACAGATTGTAAAAGATCTAGGGAAGTAGTATCAAAGCAACTATGTTTCTGGAAATTTACCGTCTTCATCTGTGTGCTTCAGAATTAACCACATGGCCTCTAAGGATGGCAGGAAAGAATGGATGGTGACCGTCTGCCCTGGGAGGAATAAGGGATTGGATTGATATTTTATATTGGTTCTAATGTTGGGTACAAACTGGTGGTGTAGCTTTATTGATGGACATTGGGACACTTGGGAATATAAAGCTCTGTTTTTGCAGTAAGCTTTCCAAAAAGCTTAATGTATGTAATTTCAATTGCAGATGCCAGAACATGTCTCTGCTGTTCTTAGCCTTCTGGTAGATAGTACTAGGAGTTGCCAAGTAAACACCAAATGAGAATATGTTATCAATAACAGATGTGGCAGAACATGGTGTTTCATGGAGGTTCAGAGGTCCATAGAGCTTGTCTAGAATGTTCCACCCTAACCCAAGTTCCCCCAGCAGTGCTACCAACTGGGACATACTGGCTATGGCCATTCCATACAGATGCTGCTGCTGCCAGGCACTCTCCAGTCCAGTGGGCATCTAGGTGCAGTTCCTTTGGACACAGGCACAGTTACCTGAGAGAGAGGCAGAGTGAGGTGTAAAAGTTAAGGCATGAAGCCTGCCAGTTCTCACACTGAATTCCTACTGACAGAGTTTGGGGAAGGAGGAAGTGGGTTCTTCAGGGACTGTGTGGTTAGACCTGAGGTAGAAACGACAATACGAAGATAGTAGTGGAAGGTCCTGAGGTTTTATTTAGTGCCAAATGATAAAACTCATATATTAAAAGAATCACCCCAGGAAAAATATATTCCTGGGGAACTTCTCCTTGAGAGAAATAAACCAGCCAGGTGCATTGGCACACACTTGTAACCAACTGCTTCGGAGGCTGAGGCAGGAGGATCACAAGTTCAAGGCCAACCTAGGCAACTTAGCAAGGCCCTGTCTCAAAAAATAAAGAGCTGGGGATGTAGCTCAGTGGTAAAGTGTCCTAGGTTCAGTCCCCAGTACTGCAAGAGGAAAAAAAGAGAGAGAAAGGTGCCATCAGATAAAGCCAGTTGATAAACAGCCTCATGGTGTATAGTTGGCTCTTTCGTATCCGTGGGTTTTGTTTCCACACAGTCAACCATAATATTGAAGGGGCAGGGATTGTGTCTATATTGAATGGGTATGGACTTTTTTTTTTCCTTAGTATTATTCCATAAACAATATAGTATAACAGTGACTTACATAGCATTTACCTTGTATTAGTTACTATAAGTAATGTAGAAGGAGTGTGTAGGTATATGCAGATGCTAAACCGTTTTATATAAGCAACTGGAGCATCTGCAGATTTTGGTATCCATGCGTAGTCCTAAATCAGTCCCCCACGGACACCAGGGGGACAACTGTAATTTATAGTTGAAAAATTGACTTAAGTTTGAACGCAGCATCTCAACCAGGATGTCACCACACACGCACAGATGGTGATCAGAATGACATGCCCTAGCTGGTGCCATTGCAAGGTGAGCCCCACAGTCCGTCTTCAGTCGGGACTATGGCGGTGCGTCAGGTAGACAGCCACGTACTCAGGAAGATCACTCTCTTTGCAGAACTAGTTTTGAACTGGATTAAGTTTCCCTTCTGTGCTGATTCACGTGAATAATGAATTAAACTGTCCTCACTCTCCTGGAAACCAGGAGCTTAGCCGTGATCATGCTGGGCTCTGGTTGGAGGGCCTTGGGCCAGAAGTGGCTTCCTGATTACTGCCCCACTGCTCTGAGGCCACCAATGAAGTGATTTTCCTGGTTCCTTCTCAGGACAGGTGTCTTCATTTTTAATGCTTCTGTCATCAACCTTTTAATTATTTTTATGTCTTTAATTATTGCAGGCGAGTTTATACCGAGGTGGCTACAGCCGATTTGCCCCCTACTGAAGTGACGTGAGACCCCTGCAAATGGGACAGCCCCCCAGTTCATGAGGCCTGGCTATTGCAATATTTACTAGTAGAGGAACTCTATAGCAAGATGAAGAGGAAAAACAAACAAACAACAAAAAAAAAAAAAAACAAAAAAAGAGAGAATACTTTTTTATACCTCACTATGTTCTTTGAATATGTATTTTTTTCCTTTAAATTTCTGCCTTTAATTCTTTTGTTCCAAAGATTGTGCATTTTTTTCTTTTTTTTTTTTTTTTCTTTTTTTTTTAACTGTGGTAAAAAAAAAAAAAAGATAATGCATTTCCATGTCTGTATGTCCGTGCTTAGCTTATTCTATCAATCACGGAGAGGCAGTTAAGAGGAAGGAGAGACTTTAGGAGCTGATAAATGCATCTGATCAGAAGTCAGTAGACAGGATTACCAAAGTGTATCGGTGCTGAGTGGCTGGGGACGAGCAGTGGAAGAGATCTTTCTGCAACAGCATATATTCTTCTGGTCTTCTGAATTTCTGGTCTTTGGCAGGCGGTTCTGATTGGCTGTGGCTGGAATCCATATGCCACTAGATAGGAATTTGTGCTTGCAAAGCAGGAGAATTAAAAAGACATGTTCCTCTCTTCCCTCCTGTCTTCTCCATCCTTTTTACAATCATCTTACATGCACAGGCTGAGACAATTGGCATAGTTTTTGGAATTATAGTATCGATATTTCCAAACATGCCCTCAGACTGTGGATAATAAACACCTCATTAGGAAACCGATCTCAGAATGAACTCTGGAGTATGAAAAAGCTCTGGAGTATGAAAAAGCTCATTTTCCTGTCCTATAATCCTGGCAGAGCTTCCTGCTGGGCTTCCTTCCCTTTAATTGAACCACAGCTTAAGCTCATCTGTTCTTTTATTAACATGCTGCTCCCATGTCCTCAAGATTCAGGAATTTAGGACCCAGGGACAGAAGAATGAATAGCCAGTGGCCAGATTTCCCCAGGCATCTGGGCACAGCTTGAGGATTAGAAGTACACATTGTTAAGAGCCATTAAAGAGGGTGCAGAGGAGAAAAGGCATATTAGAAGGTCTGATATTCCTCATCTTTTTCTTGCATCAGAAAGTCAGTACAAACAAAGTTAAAAAACATAAAGAATTTGTTGGGGAAAGATAAGGCACCAAACCCTTGGGTCGGCTGTCCCTGGATGTTTCAGTGATGAGGACATGGAGGGTTAGTCAGAGGCACTTTGTACTTGCTCCAAAGCCATAGGAATTTTCATCTTCCAGAGCCTCTGTGAGTCACCTCTGTATCCATAGACACCAGCCCTCATGGCCATTCCACCCAGCTTCTCATTATCCTCCAAAGACACCAGCTGAAAACCTGGTCCATTTGTTGTAGTTAACACTACAGGACACAGAATCCAGAGCCTACATTGGAAGGAGGGTGACATGGCTAGGGTCTTCCTGCAGGGCCCTGGAGGGAGTCCCTGAGGTTGCTGCCTGGCTTCAGTCTTATGCCACCGAGGCAGGGAGGACTGACTCTCTCCCAGCTCTTAGGTGTGACATAGACAAGTGCCCTCCAGCGTTTCCAGAATAAGGCATTAGGAAATGGAACAGCACTCTCTGCTGGGCTCCCTGGCTGGCTCACATGGTACTAGGGTGACCTTGCACCCAAGGGATAGCTGCTGAAGGGAGTCGTTCAGAGACATGGCGCTTCTGCTGTGCTAGGTTTGCTTTGGGTTTGTATTCTGACTCCTGCCTCCACACGTGTTCTTGGCTGATAACCGATTCATGTCCCTGAATTAAAATGGCTGACATGTGACAGCATCAGGCAGTCTTTGTGAGCAGAGTGATGTGTCTGGGAGGGCCCTGGCCTGTCGTGTGTGACACAGATCTTCTCCCCTCTGCTCTCCTCCCTGGAACCTGGCAGTGGTGGGGAGGCTGTGCCTGGAGCGAGAAGAGATGGCAAGGAACCCGGAGATCTCGATGCAGTCACTGTTTCTGGGGAGCACATAGAGTAGGGACAGATCGCCCAGTCCATTGGCCTTTTATAGGATCCCTCCCCTTGAGCCAAAGTTTGGTTTGTTGCTGTTAGAACAATTTTTGTTGTATGTATATAAATATTTCAGTTAGAGGAAGGGGGATGGGATATGGGTCGCAGTTGCAGGGAACGGGGCAGGGAGGGGCTTTCTTTCTGTTGCTTTCCTTTTGAGGAGAACTTTTGCTGACTAAAGAAATAGAAATTTGGGGTCCTGTTCAGTAAGGGCCATTCTTGCAAATTGGCAAGCCACTTAGCCCAGTGGAGACTAGGCCAAATCCTCAATGGTTGTATGCACAGCAGGAGGAGAATAGGGGAATGGGTTTGAGAATGTTTCTCTTCTTTTTCCCTAGACAGAAATAAGGATGACGGGCCAGGTGGAGAAGGCAGCTCCCACCGCCCTGTCAAGAGGCGGGCGCTGGAGGTGAGGGACTGTGTGCACTTCAGCTCAGCTGGTTCTGGCTGAGGCCCCAGGCAAGCTCCGCTTTCCAGTGGGTTCCGCCGCACTTCCCAGATGCTCTCCAGGGCCCGTTGCCGCGGCTCCAGCTTCCTTTTCTAAGAAAGGTTACATGGAATTCTGGTTTTCATGGAAGGGTCTCTACTCAGCATCTAGGTGACAGCGTCACCCTCCCACCAACTTGTGAACTACAGTCACTTCACCAGAGGCAGGTTCCCCAGGGCGGCAGAGCTGGTGCGTTCCTGGACTCTAGTTCTCGGTGGATTCAGAAAAAGAGCAGTTTGGCATTTTGTGAGTTTGTTAGAGGATGCTGGTCGATAATTCCAAAAAACCTTGGTTATGCTGGATCGTAGTACGTGAATGAGTTTTTTCAGCTTTTCTGTAGTTCATGACCTGGACTTTCTATACTAAGCATCTTACTCATAGAAGCTTTTAAACACTACACCTCTTTAAGGTCACCTCTTTTAAGGAGACCTCTAGTGAAACCTTTATCTGACTATCCCTCTTTCAGCCCAGAGAACTAGCCCTAGGTCTTTTCCAGAATTTCTTGTATTAGTTCAACTCCCATGAACTCCGATCCACCATTGTGATTTATCATTTTTAAGGCTCTCAGGTTGTAACAGAACCTACTACCACCATCATCCTCCAGCTGCCTCAGTCTCAATTGAGCCAATAGACTTTCTTTCCTTGAAAAAGAAGTGGACTGGGGCTCAGCTCTTAGTTAAGGGGAGCTGGTGGAGATCTAGCCAGTAGACAGCAGCCAGCGCAGCTCGCCCTCAGCTGGATTGCTCAGGGCTGACCTGCTCTAGCTTAGCGTGCTTCGCTAGAGACGCAGCAGATAAGTCGGCCTTGCCCATCCAGCACTAGTCAGCTTCCAGAGGTGGGGTGGAAGCCAGCCCAAGGATGCGCACCAAGGGCACAGTGAGCCCCTTCCCTTTGGCGGGAGAACTAGACCAGCAAAGGGAGCCTGGAAAGCACCGGCCTTGAAGGAGGGAGGGGACGCTGCTGGGGACCTTTCCCCTGTCGCCCAGTTCAGCCTGGTTCTCTGCTGCCTACAGCCCTCTAGCACAGTAACATTTGCAGAATTGCAGATTTTTTCCCCAGATATTAGGAGGAAAGGGACTTTGGGGGGGTGGGGAAGGGGTTGTGGTGTTTTAAAAGCATAAGTTACCTGTTTGCACTGTTTTAAAATAGGAAAAAATAGTGGGCGAGGTGGACATCAGATGTAAACGTGTGTGTTTTTATTTTGTCATGCTCTTGAGAATGTCTGACATTTGTAGTGTACACCAGTGACACTTGCTTCTCTGTTGCATACAACACTCTGTTTTCTGGAAATGTTACTGTCCGAAAGCCTCTCCCCTCCCCCTTCCCATGCACGTCCTCCACCCTCGCTGTACTGACCAGCCAGGCAAAGCCATCCACAAGCTAGAGTGAAACAGGGCCCTTTCCAAGCAGGCTCTGGGTGTCCCAGCCAGCATGTGCCCTCTGGGTGACTGAGTGTGGTAGAGTCCCTGTCACCTTCCTTTGAAAATAGGCTTAGAGACCAGACTGCAGCAGGTGACCACGGTCCTCAGTGAGGCGTCAGCAGCCAGGAGCCTGGGGTGAATGAAGTATTGCCTTGGCTGTGAGAGCCGAGTTCTTATCCTCGTTACCGAAACTGTAGCCAGTTACAGTTTACTCAGGAAAACGGTAGATCAATTCAGCCATGGTAGTGCTGGTTGGCAGGGCTTGGTAACCGAGAGAACCGCTCTTCAGCCAAAACCCAGACCTTGCCTGTCAGGAGACTGCCAGACGGGACTTGGGGCTCTGTTTCTGGCAGGTGTATGCATGCCGGTGATGGGAGGACGCCACCACCCTGGCAGGCAGAAAGGGAACAGCGATTCTCTTTCCCTCCCCACCCCCCAACACCAGATTCCCAGGGGGTACGTGAGTTTTTGAGTTCTTCAAACAAATGTTTTTGGGTTTGTTTTTTTCCGGGGACTGATAAGTGCTTTAAGCCATGTCCACACCCATCCAGACCCCAGCTCAGTCATTTCCTTGCATTTTCTGTTCACAGTACTCTGTGTGTGCGTGCTTGTTTCGGCAGCTCGTTTTGGCTGTAGTATATATATACATATATATATATATATATATATATCGAGTGATGAATTGATTCTCTTTTTTCCCCTAAGGGACATGGATTTTTTTTTTTCCTTGCGTTATCATTCTGCTTGTGAATAGCTGGAGCCAACCCGGGGCTGACACACGTAAGCTAGGGCTGCAAGTGAGAAGAGGGCCAGCGGAGTATACTTGTCCCCAACAGGCTGGCCTCCCTGAGGCTCTGAGCTTTTCAGTCCAAATCTTTGCAAGGCTCAAAATGCCGCAGAACCTCTCCTCTCCTCCACGCCGTGACAGGGACTGGGCCAGCCCAACACGCAACATGCAGTTCTCCAGCCCCTCCCATCACCGTGGCAGGACAGGCACCTTTGGGGCACGGGGGCATCCCGTGGGATGCTTGTACAGTTGACACCTAGCCTTCTCTCCTTCCCCTCCTGGCCTCCCCCAGAATCACTCCTTAGGACACCCGAGCTGCTTGCCCAGGGTCCTGTTTCCCTGCTAACTCCAGAGAAGCATCCCAGGGCTTTGTGACAGTCTCTAATTCCCGTCCCTTCTTGTTAAGAATCATATTGTATAGTAGCTTTCAGACCATACAGTATTCATTGGGTTACTCCTATTATTATCAAGTAGCTGGAATTGTGAAGGTCGGAGTAGTTAGATCTTTAGCTTTTATTCCTTATTTTTTGTATTCCTCTCCATGTGTATAAATTATTGATCATGTTGCTGGCTTTTATAAACTCAGCGAAGGGGGAGCACGGGCTCAGCCTTTGCAAATGGTAATGAAGCACTGTTTTTAAATAAAAGAGAGAAACACCATCTTCGCCTGTGTCTCTCCATCCTCTTTCCCTCATGCCTTCGCCTGAGACTCAGAGATGCATCCTGACTCTCTAAGGTGGGGAAAAAGAAGAAGGAGAGCTGAGACACTTCCTCGTGGAAGACCTGAGTGGCCATCTGCGCCAGGCCGCTGCTGCGGTTCTAAAGGTCCGCTTCCTGCGCTCCTCCTCCACCTCTCAGAGGTCGCGCTCCAGGCTCCGTCTGCCTGGGCCTTCCTGGGGGCCCCCACTCCTCCTGCTGCCTTCCTCACCATCCCTTCAGCCTGGGCTTCTCAGCCAGTGACAGCCGAAGGTGACATTCCCATAATTTCCCTTCTGCGTAGACCTGCAACTCCTTCAACCCATTAAATCCTAGGTTTTCGGTCCTGCAGATATTTCCGTGAAATTGACACAGGTGCATAAAAATAGGTTACGAATCAGTCTAGAGTTTGCTGTATAACTTATTAGCAATAATATTAATCACATCAATATAAATGATTATTATCACTAATCCTATACCTGTTACTTTTCTCAAAAGAACAGAACACTACACACAGGAACATTTATTTCAGAGTTACCATAAGTAGTGTATTTGTCATCCAATTTAAGTTGTTTAGGTGTTTTTATAAATGGGACGATGGGACTCGGTGGGTCTTCACCCTGCGGGCGTCACGTTTCCCATTTCAGGGAGACCATGGGGCCATCAGGAGCTCCCTGAATGAAGATTTGCTGCCGGATCTGTGAACCTCTTTGTGTTCCGCCCATTCTAATGGCGCCCTCCCAGGCAGGTGGCACCCACCCCGCCTTGTCTGCCTCTCTTGCCTGGTTAACCTTTGCGTTTCCAGAGTCCCAGAGTCCCCTTAACATTTACTCATGCCTACATCTTCCTGAACATGTCTTAATTTGTCTTCAAGATCCCCAGTTCTCCTTCCTGGCACACTTCTGGAAGTTTCTGACTTGCCCTGTAGCCTGCTGCCCCTGCCTTCTGCCTCCAGTGTGGGAGCAGCCCCTTCTGATGATAGCTGACACTCCCAGTCCACTTGCTCAGTGGCAGAGTCCTCCCTGGCCCTTTCACTCACACGTCTGACAACCCAAGTGGTGAGGACAGCCACCACTGAGGTCCCAGGCCTGCTGTGCCACAAGTCAGGAGGTCCTTTGTGTGACCCAGGCTGCTAGGAGGAGGAATCAGATCCTGGACCTACGGTGTCGCCGTTCGCATGGTAAAGTTGAAGCTGAAATGAGGACCCACGTGCCCGTTAGCTGGGTGACTTGCAAACACTGGCATTCATTCCTCACAGTGCCAGGGGCCAGGAAGTCCAGGATCGAGGTGCTGCAGATTCTGTGTCCTGCAAAGGCCCATTTCTTGGATCCATAGTCCGTGGGTGGTAGAAGAGCCCAGCCAGACCTCAGGGCCAAACTGGTGACCCAATTACCTCCCACAGGCCCTCCTTCCTGTTGGGGGCTAGGGTTTCAGCGTGCAGATTGCAGGGGACAAAGGTTGATACTGCAGCAGTCCCCTCGGTCAGTGAATGGAGCCGCTGCCGCTGTGACTGTTAAAGTAGGAACAAAGACAGGAAATGCCTTGGCAAGAGGGGCCTTGTGCCCACCTTCACCCACACAGGACCGGTGGGCCTGAGCCGCGCCCGCTCCAGCAGCCCCACCTCCACTCCCCAGCTGCCCTCCATGGGAGAGACAGGTGCCTCTCCTGCTGGTGCCACCGTAGACCTCCACCCAGGCTGTGGCTCTGCCTGAGGCCACCCCCCCAGCTGTCATTCTTGCACCCTGGGCTCCTGCCCTGCCCTCTCGGAAGGTCCTGACATTACCTGGCCCACTCCAGTGTCCTGACTCCACTAGCTCTAATGGTGAGCACAGGCTCTAGGCCAGGCTCTGTGCCACCTCCCCGATCGACCCACTCCACACTTGCCCTGATTTGTCCATCTTGTCCCTCTCCTCAAAACACCGTCTTCCACAGTCTGAAGTCCAGGCACAGACCGTCTTGCCCACCTGCCTGCTGTCTCTGCCATGTCCCCAGGCCTGTTCCCTCACAAGCCCTGCCGCCCCTCCCCCATCCTGCCATCTGCAAGGCCCAGCTCAGGTGTCACCTCTTGGCCTAAGTCCCCTCCCCCGTGTTGGCTCTTCAGCACCTGTGTTCCCTGGGGGCTCTGAACATGACTTACGGGGCATGTTCGTATTTGGTCGCCTTGAACCCTTTCTGCTTACATAATTCTTCCTGTTTGGCAGGCTGTAACCATGATTTTCAGTTGTTCAAGTTCAGCTCGGACTGACCTACAGCCATGTTATTGGTGCCTTTGAAAATACGACCTGGAAAAACTGAACTTCCCGTTAGGTGATTGTGTACGTGTCACCCCCGCTCCCAGCCCCAGACCAAGCTTCCAGAGAGCAGAGGGCCAGGTCCATCACGTCCAGATTCCTCCAACCTCCCAGGGGCACCTGGTGGAGCGCCTGTCATGTAAATATACTGCAGATTCCACAAAAGTGGGTCGAACCCGTCTGGGGGCGCCCCAGGCAGGGGCAGAGTGTGCGTCTGAGAAAGCCTCACAATCCCCAGAGGTTCACCTGAAAACATAGGTGACCGCACACGTTTGCAGACGAGGGTCCAGTGGCGCCTTGGCAAGGGGTGCTTGGGAGCTGCCCTGGAGCTTGTTGGGCTTGAAGAGAACGGGCTGGAAGGAGCCCCGGCCCGGCTGCTCGCTCTCGGCCGTGGAAGCTGTGTGCTCTGGGTCAAGTGCCACCTCTGCCCACAGCTCCGCCATCGGTCGCATGTGAGCCAGATGGGATGTTCCGTGGGTCCTCCCGTGCTGCCGTGCTGACTCCCTAGGTGAGAGTCCATCTCTCCAGCCAAAAACCCGACTCAACAAGCCCCCGGTCCCAGCCCTGGGATGACGCCGTGCCCTTGTCCTTTCTGCCTGGAACCCTCTCGGTGTGTGCACCCCTCGAGCCCCGCAGGAAGCTGAGCAGGAGCAAGGGTGCCACAAGTGGGCACGGAAGCTGGCGACCGCGGAAGCTTGTTAGGTGACGATCCTTGGTTTGGGAAACTACTGGACGGTACTTGGGAGCTTCTCAGCCAGAGGTGAAATCAGTCTCATTCGCACACCCAGGTGCACACCCAGAGGAGGGCGGGACTCGCGTGGCACCGCGTGTCGGATGGTGTGAAGAGGCCAAAGATGATCCCAAGGTGCCCCGCCACCGTGCTTGCCGTTTTCTCCAGGGTCCTGAAGGGCACGAACAGAAGAGCTCTTTGTTTTGGGTTTTGGTTCCAGGAATTCAGCTCAGGGGGCTCTACCCCTGAGCAGCGCCTCCAGCTCTTTCTATTTTGATTTTGAAACAGGGTCTCACTAAGTTTGTTGCGAGTCTCTCTAAATTGCTGGGCATGGCCTCACATTTGCGATCCTCCTGTCTCAGTCTCCAGAGTCACCGGGATTCCAGGTGTGCACCCCTGTGCCTGGCTGGACAAGCAGGCTGGGGGCGATGTCTCTGTGCAGGCCCTTCAACGGTAGCCAGGTGCCACATGGTGCCACACGGGGGCCTGGGGGCCAGGGGACGAGGCGGGGGCTCCCTGTACCTGCCATGCAGTTTTACTCTAAAAAAAAAAAAAAAAACATTTTTTAACATCAGGAGGGGCAGCTCAACCGTAGTGGCTAGTGGAAGGTCGGCAGGGCGCAGGGCCCGGCGCCTCCCGGAGCGCGTCCTGAATACCTCTGGGGAAGCCTCCCGCTGCCCAGCAAAGTCTGCCTCCACCCACCTTTCCAGGCTCCCAAGTGATTCACAACTGAGGCCCAGCCTGCCAGGCCTGAGAGACCAGCGCAGGCAGCGAGCCCGCGGCAGGACCTACTCTGTCCCTGGTCTGGAACAGGCAGCTGTGCGCGGGCTCCGCCAGCCCGCCTGATTCCCTCCCTGTGCCGCCACACACCCTTCCCACCCCCAATTTTCCCACAGGGCTGTCCTCTGACCCTCTCCCTTGCTCCGGAGCTCTGGGCAGCAGGACTGTTTTCGCCACACTCGGCTCTGTGAGGTGTAATTTGTATCCCCTGAGGCGGACTCTGCTCTCCTCAGCTCTGTCTGTCCATACTTGCCAAAGGCTATTGGGCTTGCCTCCGTCTGCAGGTCCTGCCAGACCTGCTGTGAGCCCTTATAGGATCTACATAAGGATAAAAAGTTAATATGTGGCTGGACGCAGTGGTGCATGCCTGTAATCCCAGAGACCCGAGAGACAGAGGCAGGAGGATCACAAGTTTGAGGCCAGCCTCAACAATGTAGGGACTCCCTGTCTCATAATAAAAAGGGCTGGGGTGTAGCTTAGAGGTAGAGCACTCCTAGGTTCGCTCCCCAGTCCTGGGGGAGGGGATTTAATATAGGTGAGCAGTCACGTGGTCCTACCGCCTGAGACCTATCCATAAAGGAGGGCCAAAAGCAAAACGTAGAGCCCCGCATCTCCATGCCTGCGGACATGTGTGCCCGGCTTTATAACTGGGCATTCTGAAGCACTGCAGTGGGCAGCCCAAACCTGCAGATGGACCAAAACCCACAACGGTCCACATGCCGGATGCATCCCCAAGGAACGGAGATGTGGAGAAGTTGTATCTTTCAAAAATACAGATAAAGGACAGCTCGTCGCTCCCTGAGGAGGTTTCCAGGTTCACGCACCCTTGCACAGTGTTACAGAGTCAGGACTGTGACAATGCGCTTCGGAGTCAAATTTCACAAAAAGAAAAAGCATAAAATGAATTAAAACTCTCTCAAACGTCTTTCAGCAGTTTCTACGTCCAGTGTTGGGAATGATGCAAAAATGAAATACACAGCAGAGCAAATTGTAAAAAAGATGCGGACAATTTAAAGTAGCAGAGGTAAACGGAGGAGGAGGAGCGGGGGGAAGGGGAGAAGAAAATGGGACACAGAAGATGTGTCAGGTTGGTCCCAACAGTGGCACAGAGACCCCTGAGAGAGGCCTGGCCCCGCTCACCAGCAGGAACTGCACCTGAAGTCTCGCATCACGAGGAAGAGCTGCTTTCCTCTCTTGGGACACAGCTTCCCTTGGGGAACCCGTTCACACGCAGTTCCCATGTGCCGTTGCTCTCTTGGAAATTCCGAACCGATTCAGGTGAACATGAGCATCCTGTTAAACTTGCCCCTCTTCTGGCCCTGGGCCCATGCTGTTTGGGGTACACCCAAGTGCATTCCACCTGCACTCACACCCAGACCACCAGCCACGCCACTACTAAGTGTTTTCCTATCCAACACAACTGTTCTCGAGCCGTCGGTAACACCCCGGCTCCTTGGAGCAAACGCTGCTTTGATTCCTTAAAAGCTCCTGGAATTTCATCTGTTGGGAGGAAAGTCAATGCAGATAAATAAAGCATTTTTTTTTCTTTTCTTCATTTTTGGTGCTGGGGATCAAACCTGGATTTATTGCAAACACCTTGAAATTCACTTTATGGAGCCTTGATCACACCTAAGTCTTCATTTGGGGATTTCATTGAAATACACGTTCTTCAGCAAAGTTTTGCAGATCTTCCACTAAGCATTTATGAAGTGCTTCACTTTTTCCAGGTATTAATACATAAAGGAAGGGCTAAGTTCAGCCAGGCACGATGATGCACACCTGTAATCCTAGCGACTCGGGAGGCTGAGACAGGAGGATCGTGATTTCAAAGCCAGCCTCAGCCGTGGCGAGGCCCTAAGCAACTCGGTGAGACCCTGTCTCTAAATAAAATATAAAGGACTGGGGAGATGGCTCAGTTGGTAGAGTGCTTACCTTGTAAGCACAAGGCCCTGGGTTCAATCCCCAGCACCACAAAAATAAATAAATAAATAAATAAATAAAGTATAAAATAGGACTGGGGGGTGTGGCTTCATGGTTGAGTGCCCCTGAGTTCAAACCCCAGTTCGCCCTTCAAAAAAAAAGAAATGGCTAAGTTCTAGATTTTTTTTTTTTTTAATCCAACAGGGGCATGAATTGTATATGTGAGTTTTTTTAAAAAAATGGGGACAGTTTCAGAAGTGCCATGCATTAAACAAAAGGAAACTCGGGCTGGTTTTTCTGCTAAGTGGTAAGTGTTAGGAACCCCTCTTCTCTGACAGTCAAGTCCCTAACCAAGAGGAGCTCACCATTGCCTGGGTTTTGTACCCTGGAGGAAGCTGTGCATCAGACAGCCCCTGCTCAGAAGGTGGCCAAACCCGTCAGGTTCTTTTCACCTTTAATAAAGGCCTCGTTCGGCAGTGCTAGGAGCCACCCCGGCCCTCGGCTTGCTGCACCCCAGCCCAGAGAAGGGCATTTTTGAAGGCAGCCTGGTGTCAGTGTGAGAGGCAGGAGGAGGAGCTGAGCCATCTGGCCACCACCCTGCAACAACCAAAGCCCCTTCCTCAGGATTCCCCTCTCCACCCTCCTTACCCAGGAAAGGGAATCAAAATGGGAACTGTGGCTTGGGCGTCTCACCTTCAGGACGCCACTATTCCCTCTGGTATTCTTTCAGGACTGGGACCTGAGGGAGTTTGATTTGGGGAGATCCGGACCTTCTGGAGTCCCAACCCTCAGGATCCTGGCACTCAGGGCCACCTTCCAGGATTCTGATCAGCACCCACGTGTGAACGGCTCAGCAACAGGGAGCGCAGAGCCGGCCCTCGGCGCCCGGTCTCTCCTGTGCTGCCCCAGGGCGAGGGGCCTTGGGTGCGCTGGGTTCGGCAAGCAGTGTCAGCCGCTAAACTCAGACCAGCAGACTAGAAGGTGGTCCTCTGATATTTTGAAATCTAATTTTAATCAATATATATATCAATTTATACATGCATATATATAAATTTTATTCTTACTCAATATATAGAACCTATTCTTTCCATTTCATGGAACAGTGGTTCTCATCACAAACCTGAAATCATGCAGCAAAGTGGAGAAGAAGGGTCACCGCCCCACCTCCAAGGACACTTGCTGGTGGCCTGCTTCTGGCCCCGTTGAGGGGGAGGGGAGGGAGGGCGCCCGCCAGCCTCTTCCTGCTCGTTCTCACCCAACTCAGCACAACGCGCCTTTCCCAGCTCATCCAGACGTCGCCCCCGCCCAATATCACTGATCCCCATGTGGTTTTCTGCCGAGTGGTGACGATTTTGTATTTAATGGTTCAAATGCTGGTGTCAAATGCTTTAACGGCTTGCACCGCTCATGATGTAGAAATTCTGCGGTGGCGAGGGGACCGTGCTCTCAGTGACGGGCTCCTCGGCACTGGCTGCATGGCAGGCCACAGGGAACACAGCCCCTCAGCTTGGCGTACAGGCGGGACCGCAGGGCTAGAGCCTGCAGGGCGGGGCGGGGCGGAGGGCCACCTATTTTCAGGTGGTTGTTTCCATTTTCATTACACATGTGCAGTGCAGTCGTGCACAGTTGGGAACAGACGCAAGCCCCAGATGCATCCCGGCCTCCGTCCTGGTTAACCTGAATATTCAGGCTTTCTTGATCTCCAGCCCATCTGGAGTCTGGTCTCTTGCACATTTCTTTTCGGTCCCAGCTATTCCTGGCGTCCCTCGGGGCTACTGCAAAGCCTTGCAGCCTCCTTCCATCCTGTCGCTGCAATCAGGACCTCCTGACTCAAGTGCCTGCACTGAAGGACACGTTTCCTGCCCTGGCTGAACCCGGGGCTCCGTGGAGACCGCCCGGCCAAGCAGGGCCCAAAGGGAAGGAAGTGGTTCACCCACTTCCGCAGCTTTGTGGGGTTCCAGGGTAGTTTGCCGCAGGCCGCAGGTACCACAGGGCCGGGCGAGGTCCCTCCTCACTGCACACACCCGCCAGTACTGGGCCTGGCAGGATGCCCGGCACAGAGGGCGCTCAGTTGCCATTGAATGAATGAATGGCCCACCCAGCTGGAAACGAGCTGGTGACATAACCAGCAAAGCCCAGGAGGACACAGGCAGGTGGCCAGTGGGGAGAGACCAGCTTCTTTACTGGGGCTTCCCTTGCGCCTCAGTGTACCCGCCCCAGGAGGAGTAAGTAGGGGTTCCCAACGCTCCTGACCTCCCTCTTCAAAAATGACTTCTCTGGGGCCTGACGCCTCTTCTGGGCCCTACACACTATTAGGGTGGAAACTGTCACAGTGACCTTGGCCCCTCGCAAGGCCTGGCCTAAGCTGGGACTCAGTGACAGGCCAGGGAAGAGGTAGGTGGGATGCTCTGGAATGTGTCCCAGTGTCCCTTCCACAAACAAGAAATCTGCCCCGCTTGTCAAGAAGCTAGAGCGTGCCCAACACCAGGAGCCCACGACACTGTGGCGGGAGCAGCGGCCCCGAGCCTGGCTGCGGAGCAGAACTGCCTGCAGAGCTTCAAAAAGTGCAACGTGCAGGTCGTCCCCAGAACCACAAAATCCCAGTCCCTGGGGTGGGCCCCGCCGCTCATCAGTACTTCTGGAAGCTTCCCAAGTGATTCCAGTATGCAGGTGCTTCCTGCTGGACGGCAGAGGGTCTGGCTGCAGGGAGGAGCCTCTGCACCTTCAGCAAACGCCAGCGCGCCCCTGTCCTAGGCCGGAGGCTGTGACCGCTGCCTAGTCGCAATCTCTGTCCTGTAAAATTAAGGATTTTTTCAAGTTCTCTCTTATTTTCTGGTAGTAATTTCTTGTTTCTGTTTTTGCTTCTAAATATTTGATTAAATACAAGAATCTGGAAGCTGTTTTTCAAATAGCAATCCTTCCCCGCCTCCCTGGAAGCGTCATTGCTGTCCTGGAATGCCACACCCCTGCCATGCAGCACAAATGAGCAGCCACCTGCATGCATCCAGCACTGCCTGATGCAAGATGGCCCATCCCTGGCCGGTCCCTGCTACCGGTCCCCTGGGGAGGTAGACAGTGCGCACCCACACTAACCAGTAGTTACTTCAAGAATTTGAGGTCAGCGCCTTGAGGGAAAAGAAGGGGATTCTGGAAGAACAGTCGGGACCTAATCTAAGTCAGCTGGGTAGGGCAGGCCTCTGCTGGAGAAAGGACAGTGGTAAACTGTTTCTGTGTCGCTCGTTAGCATCCCCCGCCGCGGGGAGCCTCACGGGAGCAACGCGCCCCTTCCTCCCTTTTTTTTTTTGGTCCTGGGGATCAAGCCCAGGTGCTCAACCACTGAGCCACATCCACAACCCTTTTTACTATTTTATTTAGAGGCAGGGTCTTGCTGAGTTGCTTAGGGCCTCACCGAGTTGCTGAGGCTGGCTTTGTACTGTGATCCTCCTGCCTCAGCCTCCGCAGCTCCTTCCTCCCTGCTGCTTTGGCAGCATGGCTCCCCTGACAGCCCTGTCCGGGAACCACGGGCTGCAGCAGGTGCTGGGTGAGCCAGCTCAGCTCCTGCCCCAGTCCTCAGTCCCTCACTGGGCCAGTGTCCAGAGCTGCCAGCTCTGCAAGGGGCGCTTTGCCTCTGGTGTAAGCGAGAGCGGCTGCTGGCAGCAGCACATGGGCACCATGGGCGAAGCCAGAGCCGAGCCCCAGAAGGTTCTCTGCACCCTCCAGCCTTCCAGAAAGGGCCACGCCTGGGGTCACAAAATTCTTGACCACCACCATGAAGCCGGAGTTGACCTCAGTCCACACCAAGATGCTCTGAAGACTCCTGCACTTACCGCATGCGGTCCAGCAGCCTCGGCTTCGGGTCACCGTGTTCCTGCTAAAGCCACGCTCCTGTCATCCTGACCGGCGCCAGCCTGCTGCCTTTGACTCACTGCCAAGTTGCTTTCAATTCCCGAGACAGTTGTCAAAATGTCCGTGACAGTGGCTGCTGCCCCGACCCCAGCCTGCGGGCACGGGTCACCGTCCATGGTCACAGGTGCCAAAGCCACGCAGCCTGTCAGGACGCCAGGTGCAGCCAGGAGCACCGGCTCCCAGGCCGGGCAGTGCGGGTAAGTTCTCCCATGTTCTTCAGCCTTGATTCCACTGGGGAAGTGGAGAGGAGGGGTTTCTGCCTGCGACAGACCTCCACCCACGTGGACTGTCACGGGCCACCCTCAGGGCACACCCGCGTGCGCCCTCCTCAAGTGGGACAAGGGACAGCACAGGGGCACCTTTGGGGACAGTGCTTCACATGATTAGCTTTCTAGCTCCGGGACAGGGTCGGCAGGGAGACGAAGACTGTCTGGGGACGTGAGTTCTCAGTGCACTGGGGGGCCATCTGGGGGTCGCTGCTCGAGGTGGAGACAGACAGGTCCAGGTCCTGTGCAGCCCGAGCCCTGAGTGGCCATCTGTCTGCGGCTCAAACAAGCCCTGTGCGTGCCCTGCCTGGCTCCCCAAGTGTCCCTGGCACTGAAGTGCTGAAGCATTGCTGATGTTTGTCACCAGGTCTTTTCTCAGTGATACGCACATGTGTGCACGCTTGTATGACTTGTACTTAGGTAATAAACTCTGAGCAATTATTTTTATTTCACTTTTGAACTTAATTTTTAGTATATGAATTGTACAAAAGAATGGGTTTCCATGGGACATTTTCTTTTTTAAAATTTTGCATCTGTTCTCTTTAGCTATACATGAGAGTGGAATGCACTTGGACAAACACACACAGGGAGCGCAACTTCCCGTTCTTGTGGTTGGACAGGAGGTGGAGTTACACTGGTCGTGTATTCACATATGAACACAGGAAAGTGATGTCTGATTCCGCGTGACACTGTCATACACGCACAGAAGGCACTTTGACGGTGTCCACCCTCCTGTTGTTCTCCCTTGCCCCCCTCCCATAAGGAAATGGCCTGCTGAAAACATATGGGAGCTGGGTGGGGGGTGCACGCCTGCGGTTCCAGTGACTAGGGAGGCTGAAGCAGGAGGATCGTGAGTTTGAGGCCAGCCTTGGCAATTTAGCAAGACACCACTTCAAAACAAATTTTTTAAAAAGCGTGGGGCTGGGGGTGAAGCTCAGTGGTATAGCCCCCCTGGGTCCAATCCCCAGGGTCCAAACCAAACAAACAAAAAACTAAGAGGTACCGAGGAGTCCTCCTGATTTCCATTTTTCACATGAAAAAGGGACCTGCCGGAAGTCCTGGTTGTTCTGGGGAGGACCAAGGAGGCTGGGGAGGAGGGTCTGGGAGAGACTTACTGCTTACTGGTGGTCCTTTTGTTTCCTTGGGTTTTATATCATTGTATGTATTTCAATTATTCCAAAAAAATGAGTAAAATGAATAAAACTTTGAATAAAATGAATAAAACAACTTGCATTTCCAGAGTGAAAGGTGGGCACCACCCACGACCACGTGCCACCTCCGTGTTCCGGTTGACAGTGCGGCCTGCTTAAAAACTAGAAGCGGATTTTAGCAAGAACTGGTCCTTGGGGCTCGACTGTCTTCCCTGGAGCCCGGGCAAGCCTGAGAAGCAGGAGGTCCCAAGAAAAGAGGGACGGAGGGGAAGTCGCGCAGGAAGTCCCCTCCACCGGCTCAGACCCCGGAACCTGAGAATCCGAGCCTCCAGCCAGCCAGCGAGGCCCGGCTCCGAGGCCCAGCTCTCCAGGGTCTTTGAGGATCGCCTCCTGGCTACGCTCAGCTGGGATGTGGGCTTCCGAGCGGGGGCTCTGGCCTGTGCGGAAGTCGCCCACGACTCCCCGTCGCGTGTGACCCAGCCGGACCGGAGTGTCCTGCCGCTGTCCCAGTCCAGCACCTGCGAGGCTCTGGGCTGGGTGGGAGGGAGGCCGAGGGTGGGTCTGTGGGCAGGAAGGCAGGACAAGCGACCAAGGCCTCCAGGGCGCTGTTGACGATGGCCTTGGCGTCCTCTGCTCCTGGGCTAGGTCAGCCGCGGCCTCAGGTGGACCCGCCAGCTGACTCCTCCGCAGGGACCCCGGAGGGACCTTCCGACATGTCTTCCAGTGGCTCATGAAGAAAGGCTCCGCCGGGGTTTCCTCTGGGACATCTCTGGCGTGGCAGCCGCCGCCCGAACCCGGAGACCAGGCGCCCTGCCGCTGGCCGGCACAGGAGCAGGGACCCTGGGGGACAGACCCGCCGCGCCGGCCCTCGGTCACAGGTCGGTGAGCCCAACCGCCCTTTTGCAGAGGTGCAGCCAGACCGTCGGAGGGAGGCGACCCGATCACACCGAGGTAGCGGAACCAGTCGGCGAGAACCGGACTCCGGCTTCCCAGGAGCCTCGGCTGCCTCGAGTACCAGGCGGCGCAGGGCGGGTGCATTGCTGCGGCCGTGGCCAGCGTGCGCGCCTTGCGGGGCTGTCCCGAGTTGGACACCGAGAGGACAGGAGGGAGGCCGGCGGCGTCCCGGGCAGGCGGAGGGGCTCGCCGGGCCCGGCGCACGATGGAGAGCGACGATTAGGGGCCCGGTTCCCGTCCGGGAGCTCGGCCGGGGAAGCGCGGCCCAGCGAGCTGCGGGTCTAAGGCTGGCCCTGCCGCCAGCTCTGCGCGACAGGCCGGGCCGGGCGCGTCCCAGGAGCGGGTCAGGCAGGGCCCAGACGTCCTCCCCGCCTGCAGAGGGTGGGAAGGGCCGGGGCTGGAAGAGAAGGGGCGAGCTCGGGTCCCGAGATCCCTCGCCCTGCAGGCCTGGCGTCGACCGAGGCCGCCCTTCCCGGAAGCGGGTCTCGCCCGCGCAGACCTTGTCTTCTTTCGCTTTCTCGCTGCCTCCAGCGCAGCCTTGTTCTTCCGCTCCGTTCCGGGGAGGAGGCTGAAGCTGGAGGCGGAATGCACGGCTCCACTCCTTCCTTCCCTCCTTACCGAGCGCAGGCCTGTGCCCGTGCGGTTCTCGGAGCTGGAGGGGACATGAACCAACCCCCAGCCCTGCCGCCCTGGCGCTCAGGTTCTAGAGGCTCCCTGCGCCCCTCTCCCTGGGGTTACCTCTCCAGCTTCCTCCAAAATCTTCTCCATGTCCACGCGTGAGAGTCGCACACCTCTGTAGCCATCTGCCCTCCCCCCAAAAGGGCTTCACGAAGGGGCTGGCAAACCTACTTTTACGAATAAAATAAAGGTTAGAATATATCAAAAATTTTAATGTCTCGAAAGTTTCACCTCATTTTTGCCCAAAGATTTTAACCAAACGAACGGTGGCAAAACCCAGTGTTGGCTGGGGAGCAGGAACACTGGCCATCTCTAGGCTTCTGGTGGACAGCAGCCTGGCCATCCACTTCCGGAGTTTGACACTACAGACCGCTGACAATCCGCCAGTAGCCTAGTGAGAGGCGCACAGAGGAACAGGGCAGCGGGACTTACACCACGGTCGGCTTGGAAGCCCGCGAATGATCCCTCTGTCCAGCTGACCATCTCCGGTCCTGAGAGGGGCACAGTTCAGTTCTCCTCCAGATGAGCGCCCCCTGGTGGCTGGTTAGCTCATTTTAACCAGGCAGGCAACACTGCACAGTGCTGAGCTGGATTGTGACTGTCCCCCAAAGGCACTACTGGGAGGTGGGAGCTCTGAGAGGTGAGGCCTGGCAGGAGGGTCTGGGATTTGGAGGCGTGTCCTCAACAGGGACTGTGGGACCATTCTTCTTGGCCCCTTCTTCTGGTTCTTTGGCTCCCTGGCCGCAAGGTCCATGGTTTTGCTCTGCCACAAGCTCCTGCCTTGCCCTGCAGCCAGGCCGGGGGCAACAGGGCCAGCCAATCAGGTGAGCCAGAATAAACATTTCTCCTTATAACCCGAGGCCTCGGGTATTTTGTCATAGTGACGGAAGGCTGACTGACAGTCACCCTGGTTTAAACACTTTCTCGTGTCACTGCTTCTTTTGTTGCTCAAAGATCACTTTAAAGGTATCTTCAATATAATTTGACAAAAATCACCTCTGGTACTACCACAACCCAACCAACAATTTTATTCCTTCATTAGTTTCCAAATGCATACTATTTTCACATGACTTTTATATTTATGACTGTGTGTCCTAATTTTTTTATTTTTTAAATTATTTATTTATTTTGGTACCAAAGATTGAACCCAGGGACACTTAACCACTGAGCCACATCCCCAGCCCTTTTAATCTTTTGTTTAGAGATGGGGTCTCACCGAATTGCTTAGGGCCTCACTAAGTTGCTTAAGCTGGCTTTGAACTTGGGTTCCTTCTGCCTCAGCCTCCGAAGTCACTGGGATTACAGGTAGGTACCACCACACCCAGCTCTTAAGTTTTCTATTTGTTCTTTTTAGTTATACATGACACAGAATGTATTTTGACATATCTTACATACATGAAGTGTAAATCCCCATTTTTGTGATTGTGCATGATGTGGAGTTACACTGGTCATATGTTCATATATGAACACAGGAAAGTTATGACTGATTCATTCTATGTCTTTCCTTTTCCCATCTCGCCTCCCTTCCTTTCATTCTCCTTTCTTTAATTCAATTAACTTCTATTCTCCCCTCACCCCACCCCCTTATCGTGAGTTAGCATCCACACATCAGAGAGAGCATTTGGCCTTTGGGTTTTTTGGGTCTGGCTTCTTTCACTTAGCATGATCGTCTCCATCCATTTACCTGCAAAAGTCATAATTTCATTCTTCTTAAGGTTGGGTAATATTCCATTGTGTATGTGTACTACATTTTCTTTATCCACTCATTTGTTGAAGGGCACCTAGGTTGGTTCCATAGATTAGCTATGGTGAATTGAGCTGCTAAAAACATTGAGGTGGCTGAGTCACTGTAGTAGCTGATTTAAGTCCTTTGGGTATGTGCCGAGGAGTGGGAGAGCTGGGTCAAATGGTGGTTCTAGTCAAGTTTCTTGAGGGATCTCCACCCTGCTTCCCAGAGTGGCTGCACCCATTTGCAGTCATGCATGTGCTAATTTGAAAGTAATATTATACAACCGTTTCCATATTGCTGAAGACTTGTCACAGCTGTTACTTTTGATGAGTGTGTGCTCTTTCGTGAAGAGGAGATGGAGCCTTGTGTTCAGAGACACTCCTGAACACTGGAGTCTTCACCTTTTCCTTATTAGTTAGGTCCTTTGTAGAATGTCACCCCCTGGTCCTTTCTTGCCTGCCCTTGAACAGCGATGGAGCCATCATTCACTGGCTCCCATGACCCCCCCCCCCTTCACTTGGCTTCACGCAGGGGCTGGGAGCTGCTTCCATCCTTTAACTCTACGAAGGAAAGGTTTGCTGTTGCAGTATTTGCAATGTAACAACCGTGAGGGTCCCAGGGTCTGCATGTCTCTTCCCCCATCCACCTGGCTTCCCAGGGAGCCGTGGTTGCCATTTTCTCTCAAAAAAGACTTATTGCTTCTGTACAGTCATTGCTAACACTTATTTCTTTGGTACTTTAAATTGTTTTGATGCTGTTATGAATAGTATCTTTTAATGTGACATTTTATAACTTGTTTTCTTACTCCATAGAAATAGCATTCATTTTTAATATTCCTCTTGGGCTTTTCTGAATTTTTGCTGATAGAATAGTTATTGAATGAATAATTCATGAATAAATAATGCTGTTTTCCCACAACTTCTCCGTGCTTATTTTTCTTATTCTGGGTCCGGGCCTTATTGAGTTAGCTAGAATTCTTAAATCACTTTATGCAGTGGAATTGACTCTAGCATCTCACTGTTGGCAGTTGGATTACAAAAGCCACTCTTCATCATGATGTGGTGTATTTTATTCCCATCTTAAAAATTTTTATTTGGATGAAGTGCTGAATTTTCAGACTCTAATCAAATGATCATAATTTTCCTTTTTTATTTATGCCACAGATATAGTACATTATGTGCATAAATTTCCACAAATTGAATTATCCTTATATGCTGTGAAAACCTCAACTTGGTCACTGCAGATTTTTGTATCAGTATGTTACAGATTTATGTTCTCTAGCATTTTATTCAATATTTTCATTTGATAGAGTCATAAATGAGATTAAGCCAAGGTTTTCTTGTGATTGCAGTGTATCATTATGTTATGTTTGCTTCATGGACTATATACTCAGTAACACCAAGCTTTTCCATTTTTGTGACAATTTATACTGCACAAGAATTGCTTATTTCCTGAAAGCACAAAAGAACTTACCAGGACAACCAGGAATTTGCAGTTTCACATATTTATGGAATGTTCTTATTTTTAAAAAATTTTAAAATTTGTTCTAGTTAGTTAAACATGACAGTAGATGCATTTATGCATTTTGATAAATCATACATAAATAGAGTATGATTTCTCATTTTTCTGATTGTACATGTTGCAGGATCACATCGGACATGCAGTCACACATGCATATGAGGTAATAATGTCTATTTCACTCTACTGTCCTTCCTACCCCCTGCCCCCTTCCCCTCCCTTCACTCCCCTCTACCTAAAGTAACTCTGTTCTCTCCGCCCCACATTGTGAATTAACATCCGCATATCAGAAAAAACATTCGGCCTTCAGTTTTTTGGGTTTGGCTTATTTCGCTTAGCAGGGTATCCTTCAACTCCATCCTTTTACCAGCAAATGCCAGAATTTCATTCTTAACGCAAGTAACAACTGAGTCCATTCCTCCTCCCCCCACCCACGGCCTCCCTCTTCCACCCTGCCCCATGCCTATTCTTTTTTGAAGATCCTAAAAACTGCAACAAAGTCCTTGATCTCTCCAACTATGCTTGGGCATCGTTTTCTGCAAGCAGATTATTTCTCATGCTCTTTGAACAGGGGTCCCACAGATGCCCTGTTATGGTTCAGACATGAGGTGTCCCCCAAAAGCTCATGTGTGAGACAATGCAAGAGAGCTTAGAGGTGAAAGGATTAGATTGTGAGAGTGTTAGCCTAATTAACCGGCTGCTAGGGATTGTCCGGATGACCGTGGGTGCTAGGCTGTGGCTGGAAGGGGCTGGTCAGTGGGGTGCATATTTTGTCCGTGGTGAGGGTAGTGTCTCTCCCCTCACCTCTCTCTACTTCCTGGTGCCAAGTCCCCCCGGCTGCTGTCCTCTGCCACACATTTCCGCCATGATGTCCTGCCTCACCTCAGGCCATGACTATGGAGTTGGCCATCTATGGACTGAGACCTCTGAAACCGTGAGCACCCAAATGAACTTTTCTTCCTCTACTTGTTCTTCTCAGGTCTTTTGGTGACAGGAGGGGAAAAGCTGACTAAAACACGCCCAGGGGTCAATAAATACAGGTGAAGATGCTTAATGTCGTTAGCACCAAAATGCACGTTCAGTCCATTGGCTGAGGCCAGCTCACTGACCGACTTGGAGAAGGAGAGAGGACACCTGTGGAGAGGGCCGCATGGCGGGAACGTGGGAAGGCGGCTGGAGCAGCTCTGGGCACGGGGAGCCCGGCATCAGCACCCGCCTCTAGAAGCACCTGCACGGTCACGGTGGCGGGCGCACAGGAGGAACAGGCGAAGGCTTCCTCCAGGCGCACAGAACGGAAACGCCTGCAAGCGTCGCTGTGGGAGGACCGCACGTTCACAGTCTGCACGCCCACCTTCGCTGGCACAGAGCACAGGCGACACTGACAGAGAACCAGGCGGCTCTGTGCCGCTGACCGGGAAGGAGGTCCAGGATGCAGGTCAGTAAAGGAAGCCAGAGGAAACCGGCATCTCAGTGTTCAAAAAGTATTATATATGTGATGTAGGACTACAGAACATTCTGGAAGGAAGTCCACCAATCAAACGGGCTTACCGCTCCTTGGCTGATGGGCAGTTCACACCCATGGAAATGGTACTTTCCATTCTTCTGTCCTACTGAATTTTGCTATGATAATCATGTGTTATTTTATAATAAAACCCAATAAAATAAAAACCACCTCATAAAGAGCCAGATGTGGTGGCACACACTGCATTAGTCAGGGTTCTCTAGAGGAACAGAATCCACAGGAAGTATGATTATAAAAGGGGATTTATTAGATTGGCTTACAGGACCAGAGCTGGACAGTCCACCATGGCCGTCTGCAGCTGGAGAGCGGAGGAACCAGCAGCTGCGCAGTCCAAGAGGCGGAAGCCCCAGAACCAGAGGGATCAACAGTGCTATCCTAGTCCCAGACCAAGGCTTCTGGAAACTCCCTGGAGAATCCCTGGCAGAGTCCGCTTTGGAAGAGTGAAGAAGGGAGAGTCCGATATCCTCAGACGATGGAAGCAGCGACCAAGAACCTGCTCAAGAAGAGTCCGCACCTGCTGCTGCCTTGTTCTTCCAGCTTCCATCCCAGCCACCATCCTATTGGGCGGTGCTGCCCCTGCTTAGGGAGGGGCTTCACTTCAGTTGGCTACCCCACGTGCCAATCATTCCTAGACACGCTCTCATGGACACACCCAGAGGCCTCTTAATCATCGGCATCTCTCCATCCAACCACGCTGAGGATTCAGATGGACAGGGCCACACCCATAGCAGCCCTGTGGGAATGCAGCGAGCAGCCCTCGTGGGAGGCGGGCAGGAGCGGACGGGGCCTCGCCCACATTCAGGCCCGAGTCCTTCCCGCTCTCCATCACAGGTCCAGGTGGTGCACTGCCATCAAGAGAACTGGCTGAGGGTGGAGAGGGTCACTGGGCGGGGGGCTCCAGCGGGTGCCACAGTCCCACTGTCTCCGAGGGCGTCCTGGTGCTACTCCCTCTGCAGGTGGCCGTGGTCTTGGTCCAGAGGAGCTGCAGCTTCACCCTCCCCAGAAATCAGAAATGCGAGAGCCCCCGACACTTCCCCTCTTGATCCCCAGATACTGCTTGTGTTATGTCACCTGGCGGAAGGACTTTGCAGATGTCATCACAGTTACTAATCAGCTGACCGTAAGAGGAAGGGCCACCTGGGTGACCCTGGGAAGAAGACAGGCAGAGCATAGGGCCAAGCGATCTTCCGCGGGAGAGGCCAAGAGCCCCGCTCTGGAAGCCTGGGAAGGAAAGGGTTCTGCCAACCTTTCCAACAAGACGGGAGCGGCTTCTCCCCACGACCTGTCAAAAGCCAAGACAAGCTTGGGAACCGGCCGAGCTGCCCGGGCTTCTCCCCTACAGTGCCGGGAGGTAGGGAGCGCGGGTCCGTCAAGTGGCTAAGTTTGCGGTGATTAGACATCCGCAGAAAACAAGCAGCGAGGGACCAGGGGCCTTCGAGGGTGTGAGGGTGTCTCACGTCTCCATCAGGAAACAGGTAAGACTCCAAATCTTCACCAGGCACTGTGGTAAGTGTGCAATAATTAATTCAGCTGTATACTTGATATTCTAAAACCCAGTTAAAAATAGATAATGAGCAAACAGGTCATCATCCTTAGCTGTTAAATTATAGTTCTGTGGCAGTATGGGCAATGTGGTCATAGAGGGTAAAGTCAATTTTCTTTAAAAAAAACAACAACAACTCTGTTTTTGATTTTCTTTGTAGACTGGTCCATGATGTATTTTTACATCCCTAGATTTTTTTTTTTTTAAATCCTTTCTCTGCTTGTGAAGAACAAATTTATGGTTGTAAATCAAGTTTTGAATGGCACTACAGGGTTAACGTCCCTAATCTGAAATCCAAAATTCCAGACTTTTGAGTTACCAACATCACACCAACAAGGAAAATTCAACAGAACGAAACTTATTTCATGCACATTGTTTTTAAAATTTTATATAATTACTCAGGCTTTGGGTATAAAGTGTATATGAAACATAAATAAATTTTATTTTTAAACTTGAGTCTCACGCATGAGCCCTCTCATTATGCATATGCAAATAGCCCACATCCAAAAAGCTCTGAAATCCACGTGTAAGAGGTGTTGAACGTGAATATAGGAAGAAATGCTTACTTTCTTTTTTTCAGGATCTGTGGGGGGAGGGGCTTCCCCACCTCCCCACCCTTCCCCTGTCCCCAGGGAGGAAGAGCACTTGGGAATTTTGGAGGAGGGTGGGGCCATCCACAGCTCCGCCCTCGTCCCCCGGCACCTTCCCGGGGAGCTGAGCCCTCCTTTCATTCTGCTCCTCTGAGTTAGGCGCTGGGGGCCGCTGGGGGCCGCTCACCCAGGGCGGCAACTGCCCCTGTGTTGGGTGAAGTGGCCACACGCCCGCATGGCCCACGGAGCAGCGACCTCCTTCTCCAGCGGCTCCGTTGGTGGCTGGGGTTTTGATGCGCTGCCTCATTCTTGTGACTATCTGGCTTGTGGTGTGGACCAGCAACTGAGAAGCACAGAGTCCATGGGACGAAATAAAACCCAGAGACCGTGTTGCCTGAGTTTGAATTCCAGACTTGAACTCTGGGTTATGAAGGTTCCGTGAAGTCACACACTTGGGGCTCACAGGGCTAGGTGGCCTTGTCCTCACGTGTGGCTGCTTTGAATACAGCCAGAATATATACATGTAAACAGGAGTAGATCTTATCAATGTCGGTCCCCTTGGCTTTAGTAACCAGGTGCATCATCTATGACAGGAAAGAACAATGCTGAGGATCTTTTGTGTATTCGTAGATTGGTAAGTGGGGAGCAATTATTTTCTCCTTTTATAGAGTTTCTCCACCATGGTTGAGCGAAGCGCTTATTCTTTTTTTGTACGGGGGATTGAATTCAGGGGTGCTCTACCACTGAGCTACATGCCCAGCCCTTTTATTTTTTATTTTGAGAGAAGGTCTTAAAAGGAATAAAGTCGCTTAGGAGGCTGGCCTCAAACTTGTGGTCCTCCTGTTCCAGCCTCCCTAGTCAGTGGGATTACAGTTGTGTGCCACCCACCCTGGCCACATTCAACCCTTTTAACTGCACATTTGCTATAGGGACTGGTGTGTACAAGGACCACCTCTAACTTGCTAGTTTAAGGAAATGAAAGACTTGTAAAAGGAAAACTATACAACACTGCCAAAAGACATGGGGAAAAAAGACATACGGAAATGAAAAGATCATTGTTCATAAATTGGAAAATTTGATGTTGTTTAGATGTTAATGCTCCCTAAAGAGATCTGCAGGTTCAGTGTGGTCCCTATCAAAATCCTAATAAAGTTTTTGCAGAAATAAAAAATTCTGTCCTAAAATTCATAAGAAAACTTAAAGAACCCTGAATAGTTAAAACAATCTTGAAAAGAAGAACAAAGGTGGAGGACTCGTACTTCCTGATTTCAAAATTGACTGCAAAGCTACCAGAAAACTTCGTGGTACTGGCATAAAGACAGACGTCAGTCAGGGAGTAGAAGAGGGAGCTCAGAAGAAAACCATCAACAAAAAGTTAGATATCTTCTTGCAGAATAATGAAGGTGATGCTTCCCTAACTCCACATGCAAAAAGTAACTCGAAGTGCATCAAAGACCCCAAAGAAACAAATTGATAATTCCATAGTTTAGCTATTGTGAGTTGAGCTGCTATGAACATGGATGTGGCTCCGTCACTATAGCATGCTGATTTTAAGTCCTTTGGGTATAAACTGAGGAGTGGGATAACTGGGTCAAATGTTGGGTCCATTCCAAGTTTTCTGAGAAATCTCCACACTGCTTTCCATAATGGTTGCACCAATTTGCAGTCCCACCAGCCATGTATGAGTGTGCCTTTTTCCCCACATCCTCACCGACATTTATTGTTGCTTGTATTCTTGATAACTGTCATTCTGACTGGAGTGAGATGAAATCTCAGAGTAGTTTTCATTTGCATTCTTCTGTCCTTCAGCAGATGAATGGATAAAGAAATTGTGGTATATATACACTATGGAATATTATTCAGTCTTAAAGAAGAATGAAATTCTGGCATTTGCTCGTAAATGGATGGAGCTGGAGCATATCATGCTAAGTGAAATAAGCCAATCCTCCCAAATCAAAGGCCGAATGTTTTCTCTGGTATGCAGATGCTAATTCACAATAAGCGGGGGAGGTAGGGAAGAATAGAGGTACTTTAGATTAGGTAGAGGGGAGTGAAGGGAGGGGAGGGGATGGGGCAGGAAGGACAGTAGAATGAATCGGACGTTATTACCCTGTGTGCACACATGACTACCTGACCGGTGGGATCCTACATCATGTGCAACCAGAAGTATGAGAAGTTGTACTCCATTCATGTATGATGTGTCAGACTGCATCTGCTGTCATGTATGACTGATTAGGACAAAATTTTTAAAAGAAATAAATTGATATGAAACTCTTAGCAGAAAACAGGGCAGAAGCACCATGGAACGGGACTTGGTGGTGCTTTCTTGTGTATGACACCAGAGACACAGATCACAAAAGAAAAACAGAAATTGGACTTCATGTAAACTACAAACGTGTGTACCGAAGGACGCTGTCAGCAGAGCCAGATGGTGACTTCTGGAATGAGGGAGGACCTTGCAGATCACAAGTCTGCCACGGGATTGGTATTGAGAATATGGAGAGAGCTCCCAACTCATCCGCGGCTGAAAATCTCACCCCACTGAAACCCGGGATTCAGCTAGACAGTCCTTGAAAGTAGACTCGTGGGGCTGGGTTGTGGCTCAGTTGTGGAGCGCTTGCCTAGCACGTGTGTGGCACTGGGTTCGAATCTCAGCACCACATAAAAATACATAAAATAAATGTCTATCAGCAACTAAAATAATAAAAATTTGAAAATAAAGAAAATGCCCTCCTCCAAAAAAGAAAAAAAAAAAAATGTAGACACGTGAGCGGCCAATAGGCACGTGAGATGCTCAGCACCACTAAAGACAACGGGACGCAGCCAAACCACAGGAGAGCACCCTGCGCCTGGCAGCACGGCTAGTGCCGGAAACAAGAGAGACAGCAAGTGCGGGTGGACGGGCAGAAACAGGACCCCCCAGTTACCAGGATGTAAACTGGAGCAGCCTTTACGGAAACGACGTGCCGGTTCCTTTGAAGACGATTGAAAGCAGAGTCAGCATTTGACCCAGTGACCCTGCTTCTGGGTAAACACCAAGAGGAGGTGCAGCCTGGGTTCAAGGAGACGCCTGCCCCCCACGGAAGCAGTAGGTCTAATAGCCTCGGCATGAAGCCACCTAAATATCCAGGAACACGCCTGCAGGCACTGGGGAGCTGAGGCAGGAGGATCGCGAGTTCAAAGCCAGCCTCAGCAACCTAGGCCCTAAGCAACTCAGTGAGACCCTGTCTCTAAATAAAATATTAAAAAGAACTGGGCATGCGGCTCAGAGGCCAAGCCCCTGGGTTCAATTCCCAAGAAAAGAAAAAAAAGGGGAAGGTGGTATCTGCATACCACAAATCATGTTCCAGTGATGGCGAGTCCTGCTACCTGCCCGCGGGTGGGCCTGGAGGCCACTCTGATACGTGACGGAAGCCAGGCACGGAAAGACAAATAGCATGTGATCTCGCTTCGGCGTGAAATCGCAGAGTCCAGCCCAGTGAAGCGCGCGTGGAGGCGGTGCCAGGGGCTGGGGGCGGGAGGAAGGAGGCCGTGTCTGTGAAGGGTTCGAAGTTTCCTTTATTCAAAATGAACATCTGGAGGTCTCCGGCGCAGTCTAGATTGACCATATCTTCGTCACACACTTACAAATTGGTCGGGAAGGTCCATCTTGGGTTTTGTGTGGTGTTGCTGGGGATTGAACCCCAGGCCTCATGGAGGCCAGGCGAGCTCTCCACCACTGAGCTACACCACCTGAGTCACAGGAAGAGCTGCCGGGCTGTTGGGGAACAGCCCCAGAAGGTAGATCTTATATCAAGTGCCACGATGGTCATTGGGGTGTCAGCTGACCAGATTGAGAAATGCCCAAGGAACTGGTAGATCATTCTTTCCAAGGAAGACTGGCCTGCAGGTGTGCACACTGAGCGGGGACACCTGCCTTGAATATGGGCAGCACCATCCAGTGGGCCGGGGGCCAGGATGGACAAGGAAAGCAGAGGGAACCCTTCCTGAAGTCCTGTCTCACCAGGTGACCTCTCTCTGCCAAATGTGCTCCTGTCATTGTGATGCCATGTGCCCGAGGTCCTCATCAGAGCTGGTACCATGCTGTTTAGATTTTCAGCTCCAAAACTGCAAACTGAACACATCTCTTTTCTTTAGAAGTTACCCGGTCTCCGGTCTTTCATTATAGTAACAGGAAACAATTGCTCTTATCAGGAAAGGAACACACACACACACACACATACACACACACACACACGAGCTAGAAGAAGGCTTTTGGAGATGGCAGGTAAGTCTGGTGTGGATGGTGTACAGGTGTCTTCTTACCTCCAAACCCATCCAGATGTGCACTCCATCTGCAGCTTGTACCTCAACAGCACAGTCAAAAAATTGATACAGGCAAGTATCTTCAGAACCCTTAGTGCTCTGTGGCATTCTGCTTGGGAGTGTGAAGAAATATAAGACATGCTCTTGTTTTCGAACTACTCCTAAGTAACTTAGAAAAATAAAACAGGGCTGGGGTTGTGGCTCTGTGGTGGAGCACTTGCCTAGCAGGCGTGAGGTGCTGGGTTTGATTCTCGGCACCACATAAATAAATGAATAAGATAAAGGTCCATCGACATCTAAAAAAAAGCCAAAACACAAAAGAAACATTCACCACAAAAAAAGAGTGTCCTCACCCGCTGCCTCGCCAAACACACACCTTTCTCATGTGTTTGAGAGGCGGCGAGGCCAGCAGGGGGTTCAAACTGCTGTCCAGCGATCCTGGCCCACGCGCTGTCTCTGGGCTGTGCCCCTGTGCCTAAGGCACCGTGACCCCTAGCTTCCTGTCCCGGGTAAGTCAGGTTTCAGGCCCCAGCGGGTGGGGTCTACAGCCAGAGCAGCTCCCATCCATCCCACACTCACCGGCCACCTGAAGCCTGGTTGGTGGCCCCTGACGTGAGCTAGACAGACTGGCACATGCAGGTCCCCTCCTGGCCCCTGAGGCCCCCCTGGGCTATCCTGACCCAGGACCTCCTGCTGCTGTCACAGACCCCAGTGGAGGCGGAGCCAACTCACTGGCCGCTCTGGAGAGCTCAGCACCTGGGCAAAGCCCTCAGGTGTCCCGGTGACCGGCCACTGAAGGCCCCCATGAGGGTGGGGACCGGCTGGCTTTCTGAAACAGATCACACCTCAGAGGGGATGGGTGGGCGTGGGCCTGGCAACGAGACCTGTGTCACCTCAGAGGCACGTGAGGAGTCTCCCCAGACCCAGAGGAAGTGGGGGGCGGAGGCGGGGGCTGGATGGCCCCCTTGGGCATGGTGGTTCCTGGGTTTCTCTCGCAGGAGTGGGAAGATTTGCCTGGTGGGGAGATGTATGGACAAGCGTGGCCGAGGAGACCCCGGCGCCAGGCAGGGTGGCCTGGGCTGGGGGGGCTGCAGGCCCGAGGGCTTTCCAAGGAGAGCAGGGTGGAGGGAAGCAGGACGCTGTGCCCCGCCGCGGAGGTCGCCTCCAGAGCCTGGGCACGGATTTCAGTCTCTTCCAAGGGTGCCCGACCTGTTCCTGAGAGTGGCCTTTACCTCCTGGCCCAAGTGGAGGTCTGGACTTTGCTCAGTTCACACCTATTTCATGGCTGAGGGAACCAAAACCCAGAAGTGGGACCCAGCAAGGTGGGTCACAGATGGCCCTGGCACCCTGTTCTCCGGTCATCCTCCCAGCCATTCCATAAAAGAAACAAACTCCCTACTGGGTGAAAAATAGATAAATAAAAAAGAGCTGGGGACCCAGCTCGGGGGTAAAGCATCCCTGGGTTCAATCTCCAGTACCAAAAAAACATAAATAAAATAAAACCCTGGGTTGTAAGGCGTACAGACCACTGGACCATGCCCCCAAGTGTCGGTGTACCTGCCTGTCCCTGTCCTTAAAAATCTTTCCCAGATTTCTCATGATACAATGGGGGGGACCACCCCTTCTTTCCCCTGAGGCTGTTTGTTGTTCTTTATCTTAGGTGTCCCACTTTGAGGACTCTGATTTTAAGAAGAGACTCCCAAGAATCATAGGAAGAAGTTTCTGGTACGAAGATGTTCATTCTATTAGTGTCGACCCCTGCCCAGGCCTTGTCCTGCCTGGGTGGCCCCCCCCTGAATTTCTACCCCGCACTCTTCTGGCTTATCTTTGAGGACAGGAGGACCGAAGGTGATAAGTTTCTCTTCAGGTGGGCCAGGACTGGTTGGGTCTCAGAATGACATTATTTCTTTAAAAATTACTTTTTATTGGTGCATTATTAATTGTACATAATAGCGGGATTCATGGTGACATATTGCTATAACCGCTTTCACTATAATTCTGCTTATTAAATGACATCCCGGTGCCATGGTCAATTTGGCACAAGAAGAAGTGGCACCTGATTTCCCAGGGAAAGTCTCCACCCATTCCCAGAAGAGGCAGGGCTAATTCTCCCCTCCATCAGCCTATCCAACCCTCAAGTCCTTCACCCTGGATCTATAATCCCCCGACCCCCAAGGGACAGGAAGCAGCTGTGTGAATTTATCCCCCACTTCAGTCAATCCTGTTATTGGTTCCACAATTCCTGGAGGGAAAAGGCACCTGGTCTTTGGGGTCAAAACTTGGTAACACCCTGTATTATGAAAACTTGAAATGATCTAAATGTTCAGGAGCGAGGAGAAAAGAACAGCCCCCCAATCCTTCGCTTTTCCTTCTCTTCTCTCTCCTCCCACGTGATTCCCAAAGCGCATCCCAGCACCAAGCAGGTCAGGGGCGGGGCCTAGTCCTGGCCAATCGGAGTGGACGTGGGCTTTCCCCGCCCCCTTCCTCTAGGAACCTGTGGGGCCCGCCCTGCGCTGGGCGCGCGCTGAAACCTGTCTGTAAGAGGGAAAAACAGGTGACTGGTGAGATTTTTGCTGCGTGGTTGCAGACACACACGTGCCCATAGTATCCCTATGCTTGTGAAGCCGGTGTGCCAACTAATCCTTTTGCTCCATCAGCCACTTTGGTTTGGTTTTGGACACTTAAAACAGCAGTGTCTAATCTTTCCCTAATTAAAGGACCATGCATAGCCCGGTGTGGTGGTGCACACCTGCGCTCCCAGCTACTCAGGAGGCTGAGCCAGGAGGATCCCAATGTCAGGCCAGCCTTAGCAATTTAAGGACACCCTGTCTCAAAATGGGGATGGGGCTGGAGATAGAGCTCAGCGGTAGAGCCCTCGTGGGGCATGCCCAAGCGAGGCTGGGTTTAATCTCCACTACTGCGAAAAGAAAGAAAAATATCTTATGTAGTCAGGAGAATATTTTGCAATGTGAAAAACTATCTATGACGTATTGAACTACCATATAACCCAGCTATACCACTCATCCGTGTTTATGCTGAAGAATTAATGCCATCATACTGCAAACATGCATATCCGTGTTTATAGAAGCACAACTCACAATAGCCAAACTGTGGAACCAGCCTAGGTGTCCATCATCATCAGAATGGATAAAGAAAATGTGGTATGTATATGCAACGGAATTATATCAGCTCTAAAGTAAAATGAAATCATGTCATTTTCAGGAAAATTGATGGAACTTGAGAACATTTTGTTAAGTGAAATAAGCCAAACTGAGGAGGTCAAGGGTCGTATGTTTTCGGTCATATGTGGAAGCTACAGAGGAAAAAGGGAAAGAAGAGGGGAGGGAATCTCATGAAAACCAAAGGGAGATCAGTGGAGCAGAAGGACCAGGGGGTGGGAGGTGGGCGGGAGGGGGAAGGGCCGGAGAGTGATATTGGCCAGATTATATTGCTATATTGTGTGCATGTACGACTATGTAACAACAAATCCCTCATTATGTACCATAATGCACCAAGAAAAAATGTGGGGAAAACCTGCGGATGAAAACACACGGAAGCACTGAACGTCAGACAATTCTGAGTGAAAACAGCAAGATGAAAAAGTTGCATATCTGTAGAGAGACTAGGGTCCTGGGAATAGAGAGAAAAGTCAAATCATAAAGCCTGGATGGAGGGCCCTGGGCAGACAGTCTAGTGACAGCTTGTAAAGCCAGCACTTCAAAACTCAAAGCAAGAAAAAGCGCAGAAGGAAATTCCAAGCCAGACTGTCAACAACTGCCACCTTTGGCCAGGGCGGGTTTTCCTCTTTTTCTTTTTTAAAATAAAAATTGCATGTAATGCTCATCCCTGGCTCTCAAAATAGCAGCTAAAGCACAGGAAAGAAAAGTCATGTTCCGATGGATGAACAGGATAGCCCGGGCCTGCGGGACCTGCGAGGATTTCGGTGGTGGGGGACACAGAGGGTTCCTGGGCCCCCTTCCTTTCCGCTGGAATCTGGTGGAGCAGGTTCCGGGGACACCCATTGTGTGCAAACCCGGGTCTAAGCCAGCAGGGACCTCGGGGAGACCGCGCAGGGAGGCCACCTGGTGGCGAGCGAAGGTTCTCACCGGGGCCGCCGCGGGTTGTCCCGCTCGCCATCAGAAGAATCGACCTAGCCGAGGACGCAGGAGCAAAGCTCTTTATTCTTACGCTGGAGCACGAAGGAGGCGGCACGTGGGGGACAGAAATCTGGGCCTGACTCAACCGAAAGACAAACTGCGTGGCTTTATAGTGCTTCTAAGGTCGGCAGGGCCGGGTCTCCACGTCGCCGCAGGTAGCGATGGGGTTTCAGCGGCGCCTGCGCGGGCCCTCATCCCGCCTCTTCTGTCTCCGCCTCCTTGTCATCTTTGCTATGCTGATGAGGAGAAGGCAGCAGGTTAGTGTTCTGTCCGAGGGGAGCTGATGGGTAACTAGGTTAATTGCTTTGCTTCCCTTGGCCCCAACCTCTTTGAAGCCTGAGCTGACCTCCCAGCCTCCCAGCTCCTGGTGTGTTATCTTATTCCATATCCTGGAAGACTGGCCCACTTTTTAACTCCCAATTTCCTGGAATGTTTGTTAATCCCATGAGATGGGGGCTAACTTAGTTGTCTGGATATGGAGAGGACACAAGCCCCGCTCCCCGGACCCGTCCATCTTATTGTTCCCACTCACTGCAGGGTACCTGTCTAAAGAGCATGTGGGGGTGAGTGACAGCAGAGCAGAGGCAGGGGTCCAGCTGAGGCAGGACTGAGTCGGGGTGACAGCGCTGTCTTGGGTGCGTCAAGGGGCCCACGTGGACCTCCCAGCTGGTCCCCTGCATCTCTTCTGCCAACCTGCTGCTCCCTCCCACCCTGGTCCCCTCTTATTCCACCCAGAGACCTTCGGCTTCATCTCTCTTGTCCTCTGGGATCCTGCTTTCCTAGGTCTTGGATGGGGTCGAGTCTCCGTGGCTTCCTCCGAAGTTAAACCATCTTGTTCTGGTCTTTTTTTTTTTTTTCCAAGAGTTTCTGGGAGGAAAAACAGCACAGCACAATTATTATGTGTCGTTGAACTTTAAAAAAGAAAAGAGCCAAGTGCACTGGTGCGCTCCTGTAATCCTAGCTACAGGGAGGCTGAGGCAGGATGGTTGCGAGTTCAAGGCCAGCCTGATCGAGTTTGTGAGAACCTGTCTCAAAAAAAAAAAAATTAGAAGAACTGGAGGTTTAGCTTAACGGGAAAAGCGTCCCTGGGTTCAATCTCTAGTGAAAGAAAGAAAGAGGGAGAGAGAGAGAGAGAGAGAGAGAGAGAGAGAGAGAGAGAGAGAGAAAGAAGGAGGAGGAGAAAGGAAGGAAGCAGGAAGGAAGGAAGGAAAACATTGAGACAGTGCTAGGGCCTGAATATTTGTGTTCCCCCAAAATTCCTAGGTCAAGACCTAATCCCTAAGTGTTGGCACTAAGAGGCGGGGCCTTCGGCTGGTGACGACGTCATGAGGGAGCGCGTTGGCCCCTCCTGCCAGGCGAGGAGGCAGAGGGAGCCCTCCCCAGACGCCAAGACTGCGCGGCTGGCCTCACCAGCTTCCAGAGCTGTGAAGGACACCTTTCTGCTGCTTGGAAATTGCCTGGTCTGAGATACATTGCCGTAGCCACCCGAGCAGACTAAGACACTGCCAGCCACATCACCTCCTGTCCTGCTGGTCTTGGGCTGCCATTACAGAAGGCCGTGGATAGAGTGGTTACAGAACAGACACGTATGCCCACAGTTCCGGAGGCCCATGGCCCAGGTCAAGGTGCTGGCCCATTGTGTTCCCAACAGGGGGTTTCTTCTTTCTGGTTGGCAGGGAGTCACCAGGCTTCTCTGTGTGGTGCTTGGGGGCGGGGAGGGCCCTCTCTAGTTTCTTCCTCCTCTAGTTTCTTCCTTCCTCAGATTAGGGGCTGTCCTTAGGTCTGCATTCAACCCTGGTCACCTCCCCAAGCCCCCCGGCCCACCCCCCAAACATGCCCCACTGGGTTTAGCTCCTGAGGTATGTCCAGAGAACTCTCTGTGGCTCAGTGGCCTCCTCTGTAAAGTCGGGAAGACCCTTTTCCTGGTACCGGGTCCTGAAGGAGCCTCAAGGGAGAAGCAACAGGTGACCAGGTCTGTGCAGGACAGTCTCATCTCCAGGGGTACTTGATACTGTTTGAACCTTCAGGCCACCATATGCTGTGTGCTCAGGGACATCCATGCAAATGTCACTGACACGCACACACACACACACATACACACACACACACACACACACACACACACACACACACGTGTTCTCCCTTTAACCCTTGGTTTCCATGGATTTGGGTCAAAGCACCCTCCCCCTTCCAAAATCCTGAGCTCACCTGCTGCAGTTGCTCATAGCAGCAGCTGTCTCTTCTCAGCTGCTCTTCCAGCTCCTGAGCCCAGGCCCTTAGATCTTCTGCAAGCTCTGCCTTTCTCCCTTCTTCGGTTTCTTCCAATCTTTAGAGAAAGCGCGTAAATCCGAGAGAAGGAAGAGGGTGCTCATTCCACCGCCCTTCAAGAGAGCAGTTTTAGTCATGGTCAGTGGGGTGCTGCCAAAGGTGCTTCGCACGTATCTGCTGGTTTGGGTTGAGACTTGGCCACCGGTCACACGAAGTTTGGCAGCCTTGGCCAAGTCTGGCATGACTCGGGTTGCCTGGTAGGCACGCCTGTTCTTCCTGAGAATCTGAAAGGTGCTGCCAAACTTGTAGACACTCTCACTGAGAGCTGTGAGGTAGGACGCCTCCCCCCATCCACCTGCTCCAACTCTGGCTCGCTGGTGGACTCGGGGCGGTTGGCCTGAGCTTTGATTTCTTTATTGTGGATATGTTCTTTCACGTTGGTCACAATACTGGTGACCCCAGCTACTGTCCCCAAACTTTGGCCAGCAACTGTAAGCCTCAGGCTTCCTCCTGCAGTTCCTGGAGCGAGGGCAAAACCCAGGATGTCATGACCCCAGAGGCAATGGCAGCAGAGTTGGCCACCATGTTGATCTTGCTGATTTTCTTATGGGTGGCATCAACGTCATCTGCGAGGGCTCGGAGCTTTCTGATGGTCTCTTCTTGTTTCTGTTTCCACTCTGGGAACTCTTTCAAAATATTTTTTCCAAAACGTTCCCAAAGATGTTTTTCTTCATCTGACAAATCTGCATCTGGTGGCTCCACAGTTTCACACAGAGCATTGTCCTTGTCCCTGTGGATGAGTGGAACAAAGACAGGGCTTCAGCCTTCCAGATGGAAAAGCCCAACTCTCCATCTGTCCCCTGAGGCTTCAGGATGTTCTACTACTCCCAACTCTGAGCCCCTGGCATCTCCCTAAAAAGTCCCTGGAAAGTTCGAGAGTATCACTGAAAGGTTTAACCTGTGCAGGAAGCTACTGGGTCCATGAAGAGAAGAAATGTGTAAGAGGGACTCCTGGAGGAACCTCAGATGGGACAGGCAGAGCTGGCCTGAGGACATTTCAGGGAACCAAAGCACTGGTGTGGAGGAGGGGCTGTGGGAAAATGCTAGAATCTTGCTTGAGAAAAGCAAGGAGGGAGGGAGGGAGGTGGGGTAGCTAGGAGAGAAAGGAGGCCAGGTGAGGGGCAGGGGCAGGGAGATCCTGGAGCAGAGCCAGTGAATGAGAGGCGGGAGGGGCCGCGGGGGGAGGTGTCATCCTGCTGGCGACAACCTTGACTTGGCTACCCTGGCATGGCTTTGCCTCTCCGAGAAGCCGCACACTGAGGGGGTCAAAATAAATTACAACGAGTGTTCTGGATGGTCTCTCGGCCTTGGCCACCTTCCTTGCCCCTCATGGAAGAAACTTGGGAGGGACCCAGGAGCTTCCCTGGCCTCTCACAGGGCACAGTGTCAAGCGGTCTTTGCTCGTCTGGCTGAGTTGGCCTCCGGCGAGAGCAGGCTCAGGTGAGGGCAGAGGCAGCTCCCTTGGGCACAGTCTCCAGCCAGGCATCATCTCCGGTTTCCTCCAGGTGAGTGGAGGAGGCTGGAGATGACACAGGTGTGCTGACCTGATGCCAGAGCTGGAAGGAGCCCAGAGAGGCTCAGAGTCACCATCTGCACTTTCCAGAGGAGGTGCTTGAAGCCCAAAGAGGAAAAGGGACCCTTCCCAAGAAGGACGTGGGGCCAAGATGGAACTCTGGACAGGATACCAAGCTGTGTGATGCTCAGTACTTCCACACCTGGCAGTTGATGTCAGTTCTCTTACTGAAGCACAGCTGTGCCTCAGTAGCCAAAGGAGATGGGTCCCAGGACCCCCTGCAAGTAATCCACCGATACTCCAGTCCCTATGTACAATGATGGTTTGATGAGGACCCATGCCCTCTCCAAACACTTAAGTCATCTCTAGATTACTTACGATACCTAAGCCACAAAAATAGTTCTTTGTGTTGTTCATGAAACGGTGACAAGGGAGAGAAGATCTATTCACGCTCAAGACAGATGTCACCATCCATGTGGAACCACAGAGTTCACAAGCTGCGCTGGGTGGCGTGGACGCGGAGCCCTGGGCTGCAGGGTGCAGCCATGCTTATGGATACGTCAGTGCATTTACCTTTTAATAAAGTTCTCTACACACACGTGCGCGTGTGCGCACTCACACACACACACACACACACACACACACATACACAATTCCAGTAGAAAAGGCTGGAAATTAAACACACCACCAAGAAAACCCTTTAGTATTAACAAATGAATGAATTTAGGTCCAATGACCAGTCATGGGTAGATGCAAATCAGAGGGTTCCCAGGGGCTTGCAGTGGGGCAGGGCAGGATGCAGGCAAGGAGGTTGACCCTGCCGAGGAACCAAAACTGTACAGAGGTCACAATCCATTCCCCTGATCTCGGTTTCTTCCAGGTGTATGAGGACAAAGAGAAAGAGCAAATAGAGCTTAGCTGCAAAGATCCGCCAGCTAACGTGCTGCCGTGCATTAGCTATACAGTTTTGTTTGGACGTGGCTGACAGCTCATGGAAGCTTGGCTTCATGTGTCTCTTAGTTAAACCCAACACTGTGGAGGGGTTGTGGACACCTGTGCCCCAGCACCTCCTGTGTTAGGTAGACACATCTACTGGCACAGACTAAGCCTGCCATGTGGTTCTCTGAGATCCTCTGCACCCACTCTGCCAGTTCACCCAGTAGCAAGGGCTTGCCGCTGGCCCGGATTGTGCTAGTGGTGTTACATCTGCTGATTGATGGGTAACTGGCCTTAAGTTCATGAACTAGTTAATATAGTATTTCTTTGGTGATATGTGAGCCCTAACAAACTCAGTCCTGGGACTGAGTCCTTCCCTTCCTGGGACTCACAGAGGTGAAGTTCCTGGGTGGGCAATTGCTGTCCTTGAAGTCCTATTGCCCAATGCCACACACCTGACTGAATCTTGACTTGCTCTTCAAAATATTTAGTTAAGCCTTGAGGAATGTCTTCCCCAGGGAAAAGACCTTCACATGCATCACGGGCCCAGTGAGAGGAACAGGCCCACTTCACACCTGGCGGGCCCAAGCACACAGATTCCCAAACGCGAGGATCCCGGCAGCTGCAACAGAACCAGCCTTGCCCCCAGGGGCTGCGCTCTGCCAGGTACGTTGGCAAATCAACAGCAGCCTTGCGTCCTTTCCTTGCCTGGTTGTCTCGCAGTCTCTCTGCACCAGATCCACGTCCTCAGGATTTTCTGGTTGGAAATGTGGAAAACAAGGTTACTGCCTGTATCATAAAACCTCATGAAGTTCAAGTGTGGAGGGATTTTAGTTTATGCAAAATTGAAATTATACTGAAACATACAACATACTATATATTTGCAAACTATTATTTTAAATTCTTGTATAAAGTCGTGTACACAATGAAGTACTTGGTTCAATAAATTTTGACATTGATATTGAAGGATAGCAAAATACACTACCCTAAAACATGCCACTGTAGCATGAGGATTTTGAGCTGAAGGCAATTGAAAAGAAGCAGATACAGTGGTCTCCCCCTATATCCCCCAGGGGATATGAGACCAAGGCCAGTACCAAACCCTATAACATTATTATACTAAGTGACTAATGCAAATGCAGCATACACACTGTGGAAACACTGACAAGGGGACAATTCATGTCCTGCATGGGATACAGCAGGACAGAGCAAGATCCCATCATCCTACTCAAAACGCTGCACTGGTTAAACCTAGTGAATTATTTCTGGAATTTTCCACTTAATATTTTTTGGGTTGTGGTTGGCCATGGGTAGTTTAAATTATGAAAAGCATAACTAGGAATATGGGTTACTACTGTACACTTACGTAATTGCCACCCAGATCAAGACGTAGAGGGCTGGGTGTGGTGGCATACACCTGAAACAGCTACTCAGGAGGCTGAGGCAAAAGGATCACAAGTTCCAGGTGAAACTCTGCAACTTAGGGAGTCTCTGTCTCAAAATAAAAGGGGCGGGGACGTAGCTCAGTGGTAGAGCAGCCCTGGGGTCAGTCCCCAGTGCCGCTGTTGGGTGAACACTAATTAATATTGGGAAAGCTTGCAAAGAGGTGAGACGGACTCCAAGGAAGGTGATAATGAGGGAAATGTCGGGGGGAACTGGCCACTTCCCCGTCTCCAAACTTTAGGAGAGGATCTAAACAGATGACCCTGGATGTAGAGTAAGTGACGCAGTCAGAAGACATCTGAAGAAAGCCCAGTGCTCCTAGTTTGCTTATTCTTGAATTTCATATAAATGGAGACACTGTGCATCTTTCGGTTAGTTTATAGTGTCTGTGAAATTCATCCATGTTGTCATGGGTATTGGTAGTTTTTTAAAATGTAGTATTGCTACATAGTGTTCAATTCTGTAAATTTATTACAATTGGTTTACATTTTTTGATTGATCGATATATTCATGTTGTTCCTAGTTATTAGCTTTTGTGAACAAATTGACTGTAATGATTAAAAATTTGCTGCACATGGTGGCACACACCTATAACTCAGGAGGCTGAGGCAGGAGGATCACAAGTTCAAGGCCAGCCTCAGCAATTTAGAGAGGCCCTAAGTAACTTAGTGAGACCCTGTCTTCAAATTAAAAATAAAAAGGGGTTGGGATGTGGCTCAGTGGTTAAACACCCCAGGATTCAATCCCCAGTACACACACAAAAAAAATCATTTTTAAAGGATAAGGCAACATTTTAAGGACTGTGTAAGTTATATTCCCAAGGAGGTATGAATATTGTGTCTGATTTTGTGACATAGTGTTTAATAAAGCTTCAGGAGCCTCGCATTTAGTTTGGACTAAGCTCGTGTGTGACTCTCCAACAGACCAGACCAAAACCAAAATGGAGTTGCTCAGGTCCACATTCCAAATTGAAGCTACCTTGTCTTCTGAACTTCAGAGAAGTCAGGGGAGGCGGGTGACAACCAAGTTTCCCAAACAGGCCAGTTTCAAAGTTCCCACTGCCCAAATCCTACTTTAAAAAGCAAGCTGAAGGGCTGGGGAGATAGCTCAGTTGGTAGAGTGCTCGCCTTGCAAGCACAAGGCCCTGGGTTCAATCCCCAGCACTGCAAAAAATAAATGAATAAATAAATGAATTTAAGAGTTTTCAAAAAGGGGGGGAAAAGTATTAAAAAAAAAAAAAAAAAGGCAAGCTGAAGCGACTGATGTTAGCGGGCCATTTTTCTGTTCTGCTTCCTGTCCTGCCTTACAAGGAAATGACTCAGCTCTTGGTGCTTTGTTCCTGCTTTCTTCTGCCCTCTCTGTCTATAAAGCCAGCCTCTTCTGCTGAGTTCATTGGAACAATTGCTCTTTTTAATGGAATGGTCACCTGACTCTAGAATAGAAAATAAAGCCAATTAATTTCTCAAAATTAAATTTGTTGTTGTTTTGTCTTTTGACAATAAGAAATGCATATTTGGTCCTCCTACGTGTTTTTGGCCTGGAGCAAATAAAACCCTTGGATTTTTCCTTAGTGATATGTGCAGCAAAGATGAAAGAACTATCTGACCTTCAACAGCAGCTGGGTTTCTTTCTTTCTTTCTTTCTTCCTTCCTTCCTTCCTTCCTTTCTTTCTTTCTTTTTTCTTTGATATCGAGGATTGAACCCAGAGGTTCTTGCCTCCTGAGCCACATCCCCATCCCCAGCTCTCTCTCTCTCTCTCTTTTTTTTTAATTTAGAGACAGTTCTCTAAATTTTTTAGGGTCTCGCTAAATTGCTGAGGCTGGCTTTGAACTTGGGATCCTTCTGTCTCAGCCTCTCGAGCTCCTGGGGTTACAGCCGTGAGCACCTGTGATTCTGGCTGAAACCTTTAGTACTGCTGTGACCTCCACCTCAGGAGGGGAGGGGCTGGAGACTGGCCGTCACCAAGGGCCCACAACTGTCACCGAAGCCTCTGTATTGAAGTCTGCATGAAAACCAAAGGGGCCACGGTCAGGAGCTTCCCAGGTGGGGTACGGGGAGGCACCTGGAGGATGGTGTGCCCAGAGCGGGGGATCCACGGGCCTGAAGGCCAGTCTTATGGAGGCGGGGACTCGTGATTGACATCTGGGTGGGAGGTCTGGAGGGCTGCCAGGCTAGCCCGTGGCACCCCGAGGCTAGCCCCAGGTACTGTTAGAACTGATTAACTCGGAGGACAGTCCTTGGTCCCCACTGAGAAGTTCAGGACTGTTTGTCGTGAGAACCTCCTCCCTGCGCCTGATCTGGTGACGGTGAATCGGTGTGTGAGTCTAGGACGGCTGCAGAGAGGAGCAAGGGTTCCCCTACTTGGTGAGAACTGAGTCCCCATCTGAAGCCCAGCCCACCACCTACCTGCCTGGGCAGGGACGGCCGGAGCCGCTGGGTCTGTCTGGAGAAAGGGGCACTTCCATCGACTGACTGACTGATTGACTGCTAGACTGATTGGTAGATTTCACAAAGGCGCTAACCTCTCAGATCCATGTGTCCCCAGAGCTGTATGTACCTGTGGGGGAGAGGGGGGCTTTCTGAGGACCCGCTTTGGTGTGAACTCAAGTCCAAGTTTGATTCTAGTCGTGAGCTTACAGCCACCACCAGGAAAGGCCTAGGGAAGGGCTGTCAGGGCCCTGAGCCCCGGGGTGCCGCACCCCTTAGAGCGCAGGAGGAAGAGGAGCAGACAGCTCGACAGGGGCTGGTTCCAGGGAGGTGTGCGGATATGACCGCCAGGTCTTGGTGTCCCCTGGGTCTCCCTGGGGCCTTTGTTCTCCCGGGGCTGGGCACCCACGCGCTCGGCCAGGGCTCCACCAGGAAGCCGCTCCCCAGCCCACTCCGTCCTCCATCTCCCTCCCACAGACACCTCTGGGCTCCACCCTAGCAGTGGCGACCTGGCCGGTGGGAGTTGTCTGTGTGGTCCCCATGATGGGAAGGGTCTCGTTCAGACGACGGGCGTCCTGGCTGGCAGCCGAGCTGTTTGCCCTCTGTACAGGGGGAAAAGGGCCTTCTCCCTAGCAGAGGCGCAGGTGGGGAAGTGGGTTCAAAGCCCCTCTCGGTTCCTTACCTCAGGAAGTGTCCTGGCTGCTCTAAGTTTCTTAGAAACTGAAATAACTGGCAGCATCCTAGCTTGATAACTGCTCGAGCACCAGGCTGCATTTGTCATCATTATAAAACAGGCTAAAAAATGATCCTCTATTCGGAGGACAGGATGCTGGGACTGGATCAGAGAGCAAAGCCCAGCTACCGCTTCTGACGGGAGGTGCATCTGAAGCTGTGCGGTTCCCCGGTTTCTCACCAGAGGGGCCCAGAGCCCAGAGCCCTGGTGCTGCTGGCTGGGAGGCAAAGCCCAGTCGCCTGAGGACAGTCATTTTTCCAGAGCCTACTTAGGCACTTGCTCCTTTGGGAGTCCAACAGCTGCCTCCCTCCCTAACCTGCTGTCCCTCCTTCTCTAGGTCCCGAGGGAAAGGGCCACCTCCCACCTGTCCTCACCTCTCCGAAGTCCCTGGTCCTGCAGCAGCGGCGAGCTGTGAACGTCTGAGCTGAACAGGGACAGAGGCAAAGGCAGCTGACCTGTCCAAGCCAGAGGCTCTGTGAGCAGGGTGGGAACAGGTCACAGAACCGCTGCGGCTGAAACCCAGGCAGCAGCTTCAGGCAGGCTTCCAGTAAGAGCTGGGCTCTCTCAGAAAAGTACCACTTTTCCTTTCACTTTGGCCTCTGTCTCACGTTGAGCAGCGAGGCAGATGTGCAGAATCAAAGTCTGGCTGGGGACGTGGCTCGGCCGCAGAGCACTTGCCCAGCCTGCCTGAGGCCCGGGCTTCATCCCAGCATGGAGAAGCCCCAAACCCCAGCAGCCGATGGGCTGTGTAACGAAGGTGTGGTGGCTGCCCCGCAGGGACCCTGGCGTCCAGCAGGCCACATACAGCTGCAGTGGGGTGAGTGGGCCGCTCACTTGCCCTTGACCTTGGCTCCCCATTTGTGAAATGGGTATTAAAGCAGTGCCTCTGACTCAGAGCTGCGGTGAGAAGCTGCAAGCAAGTCACCCAGAGTGTGGACTCACAGGCAGCAGCCGGTGACAGTTACAAAACTGCTTCTCCCCCCACGGCGGGCCTGTCTGGCCCCAGGCGGGAGAGGTGAGAGGGCCAGGAACCTGCACCTGTAGGGCTCGACGCAGAATGCTCTGGAGGCAGAGTTGGTTCCCTTGGTGGCAACCTGACCTGAACTGACAGCATTTTCTTGTGATTTTTATGTGCTCCGCTTGATTACAATATCCCTGGATATTCACTGTGCACAGCACCTGGATTCCTGGGAAGTACTATTGACATAATAAATAATAGCCTCATCCTATTACTTTACAAAACATATCCCAGATTGGGAACGTGGAAATGCTCATGGCCCCAAGGATTTGGGATACGGGCTTGTAGTCCTGAGTTTCCCGTTTTGCAGATGAGGAGACTAAGCCCTGCACGGGGCGAGGGGTTTGCCGGGGGTCACACCGCTGAGCGATGGAGCCAGCCCCGGGTCTGTGGGGTGAGCCTGCAGCGGGGTCTGGGCTGAGCACTGTGTGTCTCTCCAGCTGCCGTGGGCTCACTGGGTTCGGGGACCGTCTGTTGCTCGTATTTACGTGCCCAGAAGTCTCCAGTGCCCACTCCCGCCCACCCCCAGCTGAGGACACACTGGGGCTGTGGCTTTGCAGAGGGAGTGACCCGCCAGCGCTCACTCCCCGGGTGGTGGTGGAGGTCACTGTGTCCCTGGGCCCTAGGAGCAGGAATGAGAGACTGGGCGCTGCTGAGTTGGGTCTCAAAGGTCCCTTTCTAGTCTGAGCCCCCAATTCCATAGTGTCACCCCCACTCCTGGCCTCACTCACTGGGGACACTCTGAGCAGAGTCCTTGAGCAGGGGCTGGCCAGGGAGCAGCTGAGCTGTCCCAGGCCACTGCTGTGTTCCCTGGCCCCAGCCCCAGGTGCCTGGTTGCTCCTCAGGCCTGGGACCCCCAGCCTCCGACTAGGAGTGGTCCTGTCCAACAGGTGCCCATGAGGTGCTCGGGAGGGACGTGTCCCATGTCCCTGGCAGTCAGGTAATGCCAGGGACTGGTGACACAGAAACTCACACCCTACAACCCAGACGAGCAAAGCGGGGCGTCACCTCATTTCCTCAACCCACCTGCCTTTCCTCAAGGGACCCCAGCCCTGCCGAGAGCGTGGCCCTGCCGTCAGCACCACGTTCTTGATAGTTTGCTTCTCGGCCGTGACTTGCATCGTCCCTGGGCACAGGCCGTCCACCTCGCTGAAGGCCCCTGTGTCCTCGCCCATGCCTCCCATGCCTTACTTGGGCCCTAGCAGGAGGACAGGGGTTGGGGGACAGAGCTGGCGTCTTGGTCCTTGTCTTGATCTGTTTGGTGTCGCTGCAGCGGAACAGTCAGCCCTCCAGGTCCACAAAAAATTGTGCCTGTGCTGAACATGTGAAGACTCCCCTGTGACACCTGCAGGCTTCCCCGTGACACCTGCAGGCTTCCCCGTGACACCTGCAGGCTTCCCCGTGACACCTGCAGGGTTCCATGTGACACCTGCAGGCTTCCCCGTGACACCTGCAGGGTTCCATGTGACACCTGCAGGCTTCCCTGTGACACCTGCAGGCTTCCCCGTGACACCTGCAGGGTTCCATGTGACACCTGCAGGCTTCCCCGTGACACCTGCAGGCTTCCCCGTGACACCTGCAGGGTTCCATGTGACACCTGCAGGCTTCCCCGTGACACCTGCAGGCTTCCCCGTGACACCTGCAGGCTTCCATGTGACACCTGCAGGCTTCCCCGTGACACCTGCAGACTTCCATGTGACACCTGCAGGCTTCTCCATGACACCTGCAGGCTTCCCCGTGACACCTGCAGGCTTCCCCGTGACACCTGCAGGCTTCCATGTGACACCTGCAGGCTTCCCTGTGACACCTGCAGGCTTCCCCGTGACACCTGCAGGCTTCCCCGTGACACCTGCAGGGTTCCATGTGACACCTGCAGGCTTCCCCGTGACACCTGCAGGCTTCCCCGTGACACCTGCAGGCTTCCATGTGACACCTGCAGGCTTCCCCATGACACCTGCAGACTTCCCTGTGACACCTGCAGGCTTCTCCATGACACCTGCAGGCTTCCCTGTGACACCTGCAGGCTTCCCTGTGACACCTGCAGGCTTCCATGTGACACCTGCAGGCTTCCCTGTGACACCTGCAGGCTTCCCCGTGACACCTGCAGGCTTCTCCGTGACACCTGCAGGTTTCCATGTGACACCTGCAGGCTTCCCCATGACACCTGCAGTCTTCCCTATGACACCGGCAGGCTTCCCTGTGACCGCTGCCTGAAGGACACAGCGTAACACCCAGGTGCACACCGTACTGGGCAGCAGGTGTTAACTAATCGACAGAAGCCTCGGGGAGGGTTGCCATTTTATCTAAAGGATTGGGCACCTGCAGATTTCAGGTCTGAGGGGTGCTGGACCCAGTCCCTGTGGCTACCAAGGGGCCACTCAGAACCGCGCGTGGCACACGGCTCTTCACGGCACTCTACGGACGCGCTGTCTCCTGACGTGTCTTCCTGCAGCACCGAGTCAGGCGGTGGGTTCTTCACCTCACCAGTCTGAGGAATGAAATCCATGGACACGAGGCTGGGAACCCGGTGACAGGATTTACTGGAATAACAGAAAGGACGCGGAGTTCCCGAAGGGAGGGGCCGGGCAGGGTGCCAGCGGGTGGCCGTCTGTCCCCAGGGGTTTCAGAGGCCTGACTGCCCGCAGCACAGGCGATGCGATGCGTGGGGTGGGGGCCCAGCAGGGGCCGATCCAGCTCTTCCAGCCTGGAGCGAGCAAGCCCTGGAGAAGGGCAGAACTTGGGGCCTCATTTCCGTAACTGGGAGGCCGGTCTCGCCTGGTGGTTCTTGAAGGGTCTACTAGAGAGCAGGCATTTCCAGAAGGGGTGGCCTGCCTGTGGCCGGCCATTGCCAGGGGCAAGGGCCAGGGTGAGAGCAGAGCCGTGTCCTAGCGCAGGCGACACGTGGTTCACGCTGGCAGGGAGCGGCCAGTGGCGGGGTGTCTCCTCAAGTGGGCGTGCTGTCCCCATCCCCTCCTGGCCTCTCCAAGGCCCTCGCCTGGCTGCCTGTGGGAGTCTTCCTGCCTCATCCCCGTCTTGTTAAGCACTAAGATCGTATTCACCATAGACACGTGGATGTCAGCAGAATTCTGTGAGCTGGCTCAGAGGAGGGTGTTTCAGGCATAGATCATACAGATCGCCAGCCAGGGTGCCCGTGTTCAGAGGCCCAGGGATTCTGAGACCGGGCGGCAGATCCACTGGCAGAGGGCTGGCATGCACCATGACCGCCATGAGGGGTGGGCCCTGAAGAAGAGCCTGCAGTTCTCAGATTCCGGAACCTTCTTCCTGGCGGCAGCGTGGAGGGGGAGTTTGGGTTAATGCTGCCCAGAGGGTGGGATTTTCCTAATGTAGCCAAAGCTCTGCCTCTGCCCCCACGCTCTGCTTGGAAGACGGTCCAGGATCCCGGGAGCCCAGTCGGGGAGGAGCCGGGAGCAGCGGTCACTAGGGGAGAGGGTCAGTGAGCGGGCCAAGGGCCCCGCCTCCCAGGCCTGGCTCTGCTCTCGTCCCACAGCAAGTCCTGGCCTCATCTACTCCCTTCCGTCTGTAAAGACAAGTGCCTGGGATGGAACCCAGGGTGCTTAACCACTGAGTCACATCAAAGCTTTTGTTATCTTTCATTTTGAAACAGGGTCTCAGTAAGTTGCTCAGGGCCTTGGTAAGTTGCTGAGGCTGACTTTGAACTCACATCCTCCTGCCTCAGCCTCCAGAGCTGCAGGGATTACAGGCGTGGCCACCACACCCCACGAGCTTGGTTGTTTTTATACTGCAAGTCACATCCCTTTAGTGCATCGTGAAATCAGTAAGTGGGTCTCAGCAGTCACAAGAGGAAATGCACAGGACGAAAAATACCAGCGTGTGTTCTACAAATAAGGACGTAAGTATTTCATAAAATGTTGTGCCTGTGGCCACAGGGAGCCTACGGGAACGTCTCTGTACGTGGGTGCACCCTGGGTGCAGGGCACGTGGGTCATGTCAGAGTGTCGGGGGCTCCTGATGTGCCCACAGGATCCAAGGGAAACCTAAGGGCGTCAGGCAGCCCCTCGTCTGGGCCCCTCTCGCCCACCTCGTTATGTCCCCCTGCAGGTGGACTTCATGGAGAGCAGAGAGATGGCGGTCTCCAGCCGGTTCCAGTTGATGTCTTCCCAGCCCTGGATTGTAGGAAAAAGAATGGTCCCCAGCAGATCCAGCGAGAAATTCCTTGAGGCACGGACGGGGCTCTCTGGTTCCCCAGCTGGGGTCCATTCCCTCTCCATGTTCCTCTTCTCAAGGAAAAAATGGGGCCCCAATAAAAGGGGGTGCCCTTGGACCAGGCCCCTGAGGACTGTCCTCCGGAGGTCCAGTGTGGGGCCTCTGGCCCAGAGAGCATCTCAACGCCTTCTGCACAGGGACACATCCCAGCAGCGAGTGCCCCAGGGGGGGACCTGGGTGTCCTCACTGAGCTGCCCGCTCTGCTCCAGCCGCAGGGTCTGTTTCTGGATGTCCACTCCCTCTCCAGGACTGGGCTGCCAGCGAGAGGGCTGGGGAAGCAAGGAGCCCGTGCCCAAGGTCAAATGTCAAGGCGGGGGCTGCGGGGAGAAAGGAATCCAGAGAAGGAAAAGAAGTGGGCGGAGCTGCGGCCCCCTGGCTTCCCAGGCTGGGTCCGCCCCTCTGCTCCAGGGCTCCAGGTTTCCAGCTGGGTTTTGGCTTCGATCTGCCTCTCACCAGACAGCAGGAACTACGTGGTCGCCTTGCAGCGCCAAGGTGTCCAGGCTGCCTCTGGCCCCCGCAGGGACTCTGGCCAGGGTGTGACGTGGGGTATTCACCAGAGTGTGGCCTCGGCCAGGAGCCAGGAAGGGAACACCGGCCCAGGGGCACGCCCACCCCGGCGGAAGGCAGCTCCCAGCACAAGTCCAGACGCCAGATGGTTTTCCACTGAACGCTTTTCCAGACGTCTCCGGAACCGGGGCAGCCCCGACCTGGAGACAGAGGTCTGGCCGGGCATCCCCAGGGCGGAGTGGTCCCTGGGCAGCGCACTGCGAGGTCCCTCCTACTCGGAGTCTGCATTTCCCATCTAGAGCGGGTTGAATGGTGACCCCCCTAAAGTCAGGCCTAAGCCTTAAGCCCCTGGGACCTATGAATGGGACCTTATTTGGAAACAGAGCTTTGGCTGATGTCATTAAATAAGGATCTGAAGATGAGATCATCCTGGGTTTAGGGAGGGCAAACATCCAATGAGTGTCCTTAAAAGAGACGGGGAAAGAATAGACACAGAGACACAGAGAAGGGCAGGTGAAGCCGAGGGGACCCTGGGGTGGAGGGCCTGCAAGCCAGCGGCAGCCAGGGCCCAGGAGCCGGAGGGGGACAGCAGTCTCCCTCAGCTCTGGGGCAATCGATGGGTCAAAGCACATCCTCCGCGTGACAGTTTGAGTCCTACGTCAGCAGGACATCAAGGTGTCGGGACCCGGAGCGGGGTGAGCTTGAGACCCGTCCTGGATCGGTGCGTCCTGGGTCCTGCCAGAGGCCCGGAGAGTCTGCAGAGCGCCCACTCCCCACAGGGCCCCCACCCTCAAAGCCCATGGAGACCCCTGCCCCGGCCTCGGGGGACACCTCTCCTGGCGCCCGGCCCCTCCTCTCTTGGAGAGTGAATGGAACGTTTTAAGCTACTCTCTCTCTGCTGCAGATCCGTGCACCCCGCGGGCACCCGCCCGCCTGCCGCCCTAAGGCACTTGATGTGGGCTTCTGGCCTCCCGAGCAGGGCAGCACACGCTGCTGAGCCATCAAGTTGTGTCCACCTGTGAGGGCAGCCCTAGAGAGCACACCTGCCACCTGAGAGTATTTATGATGGGGGTCTCCCAGGAGCACAGAGGCCAGCAAGAGGCCTGAACTTCGCCTCTACCCTGCGCAGCGACGCCGGCACTAGGGCTGCGCTTCCACCTCCTTGACGCCCTTCTGCATGCAGAACCTCAGGCAGGAGGGGACAGCAGCCAGGGACTGCAGGGTGCAGAGCCGGGCAGACTGGGCCCACTCCAGGGGCCTCAAACCCCCTTGCTGTGGCTGGAGTACCATCAGGTGGCATCTTGTCTGGCGGTGGCACTGGCTCTGCAGAGGGGCTCTGGGTGGCCGGGTCCCAGCTGAGGGGTGGCCCTGCATTGGAGCAGAGGTCTGCCAGGCAAGAGCAACGGGGCAAACGGGGCCTCGCCAGGCAAAGGGCTTGCAGGACCCCGGGCAGGGGATGGGGAGCGGCGGACCTGCAGCGCGCCAGGCAGCCATTCGTCTGATGGGAGGCTGGGCGGGGCCGCCAGAGGCCACCGAAGACCCACCCAGCACCTGCCTCACAGGGGTTCTAAGAAAGGACGTGAAGTGACGCAATGACGTACAGTGCAGGGCGGAGCCTCGGTTCTTTGAGGCCTCGCTGTCCTCCTGGAGGCTCTTGCCTTGCTGATGGGCTCCAAAGTCCGCTTCCTTGGGGTCGGTGCCCAGGGTCTTCAGCCACTGACCGTGGGCTGCAGGGTGGCGGACGCAGCCTCGCAGCTGGGCAAGCCTGGGTCAGAGTCCAGCTCTGCCCTCTCCTGGGAGCTCAGCTGGGAAAAGTTCTTTAGCACCCCCCAACTTCCTGATGCGTCCATAAAGCAAGGGTGCCGCTTGCACGTGGGGGTGTGGCAACATTCCTGAATGACACGAGTTAATACGAAGGCAGGCTAGTGGCGCAGCGAGCACTGGTCGCAAACCTGGAAAGAGGTACAGACCACGGGAGGGGAGCAGACGGGGAAGAGGGAGCTTGCTTCCTGGTGGGCAGTCGGGGAAGCAGGATTAGTGGGAATCTTTCAATAACAAGAGACAAAAGTCGAACTCGAAGATTTTGTGCACAAATCGGAATGTCTGGGCTCCTTGTAACCATTGCTGAACCTGAACAAGCGAGACGCACCCCTGCCTCAGGGCCTTTGCACGCCCTCTGGTGGAATGTTCCTCCTGGACAGCTCCATGGTTCCCTCCTTTATCTCTCTCAGCCAGATCAAACAAATTTAAATTACGTCTTTAATTATGTCTTAAAATGAGTTTAAACATTAAATTATTTGTTAGACTTTCGAATGGACACCCTAGTTCCCCTTAGCGCTCCCTGTGTCTGCTCTACGGCATTGTTTTTCTCTGTGGCGTTTATCATAATCTAGCAGCTGTGCTTACTGCTTCCTTATCGTCTCACCTGCGCACCCAGCCCAACCACCATGTCTTCTCAGTGCTGTTTCCAGAGCCCAGACTCTGTCTTGCGGGCCCTGTGTGAGCAGTAATTTTATGTGTCAACTTGATGGGACCACAGGGCACCCAGACCTCTGGCTCAACATCTCTGGGGGTCTGTGAGGGTGTCTCTGGGTGACCCCAGCACTGGCATTGGTAAACTGAGTGAAGCCCCCGCCTTCCCAGGACTGGTAGGCCTCGCCAATCTGCTGGAAGTCTGGTTGGAATGGAGGCTGAGGAGTTCACTCTGCCAGGCCTCCTCCAAGATGGGACGTCCATCTCCTGCTGCCTCTGGACTTGGACTTGGACTTGGACTGGAACTTTCAGTGTGGACTCTCCTCGTTCTCCAGCCCTGGACTCAGACTAGAATACCACCGCGGCTTCCCTGGGTCTCCAGCCAGCCTATGACAGATCATGAGACTGCTCAGGCCATAATCCCACGAGCCATTCCTATGACAAATCTGTTTCCCACTGGTATTGGTTCTACTTTTCTGGAGCTCCCTGACTAATAAAATCAGCTTTCAATAACCACATGTTGATTGAACAAGGGGTTGAATACATGTAACTTGGAGGTCCAGAATACATCTGGCTTCAGGCAGAGCTGGATCCAGTGACTCAGGAAAGTTCATCAAGACTCTGTTTTACCATATCCTCGGCTCTCCTTGTCTCTGTTTAGTTTTGCTCTTCAGCCCAGGGCCACCTGCAGTTCCAAACTCACATCCTCCTTATTTGGCAATGTTCTTCAAAGAAGCCTAAAAGCAAAGTTCCAGGGAAGATTCTGATTGGTCCAGATTGATCACATACCCATCTTTGAGCCAATCACTGCTGTCGAGAGGCAGGATCAGCCAAAGGCAATGAATTCCAATAGGAAAGAAAGGGAAAGAGTGCTGGAGGGATAGGAAAACAGCAGAGGGCTCCGTGAAAGGCTTCTGGGGTGAGTAAGGCCTGGGACGATGGTTAGGATTTGGCCACAAAGCCAGAACTTTCTACAACTAGACTTGCCCGCCTGTCCAGTTCTACCTCCCACCCCTCAGGGTGCTCCATAAACCCAGTTCGAGTCTCCACCCTGATGCGCTTCACTGGTCCTCTTGGGGTAGTGGATGCTCTCCTCTCGTCAGCAGCTGGCTCACTGTCCACGTCCTGGAAGGCCTGGGTGTGGCATGCTCAGAGACACATGCGGGATCCCAGCAGACCCCCTGGCGGGTGCTCCGTTTCTGCAGGGAAGAGAGGCGGGGGCAGAGGCAGGTGTCGCCGGCGCTGGGCGCAGGGGTGTCTCCCTGGAGGGCCCGCAGGGAAGACCCTCGAGGGGCGGACTTTGCAGAGCTGAGCGGGGCAGGAGAGGCCACAGGACAGCACAGGAGTGTCACGGAGCCCCATTCTGCGGCAGAACAGGAGCGAAGGGGCTTCCTTTGGGTCCCCGCGGCTTTTGTTGAACCAAGGTCCCAGGGTGGGGATGAGAGAGGGGCCTCCACAGTGGCCACTAAGGCCTCGAGGGAAGAGCTCCCAAGCGGCCACCGTGGAAGGGGCGGGAGGGGAAGTTCTAGAACGCCGACCGCCCCAGGCACTCCGGCAGGCAGAGGCAGAATGGGAGCCCGGCCTCCGGGGACACAGGTCCAGTTCACAGGGTGCTTCCCTGCCGTCCATCCGCTCGTTCAGGTGGTGGGCATTCCCAGCTCCGGGAGGACGGTCCCAGTGCCCCCTCCGCCAGGCTGAGGGTTGGGTGAGGGGCTACCTGGGACCAGGGCCCGGGTCACGTGGGTGTGGGATGCTGGGGACACTGCGATCAGCACGGATATGACCTTGGACCAAGCAGGGGCAATGCAAGATGGATGTGCACCTGCTCATGGGCCCCGGGTTCGTGGGGGAAGAGGGATCTTGTTTCTAATTACCCGAGTCAAATTTGAACCATCTCAACTTAAAGCAGACAGGACTTCTTTGTTATCTCTAGAGGAGGCCAACAGCCCACACGGGTTGAGTGCTTACTCCACGCCAGGCAGAGTTCCAGGCAATTCACAACATCCAATAGGCAGGTACTATTGTTATTGCTATTTGGTAGATAAAGAAAATGAGGTACAGAGAGGTTAAGTAACTTTCCAAAAGTCACACAGGGAACAAGCAGTGAAGTTGAGACTCAAACCTAGTTAGTCTGGTTCCAGAACCCACACCCCTGACCACTGTACCATGCTGCCCTCTGCTTATGAGTCCTGCTTACTGGTGCATGTGTGTGTGTGTGTGTGTGTGTGTGTGTGTGTGTGTGTTTTAGATAAGTCAATTAATGGAGAGGACTCAGTATCTCGGCTTCCCTCCCGCCGACCACCACCACACCGTCTCCTAAGAGGTGCCAGGTACACAGGAGGAGTGGGGAGGCAGTAGGATGAACCCTTAGGTGGCCGTGTGCAGATTTGGGGCCATTGCCAGGTCCCCAGCTCTCTGCTCTGGAGGGTGGCTCTGCCTGACGCCTCTGTGGTGTCCCCTGAGGGGTGTCTGGTCCACCTGACTTTCTGTGGCACGGAGCTGCCCAAGTCCATGGCCTGGGCTTTTTCCTCCAGTTGCTGAGTCTCTGCTCTGAGCTCCCCAGGCCTGTGAGGACCATAAGTCATGTCCACTTCCCCTCAATGGCACACAAAGAAGTTTCTAGACCCAGCACGAGACACTTAGTCAATGGGCTGTGGGAAAATCTCAGGCTCCTGTCCCTGGACGCCCGTCTCTCCCTCCTCTTCTCCCTCGTGGGACCCTCCAAGGACCACACGCTGCGGGCCACTTCCCAGCCTCCCTTGCAGCTGGCTTGGCCATGTGACCAGGTTCTACCCAGTGGGGTATGTGCAGAGCATGGGCCACCCCTCCCCTTGCCCGGTCCCCCTTTCTGCCGGCTGGAGGGGACCAGCCACAGAGCAGCCCAAGAAGGCTAAGCCCAGCCTGTCCCATGAGAGGACCTCAGTTCCTCGTCATTTAATCTTACTTGTCTTCGTCACAGTCCCCCAAACCGTCAACGTGATACTCTTTCAGCACATTGCACCTGGCGGGGCGGTGACGCCTCTGTGCCTGGGTCAGTATTGCATCCTGTGGGCCTGTGACACTGGTGGAGTCACAGTCTCCAGGGTGGAGAAGGATTCAGGGGCACAGAGTCAGGTGACACAAGTCCCAAGGAGGACTGTCATCACACAGGAAGGGGCTGTGGGGACCCCATGTCCTGAGAACCTGCCACAGCCCCCTCTGGCCAGCCCACCCCAGCGGCAGGGGCGGGGAACCCTGCAGGGAGACCCCCCATCCTTTCTCTCCCTCTGCTCCAGGCTTTGCAGGGGGCTCCCCTGCTCCAGCCTCCCCTGGTAGGGGCACGGCGGGGAAAGGTAGCAGGGCACGGGTGGGGGAAGGCTGGCAGCCATCGTCCCCTCTACTGTGACAGTTGTGAATCACACTGCAGAGCTGAAGTCAGGGACCAGAGAGCCTGCAGCAGGACACGGCTGATCCTGCCCAGAGGGAGCTTCCCTGAAGGGGGAGCAGCTATGAGGACCACCCTCGGGGCCAAGGTGACGGGAGGGGCTGACCCTGGAGTTGGCCAAACTGCCCACATGATCCTGCCGCAGAGGTCACAGCTCAGAGCAGGTTCCTGGGACAGCACCGGCTCCCAGCCTGAGCCACCCCACAAAACAGGAAGGTCAAAGATTCACTGAGGGACCATCCCAGCAGCCGGGAGCCCACACAGCGGTGCCTTCCGGGTTTTCTCTGGTGGTGACTAATTTTAACTGGCCCTGTGAGAGCCCGGGAACCCCTCCCACCCCTACCGCAGGCAGCCAGCCACTCCTCGTCTGCTGAAGAGCTGCCCACACTCTTCAAGTTCAGAGTCATTTCCCATTCACAAGCCCAACTTACCCACAACCAGTCCGCTTCTCTAGACTTCTGAGGGGGCAGAACTGGCCTTCTCTGGACTTCCTGATTATCCCACGGGCCGTCACGCCTCCCTAGCTGCTCTTACCAGCTCTGGGGCGTCTCTGCATGATGGGTACAGATGAATCAGCCCTCCCTGGCCCCTTCCCTCTCCCCACAGTTCTGCAGCGTCCATACAACACCGGCTCGGAGGAGAATCAAACGCTGTCCTATCTCAGGCGACAGCTGAGGCAGACGCAGGGCTGGGCGCTCGCCATCCCTGCTTCCTGTCCTCCGGGCACAGAGAGGCCTCACTCCACAGGCTCCCTCCAAGCTGGCGGGGCCGGGTGACTGGGATTGGGCTCATGGAAGGGGCTAGAATGTGAGCATCGCTCTGGCTCCTAAAACGTCTCTGGTGATCTCCTCACTCATTTCTCTCTCCTGTTTGTCCAGGGATACGGAAGTTCCAGGAATCTTTGGGGTCCTTGGAGAAGGAGGCTAGGTCCCTGTGTCACTGTGTGGAGCAGAGCCCTTTTCTTGCACTAAGAACTATGGAGCCACTGAAAGGGGCGAGTGTTTGTCACAGCAGCCGGTGTTGCAGTTAACACACCAGTGTGGCCGCTTTGTTTTTTGTATTTCCCCTCTTGCAAACCTGGAGCAGGAGGAGCCTCATCTATCACCTCCACCATGCTCCCCGCCCCTCTCACCTCCCTACGCAGACCTGATCCTGTTGCTGCCCTCCTTACAAATCTCCCAGGACTCCCAAAGTCCTGGGAAGTTTCCTTCTCCTCCTCCTCTGCCCAGTTCCTAAACGGTGATGTCCCCATCTTCCTGCTGACATCCTCCTGACGTTCTCTGCCCACTCCTCCACCACCTCCTCGCCATGATTACCCCTGCAGCCTAAGCAGGAGTGGGGACGTGGGAACCCGAGCCTTCTCCAAGCCGCTGGTTGGACTCAGGTGTTGTGTGAGGCAGCGTGGGCAGGGAGGGGAAGCACATCTCTCTTGGCTGGTGCGTCGGTTCCAAGACATGAGCCCAGTCATGCCAATGGCAAGTGAGAGCACCTCCAGGGAATGCAGAGAGAAAAGGAAGAATGGAGGCGACCTCACGGACCAGCACGTCTTTGGGGGCAAAACTGCTGCAGGCCAGCAGGAGGGCCTGGGATTTACACGCAGCCTTAGCAGGGCCAGGCCATGGGAGGGTTGTTACTTTGGCAGGTCCTTTTGACAGGCAGGGGGTGGGCCAGGTGCTGGGAGGAGTTAGTGGCTGTGGTGGGGCTCCTTTGAGTGGCAGGGGCAGGGTGGGGCCTGGGAGGGGTTAGTGGCTGTGGTGGGGCCCCTTTGACTGGCAGGGGGCAGGGCGGGGCCTGGGAGGAGTTAGTGGCTGTGGTGGGGCCTCTTTGACTGGCAGGGGGCAGGGCGGGGCCTGGGAGGAGTTAGTGGCTGTGGTGGGGCCCCTTTGACTGGCAGGGGGCAGGGCGGGGGCCTGGGAGGAGTTAGTGGCTGTGGTGGGGCCCCTTTGACTGGCAGGGGGCAGGGCGGGGGCCTGGGAGGAGTTAGTGGCTGTGGTGGGGCCCCTTTGACTGGCAGGGGGCAGGGCGGGGCCTGGGAGGAGTTAGTGGCTGTGGTGGGGCCCCTTTGACTGGCAGGGGGCAGGGCGGGGCCTGGGAGGAGTTAGTGGCTGTGGTGGGGCCCCTGTGGCAGGGGGCAGGGCGGGGCCTGGGAGGAGTTAGTGGCTGTGGTGGGGCCCCTGTGGCAGGGGGCAGGGCGGGGCCTGGGAGGAGTTAGTGGCTGTGGTGGGGCCCCTGTGGCAGGGGGCAGGGCTGGGTCATGGGAACAGGGATGTAAGTTCCCTTTGGTCTTATTGTCCATATTCTTCATTCCAGACTCTGAAAGGGGTACAATGAATTGGGGGTGTTGCTATTACCTCTGGCTGCTTCCTGCTGTAAAGGGGAGAAGTAGGGAACCCCCTTTCAGAATTCTGGGAGTGGACACAGGGGTTCTAGCAGTTGGAGCTGAAGAGGGGTGTCTATGGAAGGAGTCTTGGGGTAACTGCAGGCAATCTCTCCTTATGTTTCAGGAACTCTGTGAAATAGGAGAGTGGCTTTGAGAAGTTCTAGAGAGCCAGTTTGGGCTGACTGGGTCCCTTACTAAGAAGCTGTTTCTGTATGAAATTAAGAATACAGCTGTTATGAGAAGGCTGAATGTTAAGGGGAGGACTGCCAGGGTTTGGTCTGTTCTTGCCTCTGTAGTTTCAGGTCTGGTGTGGACGTTAAAGATGATATGTACAAAACATACGGAAAAGAAAGAACTTGAACAGGAGTCAGGTCAATGAATGTCCCTTGAAGCCAGAGATCCCAAATGAGGTCTAGTGTTGGAAGAGGAAAAAGGCGAAGGGGGAGTAAATATGATAAATTTAATTTGTTCCTGAGTGTTTTTAAGAAAAGGTGGAAGGATGCTAAGAAAGTGACATTAGCAATTTTGGGCAAGAAGATCAGCAACTTCAGTTATATGTGAAAAGGGGTCTTTAAGAAATCAAGGAGTCAGGACAAGAGTGAGCAGTCGGGGGCAGAGGGGTTTTCTTGGGAGAGGAGTGGCAGGGCTCAGTGAGGGGTCTCGTTGGAAGGTAGTCGGGGGTCCAGGAGTTGTGCATGCAGTAATTGGACTCCAGCTGGGGGCAGGGAGAGCAAGGAATGGTGGCTGAGATCTGGGGGGAGTGTGTGGGAAGGACAGTAATGGGCTGATATAACACAAACCTTCTGGCCTCAGGGATCAGAGAGCTGCCATCGCTAACATGGAGGTGCTGGGCCAGCCTTGAACTAGACCTAATTGTTTGGCTAGGAATGCAATGGGGTGGGTCCCCGCCTTCCGGTAGGGAACTCCCAAGGCTTGTCTGTGTTGAGTGGGGTGACAGGAAGAAAGGCTTGTCGGGGTTTGGTACACAGAGTCGAGGATTTGAGAAGGGAATCCTGGAGAGTGGACATGGTAGAGGGAAAAGAATGAGGAGATGGAGGAGGACCTGAAAGGTTCCCCTTGGAGGCCTCGTAAAGAGTTTGACTGGGAGGGAGAATTTCAGTACCCAGATGTGAAAATAGTCAAAAAGGCCTAAGAGGGACAGCATACCCCTCTTAGTGGAAAGGAGGGGACTGTCCTTTAGAGCCTGGAGACTCTCTGGGGAGGTGGGGGTTAATAGGATGCCTTAATGTTGTACCTGAGGGGAGAAGATGGAGAAGTCGGTACCCCCAGGAGGCCCGGGTGTTGAGGAGGCCATAGTGTGACCTGCGGAACGTCCTAGTGAAGGCTGCAGAGCAGGAGGTCACCTACATACAGTGTGAGGTGGCGAGGGCATACATGTAGGGTGGCCAGGTGGTATTGGAGGGCCTGGGCAAAGCAGTGGGGGCTGTCTCAGAAGCCCTGCGGGAGGACGGTCCAGGTGAGCTGCTGCGCATGGTCAGTGTCTGGGTTGTCCAGGTAAAGGCAGACCGTCGGCGAGAGGCAGGGTGGAGGGGGTGGGGAAGAAGGGCTCCTTCAGGCCCAGTGCTGACAGCCGTGACTGGGAGGCTGGATACGGGGTGTACAGTGTGGGGCTGGGCAGCGCAGGGTGTGTGGGACAACCACCCTGTTGGTCTTCCTGAGGTCCTGGGCTAGCGGGATCGGCCATGGAATTTCTTTACCCCGAGGATGGGGAGCTGTGGGGAGAGCGGATTTGGCCCGTAACAACTGGAGATGGTGGGCTTCAAACCTCTGAGGGTCGAGGGGTCAGAGGCTGATGGGGGAGGTTACATAATGGGTGGGGTCTCAGTTGGATAGGAACTGAGGGATGGCGTCTTGCTATTTCAGGTTGAGAAGCATCCCAGACTGTGAGATTAATCCCAGCAAAGGACAACTGGGAGGTTAGGGGCGCGTAGGGACCGGGTCCAGGCCAGAACGTATTAAAAAGATGGGGGGAGGGAACCTTAAAGGGGAACGAGGAGGGAGGTTTTAATCTGTGGAGGAGCTCTCGACCTGCAAGGGGGACAGGGCAGCTTGGCACACCATGAAGGAATGGGCCAGTGCAAAAGGGGGAGTCTGCAGTGGGTACATGGGGAGCCCCAAGACCCACAAGTGGGAAACTGGATTTGAAAGTGTGTCCATGCCATTGAGTTAGGCAGAAGACTTGCCCCAGTGTTGACCCCAATGAGACAGTGTGGTGTCCACCATCACTGTGACCTGGGGCTCCCGGGATGTGCCACCTGAGGGGGCAGGGCAGTGGAGTCTGGGCCCCTCATTCCAGCAACTTGGTGAATGGGACCTGGGAATTAGGCAGCTGAACTGGGGTAGGGGTGTCCTTCCCTAGGGACAGTCCACCTGCCGGTGTCCCCATTGTCTGCCACTGGGGCAGGGTTTGCAGGGGGTCTCGGGTTAGGGTGGGCTTTTGCCCAGTGTCCAGTTTGCCCACATCAGAAGCAGGCCCAGGAGGTATACTGGTCTGGTGGGGCCATGAGCCATGGGCACATTGGAGGGTTGGGTGGGGCCATGAGCCGCAGGGGCTTTCCTTGGTCTCTCGATGGCAGAGACCAGGAGCTGATATTTACTTTTAAGGTGTTTGTCTCTCTCCTTTTTGGCCTCATCTTTGCCATTGTTGAAAACTTTGAATGTAGCATCTGAAAGCTATTGCTGAGGTGTCTCAGGCCCTTTTCTAACCAAGTTTTTCTATGAATATCAGGTGCAGACCTGCTGATAAAAGTCAAAATGGAGAAAGAGGCCACCAGGACCATCCAGGTAAATTTGATTTACCTAGGTTGGTAAATTTGATAATAGCCTCAGTAAACTGGGCCAAAAAGAGGGCAGGGTTTTCATCAGGTCCCTGGGTAATTTCCTTTACCTTGTCCCAACTAACCTGGGCATGAGAATTTTGCCAGCCTTCAAGGAGACAGGTCTAGTGACTCCGGCATCTTGAGGCTGATATGTCCAATCAGGTTCAGCTGTGGGGACGGGAACCTCTGCTGCGGGGTGGATCTGAGGGCTTTGGCCATGCAGGACACCCACATGGTCCCTGGCCACCTGCCAAATGCAGGCACGTTCATCAGTGGTCAGGGTGGATGTTAATATATAGTATGTGTTTGCCCAGGTAGGGTGGTAGGCCTGAGGCAGGTGGGTGACTCCTTCCTATTTTCAGCAGGGTTTTCAGAAAATGATCCCAGTCTGTCTTCTGTTTGGAACATATCTGTCATGGAGGAGGGAACATGGACCCACACCATACCTTCAGCCCCGGTCACCTCCCAGGGAGGAAACATGTTTTTCTGGGAATGTTTCAGACCATGCGTGGGGAGGAGATGGCAGGGGAGAGGGGGACATGTATGTGGGGTCTGAGGAGGGGCACTGGTGGGAAGCAGTGGGGCTCTGGAGTGAGAAGTCAGATGGGGGAACAGTGGGACTTGATGGGCCTTGGGCAGAGGGTCCAATGTGGGGGCTGTGGGACCCCTGGATCTGTAAGGAGGGGATTCATCTGCTATTTCTGGGGCTTTAAATGAGGAGGAAAGTTGTGAGTCTGCAAGGATTAACTGGAAAGCAGGACTAAGTTTGTATAATGAGGGTTTGAGTGAAGGACAAGGAGTTTTGGAGAGAGGGAACATCAGACCACCTGCCATCTTGTAATAGGTAATTTTTTAAATTTTGGAGAATTTCTTGATCAAAGGTCCCATACTTGGGCCATTAGTGCAGATTATCTAATTTATAATGTGACCAAATTTGAGTGCTGAGCCTAATGAGGTGTTTGGTTGTGAGGTCAGTTTGGGAGTAAAGGATCTTAAAATTACTAGTGAGACAACATAAAGGGGAATCTCGTGGAATTGACTGAGTGACTCCCATTGGAGAGGTTTGAGCAGGGTGTCAGTTCAAGGGCAGAGTGTCCCCTGAACTCTTTCCAACACCAAACTAGGTGGTCCTACCAGAGAATGAGAGAATGTCTTCACCCCAATCTCAATGGTGGGGGGACCCCCAGGGTCCTGGCAGGCCAAAAGGTGGGGTCTTGGGGCAGGGTCCCTATCTTCTAGAGGCTGTGGAGAGGGTCTTACCTCTTTGGAGAATTTAAAGGCCGGTGTTGGAGGCAGGAACAAAATGGCAGAGGTCTCTGATATGGAGATCTGCAGGGTGTTGTGAGGGGGAGGGGCTGGGGAGAGGACGGGAGGGGTGAGGGAAGGAGGTGGGGGGGAACAGACACAGCTGTGTGAGCAGTGGCTGGGGGTGCCCCGACCTCAGACAACCGCGGGGGTGCTGGACACTCAGTGGTCACTTCCCAGGTCTCATTAGTCTTTTAATGTGACTGTTCATTGTAACTTTGTAAATTAATCAGATGTCTCTAACAGATACATTCATGATTAATCCTGTATCAGACAAGTGTACTGACAGCATTAGCCATCTCGTCCTTGTTGAAGAAAAATCCTACAAACAATAAGTATGTGGCACTTGACAGTCTGTAGACCTCAACATTTTATTGGTAGTTTGACCATCTTGAAAAACTTATGAATTAGTAACTTTAAAGACCTCTTTACTCTCATTTGTTTAACCAATGTAAAAATGAACCTTTTAAATCATGTGAATTAAAGGTATTTTGATCCATATTTTTTAGATTTTTAATTTACAAGCGCTCATTTATCTATATGCCAATTTTGAGACACAGGCACATGTGGACAGGACAATACACTGGTGTACACACAGGTCAGACAGAAAGGAAACAGATCTTGTTTGTGGGCAGATCTACCCTATAATGCTACAGATGTTTATTAAAGCCTCCCTGAAGGTTGAGAGTTAATCCTTGAAAAATTTGTCCTCTGAGCAAAAACATTGTGAAAACGTTTATAAAATAAGACTGATTGGAAAATATTTATTAATTTAGGCATGCAGAATCAAATGCGGGGCTGGGGAGATAGCTCAGACGGTAGAGTGCTTGCCTTGTAAGCACAAGGCCCTGGGTTCGATCCCCAGCACCCACAAAAAAAAAAAAAAAAAGACAGAATCAAATGTGATCAAAGGAGGTCAAAAATATAAAATTTAAAAAAAAACAATGGTCCTAGAAGAAAAAAAATAACATGGCTGTAATTTAAATAAACTATGATTACTTTTGAGGATGAGTCTTCCCTCTGGACAAAATTACAAAGAGAGCAGAAATATGGGCACCGGGGCTGAGAAAACTGTTTCTCTGGCTAGGGGAGCTCCCCGCCCTGGGCCCTTTAGAGGTCAGCAGCTTCTGTCTTTCTTGCCATGACTCCGACTGGGGCTTCACTCAGAACAGAGGATACTAATTAGCTTCCTGGTAACTATTTTAATTAAGGAAGGTCAGCTGCCAGTCAGTTGTGCCCCTAAAATTTCTTCAGAAGAGAAATATTTGCCTGCTGCTATGAACTGAGAGGGGACGATGTGGGGAAAGCAGTCTGGGTTTCTGTTTTAAGAATGCCTTGGGTCCGTTGAGGGGTCTGTGGCAAAGTCGTCTGAGGGGTGGGTGTGAGGGTGCTCCCGAGAGAAGCAAGGAGCATGAGTCCTGGGATGAGACTGACACAGATAAACTGCCAGGGTCACCAGGAACATGGCTCAGACTCGGGATGTGAGACTTCCATGCAGCATCGGGGTGGCCCCGGCCAGCTCCCTTCAGTTGTCACAACCCCTCCTCTGTCCCCACCACCGAATTTCTCCCACAGAAAAGAAACTGAAGCAAGTCGGCTGACATTCTCAACACCTCGGTGAAGGGGATCCAGTCACCTCTTTTGATGCAAGAGGGTGGATGACGTTGTGGTCCCCGGTTTCGCACCCCTGGGGTGCGACCCATCCCGAGGTGGACTCCCATGTGGGCGATGGAGACTTCAGAGCAGCCTGAGTCACGGCTGTGGGCAGCCAGGGGTGTTGGGGGAGAGTGGGCAGAGGGGACAGTGGACCTAATGGCAGATGTGCTCTCCCCAACACATGACCTTAATGTTGGGCAGCCAGGGAGCAGAAAGTGGCCTCCCATCCTGAGGTCTCATGGAGCAAGAGAAAAGCTGGAGGTTTGCTGGAAGGAACCCCAAAACGTCTCCTTCTGGGTCAGGAAACCAAGTGAAAGCAGACAGCAGGAACACAAGACGGAAAGGAAAATGGAGGGGACCCCATGGACCAGCCACCTCTTATTTGGCCCAGGAGGGGCACGCGTTTGGGGCAAAATGGCCACAGGCCACCAGGAGGGTCTGGTTTATACACAGCCGTGGCAGAGCCAGGCCACGGGAGGAGCTGGTGACTTTGACAGGCAGGGGCAGGGCTGGGTCATGGGAACAGGAAGGTAAGTTCCTTGTGGTCCCTTGCCCAAATCCTTCAGCAAGAGCAGGACTGTCTCTGAGGACCACATGGCTTTTCAAGAACTAAAGGGCGGCGGGTGTGCTTGAGTCTAGAGGCGGAAACCCGGCAGCGGCCGCGTGTGGGGCACTTTCCTGTCTGTCTGCACTGCCCTCTCCGCAGGGCTGGGCCGTCCTCCCGAGAGGAGCGTCCAGCAGCTGCGACCCTGTGTGTACCTCGGTAAAGGGCAGGGGGAGGTGTAGGGAAATGGCCCAGGTGCTGCGCTGGGGACAGGGGAGGCCCGGCCTCTGAGCTGCTGGCAGGGTGGAGGAGGCGCGGGGACCTGCCCAGCTGCCACCTGTGCCCCGGGAAGGGCCTCCTCTCCCGCACCGTGTCTGCATCCCTCCAGCAGCTGGGGGCCCAGGATGTGCAGAGAGACGCCCCCTTTCCTAGAGGGAGCCTTGAGGGCGCTGGTGACCAGCCCCTGATGCCACCTGCCAAGGAGAGCTTACACCTCCCCCTGCAGGTTCCAGAGAAAAGAAGTGACCCGTAGGACACGGGCACCTGCCAGACAGGTGCCTCGGGACATCTTCCAGGCAACCGAAAGGAACCGATCATCGCCACCCAGCCCGGCCTGGCAGCTCCCTTAAGAAAGGATCCAGATCTCTCCAGGGAAATCCTGAGATCCCCGAGTGTCCCTCTGTCCTGCCGCTCCTCCGCCTGACCCCTGCCCAACTGGATAGCAGCCCCCTTAGCAGGTGCTGAGTGCCTGTCTCCCCCAGCCAATCAGGACAGCGATAGCCTTGGGGGTGGGGCGAGGTGGGACGGGGCTCTCGGGAACTTGGCGACTGTCCTCGACCTCTTGGGATTGCCTGGGCTGCCCGGCGTAGGCATTGATCAAAACCCCGCAAATGTAAGCCTCAGGTGTGCGCGTTGCGCTGGATGCAAATTTTACATCCGAAGAGAAAATGCCAACAACTCTCACACCTGGCTTTGCAGTCGTGCGTCACTCAACAACAGGCACCTTCAGAGAAACGCTACTCATTGGCTTGTCCTTGTGAGTGACGTTCACAAACCTGGGTGGGATCTCACCTGGGTGGGGTCACCTGCACCCTGGGCTGGTGGCAGAACCTGAGCCCACCAGCTACTGGAGACGGAGCGGCTGTTGGGCAATGGTAGGAATTTGTGTTTCTAAGCGCATGCAGACGGAAAAGGAACAGAAAAATGCTTCAGGCCAGACCGTTCCTGCTCCATTAGAATCTACCCTGGTATCTTGCCCATAGTGTTGCCCCAAATGTCCTTATATGGTGTACGATTGTACTTCAAATGTCACAGAAATAAGGACAAAGAGAGACACGTTAAAGCCAGCCTAGTAAACGCCAAAGGTAGAATGGAGGTGGCCAGGCGTTAAGCTCACTGTGAGGCCCCACCCCTTAGCTCTGGGGTGAACATAACAGAACATTGGGCAAAATGTGTCCTGTCCCCCCACCAACAGCTGGTGCCCTCCCCTGCACACACCCCACGCCACGCCTCCCCTGGGAGACGCCCACAGGGTAGTTGCTCCCAGGGGCTGGAACCGGGCCCCTGTCTAATTCTGTGGCTGCATTTTAATGCTTCTCTCCTCCTCTTTTTCCGTGACAGAAACCCCTGTGTGCACCAGGAAGCACAGAAATCACAATTTCTCTGTACCCAACACATGTGCAATTATGAAGCGCTTATTGCATACCAGGCACCTCACTAAGTGCTGTACACACACTCTGTTTTAATCCTCACATGACATTGAGTTAGGGCATTATTTAAACATTTCTCATTTTACAGAGGAAAGAAGCAAAGTCCTTAGAAAGTTAGGACACTCTTCCTGGATCCCAGAAGTAGCGCATGTGCTGGGGCTGGGGCTCAGTGGCAGGGCCCTCGCCCACCCAGCACCCCTCACCCCCACACACAGGAGAGCCCTCAGGTCCGGGTCCCCTTCTACAACCCGGCACTGGCCACGCCCCCGACCCCAGCCGTCCTCGGGGGTGCGGCGCCCTGGCCTGCACATCCGGGCCTCCTGCATCAGGGCCAGGAGTACTCACCTTGCTGCCCTGACACCACCCCACAGAGCTGACACTACCTGCCAGGTCAGTCCAGCACTGTACCTACCCGAGCCACCAGTCCCCACTGGTCTTCCGGTGTCTCTCGTCCGCCCTGCCCCTCCCCCCACGCACCCCTGGGTTTTGCACACGGCGTTCAGTCCGGGCACCTCCAGCTGCTCCCCCACTTGCACACGCAGCCACTGTCCCTGCGCCCATCCCTTGTCCACACCGGCCTTGAGCCACACCGGGGCTGGTCCTTATTGCTCCCACCCCTGGGAAGTCAGCCCGCGCCTTCTCAGCGGAGCGCTGAGCCCGCAGGTGGCTGGACCTGCCTGCCGAGGCGGGGCGTTTCTCCTTGTGGCCACTAGATGGCAGCAGGGCCCCCGTTGTCAGCTACCGGGAGGCTGCCAAGGCCCGTCTTAGCCTTCCCTCCAGGGAGACCCTGGCTGGACCCGTACAATCAAACAAACATTGGAAGAGCTTATTGGCTGCTCCTCTGATAGGGGCTTATTGGTGCTCTCAGGGGGACGAGAGGCAAAAGGTCTGAAAAGTAGACCACTTCCCACTCCAGCAGACTGCCTGCGCTCCAATCTTGGGCTTGACATTTCCTGGCTGTGTATTTTGAGCAAGGTTCTTAACCTCTCTGTGCCTCAGTTTCCTCATGTGTAAAGTGGGACTTATACGTGTCCACGGTGGGGAGGCTCAGGGCCCTGGCATGCCTAGAGTGCCCAGTGGGTGTTTGTGGCTTTTACACCCCTGCCCCCTGAGGGGCTGGCAGGGCAGAAATGGCAGAGATGAGCAAGCTGTGCCCGTGTTGAGGCCAGAGGGCGAAGAAGGTCATGGGCTGGAAGCAGGATTCCTGCAGGAGCGCTGCCCCCATGACGGGGACCAGGAAGGAAGGGGGCAGGAGGAGCCACGGAGTCCCCAGGGGGGTGTCCCAGGCCGCACCTGTTCACCAGCCCGGGGTCCCTGGCGCCTGCCCTCCTCCCGGAAGCCCCCGGCCAGCCTGCAAGGAGGGCGGGCCTGGCCTCGCCATTGTATTTTTAGTTCCTCTGCCTCTTGCCTCGCGGCTGCTACAAGATACCTCTCCCCACCCCAGCCCTGGTCGCCTCGCTGGAGCTCGGGGGACAGCTGGGGAGAAGGGACTGGTCAGCATGGGCCCTGGCGCAGAGCAGAGCCGGGTGGGCTCCCGCGGGCCGGGCGCAGGCCAGGGCTCTGGGCAGGTCCTGCCAGCTCTGAGTGCGGCCTGGCGCTGGCCCAGGAGGGTTCCTCTGCCAGGAGCTGCGTGTGGGGCGCTGCGGGCTCGGCCTGGGGTAGGCGCCCCGCCCAGCCTGGCGGGAGGGCGGGCTGGCGCCAGAGGAGGCCGGGAGGAGGCGCGGCGCTCTTCCTCTTTCCTCGTCTTCGGTCTCCCTTGGTGGAGTTGCCAGAGGGACTTGGTGGCCTCCTAGAGGCTAGAAAACTCAGAGGCCAGCTCGACTGGACTTTCAGCCCTTGGACAGAGAGGGGCCTGGGCTCAGGCCTGCACAGGGGCTGGAGGGTTCTCTGTGTGCCGGACCAGAGACTGAAGGCGAAGGCCAGAGACCGAAGGCCCGCTCCAGAGTGCCAGGACCTTTCCCTTAGCTTAAACGGCGACCCTTAAAATGTCCACCTACTTCAAAGGCTCGCCCACCAGCCCAGCTGAGGGGCGCCTGCCGTGCTGTGCCAGCCGTGACTTGTCCCGCCTGAGTTGGTTCTCCGAGTCTGGGGATGGTCAGTCTGGACAAGAGGCGGCTCAGACGGGCCTGCAGCTTCCTGGTGTGGGACTCAGCTGGTCCTCTGCAGCGCCAAGGGGCCAGCAGAGCCCAGCAAGCGCGGGGGGGTGCAGAAAGCTGTATTTTGACTCAATAGAAAGAAGAAGTTTTAAAGCTTAGGTAGCGAGCCTGCCGTCCCCAGGAGGATTCAAGAGGCTGCCAGGTGATCTGTAGGGAGAACAAGAAGGCTCCGGAATTTGAAGGCCTGAGATTGAGTCTCCTGCTCTCAGATTTGGGGGCTCCGTGCATCCTGGAAGCTGAAGAGAGAAGCCCTGAGCAGGACGCCTGCCCGGGGTGCCCGCCCCAGCCAGGCCGTCGAGTCCCTGCAGAGCAGGCCACGCGGGTAGCCACAGCCGCGCCTCCCGCCACTTAACTTAAAAGGTCTCACCAACTTCAAAGCCGGAGCCTCGAGCAGCAGCTAACGGGCAGGCTGCCGGCTGGCGAAGGCTCCACCTTGGACACGTTGGCATCGCTAACGCGCTGATGGGGTTGGAAACGCAGGCCGTCCCCCGACAGCTGGCTGCTGGGGGTGGGAGACGCGCCGGGGCTCCGGATCATCGGCCCGGGCAGCCCACCCTGCGGGCTGTCCTGCTGCTCTCAGGGGCACAGGCAGGAGGGCAACGCCCTGAGCTCTGGAGCCGAGGATGCCAATCAGACCCCAGGGTGCCGGGCAGGCGGCTCCGCTGGCCTCAGCCGCTTGCCACAGCCTCCTTCTTTCTGGCCTCCCCTCCCACCCATGGCCTCACTCGCCCTCCAGTCAGAAGTAGGGGCTGCAGCTGCCGAGGGTCTGACCTGTACAGACTCTGAGATGGGCCTCCCTCAAGGCCAGTGAACGGAAGGATGGAGGCCCGGAGTCCCCGCGGTCCCTGCCTCTCCCACTGCTGACACGGGCGGGTCTTGGCGTCACTGTGGTCCTCGGGAAGAGGTGCCGGACGCTTGGCCTGCGTGACTTGGCCCTTTGGTCATCGGGAATCTGCAGATGCAGTAAATAGGCTCCTGAGGCCACACCAGGGTCACCCAGGGAGCAGCAGCTGGTGGTCACTCAGCCCTAACTGACGGGTCTCACAGGGACCAGGGCAGGACGTCCGAGGCCCGAGGTGGACGGGCCTCAGCAGTCTCCCCGGCCAGGCAAGTGCGTGACCTCTGAGCGACCTCCTGGACCCCTGCTGCGTTTCGAGAGGGTCTCTGCCTGGCGGAGCTAACAGGCCACGGGTCCCGCCTTGGCCTGGGTCAGGGCCCAACCCCCGCCCACCAGCCCTGACTGGCGGCAGCTTCAGGGGAGAATCCTGCGGTCCCAGAACAGCCGCCACACTGCGTCTCCGTGGGGCCCAGCTGGGCAGTGGTCCTCTGAAGAGTCATGTGCAGTGCCCAGCCTGGACAGCCGGACAGGGCCTGCCCTCTGAACCACTGCTGGCGCCCCGGGAAGAAGAGCAGGTGGGCCCTGCCAGGGAGGCGCCCTGCACACCACAGGACCTGTGCGGAGGCAGCGGAGCGTCCGGGAGACTGTGGCCACAGCGCTGGAGGAGCTGAAGTGTTTTCTTCCCCTTGTGTGTCCCCGAGGGCCTCGTGGGATGCCTGCAGACGAGGGTGAGCTTTATCTCATCCTGTTATGTCCTCCGCAGGTCAGGCCCTGGCCGTGGTGGGTGGAGAGGACTGACGGACGGATGGTGGACAGATGGATGGAGAGATGAGGGATCTGAGACGAGTGGGCAGCGGGTGGCGGGGCGGGTGGGGCGGATGCCTGGACGAACCGTGGGCCCTGCCTCGGCTCTGGCTCTCCTGCAGGGCCGCCCAGCCACCTTTCCCCAGGAACAGTCCAGCTGGGGTCGCCTGGCACCCATGGGGGTCATGCGGCCGGAGTGGCCCCAAGGGTGAAGCCGAGCCCCGTCCCCAAGGCCAGGCAGCGGCTGGGGTGTGGGCAGGGCACACTGGGTCCAGGGCTACTCTGCTGCCCGCCTGCCGAGGGACGAGGCCAGCCCCCTCCGAGGGGACAAGGCCAGGGTCTGCCCCGTGGGGCTCCTAGGGTCAGTGGGTGCCAGAGGCGAGGGCCTGGCTCCGCCGTGGCAAGAGTGGCTGGCGCAAGGGCAGCGGGTGGGCAGAGCCACCAGACGGGAGCCCGGGGCCAGGGCCTGCCTGCCCCACGGGCCGCGGGCTCCTTCTCAGCACCCGGGGCAGGCGAGGAGCATCCGAAAAGTGGGCAGGAAGTGGGCAGAGCAGGCTGTGGGGCCAGGACTGTCCCAGGCCAGCGGCGCCCGCTGCCCAGCTGCAGAACAGGAGCCAGCCGGCGGCGGGAGCGTCGGGTTTCACGCCGCCGCAGAGGCTGGGCTGTGCCCTTTCTGCTGGCCTGGGAGGCCCGGCGGTGCCCAGCGCCTCCAGCTCTTTCCACGCCTCCCCCACCCCCACCCCGTGGCCCGAGTTGTCCTGGTCCTCACAATGGCACCTGCCCCAAAATAGCTTCCCATGTGAGGCGGAGAAAGGCAGAGATTAGGCCCCTGGAGGGCGGGGCGGGGGCGCCCGGTGACCCTGCGGGCAGGGGTATAAAAGCCCATCGGGCCGGGTAGCCCCATCCCAGCCCGGCCGGAGCACCCAGCATCAGCACCTGCTCCTTCTGTCCTCGGAGGCCATGGGGCTCAGCGACGGGGAATGGCAGCTGGTGCTGAGCGTCTGGGGCAAGGTGGAGGCCGACCTCGCCGGCCACGGGCAGGAAGTGCTCATCAGGTAACGGGCAGGGGCCCCGGCCACCCGCACCCCAGAAGCCCAGCCCGGTGCCAAGCCGGCCAGGCCAGCTGGCTGCGGAGATGAGGCCGGTCCCATTGCCTCTCGGTTCTCCCTGCTCCTAAGCGTCAGGGACCCGACTTGGGAAAGAGAAGACCCCTCCCGGCCGACGTCAGCAGCTGGGGGAGGCTTGAGGACCAAACCCCCGTAGCCTGAGCCCATCAGGAGGAATCTTAGAATGACACACGGAGTTAGAAAGGCCCTGGAGAGCTTGTCCCACCATCTCACTTACTAGATGAGGCCTAAATGGGTCCCCAGAGCCACAAGCCTGTTAAAGTCCACGAAATGTCAAAGCTAAGGCGTGACTTTCAAGGTGAGACAGGTCGGGATCCAGACGTGGCTCTGTCGTTGAGCAGCTGTGTGACCCTCGGAAAGATGCTCAACCTCTCTGAGCCTTGAATTTCTCTCCTGTTCAGTGGGGGGAAGTCCTAATCCCTAAATCACAGAGAAGTGAGAGATAATAAGATGACGGACACAGGGGCCTGGCACGCTTTGGGGCAGGCCGTGAGTTCTAGAAATGCTATTAGATGCTAGAGATGAGTCCCAGCTTAGGACTTTTCAAAGTGCCGTGAGTGACCTGTGACGTAGGACAGGTCTCCAGTTCGAGGGCTGGGGTAACGTGGTCTCCGAGGACATCCTGCCTTATGCAGGAAGCTCCCCCAGATCCTGAGTTTGGCACAGGGGTGGCCTGTGGCTTGCCTCCCCTGACCTTCCACCCCAGGGTGCACCCGGTCCCCTCCCCGAGGTCCCTGGTCAGCCTGATGGTGCAGACCAACTTTTCCTCCTCCGGCAGCAAGTTTTGATTGGCACATGATTTCTCCTCTGTGGGGGGAGGAAGCCCTCCCCCGAGTGACCTCTGGCCTCCCTGGGACTTGCCCCCTACCTGCTGCCAGCAGCTACCTGAAGTCGGGGCTGGGGTCGGGCTGCAGCCTTGAGGAAGAAGCCAGGTTTCTGCTGGCTGGCTGGCACCTGAGCAACTCCCCTCCGTCTCTGTCCCTGTCACTGGCTGCTGGGGCTGCAACAGGCCCCTCCTGATTGGACGAAATGCCCCCCGAACGTCTCATCAACCCCCAAGCCGCTGTTCCTGTGTGACCTTGGAAAAGTCACTGGCCCTCTCTGGGTTCTGTTTCCCCATTGGTTGAGCAAAGGGATGGTCTTCTGTCCCACTCTCAGGACGCAGGATCCTCCCAGCCTCCGGTAGGAGCCACGGGGGACAGCAGGGGTCTTTCCAAGGTGATCGGGGGCCTCTGGTCCCTGGCAGGGCCTTGGACATCTTGAAGGAGACTCAGGGTGGTGTGTGATCTGGAGACACTTCTTCCCTTCCCGGGGCGGATCAGAGAGGCCTGCCAGGGGCCGGCGGCCAGGGGCCAGCGGCTGGCGGCCAGGGACAAGACACATGCCCAGGCTGGGCCCCTGGCAGGCCCCCAAGGGCGTGGCGCCCTGTCTTGTCCCGGCTGCAGGCCTCCCGGGGCCTGGCCTGCTGCCTCCTCTCAGGCCGGGTGAGGCGGCCCGGGGCTTCTGCTGCAGGTGCCCGGCCCTGCTTCCCGACCTTGGTGAGGTCACTCGCTGCCTGGGAACACGAGAGGTGACAGCCCGCGAGTCTGTGGGCCAGACGGGAGGCCCGAGCCGCAGGCCGTCCGCCCTGGAGTTTAGAAGCCGGGCTGCACACGGAGCTCGGCCGGGGCTCCGACTGCCCAGGGCCTCCGGCTCCCAGCTTCGCCTTCTTGTCGGGGTGGCGGAGGGTGGAGTTTGAGAGCCGCGCTGGTGGCCACAGCTCGAGCGTGACGGGGAGGAACAGCCCCAGCCGGAGCCGGCGAGCCAGCCGCGCAGAACCTGGAACTCCTGGCGAAGAGGGCCGGAGCAAAAGCACGGGACGATGGCGGCGACGCCGGGGAGGAGGGCACGGCCCGCGGTGCCTACTGAGTGCGGCCTGGGTGCTTCGCTGTGTTTAGGCCCCGCAGCGAGCTTCCGAGGCCAACGTGTCATCACCGCATGTCACAGAGAGGTTAAGTCACCTGCCCAAAGTCACACAGCTAGTGAGAGGGGGCTGGGATCCCAGTTCAGGACACTCGGATTTAGCCTCCCCGCTCTCGACGACGACAGTCCCGTCCCGGGGTCGCGCCAGGCTGGAGACGGGCTCCTGGTCCCATGGAGCAGGAAGGGTCTCCACCTCCGCAGCCGGGCTGATCCGTGGATGGACGAACGCAGGACAGCGCAGGCCGCGAAGAAGGCGCCTCCTCGTCCATCATTTTGAGGCACTGCCATCGGGTGGATCCGGGGCATCCCCGCTGCAGGACTCAGGGCCAACGGAGCCGGAAGCCACAGGCGCAAGAATGGCTCAGCAGACGCTAGCTCTGTCCTCCTGTGCCGTGAAGTATTACAGGGTCGCCCACCTCTCTGTGCTGAGTGGAGGGTGAGGCACCGGAAAGACTTTTGGAGGCTGAAAAATCATCTAGACCGACTCTTCTGGCAGGACCCAGAGAGGTTGAATGACTTCTCCAGTGCCACACAGCACATTCGATACAGAGCCGGGCTAGAACTTGGCGTCCGTGATTCTTTCCCGGAGACACTGGGGGGCTCTCCTAACGCCCAAGATCCCTGCTGCCTCGCATGCCCAGTCCCCCGCCAGCTTCTGCCCCAGGCAGTCTCCTTCCGGTGTCCTGACCTGGAGCCCTCTCTGAGGGTGCCAAGTCCTGCGTCTGTCATCAGGAATCCAAGGATCATTGTCACCAGATAATAATAGTTGGTAGTCGGGGACCCTTGAAGAAAGGTGCCAGAGACGGGCTGTCAATGACGCACACGGCTTTGGACAGGGTCCCGGGTGACGTGGGATGTTGTCCTGGCTGTGGACAGACTGGCACACGGGGTGCTGGCTCACTCGCTGCAGTTTGCAGAGGGACGTCTGTGACGTGGACAGAGCCCGAGCTGGGTTCCCTCACCTGTCAAGCGGATCTGCCCCCCGAGGCTTTTTAATGAGATGCTATTTGTGCCCACTCAGAATGTGCCCTGGGCCCGGGGGCAGGAGGGGCCGGCCGGGGTGGAAGGCGGGCTGGGCTCTGCCTGCTGGCTGGGCACAGGGGGTGACGGACTTCGGTCTCCTCCCCTGTGAGATGGGGCAATAGCACGACCCCCCCCCACAGCGCCCTGGGGACACAGCGGCTGCATGTTTGGAGCCCTGGGGACACGCCTGTCCTCGGCCAGCGCTCTGTGGCTGTCGGCTCCCCTCAGGCCTGCATTCCCGGGCCAGGATGCTCACCCCAAATCAGAAGCCACCACGCCCCACATGCCAGGTCAGGCTGCTGAGGCTGGAATGGGCGCTGATCCCGGGAGAGGAACTGCAGAGCTGTGCAGGGGTCAAGGTCACCAGCTGCCCGGCCATAGGAGGAGACGGGAGCAGGGTTCGGATGAAGAGGAGCTGGGGGCGTTAGCTGACCACAAGCCAAGGAGGAGGTCATTAGAGAGGCAACTCAGAGAACCAGACCTCGTTCTCAGGTGGGGCGAAGAGAAGCTCAGAGGTCCTCCCGGGGGACCCTGGGATGGAGACACCGGGCCGGTGCTTCCCAGGGACCTGAGCCGCAAACCAGAGAGTGTCCACAGCGGGGTTACCAGACTGTCATGGAGCCTGGAAACCACAGAAGAGGAACCGCTGGAGGAACAGACCTCTGGATGGGAGGAAGCTCGGGCAGGGGCTCAGCCTCTGGGGCCGAGCCGTCTGGAGGCAGGGCTGCGGAGAGGCCCCAGGTGCCGAGGACTGCCCTTCGAGTCACCCAGGCCTGGCTGTGACGTCACAGCGCAGGGCCTGCCCCCGCTGTGCAGGCAGAGCCCAGCCACCCAGGGCCTCGGGCACCAGGGCCCCATGTCCACTCCCTGAGACCCCGGGCAGGCCCGAGGCCAGGCGCAGTGCAGGATGGCACTGTCCTTCCTGCCCCTCACCCTGACAGTGACAGTGTCCATGGGGATATCAGCAACTTCATGATGCTTTAATTAAAAAAAGAGTTTGGCAGAACCGGGTGGAACCCAAGGCCTCGGGCATGTAGGCGAGCGCTGCACCACCGAGCCGCACCCCCACCTGAGGGACGGTAATAAAACAGTGACCAGTGCTCAGGACACGTAGGTGCCAGACGCCTTGCAGGCCCTTAGCGGGTAGTATCTCACATAATCCTCTAAGTAGGGACAGGTTCTCCCCTTCCTTGGGTGAGGAAGCTGAGGCACAGAGAGGGGCAGTGAACTGCCTGAGGTTGCACAGCTCAGAAGGGGCAGCCGGACAGGACTGGAGCCTGGCAGCTGCAGACCCCCCTGCACAGCCCGCGTCTGACCCCAGCCCTCGTGTGTCCACAGGCTCTTTAAGGATCACCCTGAGACCCTGGAGAAGTTCGACAAGTTCAAGAACCTGAAGTCGGAGGAGGAGATGAAGGCCTCGGAGGAGCTGAAGAAGCACGGCAGCACGGTGCTCGGGGCGCTGGGGGGCATCCTGAAGAAGAAGGGGCAGCACGAGGCGGAGATCAAGCCCCTGGCACAGTCGCACGCCACCAAGCACAAGATCCCCGTCAAGTACCTGGAGGTAGGCGGGGCGCAGGCCAAGTCCGCGAGCTGCTGGGCCCACACAGCCTGGCGGCACCGCCCGGCCCTCGGGCACCGCCAGCCGCTCCAACTGGGGACCCAGCACCACCTGCCCGCCCACCAGCGGCTCACCGCCAGCAAGGGGCCAGTGAATGTGGCTCTGGGCGCCCCAGAGCTGCCAGCCACCTCACTCCCACCGGGTGGATGAGGACACGCAGTGGCCACAGCAGAGCAGGACCCGGGCCGGGTCTCTGTCTCCCAGATCCCCGCCCTGCCCGGTGCCCTGGAGCCTGATGCGGGCGGGAGGCCGGAGCCCAGCAGCTGGGTGCCCGGCTTGGCAGCAGGCAGCTCAGGGTCCCAGCAGCTGCCCAGGTGCAGAGACTGTAGCCCCCCGGGCAGAGCCTCGAGCCACCTCCTGAGGCCAGCCGGGCCCAGGGCCAGGTCCTGCCTCTATGGCCAGTGCGGGAGGGGACGTGGGCAGGGAGCTTGGGGACAGCTGGAGACAGGTGCATGCTGTGACGGCCGGGGCAGCAGGAAGGCTGGCACAGGAGGGAGGACCAGGGAGGCAGCCCCAGTCAGCACCGGCCACGCTGGACACGTGCCGTGGCCACACCACGGAATCCTCTCGAGAGCCGCCCTGGGTGAGGGGTAGGAATTGCATTCCGTTTTTATCCTTTCACATAAAAAACGTTCAGAGGCAGGGAGTCCAGGCCTAGTATGGGGGCCACGCAGCCACCAGGGGCCCGGGCTCACCTTCTGTGCTGCTATCTTCAGCGTGTGGTATCCATCCTCAAAGTTGTCTCATGGCTCAATATGGCTGCAAGAACTCCACCCGCTTCATCCAAATTCCAAACAGGAAACAGGAGAAAGAGAGAAGACTCCCTCGTAAGGAGTTTAAGGGGATCCAGGATCTCATCTAATCCTTTTGTATGTGTCTCATTGGTCAGAAGTTAGTTATGGAAGTCAGCAAGGGAAGCTGGGAAATATAATCTGTTAGGACTCCCAATACAGCTAGTGTTCTATTAAAGGAAGACGGGAAGTAAACAGCAGGCAGGCAGTTAGCAGTCTCTGCCCGCAGGTGCATTAACTGGGGGCTCAGAGAGGGTACGCAGCCTCCTCGGGTCCCCAGGCCCATGGGGCAAGTCAGGGGCTCCACCTGCACCCCCGCCCAGTGTCCCTCTGTCCTCATTCCTGTCACGGCACCTGCCAAGGCTGTGTCACCGTGAATCTCTCCCCAACGAAGCCCCAGCTGGAGCTGGAGCCCCTCGGGGCAGAACCTGCCTCTCCACTCCCGTGTCCAGAGCATGAGAGGCTCAGCGTGACTGAGGACCTGTCCTCCCCAGGGAGGGGCCCTGAGGCTGGGAGGACAGCCAAGGGCCAGTCACACGGTGACAGTGGACCAGACCCAGGTCCACCTCCCACAGGCCCCTTGAACGCACAGTCCCTCAACAGGAAGAGGCCCAGCCCCTCGCCAGGCTCCTCAGGGCCCAGGGCGCGGGTCCAAGGGAGCTTTTGCGCAGCTACCTGTCCCAGGAGAGGCTCCCTGCACTGGCTCTGCCGGGGCCACCCTACCGGCGATCCTCGGCCTGTTCTGCAGGCCAGGTCACACGCGCGGGCCAGCGCCAGGCCGGCATCCGTCCCAAATCCTCCCCGGCAGGGCTTGCTGCACGGCACCTGGTTGCCAGACTGTCCTGAATTTGTGAGATTCAAGGTGAACTGGGCCTGTGCCGAGGCGGGTGGCGCAGACCCTGCTCCTGGGCCGGGCAGCCGCTGGGTTGGCGCTGGCGGGCTCCCGCCTCCGTGGCCCACCCCCAGCCCTGCCCCTGGCACTGCGCCCTGGGGCCCGGAGACGCAGAGAAGAGCCCGCTGCGGCCCCGCCTCTGCCCCGCGCTGGCGGCAGCCTGTCCCCACCCCTCTGTCCCGTCTCAGCTCTGTCCTCCACCTGCTGTGGGACCTCAGTCTGGCTGCCTCATTGTCTCCTGCCAAATGTCACCGCTCGGTGCCCAGCCAGGGGTGTGTTTGGGGCGGAGTCCTGACCGACGTGGAGGGCGCAGGGGTGCCTCACGACCGGGGCCTTCTGGTCCCCAGCCGGCCCGGGCACCCTTCCCGTCTCCTGGTAATGACATGGCACCGATCTTTGCCAAACCCTGAGAGGCTGCTCCTCCCCTCTCCCCGCCTCCCCCCAGGATCTGTGGGGCTAACTCTGTCCTGTGTCCCCGAAATAGGGTCTCTAGGGCTGGGCGTGCAGCCCCGGGGTCCATCCCAGCACCGGAAGAGAAAAGATGAAACAGAAGAAAAGGAAGCAAACAGGGTCTCTAAAGCAATGGGCCACCAAGGCCCCAGAGCAGAAGCCCAACACCCCAGTCCGGCCCCCCCCTCGGACTTCACCATTGCAATCCTGGGTGAACCGGCGCAGCGAGGTCCCCGCCCTGCGCTGCCCGCCCGCCTGCCCGGTGCCCCGGTGCGCACCCGCCAGCCCTGGGGAGCAGAGGCCCCTGCCCCGTCCGGCTCCGGGAGCTCCGCCCGCGCCTGGGTCTCCCGCTCTGTGAAGCGGTGGTGGTCGCCCCTGCCCCATGGTGGCCAAGACGCTCCTGGCTGTCCTTAAGGCCGAAACTGGCAGCAGCCTGGACTGAGGCCCCCGCGCGTCCCTCGTCCCCCGCGCTGACCGGCGCCCCTCTCGCCCCTCCCTGCAGTTCATCTCGGAGGCCATCATCCAGGTCCTGAAGGGCAAGCACTCGGGGGACTTCGGCGACGCCGCTCAGGGCGCCATGAGCAAGGCCCTGGAGCTGTTCCGGAACGACATCGCCGCCAAGTACAAGGAGCTGGGGTTCCAGGGCTGAGCCGGCCCCGCGCCGCCCGCCTAGGCCGGGCAGGGTGGGCGCCAACGCCCGCAGCGGTCCAGGGCGCCTGACGCGAGCTCGCTTGCTTAGCAGTGGAGGGTCACCGCCCTGGGCCCGCCGTCGGGGCCCTGCCCACTGAGGCAGAACCCAGCCAGATCCCTCCGCCCTCCAGCCGTCCCCACCCTCACCCTGAAACCCCAGAGCCGCGCCATTAGCTCCCCTGCCCTCATCACAGCAGGATGTCCCTTTGTGAGCCTCGCCTGTACCTTGGAGATCCGGGCGACCCCCCGGGTTTTAATAAAACACGTGCAACCTCCTAGTCTCTGCCTGGCCCTGGTCACTCTGGAGTAAGAGAAGCGCCCACCCCGAGCCCAGGAGGAGACCTGCGGGAGACCCCGGGAGGGCGGCCCGTGGGTGGGGACAGGGGCGGGGGCCCTTCCTCGGCCCAGGTGCGGCTCAGAGGTGGAGGGAAGCGCGCAGGGAAGGGCCGGGTCTGGGCGGCAGTCACCAGGGGTCGGCGTCAAGGGCACCGGCTGTGAGAATGCCGCCAGAGGGGCGGGGCCAGGGAGGCCACGGTCACCGCGGTCACAGCTTCAGCAACATGAGAAGGTCACCAGCCAGCGGGTGGCAGAGCTGGCGCTGAGAACGCAGCCTGGAAGGCGGCGAGGACTCTGGCCAGGGACCCTACCAGGTGGCCGGCAGTGGCAGGCACTGACCTCCTGGTTGGAGAGGACAGGCACGTTGGGGGCAGGCCGCAAGGGCTGGGCGAGGACCCGGATGTTGGCCTGTGGGCAGCGCCCGGGACCTGGGGTCCGAGACCGGAGGGCCCGGGGGCTGGGCTGGCTGTGCCCGAGCCCAGGGCCCTGATGCCACCTCTGGGCAGCTCGAGGGCTCCGCTCTGTACCTCTGCAGCCCTCTCCATGGCTGCCTCATGTCCCCTCGAGCATGCGCCTCAACGGGCCCCAATCTCAGGCCGAACAGGGCTCAGGCACTGAGCAGGGCCCCCTGGGGGTGGGCAGGTGGAGCCCCGCACACGCGCTGGCCGGGCCAGGACGGGGACCGGGACACGTGCTCCCCGCCGCTGCAGGCTTGGGGCACCTTCTGCCCTGGGGCGGGGCCGGGGTCTCGGTCCTGGAGCCTGGAGGAAAATTCCACGGCCCACGGAGCCGTCTGAGGGGAGGCTCAGAGGCGCAGGGACTGGACGCCGGCGCCCTGGTCCGACCCAGCGGAGACAGGATCAGGGCCGCGAAGCCCCGGCCGGCTCCTCCTTCAGCTGCCAGGCAACAAATACTTGCCAGCCCGGCGGCAGAACCATCTCGCTGTGCACCTCGAGGCGCCAGGAGGCGACTTCTTTCTTTCGTTTTTCTTTTTTGTCTGTAGCTGAATTTCTGGTTTGAGTCCTCGTCGTGCCGGGGTGGCAGATCCTTAATCTCGGTTTAACTGAGGTTTTCTCTCAATTGCAGCTGAAGTTTTGGCAAATTCCAAGGGACTTATGTGTGCCTAAGGGGCGTGTGAGGGGGTGGGGGGGAGGTGTCCTCAGGGCTGCTGTACCCTCAGCTGCTCACAAAGCCACCCCCGGGAAGTGTGAGGCACAGGTCTCCTCTGCACTCAGACCCCACAGATCCTCTGAGCTTCTTCCACCTCCTTTAGGACTCCGCAGGGCAGGAGGAGGGCCACCCCGTACGGTTGTGTGGGTTTTGCACTCCATCTCCATGCCTGGCCAAGGGGCTCATAAGGATGGGTCCAGAAGCTGTGGGAATTGGAGCAGGGGCAGAACCTCTTTCTCTGGGAACCACCGCCATCTGCGGTTTTCCTCTCTGCCTCTCTTCATTCTGACAGTTTCAGAGAAAGCTTTTTCACCTCCTCGTTTCCTCCAGATCATTTGGGCTGCATGTTCTTCCCGGAGCTCTTGGGCCCTGGGCTTTTGATCTCCAGACTCAGGCGAGAGGCGCAGGCTATTTTGTTTGTCTCGGCTGTCAACAGCTTTTCCCTCGGTGCTGGGTAATGATACCTATTTTCTGGAAAATAAGGGCCAAGGAAGACGGGAGGTCCTGGGGGAAACGGAGGCTGGTATTTTAAAGTTGCATTGGGCAGTGGCGGCGACTCTGCACCAGCGGACAAAGGCTGGTAAGCAAATGCCATGCACCAGGCCGAGATGGGCCAGGGGCACAGCCGCAAGGAAGGCCCTGTGGTCTCTGCCCTCGCGAAGCTTCCGGAATGGGAAGGAGTCGGAAAATAGCCCACACCGGGCCTGGGGGCAGAGGGGACTTGGATTCGCAGAGAAGGGAGAGTTTGGGGCCCTCGACAAAGCAGGAGGAGCCTGCCAGGTCAGCTCCTCAGCGTACGTCGGTGTGTTCCCGGAACACGGATTTGCTTGGCCTCCAGTGGGCCGGGTTTGAGGCCATGCCTGGCGGACAGTCTGCCCTGCCTCAGGGAGCCACCGGGTGCCGGCCGTGGAGCTAGGAGCTGGGCGAGCTTCTAGGAGTGTGGGAGTGGCCGGGGGCCTTCTGTTACTGTCACAAATGCCTGAGGCGACGGGCTTATAAAGAGGAAAGGTTCGCTTTGGCTCACTGTTTTGAGAGCTCAGTTCACCTCCCGGGGGCACTGCTCTGGGCCTGTGGGGAGGAGCGCGTGACAGGGGACGCCCGTTCACCTCATGGCCAGGAACGAGAAGGGCCAGGGGAGCCTGGCGTCCTCAGTCCCCTCCGAGGCACAACCCGAGGACCCGGAGCTCTCTCCCCGGCCCCACTGCCCCAGGGCATGCTGCCTCCCAGCAGCTCGAGCGAGCACCCACCAGCAGGCCGCCTTCAGGGGACGCTCGTCAGCATCCTGCCATTGACCAATGCCTGGCGAGCGCCACTTAGGAGGAAAGTCTTGTTTGGAGTTCGAGGTTCCAGAGGCTCAGTCCACAGTGGCCAACCCCAGGGCTCTGGGCCCGCCTGGGGCAGAAGGTGATGGCGGAGGGCGTGGCAGAGGGGCTGCTCCAGCCACAGCGGCCAGGCAGCACCGGACCGAGGAGCAGCACCCGGGCAGGCCCGGCCACCCGCCTGCCGTCACCAGCGGCCACTTCACCGCTGCATGTTCCTGCCTGGACACAGGAGCTTTGGGGGACACCCTGTATTCAAACCATAGCAGGGTTCTCCAGAGAATCAGCTCCAGCAGGACACATACCCACACACACAGGAACACACACACACACACAGGAACACACACACACAGGAACACACACACATGAACACACAAACACACAGGAACACACACACAGGAACACACACAGAGGAACAACCACACAGGAACACACACACAGAGGAACACACACAGAAATACACACACACACACACAGGAACACACACACACACAGGAACACACACACAGGAACACGCACAGGAACACACACACAGGAACACACACACACACAGGAACACACACAGGAACACACACACAGAAGAAAACACACACAGGAACACACACACAGGAACACACACATAGGAACACTCACAGTAACACACACACACAGGAAAACACACACAGGAACACACACACAGGAACACACACACTGGATCACACACATAGGAACACACACACACAGGAATACACACAGGAACATACACACACAGGAACACACACACACACAGGAACACACACAGGAACACACACACACACAGGAACACACACACAGAGGAAAACACACACAGGAACACACACACAGGAACACACACATAGGAACACTCACAGTAACACAGACACACACAGGAAAACACACACAGGAACACACGCACACACAGGAACACACACACACACACAGGAACACACACACACAGGAACACACACACTCTTCAGTCTGAAAGGGCTTTTCCTCCAGAATCATTACGCCTCCAGGAACGGCTGCTGTTCTTGCCTCTGGCCTGCTGCGCTTCCAGAAATGCAGATCCTCACAGCTGCAGCGTCGGGCTTGTTTGCTTATGATTATTATTAGTTTTTGTACTGGGGCTCGAACCCGGAGCTGCTCACCCACTGAGCCGCATCCCCAGCCTGTTTTTGTTGTTTTTTTTTAATTTAGCGACAGGATCTCATGGAGTTGCTTGGGGCCTCGCTGAGTTGCTGAGGCTGGCTTCCAACTTGCGTTCCTCCGGCCTCAGCCTCCCAAGCCTCTGGGTCACAACCGGCTGCTTATTTGATTTTTATTAAGCATTTTCTGTTCTTGTTTTGTCTCCCCCTGGTGGACAGAGCGGGCAGGGTCCTCTGCTTGCTCATCATTGTGTCACCAGGTGAGGACACAGGTGAGAGCTGGCTCCCTGCCCCTGTCACCTGCTGCCCTGAAGTCCCCGTGAACCCTGGGACAGCCTGGGGCCTTCTCAGCCTGGGGCCGAGGCTCCCGGGCAGGGGCCGGCGGAGGGTTGGAGGGGACACCAGGGCAGCCAGGACTTGGCGCGACCCGGGCAGCCTGCGTGACCAGCCGTGAAGAGCTGACACACTCCAGATGTCTCGCCGCAGCTCCTGACTTGGCAGCGCTGGCTCAGCAGAGCTGGGATCGGGTGACCTCGAGCCCGACAGGCAGCCCTGACCAGCGCCCCGCTCACGCACGCCTGCACCTTCCCGGCCACTCAGACTGTCGCGGGACCTCTCGCGCACATTGCTTGTGTGCTCCCTGACAGTCAGAGGCACATCTAGAAACAGACTGACCACAGGAGCCACAGGAAGACCGTCCAAGCCTCCACTCTGACCCACATCGAACCAGTAGCCCTGGCCCGACCTCAGTTTACCCACAAATACAAAACACCCCCCGAGCCGCATTCCGAACAGTTAGACACGGACATCACCCTGGGCATACACACTCCAAGGAGCAGGGTCTTGGTTGTGGAGGTCACTCACCGGAGGGTCCCGTTGGCGGGAAGGTGCTCCTGGGGCTTGTCAGGGGCCTTTCCCGCGGGGAGGCGTGTGGAGATCTGAGCGAGGTCGACGTGAGCTTTAATGATTTATCAAGAGTCAAAACGTTTGCAGGGTATTCGGGCCATCCTTCACCACAGGAGGCAGGGAGAAGAGGTGATTTTGTGGGCCTTGTGGATTAGGAAGCTGGGTTATTAGGAGCTTAAGATTTTCTGCTCTGGGGAATTGATGTGGGAGGGGGTGAGATGCAGAGGAGGCAGGACTGGACAACCCACATCACCTGGAGCCGTGAACCCACCACTTCACCACTGTATTGTTGAGGCTCTGCATGAAATTCTACGGGAAATAAGCCAACTGGGGTTAAGCTATTGGGAAGGGTTTATTTGCACGACTGGTCTGGTGACTTTTGGTGGGGCTCACGTGGTCCCCTGTGGGGGCATTTGGGATATTTATGGGGGTTTTGCTGTAGGGATGCAGATCTGATGCTTCAAGGGAGGAGGGACAGCCAGGGATAAGGGCCCAGCACACTCAAAACCTTTCCTGTAGTCCAATTTGTTTATTCTTTTAACAGTCCTACAAAGTGCATGTCATCGTCAACATCATTGTGATGGTTAATTAAATGTGTCAACTTGGTCAGGCTCCAACTGTGTGGTCAAACACCAGTCTAGCTGCTGTAAAGGCATGTTTTGAATGTGATTACCCTTTAAATCAGGAAACTTTGGGTAACACAGATTACCTCCACCATAAGGGTGGGCTCCATCTAATCAGTTGAAGGACTTAAGAGAAAAGACTGGAGTTCCCTGAGGAGAAAGGATTTCTGCTGCCCGAGCACCTCTGAACTCAAGACTGCCACAGGAACTCTTCCTGGCTTTCCAGGCTGCGACCTGCCCTGCAGCTTTCAGATTCACCAACCTCCATAATCGTGTGGGCCAGTTCCTTAAAATCAGTCTCTAAATCTCCGCTGCTTTTGCTTCAGTTTCTCCGACCCTGACCAACACGATCCCATCTTGTTTTATAGATGAAGCGGGGCTGTGGTCTGCACCCGGGTCTCAGCTCACCCTTGCTGAGGCTCAGCAGGGCCCGCTAACCAGCCAGCTGACACCCAGAGACCAAATCCCCTGCTAAGCACCTGCGGGCTGGGCTGGCCAGGATCTCAAGCCAGGGTGGCGGCCAAAGCCTCCCGGGTGGCCAGATCCCAGCCACCACCTCCGAGGGTGTCTCCGCAGCGGGGCCAGCTGCTCCAGCAGGCCCGGGTCGCTGCCGCACGGGTGAAATCCTGGGGTACCTTTCAGCGGCAGCTTCTCTCTGGACAAGCAGCACTCGCTAGAAGGTCCTCCTGAGCAGGTGCCCCGTGAGTCACCCAATACCCGAGAACACGCACTGCCTCCCGAGGGCCGCGTGGCCAGTCGCCCCAAAGCGTCAGGCCCCACCCTGCACAGTCCACGCCCCGTGGCCCCCGTGGCCCTGGAGCAGACGGGCCGGTGCTCGCGGGCCCGGCACGCCCACCCCCGCGTGCAGCTGCTTCCCCGCGAGGTGGAGACTGGGCTCCCAGGGCAGGCCACCCGGACTCCGAGGCCTCGGCCTCCACACGCGCCTCTTCAGGCACCAGTCACGCAGGCGACCCGCGACCCAGGGCCGAGAGCTGGGCGCCATCTCGGGACGGAAGGCACAGAGGGGCTGTGAGTGGCCCTGGGCCGCGCAGAGCAAGGAGACGGCCTCCTCTCCTCCCCTCCTGGACGGCCGCCCGGGGACGGCGCCAGCAGGCTCTCTGTCCTCAGGCTGCAGGGGGCAAGTGTGGGAACTCCGAATTTGGGAATGAAGCCATCCATTTACCTTCCTGCCCAACCTCTGCGGGGTGACTGCAGGCGCCCCGCCCTCCGGGAAGCCAGGGCTGCAGTGGGACCCCCAGTTTCCCTGTCCCCTGCCCCACAGCAGCCCCGCCCTTCGCACCTGGAGGTGGCGATGGCTCCCTCGGTCCCAGCCCGGGATTCTGTGCATCCAGCCAGGACTTTGGGGCCTGTCCTTGGGCCAGGATTTAGGGGCGTGTGACAGATACTTAAAGGGAGGCATGAGCCAGAGAGGGTGGGGCCGCGCCCTGGCCAGTCCCACCACAGGAGCGAGGACCGCGGAGCACAGGGCACGCGCAGGGCTGGGGACGGGTGTGCAGGCCCCTGGGCAGAGCGGATGGTCGGTACTGCCAGGGAGCCAGCCGGCCACTCCGCCTGAACTTTGTCTCGTGAGGGAGGAGCCGCTGAGAGAGTCATCTGTAGTGACCAAGAGAATCGCACGGCGTCCCCGCGGGACCTTAGGGTCACAGTTGCCGGGTTCACATCATGGCCTGGCACGTCCCCAAGCGAGGAGGCGCTTAATGTTCACGCGCCTCACTTTTCTCTTCAGCAAGAGGGACACGTCCACCTGGTGGGCTTATGAGGACTGCGTTCGGAAACCCTCAGCCTCAGACACCTGAAAACAACCAATTAAAACAAATTTTAGAATAATAACTTAATTAAAAAAAAAAAACCTGGAAGCACTACTAAGATTGGTTTGAAAGTGAGGAGATTTAATAGATCATAAAAATCTGGAGGCCGGGAGGTGAGCTCATGGCTCAGAAGATCAGATTCTAGGTCTGCTGCTCTCCTCCGCCCTGCGTCGTCCGTCGGCTTTACATTCAGCCTCACACAAAGTCTCAGGGCAACGGGCAAAATATGGACAAGTTCTTTGCCAGAATGAAAAATGAACGGTCTCCAGTCCGGTTTCCAGGAGTCCTCGCCTCCTTCCGAGACTCCGCGAGCACAGTCTTTACTGTCCGTGTTCCTCTCGGCGTCCTGGTCTTCTGAGTCCCATCAGAACTGCCCACGAATCTCTGCTCAGATCACTCAAAGTTCTCTCCATCCTGTGTCTCCAGACTTTTCCAAACTCCTCCTGCAAACCAGTTCCGAGGTCTTCTGAACCGCTCGGTCAGGCCCGTCACAGCAAAGACCCCGCTCTGAGTTAGTCAGCGTTTGTTGCCGTGACCAGAATACCTGGTAAGGACAACTCAGAAAAGGAGAAGTTCATTTTGAGGTTGTGGTTTCAGAGGTTCAGTTCATGGTGGGCCAACCCATTGCTCTGGGCTCGAGAGGGGACGGAACATCAGGACGGATGAGTGTAGTGGAGGAAAACTCAGCTGGTGGCCAGGAAGCAGAGACAGACTGAGGGGCAAGATGCCATCCCCAAGGTCACACTCCCGGTGAACGGTCTCCTCCAGCCCTGCGCCACCTGCCTACAGTTACCACAAACCAGGACGGCCTGAGTAGGCCACAGCCGCCATCTAACCACTTCACCCCGAACATCCCTGCATGAACTCGGGAGCTTTGGGGACACCTCAGATGCAAACCATAAGGACGCGGGACCGGGGTGGCCACGGGAGTGCAGATCCATGGACACGGCAGGAGAAGTCCTGCCCGCTGCTGTCAGCAAGCCCGAGTCCTGGCCCGCGGAGGTCACTGCGTGGCGTGGACAGACAGCCCGTGTCCCCACCCCAGATGCTAGGTGGGGACGTGCAGAGCCCACCGTGGAGGGTCACCTGTCAGAGCATCATCCCGACCTGGGGTCGCGGGGCTGGCGGGAGGCTTGGCCCCCTGCTCCCAGGTGCTTCAAATCCCAGTGTCTGCATGAGGAGTCTGGGGAGCCCCGGGGGCCCACCTCAGGGCCATTTCCACAGATGAGGAGACTGAACCCAGAGCGGGTGCACCTGGTCAAGCTGGCCGGGGCTCTGTGCTGGGGCCCGCGCGGCCTGGCTCCGTCCCTGTTGTCTCCGTGACGTTCTCTCTCTCCTGTGGTTCCTCTCTCCTGTCTGTCTGTCCCGTCTGGTTGTGTGCTGGCCTCTGGGGCAGGAGCTTGACACCATGACCCTGACCTCTGGCTTCTCCCCTCCGCCCTCCGTCTCCTGCGTCCCCGACCCCAGAACTTCTGAGATCTTGGGAGCAGCTCAGTATAAAAAGAGCAGTTTGGCGAGCAGGGTGGGCGTGGTCGAGAGTGGGCGGGCGGCACAGGGCCGAGGCCAGGCCTTGGAGGGGGACGGAGGCCCCGGAGGCCTGCAAGGCAGCCCGATCCATCGGGAGGGCAGGGGCCAGGCGAACTCGGCTCCCTCCTTCCCGCCCAGGGCCTGACTCTAAGCCAAGACGTGTGACTGCCCACCCTGTAAAAATAGACCAGGCCACTGTGGCAGGCTTCCCGGATGTCGGGCCACCCCGGTCCCTGGAGAGAGCCCAGCGCTGGCCGTGCACCGCAGGAACCGCAGCCAGAGCAGGCAAACGGCCTGTCTGGGATCACTGAGTAGGCGGGCAGGAGAGCTGGAACCAGGACCGGGGGCCTCTGACGCCCTGCAGGCACCCTCCACTGCACCCTGGATCCCCTACGGGTCCTGAGCCTGGGCCGAAGATGACCGGGCCCTCGCCTCTCAGAGCAAAGCAGCCCTACTTACTTGGCCGTCTCCACACTTCCGGGCGCTCCCTCGGGCCGGGCGGGCCGGGCTGAGTTCCTCCTGTAACAGGGTGACAGAAGCAGCTCCCATGAGCGCCGGGCTGTGCACACACCAGCTCCTTCACTCCACAACAGCCCGTGACACAGGAGCTAGGATTGTACCCGTTTCAGAGATGAGGAGACTGAGGCTCAGAGAGGTTAAGTGACTTTCCCAACGTAGCAGAGCAGGCAGCCGGGTGGAGCTGGCACTCGGCCAGGCTGCTGAGGGGATGAACTACTATGAAGAGCGAGTAAAGTTCTGTCCCCAGCACGGTAGGCACTCTTGGGCCACTGAAGCTCACACAGTCCCCGGGTCCCGTACCCTCAGAATCCCACATCCAGGGGTCCGTGGTGCTGGGAACCCCGCCTCCTCCACGCCCAGAGAGTGACCTTGGGGAAGTCACGTCGTGTCCTTGCTCATCAAAGGGGACTTGACCCACGAGTCCCCGTTGCTCAGGAGGAGACTCCCCAGGGCTGCGGGGCATCAGGGGAGGGTCCCAGCAGCCAGCGGGAAGGGCGCCTTGGAAGCGCGATCTCTGCCGGTCGAGAAGGGGCAGTTGTTTTAAGTTTCGAAGAGCAGAGGCCCGAGGCTCCCGGGTTTCCCAGAGGCCCTCGGGCTGTGGGGAGATGCCCGGACGCGCTGGCTGCCCTTGGGCCTGAGGTCCTGGCACCGCCACCTGCTGTGGGCGACAGCTGTGTACCAGGAGGCAGCTGCTGCCAGAGAGGACAGGTGGTGGGGGTGGCCGAGGGGCCGGCGCTGGCCGGGGGCTCAAGCTGAGTCATCCCACGAGGCCGGAAGCCGGGCTCCCTCAGGGGCGCCAGCAGGGCAGGGGAGGGGCCGAGGCCCTGCTCCCCACGGCTGCCCCACACCTGTGACCCTGGGCCCTGTGACCCCGGGCCCTGTGACCCTCCCAGCCTGGAGGACCCAGCCTGGAGGACCCACCCGCAAAGCTCCTCCCTTCCCGGTCTCCCCATCCCCAGTCTGGCCCCAGGCCCTGAAGCTACCAGGCCTGAGAAAGGCGGAGGGTCACCTGGAGCAGACGGCCGTCCTCCCCGGCCCGCGCACAGTTTCTGAGCCGGTGATCTCAGGCAAGTCTCATCCTTCAGACCAAGAGACGCCCGCTGTCCTGCAGTAGCGTCAGGCACCCCAGAGGGCTGCTCGGCCACCCGTGGCCTGGCTCCATGTACGGGAAACACCCCGAGCGGCCGGAGGTGGCCGTGGCTCCCTCGGGGTGCTGCCCTGCCTGGGCGGGTGGCCGTGCGGCGGCTCCGTCTCCCTCCAGGTATGGAAACCAGGGGCCTTGGGTGGCTGCCGGGGTGCTCAAGGCTAAGTTCCAGCTGCGGCCACTCTGCTGCCCGCCCCATGACCTGGATAAGGGCCCAGTGCCAGTCACCTTTCGGAGGGAGGGGGTGGGGGTGAGCCACCACACCAGCAAGAGCAGACGAGGTGACCCAGGGGGAGAAGAGAGCCTGGTGCCCTCCACCCCAGGAGGAAGGCCATCAAGCCCAGGTGCCCTGACCGGTGGCCATTGTCAGAGATGAGTTCCCCATTCACTGGCTGTGTGGCATCAGGCAAGTTACTTAACCTCTCTGGTGGTGGTTTCCTCTTCTGAGGAAGGGAGATGACCAGCTCCCAGGCCCTGCCTCACAGGGGGCTGCTGTTCGGTCAGTTAACCCACATGGGCACCCTGAACAGGTCGCAATCGAGGGTGGGGAGCCCTGCCAGCCCCGGCCCTGCCCCGTAGTTACCCTCCACCCGAGCCCCCGCCTCCGACTTTACAAACCCACCCACCCAGCACCGCCAGGCTCCACTGAGTCCCACGGCCCGCACAGGTGCCAGATCAACCCCGGAGCACCGGCCTCCCTCTCCCCGACTGGCTCCCCTGTCCAATGGGAGCCAGACACCCGGCATCGAGGGCCCAGATGCTCCCGGCCTGCAGGCCCCCAGTGACTGCCTTCAGCTCAGGACCTGCGCTGGCCTCCCCGGCGTCCTCAGTTCCCATCTTCCTCAGCAGCCTCCCGAGCCTCTCTCCCTGGCCTCTCTCCCCGGCCTCTCTCCCTGGCTCCTCCTGTGCTCGGCAAAAGGCTCAGTGAGGCCGACCTGGATGGATGGGCCCCATCTGGATGTCCGGAGGGTACTGCGCAAATCCTGGCTGCGGCCTCAGTTTCCCAAACTGTCCAACGAACCTAATGACCTTGGGCCTCGTGTCCCCCGGAGGACAGTACTGAGCCCTCACGTTGGCACCTCGCTGCACAGGGACCCTCCACACCGGGCTGCGCAGCTCTGCCACCACGGGGACCCAGCTGCCCAAGCGGCCCACTCGGACTTCAGCCGGAGGACGACTGTCCTCAGGCAGTGACAGGACGAGGCCTCAAAACCAGGTGGGCGGGTGGCACGAGGTAAGGGCGTGGTCAGGCCCGGATCCTGACGTCCCCACCCCTCGTGGGCGTGGCCCGGAGGACTCGTTTCCTCCCGTGTCCGAGGCAGGAAGGACACGGCCCATGAGGTCACTGGAAGGACGAGTGCCCTGTGCACTTGTCCGCCAGGCTGCTTGATTCTTGGAGCCTGGGCACTTTCACCCTCTCCATATTTTCAGATGAATTTGCATTGGCACAGAGAGGCCAAGGCGCCTTCCCAAGGCCACACAGGAGTGAGAGGGGAGCCCTAGGCTGCGCCCAGGTCCCTCCTACCTCGCGCCCCTCACAGGGCCCAGCCCCAGGCAGCCAGGCTCCCTCCGCCGGGCGCGGGCGCCACTGCCAGCCGCCCAGAGGCGCGTCTTCGAGGATCGGGGGTCCGGCTTTCCACTGCTGCCATGTTGTCGCGGCAGGGAGCCTGCGGGTCCTCCCCGCCCAGCCAGCACCCGGGCGTGACCTCAGCGGGCTGCCAGGGAGCCCAGCAGAGGCTGGCACCCGAGCCTGCGCCTGCTTGGCTCCCGCAGCCACTTGGCTCCTCTGAGCCCCTGCGCGAAGCTGCCCGCCCTCAGCCGGGATGGGCGTGTCCTCAGCCGGGACAGGAGGCGCCAGCCCTGGGCCCCGAGCCACGCCGGCCGCCCGCCCGTACCGGAGGCTGCAGCTCCAGGTCAGCATGGGCGAGGCCCCAGGCCCGGCAGGGAGCGCCTCCTGCCCAGAGAGCCAGCCAGCGCTGCCCGGGCAGTGAGCTGCCGCCACCAAAGCCTGGGGCCTGCCGTGGCCGGGTCCCAGCACCTCAGGTGACGTGAGCCCGCGCCTCCTCCCTGGCTGGGTCCTCGTCTGTAGAAAGGGCACCGGGCGGTGCAGCCCTGACGGTGGCCGGTGCTTCTCTGCCTCCACCGACTGAGGACTCAGCGCGGAGCCGGCACAGGGAGGGAAGTGCTGCTGCCCAGCCGCCCCCTCGATGGACCCCGGCAAGGGTCGGGTCACCCCTGCCCAGCACGGCAGCGGTCCACGCTTAGTGTCTAGAGGGCCAGTGCTGAGCCCCTGGGCAGTTCTGCCGATCAGGGATGTGGCAGTGCGGGGCACGTGGGGTCAGGGCCTGCCTGGGCCGGGCTGCAGCTGTGAGGCCGGCGGTCCAGGGGCCTCTGTGCCTGGCCTCCGTGCCTGGCCTCCCCACAGGGCGCTCCCCCGTCCTCACAGGTAATGGCTGGCTTGCCCCGCGGGGACCCTGGAGTGGCCCTTGGGCACCAGCCTCAGGAGCCACACTGGCTGTGCTCTCTTGCTGCTGCCGCAGACCCCGGCTCAGTGGCAGAGGGGGCGGCGCAAAGGGTTGGGACCAGAAGGCCAGGGTCTCAGGGGATAGGGACAGAAGAGTGGGTGATTTAGAGATGGCTCAGTGTGTCCCCAGGGTCACACATGTTGGGATTTCATCCCATCATGAGATATCAAGAGGGAGGAGAGCAAATCCAGCCGCCGTGTTCAGAGGCGGGCCTTCGGAGGTGACAAGGCTCCGTGAGGTCATCAGGTGGAGCCCTGCGCTTGAGTCCTGGTGGCTTCATCAGCCGAGGGAGAGCCCTGCCAGACACAGACAGACGTGTCCTGCCTCTGGTCCTGTCCTTGCCCTCAGGACTCTCCAGCCAAACGCCACCGCCAGATGTGGCCCCTCGGCCTTGGACCTCTGCAACTGGGAACAGAATAAACCTCCTTTCCTCATAAAGTAGCCTGTCAGGCATTTCATCACAGTCACGCTGAAAGACAGACACAGGTGGTGGGGACAGCCACGGCCGCACACGTGAGCTGGGTATAAAAGGAAGACACAGCAAGAGACACCTCAGGACTCACCCTGCGAAGCAACCAAGGGCCACAGGCCTGCAGCACAGGCTCTGCCCGGAGGAGGGGAACAGCGTCCCCGCGGGCCCCAGGAGCTGGCCTGCCGGGCTCCCTCTTTGCCTCGGTTTCCTCGTCACGAGACGGGGCCCTACAGCTCCAGTCCCGGGGCTGGGGGGGCGAAGGGGGCACTGGGAGGGCAGCCTGAGCGGAGCCGGGCACCAAGGGCGCAGGCCTGAGCGTCACCAGCTGTATCAGCAGAGGCGGGCGCCGGCGTCAGACACTGGCCACGGAGGACGGAGGCTCCTTCTGAGCCTCCAGAACGGCGGCCTCGCCTGGCTCAGCGCGACCACATGGTGGAGGTGGACTCAGCAGCCAGGTGCTAGGATGCCCGTGGCGGGGTGAGCAGGGTGGGAGGACCTGACCCTGCGGGAGTGTCGGGAGGGACAAGAGGGGGCAGGAGAGGCCTGGGGGCAGCTGGCAGCTCGCGACCCTACAGGCCGCAGACGGGGCTCTGGGGACACAGGCCTGACTGGGGTGGGACCAGCCAGAGAGCAGAGGGACAGATGTGTGTGGCAGGCACACCTGGCTGCAGGGAGTGGGCAGGCAGCGGGGCCACCTACATGGGGCCAGGCAAGGGACGCGAGCCCCAGGGCAGCAGGCCCAGCGTGGCGGGGCAGAGGACGGAGAAGCGCGGCCTCCTGCCTTCCCAGGCCCTGGCCTCCCCGGCTCCTCCTTCCACACTCCACCCAGTGGCCTCCCTTCCAGCCTCTGCCTGACCTTGGGCACCACTGTCCCCAACCCTAGGCCTGGACAGTGTAAGCACAGGGCTGAGGCCCCTTCAGCATCCTCCTGAGAGCAGCTGTTCTGTCAATGGAGGCTGTCGTTTGTGGAGTGCCTACTGTATACCAGGCACCACATACACACACCATGTGAACCGCAAATAACCTAGCAAGGTTGGTGTTAAACTTCCATTTTTTCTGAGAATCTTGGGGTTTAGTAATTTGCCTAAAGTCGCACAGTAGGAGAGGGTCGCAATTTCACCAAATCAGCTGATATGAAGAAAATGCTTATTAGCTGGCACATAATAGGCACTCAATAAACGCTGGGATTGACCCAGGGGTGCTTAACCACTGAGCCACATACCCGGTCCTTTCTATTTTTTTTTTTTTTTTTTTTTTTTAATTTTGAGACAGGGTCTCGCTAAGTTGCTTAGGGCCCTACTAAGTTGCTGAGGCTGGCCTCAAACTTGCAGTCCTCCTGCCTCAGCCTCCTGAGCTGTGGGGATGACAGACAGGAGCCACTGCGCCCAGTCACTCCACTTTCTATCTGGGAGAGCTGGGGCTTTTTGGAGATCCCTCTTCTCCTTAGTCTCACCTTCTGTGATTTCAGTTACCCATGCACAACTGTGGTCTGAAAATACTAAGTGGAAACTTCCATAAATGAACAAGTTACACTTTGCACATCAGTCTGAGAAACATAATGAAATTTCGGGGTACGGCTCTATCCTGAGAAGGTGCGTACCATCCCTTTTCCAGTGTATCCACGCTGTATACACTACCTCTCTTTAGCCACTTAGTAAACCTCTCAGGGATCAGATTAACGGTCACAGTACTGTGCACTGTGCTCAAGTAACCCTTATCTAACTTGATAACGCTTCCAAGCACAAGGTAAAGACCCCACTGGCAATTCTGTTGGGGTGTTATGATTGATCTGCTTTATCATTAGATATTATTGTTAATCTCTTACTTTATCCAATTTGTAAGTTAAAATTTATCCTAGATCTGTAGATATAAGAAAAAAGCAATGCACACGGAATCTGGCACTGTCTGCGGTTTCTGTGCACTGGGACATTACCCTGCAGATAAGGAGGTGTGTCTGTACCAGTCCAGTTCTTATGGGATGTGGCCTGTTTATCGGCCCCACTGGGCTCTGGTTGGCCGGTGGCTCCTGAGTACAGGTCACGTCGTGGGCGGGCACAGAGCTCATGGTCAGTGATGGTTTGTTGAGTGAATGAACGACATCTCATGCTCCTTAGAGGCAGGCGCTGAACTGTTTCTCAGAATCACGGGATCTCTCCAGCCAAGTGTGCCTCTAAGAATCGCGGTTTCTCTGTGGAGGGCCTTGGTCCTCACGGCAGCCGGGCAGCCCCTGTGTCTGCAGCCAGCCTCCCTGGGCCCCTCCTGTAACTGGCCGGCTCCTACCAGCCGTCTTCCCGCTGTCTGGGCTCTTGGGCCTCCAGGCCATATCGGAGGGCCGTGCCTCCCGCAGACTCCTAGGGGAGCTCATTAGTTCTGGTCTCGCTCCCTGCCGGTGCCTCCAGCCCGGCTCTGCTGGCACGTGGTTCCCCTCCCTGGGCCTCGTTTTCTTCAACCCCAGACGAGGGCTTTTGGATCACTTTTAGCTCAGCACTGTCAGGGGGCTGCAGGGAGCAGCTGAAGGCGGTGGGACTTGGTGCCAGGGTGTCTCCAGAGTCTTTGGGTCCCAGAGCCTCCCGGGGAACTGGCGTGTCTCCTCACGGCCGCTAGATGGCGCCAGTGGGTCACCCATCTCCCTGGGGCTGGCCTGGTTGGAACTGCACCCCTGGGATGAAGCGCAGACCAGGCCTCCCGCCTCTCCTTCTCCAGGACCCTGCGGGAGGCCCCGCAGAGGGGGGCCTAGAGGGAGCTGGGTGTCCAAGCCTGCACCTCTGCTGCCCCCTGGCCCTGCACAGCTCAGCGAGCACAGTCTGTCCCTAGGGACACCGGTGAGCCCTTGGAGTTTAGTGACACACACCTCGGGCCTCCTTGGGCAAGAATCTCGGGCAGGATGCCCAGGGCTCTGGTTTGCCTTTGACGGTACTCTTGCTGTGTGGCCTTTGCCAAGTCACTTCCTGTCTCTGGTCCTCTGCTTGACCTCAACCAGCTTCCAAAGTCTGGGGGTGCCTTCGAGAGACGAAGTCTTGGGAAGCAAGCAGACTCGGGCGCGAACCCTGCTCGGCCCTCTCCCCAGATGGGCCTGATTCTTTGTGTGATTATCTGTTCCAAGTCTGTCTTCTTGGTTCTTTCCTATGTCCCACAAGGGCCAGGCTCGAGTCCATGGCTGCCCTCGGGAACTCCACCCTCCGCCCAGTGCCTGGCACCAAGGCCTCGTCGCAAGAGCTGGCGGGACGACCACTCCTGGTCAGCCATTCACTGGGCATCCCTGGCCCCGGCCATTATCTCCATGTATGGACAAGGAAACCGAGGGCCAGAGAGCTTGTGTGCTTGCCCAAGGCCACACAGAGACTAAGTGGAGGCGCTGGGATTGGAAACGGTTCCAGAGAGTCACGTTGACAGATGAGCGACTGAGTAAAGAGATCCACGTCTGAACCCCAAAGTCCTGACCCAAGTTGCCCGTGGATGTTTGACTTCACGTCAATCTTTTTTTTTTGCACTGGGGACTGAACCCAGGGCGCTCTGCCACTGAGCTACACCCCAGCCCTTTATAAATATCTTAAAATTCTGAGACAGGGTCTCACTAAGACTCCCAAGCTGGCCTGGAACTCACGATCCTCCTGCCTCAGCCTCCGGAGCTGCTGGGATGACAGGCACGAGCCCTGTGTCCTGAGCGAGGATCCTTTTAAGAGGAGACCAGGAGTGTCAGAAGAAAGAGACAGGACGCTGGGAGCGGAGGGAGGAAAGGCCACAAGTGGGAGTGGCGGCCACGTCCATCTGGAAAGGCACTGGCGACCTGGTCAGCGGACACGCTTAGCCCAGCGAACCCGATTTCTGGGGTTCAGACTGGAATAAGTGCATGCTTTTCTTTTTCTTTTTTTTTTTTTTGGTGCTGGGGACTGAGCCGGGGTGGTGCTCTACCACTGAGCCACATCTGCAGCCCTTTGTATATTTTTTCTGTTTTAAGTCAGGGTCTCACTAAGTTGCTGAGGCTGGCCTCGAACTTGCCATCCTCCTGCCTCAGCCTCCCCAGGGATCCTCAGTCCCCGGGATCACAGGCGTGTGCACCGTGCCCAGCAAGTGCGCGCTACTTTAAGCTATTTTAAGTTTGTAGTCGTGCGCTGCAGCAGCCGTAGGGAACCGGACGCTGCCACAAGGCTCCTGGCAGCACTGTCCCTGGGCTGCCCTCTCCCGCTCCAGCTGGGACAGAACCACAGGGGGGAGGGACTCCTGGGGTCTCCAGCTCCACCAGCCCACGGAACAGCCCCAGAGCCCAGGCCAGCGACGGAAAGCACCTGCCCCATTCTGCAGGCGAGTGGGGACGGGCCGTCCTCTGGGCACGTCCTGGGGCCGCTCCATCTGGCCTCTGGCGCTGGGCAGCTTGGTGGAGCTGCCTAGTGGGAAGCCATCTTCCAGACGAGGACGGAGGCCCGGCGTTGCCGAGATCCGCGGCCTGCACCCCACCCGTCTTCTTGGAAAGCCCCCCTCCTGTTTATCCCCAGCAGACAGGGGCCAGCGGGGTCTGGGAAAGCCAGGCCGGAGCACAGTCCAGCTGCGGCAGGGGACGGGAGAGCAGCTCCTCAGTGACCTTCAGCCTGGGAAAACTCTGAGCCCTTCCTGTCCCCGCCCTCCCCGCCCCTGCGGCAGCCCCGTCCCCACAGCTGTGAGAAGTTCCCTGGGGGCAGCGTCCAGTGGAGGGGGGAGGGGCGCAGACTGGGGAGGCTTGACCTCCGACCCCTGCCTGTCCCTGGGGTCTCCTGGATCCCCCGAAGCCTGCGCTCTGGGCTTGTCTGAAGGACTGCCCACCCTGCCCAGGCCCCTGGTGGCCCCGACCCCACAGCTCAGTCCCTTGGAGAGGTGGCCACACCCACTGGCCCCCTTGATCCTGCACAGCCAAGATCTGCAACTGGTGAAGAAACCGAGGTCCAGAGAGAAGAGAGGCCTCGCCGGGGTCAAGGTCCTGCGGAGGCCAGGCTGGGACTGCTCACCAGGCGAGCTCTCGGGGAGACTCTGGACCTGGCTCTGGCACGTTCTGGTCCCAGCCGCGCTGTGGGTCACGGGCAAACCCCTTCCCTGAGCCCCCTACTTGCTCCTCTGCAAACTAGGAGATGACTCCTGGGTCCCTCTCTCGGGACGCCACGTGGAGCAAATGAGCAAGCCCCGTGCCTGGCGCTCGGTGTCACCCGCCGGCGAAGCACACTACAGAGCCGTTGGGAACTGGTCCCAGCAGGGCAGGGCAGGGGTGAGCGCGTGGGCACGTTTCCCCGCGAAGGAGTCAGCAGGCGAGGCAGGGCTGCCTGGCACGCCCAAGCAACGCCGAAGAGCCAGTGGGCCCTGGGTTAGGGTTGGTGGCGCTGCTGTGGCGCTAGGAGAAACCAGAGGGGGTGGGGGGCAGAGCCTGCGGCCTGGGCAGACCTGCCTCTCACTGGAGTGTGTGGGGGTCATGGCAGGGTCTCCTCGTAGCAAAGAAACCCTGGAGCTTGAGCAGCCCCAGCCGGGAGCAGGGGACAGCCGGCCGCAGCCACCGCCCCACCCGCCGCCCTCCCCCGCCCCTCGTCCGCCCAGTGCTGCAGGAAACCTGAGCATCAGAGTGTTACAAGCTGTCCCCAAGGGGCCCTGAGGCGACTGGCCGCCCCCTCAGAGGGGGACGGGGCCTGAGGGGCCGGGTGGGCGGGCTCAGGAGCAGGAACCTGAACTCGCACATGGAGGCCAGTCTGCACTCACGACCTTCCACCAGGGAGGTCCTTCAGCAGAGCCCGAGCAGCCGGCCTTGTCACTCACACAGTGACAGTGAAGATTCGTCCAGTGCTGCTGGTCACTTTGTGCACCTTCTCTCACTTCGTCCTCAGGAGAGCCCAGGAGCTCAGGGATTCTGGAGCCCCGCTGCATCCGCTCGGATCCAGGCTTACTACTTCCAAAGCTGTGTGACCTTGGGCAGGGGACTGACCACTCTGTGTCTTGGTTTCCCCCATCTAAATCGGGATAACAATAGTACCTGCTTCCTGGGGTTACCTGGAGGACTGAATACGGTCACAGAGCCTGTCACCCAGAACCACGCCTGTCACTGAGTAATGTCAATAAGTGCCATCTGTGAACGTAGGTGAGGAGACGGAGGCTCAGAGGTAAAGGACGGTCTGGGGTCGACCAGCCAGGAGAAAGCCCGGACTGCAACCAGGGGCTCTGACCGGGGAGCCCTTGCGTCCAACAGATGCGCTCGACGCACCTGCTCCGGGACCCTGCCGGCTCGCCCCACCCCGACCTGGCGCTCGGCCGTCTGGACTCCGCTCTTGTCTGAGCCCGACGGAGTGGGAGGCTGGTCTGCCCAGTCTCCAAGGCCACTGCTGACTGGAGGCTTCTCTGTGGGAGCCCCGGCCTGGGGGCTGCAGACCCGGCCGCTGACACCCCCCAGCGAGCGGGGAGAACACACGTGCGAGTCCTGAACGTGTGCAGAGCCCCCGCCACCCACGGGTGCAGCTCCCGGGCTCCCGCACAGCCCCCGGGAGGTGCCCCCGCAGGCTGCTCCTCAGGTGCATGTGACAGCGGGCGTGGGAGGGAGGAGGGGCCCAGCTGGCAGTGAGTGACAGCCTCCCCTCCCTCGCCCCAGGCTACGCCGCAGGGTCCCCCGCAGCTTGGCAACCGGGGCCGCTTCTCGCCCTGGGCCTCGCGTGGCTGGTCCATCCAGTGTGGACAGTGGCCGACCCTGGGGACACCTTGGCCTGTAGCGAGATGACACGGGAAGGGCAGGCAGGCGTGCACCACCCCGGCATGGGACACGGTCAGTTCCTGCCCGCCCTCCATCTCCGTGACTGAGGCAGGAAGTCACATCGAGGGCACCTCGCGGAGCAGGAGTTTAGCAGAGGCCGGGGCTGGAGGCCGGGCAGGGGCAGGTGGAGAGACCCCGGTTCCTGACACGGGCCCCTTCTGGGGGCAGCGAGCCGGGACCCTGCAGGGCTGAGTGCGTGGCCCCTCACCCACCGTGGGCCGGGGCTGCCCTTCCCTCCTGGGTCCCCACCCAGCCCACTTCCCGCGTCACCAGTGGCCCCTGGGTGAGGGTGTCAAACCTACAGGGCCGGCAGGTCTCGGGTGAGGCTGGGCCGCCGGCGGAGGACTCCACCGCTCCCTCCGCAAGGCCTGCCGGGCACCTCCTGTGGGCCAGGGCTGGGCGCCAGGGCCAGCGATCGCCCAAGTGGCCAGGCTCCACGGGGACAGTCGGGATCCACGCAGGCGGAGCGTCCCTAGTCCCAACGCCTGAAGTCCCGGAGGCTCCTGAACGTGACCCCGGTCCCAGATGTCGTGTGGCAGTTTGTCGACGCAGACAGGCAGGGCGCAGAATCACCTGGAGCTTCGAGTCTGCAGGGCCGTGGCACGAGGGAGTCAGAGGCTGGACTCGGGTCCCCTCCCTGAGGCGGCTCAGGACGTGTCTGCGGATACTCCAAAGTCACCTGAAATCCAGAACACGTCTGGTCCTGCGCGCTCGGAACAGGGGCTCCTCCGGCCAGAACCTCATGAAGAAGATGCAGGTGCAGAGTAATCGGGGCTGGAGGGCAGGAGGCTGAGGGGGGCCTCTTCCAGGGTGAGACCCCGGGCAGGGCCCTGAAAGAAGGGAGGTGGGAGCCACATGGACCCTGGGGCAGGGCACGCTGGGCAGGGGCAGGGCAGGGTCAAACCCTTTAGCACGTTCAAGGATCTGCAAGAAAACACTGGCTAGAGTCCAGTGAGCCAGGAGACAAGGTCAGATGAAGAAAGGTGGGGTGCAGGGAGGTGAAACAGAACTTGGGAAGGAATCCTGGACTTGCGGGGCTGGAGAGGAGGAGGGCCCAGGCTTGCCTCACTGGGTTGGGGAGAAGGGACTCCACTCTGGACCACTCCCTTGAGCCCCCTGTCCCCAAGGGCAGCAAGCACCTTACACTTAGCAGATGGACAGAACACACCTGAGATTCACAGGCAGTAAGAGCCCCCAGGCCCAGCTCCGCCTGCCCACATGGCTCACATTGTGAGTGGAGAAGCTGAGGCTCAGAGAGGCGAGGCGACCTCCCCCCGCACACCAGCCCCGCGGCAGGCCTGAATCCCGAGCTGCACTTTCCTGTTGGCATACTACGGCTCTTTTTCAAAATGATGTTTGTGAAAATTAGTCTCGGTAAAGATAGCTGAAAAGGCCGGGTTGGGGACGTTTTTAGCTGCCTGTGAGCTAGATAAAAGGTTCTGTTGTTACAAAAATGCTCTTCTTGTGTATGCTGTAAGCATCCATCAATTTCAGAAATTACCCAGCCTCGCGCGGGAGAAGCCACGAGTGGCTCTTTGATCCGAGCGGGAGGGCTTTGGGTGTGTGCTGACGACGGGGCTCACTCACGTCACACTCTCAACCCGAGGAGAATACCTCAATTTCCAGGAGCCAGGGGCTGTGTCTTTCATCCTGGCAGAGGAAGAACACCATTAACATTTACTAAAGAGGAGGAGGATCTCCTGAGTGGTCACACGGAAACTCACAATCAGGTGACCCCTGAATGCATGTAGGTAGATACACAGGAGCCAGAAGGGTAGGATTTTTAGGAGAGCATCACAAGGTGAAAGAACTGCCAAAAAGTCAGCAGAAATCCCAAATTTGAGTTTTTGTACTCTGTACATAATGCCAACTCCCCCTCCCAGCCCCATGAAGCAAGAAGGAGCCTGTATTAGTCAGTGTTCACCAGGTTGTGCTGCATAACGAGCAGCCCCTGATCTTTCTCTTGTGGCAATGGCCTTTTTATTTTCTTGCTCGTGTTGCACGTCAGCAGCAGGGTGGCCAACTGCTGCAGCTCCGGTCCAGGCTGTGGTCAGTTCCAGGGCTGCTCCAGGTGTTTCTCGGGCCGGGATCCAGCCTGAAGGAGCAGTTGTTATCTTGGACGGCACATCCTCATAGCAGAGAACGGGGACAGAGAACGGGGACGCTAGTGGGAAGGAGATGCTCCTGGAGCCTTCCCTGGAGGCAATCACACTGTCAGCAAGTCCCACGTTTGGGGGAGAAATAAAGTAATATGGCCACGCCCAACATCCCTGGGCTAAGCTGGAGACAAATATGTGCTAAGTAACAATGCGGCTTACTACCACGTTCTAGAGAATGGTGTGTCCAGGGGAATTTAAACCATTCTCACGAGACTCTAGGGATTTCCAGAGTCTCTCTGACCCCCTTGGGCCTCAGTGAACGAGCAGAAGCAAGTTCAAGTGGACCAGGCTCCAAGCCGCCCGCCTTCAGCACCCACCCCTGCTTTGCCTGTCGGGTTGCCGGGAAGTCGTCACTTAAAGCTGCTGTGAGAACACATTTCATTAGAAATGATCACTAAGCGGTCTAATCGGCCCCTCACGGGACAGAGGAGGACGGAGGCCTCCGGGAGAGATCGAGGAGGCAGACCTGGGAGGACACGTGACCGCAGGCGGGCTCCTCCTGGCCGCCTGGGTCAGCAGACCGCAGACGTCCACAGGCACCGCCTCAGAGACTCAGTGGGACATTTTCAAGGCTATAGAAAGTCGCCCTCAGTATCCACGGGGGGCTCCAGGACCCCACCCCACTAGCCCCACAATCCCGTCGCTGACATACCTCATGTGAAATGGGTGACCTGACGGTTCTCACGTGCTCCTGGTCATCTCTGCGTTACGCACGCCGTTTACTACGCCGCGGAGCCTCGCGGGGACCTCGCGCTGTGTCCTTCAGGGGGTGGTAGCAAGGAAACAGCTTGTGTGTTCGGAGCAGACACTTTGTGTTCCTAATAGTTCCGGTCTACACTGTAGGCGGTGGAGTGTGTGTGTGCGGCAGTGAGAGGCCTGCGGAGAATTAAAAACAAGCCACAGAAGCCGGGCACCGTGGCGCGCGCCTGTAATCCCAGCTGCTCGGGAGGCTGAGGCAGGAGGATGGTGAGTTCAAAGCCAGGCTTGGCAAAAGCGAGGCGCTCAGCAACACAGTGAGACCCTGTCTCTAAATAAAATATGAAATAGGGCTGGGGATGTGGCTTAGTGGTCGAGGGCCCCTGTGTTCAATCCCCAGTACCAAAAAAAAACAAAACAAAAAACAGACAAAAAAAAAAAATGGAGGCAGAGGGGTTTATTGGGATGAAGCAGCTAAAACCGCCTCTTGGAATGGGTGAGATTGAAGCAAAGACAAAGCAGGAGAGAAAGCACGTGTGTACCTGGAAGCAGGCAGTGGGGAAAGCAGGTGCAAAGGTCCTGAGGTTGCTGGAACCTGGTGAGTTGAAGGCACTGCAAGGTTTGAGCAGGAGTGTGGTACCCAAGAGGTCAGAGATGTGGCCAAAGTCTGAGGCCCCGGGAAGTAGCCGGCTTTGTTGCTGAGGGAGAGGGGAAGCCCGTGGGAGGTTTGGATCAGGGAGAAGATGATCCGCTCGGCATCCTGGGAAGAACGGAGGGCAGAGGACCCAGGGAGGAGGCTCTTGCCTGTGTGGGCGGCTCAGAGATCCTGGGGACAGTCCCAGCACTGGCTGCTTCATAGAAGGCGGACGCTCAGCGAAGGCAGAGCAGTGGGCATCCGTTCAGGACACGGACCATCCTGCTGGCCTGCGTCCCGTGGGGTTGGGCAGCCAGGAAGCAGGCGGCGCAGCTCGGGCCCCCCAGGGTCTCGCTGGCTGGAACGCGGGGCGTGGATGCCCCCAGGGCCGGCCTGTCTGGAGAGCTGCCCGGATGACAGTCCTGACCCACGGCTGTAGCCACGCGCAGGGTGGCACAGGTGTCCCCGAACGTCCCCTGGCCCGCCGCCCCATCTCCCTCCTTTGATAAAGGAAGCGTGGTCCCCGGAGGGTGGCTCTTTCCCCCGGTTGACGTCCACCGGTCCCCTCACCTCAGGCAAACCGCCACCTCCTGGAAGCCTCCCACATGCCGCCACGTGGACCTCGCCTGTGACACAGCCCATGGCCTTCGGCGGGACTGCGGTGACCCGTTTCCTGCTGATTACTCCGTGGCTGTCCGTCCGTCCAACCCGACAGTCAGCCCCCGAGAACCATCTTTCCTGGGTGCTCCCGGCATCCCCGACTCCTGCTGGTCCCACACACGTGCCAGCGCCGTGGACGCGAGACCTGCCTCCGGGGCCGGACCCCCGACGGCCAGGACGGGACTCGAGCTCGGAGGTGGAGCTCAGACCCCTTCCCAGCACTGCCGGCTGCCCGCCCAGGAGGTGTGCCGGGCTCAGGGGCTGGCCATGTCCCGTCCCCGTCGCTGCCCGGAGGGACCCACTTGCGTGCACCCCGCCCAGGGCCCCTCCAGGGCTCCCGTCCTGACCCCTCCGGCTTGGACTTCCTGCCATTCTGCAGCAGGTAAGCATGAAGCGCCCAGACGTGGGTTTGTGTTTTTGTGGAAGGAAAGAATGTCCAGGCACCATCCTGGGGGCTCCCTGTTGGCGGCTCCAGCCTCCTCGGAGTGTCAGGGTGGCCGACTCTCAGGGTCTGGCTCAAGCTCTTCGTTTGACAATGGGCACTGAGGCCTTGGGAGAGGGGGACACCAGACCCAGGCCCCAGCTCCGCTGCTCCCAGCTTCCTGAGGAGGACGGCGAGGGACAGTGGCCCCGCGTTGCTCTAAGTCACTAAGTTCCAGGAAGACTTCTCGTGCAGCGAGGAAGGGTCAGTAAGGCCATTGGCTTCGTCCCTCCCATAAGGCTTCCCAGGCCCTTGGTGGCTTCTCAGAATCAGACCGACCCCCAAAGAACAGAGATCCGTCCCGCAGCGGCTTCAGGAAGGATGTCACCTCCCGAGACGGACAGGCTGGTCTCGTGGGGGTTTGGAGTTTGGAAGGAGATGGTGAGGACACAGCGGGAGCCACGAGAGGGACAGAGGTGGGCCTGGCCAGAGCAGGGGGCCAAGAGGACCAGCTCTGGGGTGGAGGCCAGGGTGGAGGCCTGGGCAGAGTCTGACCACGTCGCCCGCTGGTTGCCTGACTCCCCGAGAGCCGCAGCCCCCCGGGGGGCAGGTCGTTATCTGTCGCAGGGTGACTGACGGGGACACGTGAGGGGGACAGTCTCCCCCGCAGCAGCCAGAGGAGCTTTCTACCTTGACGTCTGATCTCACCTTCCGGCCCGGCGCTGCTCGGATGAGGGGCAGTGCCCCTGGCCCTGGCACCTGGGGCTGGCCCTGCCTGGCCAGCGCCTCCTTCTCCCGGTGTGACCCACGCAGCCAGCCTTGGCTTGCTGGAAGGGCCGTGCTGTCCCTCCCTGCAGGACCTGGGCTGGCCCTGGCTTTCCCGCCTTCCGCCTGCTGGCTCCGCCCCCTGCCGTGGTCCTCCTGGTGGTCCTCAGGCCTCCTCCAGCCACTGGGGTGTGTGTGGGATACGCTGAGAAGTGGGCCCCCCATTCCACTCCACCCTGGAGTGCGGGGACGCAGGACTCAGGCCAAGCGCCGTCCAGCGCTTGCTCGCAGCGGGCTTTCTGCTGGTCCTTGACTTGGGCTGGGCATCCAGGCTGCCTCTGCAGTGTTCTAAAGATCTGGGGCCTGTGATTCCAGCGACTCAGGAGGCCGAGGCAGGAGGATCGCAGTTCAGGCCGCCTGGGCAATGTGGCGGGACTCTGTCTCAAAATAAAAAGCAAAGGGGCAGGCGGCTCAGTGAGAGAGGGCCCCTGGGCTTGTCCCCAGTACTCCCCACTCAAAAAATGTGGCACCTACCCAAAGAGGTTCTGGTACGGGTCAGGTGCGCTGGACCTTGAAATGACTAAACATGCCCCAGGGCAAGCCTGGGACGGAGGGCCTGGCAGAGCCTCCAGCCCAGCGGCCAGAGCTGGAGCTGTGGGCTGGGACCATGAGGGAAGCAGAGCCGGCTGCGTGCCTGGTCCTGTCTCAGCCCCTGCCCTGGCCCACGGAGGCCTTGCAGGAGTCCTCCTGGAGGAGAGTGTGAGCGTCCCCATTTCCCAGACGGGAAGACCGAGGCACGGGGCTGTCAGGTAGCTGTCACGGACTTACCCAGCCGCAGGCAGCAGAGCCAGGGCCCGAACCCCGGGCAGTGCCGCTGAGGCTGGAGCTTGGCCACCACTCTCCGCTGCCAGGGACTGTGGGGGGCCTGCTAATCATCCTCATTCTGATGATTGTTTTCTCATCCTCAGGGAGTGGACCCCGGGGGTGGGGGCACCTGCACATCTGGGGTCTCATCCCTGGGCAAACGACGCCCTCCCAGCTTCCTGCAGACACCGCGGAGCTGGGGTCACAGGCTCAGCCCGACCGGCCGCAGGCCAGGCTGCTCAGATGCCGAGCCTTCCCCTGGTGACAGGGCCATTGTCAGCCACAGGAAGAGACAGGTTGCTATGGAAACCTCGGGACTCCAGGAAGCACCACCGGCTGGCTTCAGGGAGGCCTCTCCATGCAGGGCCTCCGGCTCCGGGGTCCCCGTGGCCGCAAAGCCGGTGAGCCCGTGCTCGGGAGCAGCTGGGGCCGGCCCCCCGCCCGCCGGCACCCACAGAGATGCTCTTTCAGCCCCCCGTGGGAGGGCGCGTCGGAGGCAGGCCCGGGTGACTGACGTGTGGGGCGGAGTCTCTAATTACCAGCCGCCTCTGTGCCAGTCAGAGGAAGGGGGTTCAGGAGTCGGCCAGGGCTGCGCCCGGTGTCGTCCCGAGAACCCTTTCCAGGGGCTGCACCCCGTCTGACGGTGGTGTGGAGGGTGCTCCGTGGCGTCTGCGTCATCCGTTCCTGAGCCCCGAGTCAGTGTGCAGACCAGGCCACCAGGCCACACGGGCCTTCCAGGACCCCAGCCCCGCTGTCCTCCACCCAGGCGTCCAGTGCTCAGTGCCCAGCTGTTCCAACACGTCCACGTCCGTGCCTCACAGTGACACAGGAGCTCCGCAGGCTGCCTGGGCCGGGGTGCTGTGTGCTCGCGCTGCCCGGCCCAGGACACGTCCAGTCTCCTCGTTCACAGATGGGGAAACTGAGGCTCAGACAGGAGAGGAAACCTACCCTGGCACCCAGGCAGGGTGGGGATCTGAGGCTTTGGAACTGGGTCCCCTCTGGCCCACTGACCACCCCTGCTCCAAATGGCTGAGCAAATGGAGGCCAGCGGCATTGGGTGCCCAGAGGCCACGTGAACAGGGACAGTGGGACGCCGCCGCCCCAGGCCCCATCCCAGCCGGGCAGTGGGCGTGCAGAGAGCCAACCTCAGCCTCACCCTGCCTTCTCAAAGCCCCAGAACTTTCCAGCAAAGCTGCAGCCACAGGCCAGAGCGTCGCCTCACCTGGGCGCCCGGGCGCAAGGTTCAGGTGCAGCTGGACCCACGCAGTCTGGACCTCACCTGTCCCAAGTGGTTGGCACGCACGTGCAGGTTTGAGAAGCCCCGAGCCGAGGGAGGAAGCTACAGCATCAGGGTGCTGGCCCTGCCCCCCAGGAGAGTTCTCTGCGCCCCTCGCCCCAGTTCTCCACCTGCCGGATGGAGCTGACCAAACCTCACAGCGTCCCAGCTGGAAGGACCAGAGATGTGGAGCGAGTGGAGGGAGCACACACAGCGGGGAGCCAGAGGCGGGAGGTGGGTGCTGCAGACGTGAGGAGCCTCCCAGAGGCCCCCCAGACATGCCGCTGCGTCTGTCCCAGCAGCCAGTCTGCTGGGAATCACATTTCCCGTCTGTAAAAGCTGGGGACTTGGTTTCAGTCTCACATCTTTGTGATCTAAGAAAACGACCAGAGATACCACAACAAACGTTGGTGCCGAGGAAAAGAAGTCATCGAAGGAGGGGGCCGGGCAGACCGTCTCTCCCCACCCCAGCTTGTTCCGGGCAGGGTGTGGCTGCCTGGCCTGCCGTGCCTCTGCGTGCCAGCATGTGTGTGCATGTGCGTGCATGTGCGTGAGGGTGTTTGTGTGTCTGTGTGTGCATGCAGGGCGACGTGCATGGCCTGCGTGTGCTGGATACTTGCGTGCCCGTGGGCACTCCATGCGTGAACACGTTCACGTGTGAGCATGCGTGAGCCATGCACACACATTCACACGACACAAGCTTGCACGTGTGGCTATGCATACATGCGTGTTCATGCGTGTGCAAATGCACGGGTGATGTGTGTTCCCATGTGCATGCATGCACGTGTGCACGTGTTGCACTTTAGGCGACTTGAAAGGTGCAACTGGGGGAAGAGAGGGGATTGGAAAGTCCAGGAAACCCTGCAGGGCCTGACGTGCGGCTTTGAGCAGCCCCGGGGCTAGAAGCAATTATGACGCTCCTGGGGCAAAAATGTCCGTGTGGAGCCGAGCTGGTGCCGAGCCTGGCTGGCCTCCCAGCGACGAGTAGTGTCCTTCTGGAAAAAGGTCTGAAGATCCCCATGGCTGTGCTAGCCGCGGAGAGAAGAGATGACTGAGAACTGACTGGATTCTAGGCAGACAGAGCGTGGGGGCGGGTCAAGAGCACGTGGCCCTGGCTCAGGTCTGTGGCTCCAGGGGACCCCATGACACGTTGCTGGCAGAGGACAGAGGGAAGGGGTGGTCTGGTGGCCCCCAGTGGCACCACGGTGCTGTGGGTCCCCGCAGGCATCTGGGAGCAAGGGACACTGGTACCGTGGGAGTGGTCTGGGCCTGTCTGGGTCACCAAGCGTCCAAGGATAGCTGCCCTTTCCAGCTGCGCTTGGCTGCTTCTTCGAGCCAGAGTTGGCGGCAGACAGCATCTCCCGGTGTGCGAGTCTTACGGATCCTCGACTTATTTCTTCTGAGTGTCAAGGACCTTGGTAATTATATCAGGAAAAAAAATCAGGGGGAGTTGGTGGCAGTCAAATTTAAAAATGTCTAAAAGATTTTTTTCATGTACTTTCGTTGTAGGTGACACGATACCTCTATTTCATTTTTGCGCGGTGCTGAGGATGGAACCCAGGGTCTCACGCGTGCGAGGCGAGCGCTCTGCCACTGAGCCACAGCCCAGCCCAAAATGTGTAAAAATTATTAATAAAAACATTGTAATGGCTCCCATTAAGTAAAATGATACTTATGTTAAAATAATCGGATTCCTTCTGCCGGGAAGTGCTTCTGCGAATCCTAGGAGGCAGCCGACGTCGCCTCCTCTGAGAAACCCTCGCAGAGGGTCAGCACGCGCTCCCCGCGGCTCCTCCGCCTGGCACCCGGAGCCCTGGTATCGAAGTCCGGAGCTTCCTCCTCTCAGCCGCGCCACCCTGTGATGCCACCCTCCCGCCGTCCCTGGTCCCCACAGCAGCCACTTCTCTGCTCCACTCTGGCTTTGGAGGAAATTGATTCTGGCCTCTCTACTTCAGGGTTAATTTCTTATAAAAACATTAGAAAGCGGAACGTTCTCCCTGGGGGATGGGCCTCCCTTGGAAGCCTCCTGGGTGCACCTGCCCGGCTCGGCTGCCCGCTGGCCTTCTGCTCAGTCACCTTGACTCCCGTGGAAGCCCTCCCCGCCGCGTCCGCAGCCTCCCGGGCAGTCCTCCCTCCCCTTCCCCAGGGCTCTTGGTACAGCCACCTCCGGGCCCTCCCGCCTCACCCTGCCTCCGTCCCTGTGCACGACCATGTTCATCGAAAAGGTTCAGAAAGAGACGAGGGTGCGTCCGCACCCTGCCAGCCCCTCCCCACCTTGGCTCCGGGTCTCCAGTGGCCTTGGCCTCCTGAGTCTTGGCGACACCCGCCTGCCGGCTCCTGGGCAGCTTCTGGCCCTGGGGACCTTCTGTGCTGCTCGGCCTCCCTGTCTTCTCTGCCCCACTCGGTTTCCTACTGCCTGGCCTTCCTCCGCCCAGTCCCACTCTGTCCTCCCGACCACGGATCCCCTGGGGCTCTTCTCAGCCCCCCTCGCCCTGGCTCTCTGAACCCCGACCCACGGCCGCAGTCAGACTCCTCTGCTGAGCCTCAGATCCACACCCCGGGAAGGCGACTTGGCTCCTCCTGGGCCCCCGGCTTCCCTCCAGCCCCTCCTCCTGGCAGCACGGGTCCCACCTGAGGTGAGTCCACACCTGGAAGGCCCAGCCTCCCTTCCGCCCCAACCTCCTCCTGGCCTGCCCGCGGCCAGGTCTGTGGGGTGGGGCTGCTGCACGCCATTGGCTCCCTCCAGAGGAGCACAGCCCCCCACCCTCTAGACAGAGTGGGTTCCAGGAGCAGCTGGATTCCATCACCTTCTGTCACCTTCCCAGATAACGAAGGCCTACTGCGTGCCAGGCTTTCCTCCACAGAAGACATAAACCAAACATAAATTAGGAAGCCATGTGGTGATTCCTGCTACCAGGAAAGAGGTTCAGGGAAGAGGACGGGTAGGGGGAGATCACACACCAGGAGGCCAGGGGCGGCGTCTGAGTAGGTGATATTCCAGCAAAGAGATGAATGAAGCCAGCAAGTGAACCCGCAGGGTCTCTAGAGAAAGCACTTTCCAGGAAGAGAGTAGCGAGTGCAAAGACCCTGGGGCAGCTGGGATTTCGTGGGTTTCAAGGAACAGCAGACATTCGCTTCTGTGTTCCGGCTGCTCTGGGCTCCAACAACCCCTCCCTCGCCTCTAGTCCCATGCACACTCCCCCCAAAACCTACTCCCTTGTTCTCCTGGCTAGCCTTTATCCATATCTTGGATTAAACTCCAGCATCCTCTCCTGTGGAGGCCAGTCCAGGACCTCACCCCTGCTGGCTGAGAGGCCCCCTCTGAGTCCAAGCCCCTCATGTAGCATGTAGCACATGACTGCGGGGACTGCTGGTCGGTTCTTTGTGGAGCAGGGACTGTGTCTGATTTACTGCCGTGAAGAGGAACTCGGTGACTGTTCTGAGCACCTCCTGCTACCCAACCATCCATCCCAAGTTCAGTGGCATGAAACGGTGACTTCATCCTGCTCTTGTCCTGGCTCCGTGGCCAGAACTTGGGTACATCTCTGTTCCGCCGTGTCTGAAGACGGCCCTGCTGGGGCCACAGTCACCTGGAGGCTCCTAAACACACCTGCCTGGCCTCTGGGCTGAGCACAGCTGGGCCCAGCTGACCAGAGCACACAGTGGGACCAGGCTTCTTGCTGCTCAGCAGCCGGATCCCAGAGGGACCATCCTGAGCCAGAGAACATTCCAAGAAAACCCGGCCTTTGAAGCCACAGAGCATCTGCCCAGCCCGCTCTGGGCAGAGGCAGTGAGCTGCTTGGTAGTCAAGGGAGGCGACCCAGGTCCCCCCTCTGGGTGGGGAGTCTGTCAAAGAATTTGGGGTCACGTCTGAAAAGCCCACGGTGATCACGTGTCAAAGGATCACTGTGATCGGCCCAGATCATAAACTCCCCGGGGCTTCCTGTTCACCTCTCCTGCCGTCCTCGTGAGATTCCAGAGTAAAGAAGCTGAGACACAGAGAGGGCCCACGTCTGCGGCTGCCTGACCAGAGGCTCCTGGTGGCAGAGGTGCTGGCTGGGGCAGGGTCACTGTCCCCTAGGAGGGCCAGCAGTCTAACCAGCTGGCACTGATGATGTGCTGGGCATTTACAGTTGCATGCTGAGCATTTACCCAGTATTAATTCATTTAATCTTCATAACTATCCAATAGATGATGTGTTATTATCCTTAACTTTGCAGAAGAGGAAACTGATCATGAAGAAGACATGGAGGAGCGGGGGCTGGGATTGGGGTGAGGCCAGAGAGACCACTGCTGTAGCACAAAGTTTAAAAAGATGAAGAAAAAAAAGTACTCGGGGGTAGAGCTAAATACTATTTTCATATATATATATATATATATATATATTTTTTTTTTTTTTTTAATAAAAGGGGATTTATTAGATTGGCTTACGCGACCAATTGGCTTACACTGGGATGGTCCACATGGCCGTCTGCAGCTGGAGAGCTGGAGGAACCAGCAGCTGCGCAGTCCAAGACACAGAAGCCCCAGAACAAGAGGGATCAACAGTGCTGCCCTAGTCCAAGACCAAGGCTTCTGGAAACCACCTGGAGAATCACTGGCAGAGTCTGCTTTGCAAGAGTGAAGAAGTGAGAGTTCTATATCCTCAGACAATGGAAGCAGCGACCAAGAACCCGTTCAAGAAGAGCCGAGCTTCATCTGCCGTAATATTTTTAAAATAAAAATCAATGTAAAACATCAAAAATAAACAAGATGTCAAGATGGGATCAATACTGAGGTCATTTCTGGTCTAGACTACTCAAACTATACTTGACCTGGAGACCCGCAAGTCTCGCAGAAATGTTGTGGTTATGAGCTACGGAACTCTGGGGTGGTTTGTTACACAGCATCTCTGCAGCATTAGCTGACCACTACAAAAGGGAACTTGCCCAGGACCAGGGGCCATGTTTTTAGCTGTTAAAATGCACTGCCTCTCCTGTTGGGGTGCAAGCCAGGCCCCTGGGGTGGTTCAGTCCTCACGTGTTCCTTTTCCCAGGTGAGGCTGGGCCCTCCGTGAGTGCCCTCTCCTGGGCCCCTTCGATCTGGCAGATGACCCAGATCCCAGCCAAGACTTTAAGGAGGCTGATTCCAAAGCAGGTGCCACACCCAGAGCTTGGCTCCTCCACACCTGCAGCCCCTGGTCAGAGACACGAGTGGGCAGGGGGAAGAGGGCGCCTATGGGCAGGGCGGCTGGCTGCTGAGAGTGTCCCTGTGAAGCCCGGGGACGTTCAGTTGCGCTGGCTTGCCACTTGGAGAGCCTGCGCGTTCCCCATCTTCCGCAGGGATGAAGGCATCACGGGACCGAGCACGCCTTCACTTAGGGATGAGGGACAGTAATCGCCCAAGGTCATTTAAAGGAGCCTGGGGAGACGGGCGCTGCCCTCCGCCTGCGTCTGCTGCCCGGAGCCTGTGTGAGGGCAGAGGGACACTGTGTCCGGGGTGTCCTAACGCGGGACCTGCTGCCTCGGGGGCTGGGTGGAGGCCAGCCAGGTCTCACTCAGTGAAGTCACCACCAGGCACGGAACCGCCAGCAGGGGCCCGCGCTGCTCAGCCCTTTGGCCAGGTTGGCAGGCCACGCGCCTGGATTCTGGCGGGGGGAGGTGAGCAGGATGAGTCCGTGGCCCTGGAAATGAGAGGGGTGCCTCCCGCCCTCTCTTCCGCCACCTAAATGTGGTGGTGGCTTTGGCCATGGGACAGCCTCCTGGAGGTGGAGGAACCCGAAGGCGGAAGAAACCGGGTGCTGAGGGACCCAGAGGATCTCAGTGCCCCACCCTGCATGGCTGCTGCTCCCTCCAGAGAGCTGCCCTCAGCAGGGTCAGCCCCGGAGACCACGCCTGCTTTGGAACCAGGCAAGGATTCCAGTCTTCTACCACTTCGTGCTGTGCAACTTTGGGCAAGTGACTCCATCTATCTGAGCCTCTGTTCCCTTTTACCCAAAAAGGAGGTCTATTCCTTCCACGAGCTCTGCCACCAGCATCCAGCGTCCAGCAGTGTGTGTGGTGCACAGTGGGTCCTCAGCAAGGGTCAGCTCCTTTCCCTTCCCTGTCCCGGCAGCCTTTGCCGCAGAGAGGCTGGCAGGCTGCCCCCCAAGCCGTGACGCAGACTGAAGCTTTCTCTTGAGTGAGTGGCAGGTTCAGGGAGGTGGAACAGAACAGAACTCAGAGTCCACAGCCCCCGGATGCTCCCCTCCAGAGCGGGGAGCTAGCGGGCTGTCCCGGCTTAGCTTGGAAAGGTCTCGCCCCGAGGGGAGTTTTCCTCCCATCCTATTCTACCCTCTCCCAGCACAGAGAAGACACTGGCCAGGGAACTCTCTCTCCTTGTCCGTGGCCCAGTCCAGGGCCAGGACTGTGGGACCAGGGAGCGGGGCTGTCGGGGAGGGATCGGAATGTGGGACTGTGTGGCAGCAACACAGCTCCTTCTTCCCCGGAGGTCAGGGCTGCAGGAAGCTGTCCCTGGGGGTCGCCCCAGCCGCCCCCTGCCCACTCCCTTCCCCAGAGAACCAGAAGCGGGAGAGCAGATGTGACTTCTCCATAGTCTCACACGGAGGAAGGGAGTGGCCGTGGGGGCCACCCTGGAGGGCTGGCTGGGGCACCAGCCTCCTCCTTCTCCAGCCCTTCCTGCATCTCGGGCTGCCATGCCGAGGGGGGTCACCTCCGCGGTTCATGTTTACAAAAGGCAGGATCTAGGAAGCGACCAGGGGACTTGCCTCCCATGCAGACCTTCTGTGGCTGCCGTAGGCTCAGGATTGGAGGGCGCTGGGGTCCGGAGCGGAGGCTGTGCTGTGTCCCTGCTGCCCACGCCCTGGCTTGCCCCTTCCACAGCCTGGCTCCTCCTGTGTGTCCCGAAAGGGTCGCCACCCCTCCACCGGGTTGTGAGGACCTGTGCACCCTAGCTCTAGCTCTGCAGAGCGTTTTCGGGGCGAGCCCCTGAGCAGGCTCGGTGGCACCTGCTGCTCAGAGGGACCTCTCTCCCTGACACGAAATCCTCCCCTCGCCCACTGTGAGGTGTGACGGCCTCTGGTCCTACACCTCCAAGAAGCCCCTCGCCCGGGCCACTTTGGGCACGATACGGAGGTCTTGAGCCTCGATCCTCATTGCAACATGCAGCACAGAGTAGGTTTGTCACGGAGCTCGATGGCAGGAGGTGGCATGGGAAACAGGACCCAGCAGGTAACACAGCGGGCCCCCACTGGCTGCCTCCACCCCTGCCTACGGAGGCCCCTCAGGCCCAAGAGGCACATTTGGTAGCATTTAGGACCGGGACCTTCCCTTGCCTCCACTTCCTGTCTCATGTCACAGAGGGCTCACTCTGTTTGTCCCAAGTTTATTGAGTGCTGTCCAGAAAGCTCCCCGCCCTGGAGAGCACATGGTGACACGGCTTGTCCTGACCTCCAGGGTTGGCGGTCTAAGTGGGGCTGGCCATGACTGACCGGTGGGGTCCTGTGCACCAGAGGGCGTTGAGCAGCACCCCGTCTCCATCCCAGACTCTGGCAACAACCCCCGTTTTCTTTCTTATTGGAAATGGGTCTTGCTATGCTGCTGAGTGAGCCTCCTTCCTCGGCCTCCGAGTGGCTGTGGGGCCTTGCTGGCCACCCCAGAGGGACGTGAACGATTCCATGCACATCCTGGAAGGCCCGAAGCACGGGGCTGGGAGGACTCGCCCTCCTAGGTGGGGTCTTCCTGCCTGCTCCCTAGTTAAACCTGAAGACCCACTCGGCGCCACACGCAGGGGGAAGGCAGCAGCAGGAGCACCTGGGGAGGGACAGGCCAGTGTGGGCGGGGCGAGGCCTGCCTCTTACTGACGACAGGACTGCACGGTCAGGGACGGCTTCATAACAAATCCACTTTAATTGACAGTGTACACAGAGGTCCGGGACAGTGGGGGTGGCGGGTGAGACCGGCCTCACACATCCTGTGGACCAGGTGGCTGGTCTCCTCCGAGGGTTGCCATGGGGAGGGTGGACAGCCAGGAGACAGAGCAGGGGGCTGGAGCTGCTGCGCTGCGTGGCGGCGGGCCACGGCCAGGGATGGGGTGCCGGTGCGCGGAGCTGGGGCCCTGGGGTGTCTGCGTTCACCTGTGGGCACGTGGGCACACCACCCACAGGACCCTCCCAGGCCATCCTGGGGCGACAGGTGGGGTCAGACGCCCCAGATCCCTGAAGAAGCATTGGGATAGGGGCACACGGCAGTGCGGATGGAAGGGCCAGAGCTGCCTGCTTCTGCCACTTGCAATAGCTGTGGGACCTGAGCACAGATCGGACGTACCTTCCCTGGGCCTCGGGAAACTCACTGGATGGCTGCTGTGGTTTCCTGTGGCCTTAAACTTCAACATTTTTAAGGAGATTAAAACATAAACCATATTTGTTAAGAGTGGTTGACAGACTGGGTGTGCCTGTGATCCCAGTGACTCGGGAGGCTGAGGCAGGAGAATCAGGAGTTCAAAGCCAGCCTCAGTTACTTAGCGGGGCCCTAAGCAACTCAGTGAGACCTTGTCTCTAAATAAAAAATAAAAAAGGCGGGGGAAGTGGCTCAGTGGTTACATGTCCCTGGGTTCAATTCTGGTACCAAAAAAAGAAAAGAGAAGAGTTGCTGAGAGGGCCTGTGGCTCCCGGGCTCAAAGCCCAGGGGCCTGGGCACGAGGGGACCGCAGAGCTCCTCCTGCCTTCTCCCAGGCTCTGCTCGGGCCTCAGCTGCCCCTCCTTCCTCCCTACAGCTGGCGTGCGGAAGGCGGTGAGGCCCGGGGTGGGCAGAGGCCAGGGCTGGGGACATGAGCCGCTCACCCTGTTTCCTAGCACTCAGTAGGTGCTCAGTAAATGCTAGAGGAATGGACAAAGTAGAGGACAGCCCGCCTCCCGGGCAGAGCTCCGCCCTGACGAGCTCAGAGGCAGGGTGGGCCCTGGGGCATGCCACCTTCTGCTCCAGGTCAGTGGCCGGCTGTGGGGCGGGGGCGGAGCAGCAGCCCTGGCCCGCCTGCCTGCCGCGCACTGCGGCCTCCGATAGGGGCTCGTGGTTAGCTGCAGACAGGCCACGGGGACCCCGACCCGGAGCAGGAGAGGAAGGTGTCCCCAGTGGAGGCAGGGGATCTGAAATTGGGGCCCTGGCCAAGGACGGCGGCGAGGCTTCGGCGTCCACTACTAGACACAGCAAGGGCTGCAAAAGCAGCGCGGGCTCAGCGGGGACCCGAGGGGCGTGGCCCGGTGGGCGTGGCGGGGACGCCCCCGCCCACCACACACGCTCTGGCTCTAGGTCCCGCAGCAGCCGGGGCCCAGCTGGAGCAGGTGGGTACACGCCGAGCGGCAGGGCCGGGGTTCTCCCCGCCGCCCTGCACCACGCGGGTCTCACACGCGGGCGGGAGGCCACTCCTGTCTGCCTGTCCGTGACTTGTCCTGGGAGGCTCGCGACCTCTCTGGCATCAGCATGTCTTCCGACCCAGGGACCCGAAGGCTCCAGCTTGGGACTGCATGGGTCCTGACAGCTCCTGGCTTGTCGCCTGTCCCCGGGGATGCCTGGGTCTTCCCACGGAGGAAATCGCGGGGAAGCCGCGGACGAGCGGACTCGAGGGAAGTGGCGGGGGCAGAACGTACAGGGCTTGGGCCTCCGGCCTCGGGTCTGGGGCCAAAGGCTTTGATCTCGACTGCTGCTGGGCTCCGGGGCTCGCGCAGCGGGCGTCTGGGGCCACCTCCCTTAAGGCACTGCCCACGCCCCTCCCCAGCGCCCCCCCCCCTCACTGGATGGTGCACTTGTCCCTCTCCCGGGCCTGGCCCTCCCGAAGGACCTTGGCCTTGATGTACTTGAGGTCACTGTTGACGCTGGGGCGGCGGGCGAAGGGCGAGACCATGCCGTAGGCGCCCGTGTCCTTGACGCGGCGCATGCAGAAGGGCCGGGGGTGGAAGGCGTCCCCGTACTGCACGGAGATCTTGCGGTGCAGCGCGGGGCTCATCTCGTGGGGCAGCTTGGCCATGCTGAAGAGCACGTAGAACATCTCGTCCACGTTGGTGTTCTTCTTGGCCGACACCTCGAAGTAGGCACAGTTCTCGTCGCCCGACACCAGCAGCTCGGCCTCGGTGGTGGGCACCTGGCGGCAGAGCTCGCTGTGGTCGTTCTTGTTGCCGCAGATGACCATGGGCAGCTCGGCCGCCTCCTTGGTCTTATTCTTCAGGCAGGACTTGACCTCCAGGATCTGCTTTTGGAGGCGCTTGACCTCGTCGAAGGACTCCCGGTTGTCCAGGCTGAAGACCAGGATGAAGACGTCGCCTGCGGGGAAGAGCCAGGCGGTGAGCGCAGGCGGCTCCGCCCTCCCGCGCCTGCGCCCTGCGCCCGGCAGCTGCTGCCCACACTCGGCCACGTGACCCAACCTGGCGGGCTCTTAGGGAGCCGCTGCCCGAGTGGCTGAGGATGTGGAGGTGGTTAATGCCTCGTTACAGCTCGGACGCAGCATGGCCCGCTTCAACTGTGACCTTGGGGACTGGAGGCAACGTGACCGGGGACTTGAGTGGACTGTTAGTGATAATACAGTGTCCACTCAGCAAACACCTGAGGCTGCAGTGAAGAGCCAGAGAGCCAGTCTCAGGGGCCCCGGATGTGCCTGCTGCCTCCTCTGCTTACACGTGGCCTTGGGTGGCCCCGGCAGACTCTCCGCTCTCACTTTCCCGATCTGGACAACATACTGCCTCGCAGGGTTACCTTGAGAGTTACTGAGATAATGAACGCAGGGTGGCCCGCACTCAGCCATCCCAAGTGTCAGTAAGGACAAGAGGAACAGCACCTCTGTGAGCCCCATGTCGGCTGTGCCCCAGCTCCTCACAGCACCTCCACGAGGGGGATATCATTACTTTCCTGTTACAGGTGAGCAAACCGAGGCTCAGAAGGGGCGAGCAACCTGTCCAAGGTCACACAGCTTACATGTGGGCAGGCCAGGATTGCAACTGGATTCTTTCCTTGTCTGGCCCCAGCCTGGCACACAGTAGGTGCTCTCTGCTTCTTGAATAAACCACAGGATGAACAGGTGAACGTTACCTCCAAGGCTTCCGCTTCTTCTGCTACCACTCTCCCGCATCACTGGCCGGGGTGTGAGTCTGACTGGAGCGGGAGGGCGGCAGGTATGTGGCCAGCACCTCTCCACTCAGGCCCAGGTCACTGTTGCCATGACCGTCACCATCTCGTTCTCAAAGCTCCTCTTCACCTTTACTTAGACTCTCAACCCTGTGAGCAGACCCAGGGTCCCTCTCTCACAGGCAAGGAAGCAGGCTCAGCCGCGGTGGCACGGGGCCACGTCCTCAGGAGGAGATGGACAAGCCCAGCTTCTGGCAGAACCACCACCTTCTCCCGGGCCCAGAGCCCACTGGCCCCATAATCGGGCACGGCACATTCAGAAAGCGTCTGGCCACGGTGTGCTCTGAACAGGGGCCCTGGGGCATGGGGCTCCCTCCCAGCCAGGCCTGCACACAGTGGTGCCAGGTGAGGCTGGCCAGGCACGAGCAGGGCGCGGCGAATCCCTGGCTGGTTTGAAGGGCACTAGCAAGGCAGCACCAGCCCGCCAACCACTTCTGCTCTGCCAGCCCCATCCCGTCAGGCTCGTCTGGGGCCCGAGGACTCGGCAGCCCTGACGTACTTAAACGCCAGAAGCAGATGCCTCGCACCAGAGGCCTGAGCAGGCGGCAGCTGGAGAGAGAGCCAGCAGCGGGATTAATGGCTTCCCGAATTCCCTGCACACCAACCCCAGGTTGGGAAGCGAGGCACAGGTGGTGAGAGAACAAAGCCACCGGCAGGCAGATGTGCTCAGAATGCCGTGTGCACGCAGGGCCAGACCAGGGCTCACTGTCAGGGACACGCGTCTGAATGCCAATGCGCTCGTGGAGGGCCCTGAGGAGTCACCCAGACTGACCGGGCAGCCACGCGGCAAAGCAGCGGCCCTGCTGGGGATGCAGGTCCAGGGCCCCCAGCCTATCTGGAGCCTGATGGGAGGCGCGCTCGTGTAACTGAAAATTAACTTTGAAAACGCACTTGGTCCTTCCCTGCGTCTCCTCCCCCTCTTCCTGCATCTGCCCTAGGATACAGGTCCCTAGTCCCCTCCCCACGGCTGGGAGAGCTGACCCCATACCAGGCCCGCCCTGCTGGAGGCGGTCACGTGCTCTCTGTCCTCACAGTCACACGGGACTACGGTCATGCCTGCAGTGAGGCTGAGACTCCAACAGGTCACATCTGAGCCAACCGAGAGGCAGAGCCAGGACTGGGCCAGCCCACTCGGGGCTCCTCTGTCCCCCTCTAGAGTATGAGTGAGGTGGGGGCCTGGGAGCAATCTGGGTCGCAGGGTCTGTAAGGAGCGCCTGGAGGAGGAAGCCCCGTGTCCAGGGCTCTCACCTGGGGTCACCTGGTGGCCTCAGTCCTGGCCAGGCGTGGAAAGAGGGCGGGCAGTGCAGGGCTCCCTGAAGCAGCAGGGCTTCCGGTTAATGCAGTTGCAGTGCTAGGTGGAAGCACTCGCTCACACCCGCCCCCTGCCCAGCAAGGGGAGGGGCACGGCTTGGGACAGGACCACGTAACCCCAGGAACGTCGACTCAACTGAAGGCCGACGTTTACTGAGCACCTACAATCTGCTCACCAAGCACTGTACTCGGATTAACTCATTCAATTCTCACAGAACCTTTGAGCCAGGTGCTGATGTGAGCCCCATTTTCCAGAAGAGGAAACAGAGGCACAGAGAGATCAAGTCACCTGCCCCATGGTCCAAAACCAGGAAAGGGTAGAACTGGGACTGGTCCCCAGGCGGCGGCCTCTGGACCTCCCCCTCTCAGCTGCCCGAAGGCCAGTGCGAACCTGCAGGCGCCCGGCTTGGTGTAAAGCTGCCAGCCAGCCGGCGCCTCCACCTGGAGCACATCCCTTAACCTCTCAGCCTGTTCCCGCCTGAGGCCCGGAGGCCACCTGCCTGGGGCTTAGCTGGGAGAATTAAATAAAGGCGGCCAGGCCCTGGGCTCTCGATGGGTGTGGGTACTGCCGCTGTTCTCACTACCAGGTCCCCTCCCTTTGCCTTGAGCACTCCAGGGGTGGCAGAGGCCTGGAGGGTCAGGGCCCGGGCCCAGCGCTCTGCCGGGCCTACTCCCTGGGCCGGGAGGCAGCGGCCTGGCACACTTCTGTGCCCTGGAAGGAAGCTCCCCAGCGCCGACGCCCACGCCCATCACCGGGCCTCACCTGTGAGGATGGACAGCCTGCGCATGGCGGGGAAGGGGTGGTTGCCAGAGGTGTCCAGGATGTCCAGCTGGTACATGTCGCCGCGGATGTTGTACACCTTGCGGTGGAAGTCCTCGATGGTGGGGGTGTACTGCTCCTCGAAGCGGCCGTTGAGGAAGCGCGACACGATGGAGCTCTTGCCCACGCGGGAGGCGCCCAGCACCACCATGCGGTAGGAGTTCTTGGCGGGCACGCTGAGCGTGCAGTTCCCGCTGGACAGCGTCTTCATCATGGCTCGGGGCTGTGCACAGACGGCGGGCGTCAGGAGGCTGGCCTGGCTGGCCCGGCCCGCTGCCCCTGGTCGCCCCGGGCCTCCCCTCTGGCCCCGCCTGGGTCTCAGCTTCCTGTTGCCCGACCAGCTCCAAGGGGCTGCAGCTCCCCTGCCCCCTCGCCCTTCTTCCCCCCTCCAGCCGCTCAGTCACCCCTGTCCACGCAGCCCTTGTCCTAGGACTGGCAGATGTGCAGCCCAGCCTAGCTGCCAACTGCTAATCTTGGCGGGGAGCTTCACCCTGGGCTCTGCCCCGCTCTCCGCAGGAGCCGACCCCGGGGTGGTGAGGGTCCGCACAGGCGGGGCCTCGAAAATGCTAAGTACTGTCCCAATGCCTTCTTTCCCTGTCCTCTCTGGAGCCCGTGGCCCTGGGGCTTGACTCAGAGAAGGTTCTAGCATGTATCCGAGGATGCTGTGGCCATTGAGCCCTCCCAGGAGGCAGGGACAGGCTCCGGGGAGCACTTGCCTGGGGGCCTGAGCATGGCGCCTGGCCCACCAGGCTAACCTCCGAGTTCTCCCGGAGATGCTCCCACCCGGCCCTGGGAGTTTGCTTGCCCTGGGGAGTCCCAGAGGCCTGGGCTAGAGGGTGGCGGCAGCGGAATGGCCCAGGGGCAAATGACCGTCCCCAGGACAATGGGAGCCTCTTGGCCTCATGGGAAAAGCGGAAATAGATCCAAACTCAAACCCCAAGTGGAGACCAGCAAACAGCCGGCCGCCCCTCGGGCCACCCAGTCCAGTCCCCCTTCCTTTGCCACCTCCTCCTTTAACAGCACCTCTGGATCCCCCAGGACCCTCAGGGCACTTCCCTCTGCTCACCCCAGTCCCTGCCCAGTTACCACCCCCCCCTCAGGTTCACATGCCACCCCCTCCCCACAGGAATCCTCCCTCTCTAGGGAGCAATCCCAGAACTGCCCATGGGCACCCACCTACCCGGACAGTGACACCCCGGCCGCCACCAGGCCGGCCTTACCCAAGGCCCCGGCTGGGTGGCCAGTGGGGGCCACATGCCAGAGGGAGGGGCGACTGTGCGGCTCACCCGTCGGGAGGGACCGCTTATCCCTTAACAAAGGGCTGCGTGTGCTCAGCCTCGGTCCCGTCCTGAGCAGCCCCAGGGCCTTACCCCCTGTCCCCAAGGTGAGCTCCATCAATTCCTGACTAGCAGGGTGCCAGGAGGCTGCAGGGCCACCTGCTACTGGCATGGAGAGACCTCCTGGGAGAGTCTCCTGGCCTGTGTCCACACGGCTCACCCCTGCCCGAAAGCCCCGCACAGCGAGTGCCCGCAGAGCACCTTTCGTCAAAGCCCTGGCTGGTAGCGTTTGTCAACTTCCAGGGGTAAATACTCCCGTCACGGCCAAGTCCCAGCTGCCAGTGTGACCTCAGCCAATGAACTGCAGACACACGCAATAGGCGAGCTTGGCACACGGCACCTGGCCCGAGGCCCGGAGCCACAATGATGATGGTGTCCACCAGCCAAGCCCAGGGTGTGCCAAGGACGGTGCTAAGTATAGAACGGTGATAATAGCTGACATTTATCTTGCATTTAACATATGTCAGGGTGTTCTAAGTGCCACACATACATTAACTCGCTTCATCCTTTCAGTAACGCCAGAAGGTAGGTGGCGAGAAAATAGAGGCACAGAGAGGTTAAGTCACTTGCTCACAGTAGTCAGCCAATACCAGCAGAGGAGGACTGGACCCCAGGCATCTGCCTGTGCTGTGGGGGACACAGAATCTTTCCCCCATTTCACAAATAAGGGCCCTGTGATGAAAAGACTATGCGACTGGCCCACTCGGTTGATAAGGGGCCTGCGTGGAAAGCCCAAGCCTAGACTCCAGGGCCCTCTGGCTGGATGCCTGGAGCTGAGGTGACTAACTCCGGGGGACGGCAGGGCAGGTGCTCAGCCATGCACGAGTGAAGAAGTGGCCGGTGGTCCTGCCTGTGGTCCCAAAGTCTCCCTCCAGAACCTCTCCCTCCCTCAAGCCCAGCCAACTGGGACACCCCGCAGCTGTGGCAGGGGGCAGGATGGTCTCGGCTCCCACGGAGCTGGTGAAGGTGGGGGAAGGCCCTACCTCAGGACAGCCCCCTGCCCGAGTTCAGCTGCGGGGAGCCGAACTCTGCTGGAGGTCACCTCTGTCCAGGAGGAAGAGGAAGGGAGCCAGCAGCCCCCAGGGACGGGGTCCATCTCCATCACCACCCCCCGTCTCCAGAGGAGGGAGTCTGAGAGAGGAGGCAGCAAGGGGACCCGGGACAGAAGGCAGGGAATTAGAAAGAAGAGACAGGAAGTCACAGAGGGGAAAGGAAAAAAAAAAAAAAAAAAAACAAGGCTTTCTTCCCTGAGAAGCCAGAGTCTTCACATGGCCCCAGCCACGTGGGGCTGTGATGCTCCCAGACACCTGGAGGCCAGGTGACAGGCCTCCCTCCACCCCCACAGCTTCCCTCCTCCTCCCCCAGCGGGGGGAGCACCGCGGGGACTTGTGGGCATGGCCTCTGTCCTCTGCTGTCCTCTCTGCCCTCGGCTAGGCAGACCCCACAGCGAGGATCACAAGGCTCAGAGTTTGGGGGGCCCTTTGGGAGTCTGGCATCCAACCTCAGAGGCCCAGAGAGGTGGGAGAGTGAACAAGACACCTGAAAGTGAGCACTGAGTGCCGAGTTCCTACACGGCCATTCTGAGGGCAGCTGGGAGGCGAAAAAGGTCCCCAGACCAGGAGCAGAGATGGGGTGGGGCTGACCACCACCAGCAGGACCCACCACACCAAGCATGTGCCTCATTCCCACGACTGCACGCAGTTCATGAGCAGTGCTCCCCGCGGACCACTTGATTGATGGGGACACTGGTGCTCAGAGAGGCTGACTCACTCGCCCTGGTTCACACAGCAGATGACCAGCTTGTCTGGGCTCAGAGCTCAGCACTGTGAAAACGCACCCCCCGGCCAACAGCGGAGTCTCTTGCTAACCGGCGTCTGACTCAGTGAAGCCTCAGCCGGCAACAGGCGGGGACGGACTCAAGGCATATTTTATCCTCATTCCCTCTGTCCCTCCAGGCAGCTGGGGGCAGGCAGCCTGCCCAGGACTCTCCTGCCAGCCCTGCCAGTCGGCTCCCAGCAAGGGCCTCTTGGATCCCCCTTCTCCCCTGCCTCTGTCCCCCAGGGCCTGCCTGGAAGCGGGACAGGTCAGATAGGCAATGCAGCAGGATGCGTCTGGACATGCCCCTCTCCTGTGTGTACCCCGGGGCTGGTTTCCCAGCACGTCCAGCCCACCAACCTCGGGACACACTGCAGTCTCTGGCCTTCATCCCCCTCCCCGGGGGTCCTGCGGACTTTGCAAAGCCAACCTTTCTGCCATGGGCAGCTCTGGATGCAGGAAGCAAGCAGACGACAGCTTCTGGCAGACCAGCTCTGCCTCTCATGGGCCCAAACCTGCTACCCGAGTTTCCCCAGCTACGCAGGATGGTGTCCACATACCCGGCATGGCCCCAGGTCCAGTGGGAGGTCAAGAGGCTGCTGCTGACCCCGGGTGCAGCAGTCTTAACCCACACTAGGTCCCTTTCTTTGAGACGTTTTCTCTTGGAAGCATGGGGCTACCTGGAGCAGTGGGTGGGGTGGAACTGGGGCGCAGGGCCCATCTTGTCTCCGATGCTAGGGAGACAAGAGCACCTGAGCTTGGCTGCCCCTTCCCAGCCTGGCCTTCCATCTCAGAGATCCTGGACAACACCCTTCATCCTCCATCCAGGGCTGGAGGCAAAGAGGGAGGGGAGAGGCACTGAGAGGCCCCCAGAGCTGTGGGGGACGGGGATCCTCTGGCCAAGAAGGGCAGGAAACCCTTCGTGGGCAGGGGAGCATCCAGGAAGCTCACTCACTTGGGGACTGTAGGAGCAAGGGGCTCTGGGACCTTCCTCCCTCACAGCAGGTCTTTGCCAGGGCAGGGGAAGCCACCCACCCCTTTTTACCCCAGCACCCCCTCCTTCTAGGCACAGAGAGGCTGCAGCTGGCTCACAGGCAGCGCCTCTTCCTTCCTGAGCAGGCTTCCCTTCATTTAAACGGACCATGATTCTCCATCTCTGACACCGAAGGCTCCTACTACGGAGCACGTAGTAGCTCAATAAATCTCTTTCCTGGGATAAGTCAAGGGTCTAGCACCCAGGCCGACGCAGAGTAGGTGCTCCCCGAGTTTAATTCTCTCTGTAGATCGATAAAGTTGCCCGACGCTGAGGGCACACAGTAGGTGCAAAATCCTTGTAAGTTTCTCTGGCCGTGAACGGCTCCTCTGAGTCCCTACCCTTTCTTCCCGGCTGGCCCACTTCACCCAGCTCCCCAGGTCTGCTGGGGTGACTGCCTCCTACCTGGGAAGGGCGGGCCGCCGGGCCTCTGGAACGGCTCGGAGGGCTGCCTGGAAGCGCCCGGGGGTGGGGAGAACCGCCTGCCGCTCCAGCCGCCGAGCCTCCCAGCGTCCGCGGCGGCTCCCGGGTCACTGCGCAGGGATCCTCCTCTGCGCGGCTCGGGGCGCCGGGCTGGGCGCGGCCGGCCGAGGAGGCGAGCAGAGCCGGGGCCCCATGGGTGGGCTCCGAGGGCGTAGCGGGGTCCGGGCGCTGGGCGGGCTCCGGCTCGCCGTCGCCGGCCCTGCCCTGCCCTGACCCGGGGGCCTCCTGCTGAGCCAGGTGCCCGGAGGCTTGGGGACGTCGGATGCGGAGGTCCCGGCCTGGGGCTCCGGGGTTGTGGGGGGAGGGATGAAGGGCCGACTCCGGGGCGTAAGGAGCGGCCCCCGGAGACTCCGGGATCCTTCGGGAGTGACTCTGGGTGCCCGCGTGGGTGCGCGTCCCAGGCCGGCGAGCCCGCCTTGGCCGCCTACGCTACCTTCTCCTCCAGCCCCAAAGGGGGTCGCCCGGGTGGGGACAGAGGCGCTGCCGGCTCGGCCGCGGCCTCCTGCTCAGCCCGCAGCTCTGCCGCTCTGCCGGGCTGGAGCGACGGCTCCTTTCTCCTTGCCAGGCGACGCCAGCCGCCGAAGGAGGAGCAGGGCGCTCAGCTTCTCGCGCGTGTGGGAGGGGGCCTTGAACGCCGCCCCGAGGCTCCGCCGCTCCAAGTTAGCGGGAGCCCGGCGCCGCCTCCCACTGCACCTCCTTTCCCCGGAGGAGGAGAACTTTCTGCGGGGCTCGGCTCCTCCCTCCGTCCCTCTCCCGCTGGAGAACGCCCCTCTTTTCCCCGCAGGGCGATGCTGCGGGTCCTCCCCGAAGTGGTCGGAGCCCAAGCTCCCGATGGCGACAGCGGCGCCCTCCCCCGCCCGGCGAGCGTCGCTCGGGGACCCGGCCGCACAGCGCCCACCTGCCCCGCAGCCGGCGAGCCGCGGGTCCAGCCGCCTGCGCCCGCGCCTCCCCGCTCCGCCAGCCCCGCCCGCGCGCCCCGCCCCCGCCGCGCCGGCCAATGGGCGGAGGTCGCGCGGCCGGGCTCCGCCCCCGGCCCGCCCGCGCCCGCTCGGGCGCCGCAGTCTGCTGGCTCCGCGTGCCCAGGCGCGTGGGGCCGGGGCCGCGGGGACCGCCAGGGTTCGGGCGCGCGCACCGTGACCGGAAAGCGACGCGGCACGAGCCTCGGAGGCTGACGTCTGCGCACGCAGTCGGCCGCACGCTTGCCCCGGCCGCAGGTGACCCGCTGGGTCCTCAGAGGACCGCGCCCGGAGGGCTCCTGGCCCCTCCTCCTACGGACACCCCCAGGACCCTCCCGAATGCCCCGTGCCGTCGCCTCTTTCTTGAGGCCGCAGTGCCCGTGGACTGGCACATGGGCCGCGCACGTGCAGCCTCGGGGGCCCCAGGAGTCACCTTGAGCTAGCGCGACTGCATGGGAAGTGTGCACCCCGGCGGGTCGGGGTCGGGGAGCGTGCGCCCAGGAGCCCTGCCAGGACTCCGGTGTGTCCCGGCCTCTCTCGCCGCGCCCCCCACCCCCACCCGTGTTGGGGATCGAATCCAAACCTCGTGCTTGATAGGCAGGCACCCAACCACTGAGCTACCGCCCCCCAGCCCTCTCGTCAAGGCGAGGGGTTTGAACCAGGCCAGAAGTCAGGGGTTCTTACTGTGCCATACCTACACACCACTTCTTAATATTTTCTTTAAAGCCAAGATCCACTCCCCCCCAACACATTTTTCGGAGACTCGTTAATATCACTACCTTAAATGGGAAACCAGTATGGCTTACCATAAATAGAAGGTACCAGTAGAACAGGCCCAATGGAAACAAAGCACAGCAACTGGATTCCTACTGGAATCTGTGGCCCGCCAGGCTGGAGACAAGCCCTCAGTCAAAAGGGTGACGGCATGGTTGGGCCCCTTAGCACCCGGGCTCTTTCCCTTCGTGTTACCAGGAGGCTTCAGAGAGAATGTTCTCTGTGTTTCACCCCAAACCCTGGGCCTGGGGGTGTCTGCCAGTCTCCCCCTGCCTCTGGACCTAGCTCCCCACCTCATAGCCTGGCACCTGGGGGCACCAAGCCCAGGGTCCGGCTGCACTGGGTGAGAGATCCTGCCGCTGACCACCCAAATCTCTGCTCCTGAATCTGTCCCAGGAAGTCTCTGGGCCTTGACTGGGTCAGGTATAAGATGGACGTGACACTGCCGTGTCCACAGTGACAAACCTACTACAATGACCTTGGCTTTGAGCCTGGCGAGTTGTCTGTCCCTGTCCCCTCTTAGGATTCTCCAGGGAGGCGAGCCAGGAAAGACGGGTGAGTGGAGGGGAATGGCCCTGCGCAGGGGCCCCCTGCTGTGCTCCTTGACTGACTGGTACCCCAGTCTACACCTCGGAGGGGCTGGGGGATGTGTCCAAGGTCACCAGTTGGCAGGAGGCAGGATCCTAGTCTAGTGCTCTCTGCCTGTCCAGACTTGGCTTCTAGGGACTGGTTCTGGCCCTGGAGGGTTTGTGCTGGGCTTGACGCAGAGGCTGTAGCCTTGAGCTGGCTGCGAGCTTGGCACCTGGAGGCGGGCAGGGTGGCACACTGGAAAGCTGGGGTCAAGAGGACGCGGGCCACTGGGCCAGCTCCCCAGCCCCATCGCAGGAATGTGGCAGGTGGCCAGCTCTGAGCCGGCCCATGAACCCATCACCGCTTCAGCCGAGTCCTCTGCTCTGAGTGCCACACCCCACTGGCCATGTCCCCTTGCTGAGGGGAGCTGCAGGTGGCACTGAGATCCTGGGAGAGCCCCCTCTGCCTCCTGCTCCTCTCCCTCCAACCACTCAGTGCAATTAATTAGCCGGTGCACAGAAGGGACTGTGCCCAGGGAACCTTCTCGGGGCAACAGCGCAGCTCACAGGTCTGCCCCTGTTCCCACCCTCCCCCACTCCCTGGACCCCATTTGTCTTCACATGACCTTTGCTGTAGCTGCCTCCCTCACTGGGCTCCCCATCAACCCCCTTCCCCCACATAAACCAGGACCACTTAAACCTTTTTCTAAAAATGCCACCCCCTCCTCCAGGCTTGGTGTACACTGGTCCCATCCCCGGGGCCCCTTTCCTCTACCTCTGCCGCCGAACTCCTGCACCTTTAAGGCACAGGGTTCACATTTCTCCCGGTGAGTTTTCTCCGGGCCTTTCTAACAGCGGAACCCCATCCTCCTCGGGGCTCCCGTGGCCCCATGGCCCCAAAGCCTGGCTCTTTAAACCTGTTTCTCTGCCTGACAGCGAGCGCTATGCCGGCCGCCTCCCGGGAGTGTGGGGAGGTCGAAGACCAACCCTAAGGTGCCTGCGAGACGAGGCCTTGGTCCCGCCACTTCCTGTCCAGCTGGGTCACGTCTTGCCTCGCATTTTGGACGCACCCTGGCCAGCCCGGCCACGAGCAAGCTCCCGGAGAGGAGCCTGGGCCCGGTTCCTCTGAATTCCCACCCCACCAAGGGCCGGGTCCTGCACGTGGTCCTGCTGTAAGAAACACGGAATTGTGCCCGACAGAGGGAGCCGCACGCCGTCCCCTGGGAGACCAGGGCCAGGTGGCGGCGCAGCAGGCCGGGCCTCCCTGAGGCCTCTGGGCCCCACTTACTGAAAGGGAAACTGAGGCCCTGGGAGGCTAAAGCCAGGCAGCGAGCGAGAGGCTGATCTGGAGCCGAATGGGGCTTTCCCGAAGGGCGGCAAGACGCCCGCTCCGTGTCCCCTGGTGCCCGGCTGCTCCTCTGGAGCAGGGGCTCCTGACCCGGGCCCTCAGAGAGCTCTAAAAAGACAGAGCCCAGGCTCCTCGGCGATGGCAACCTGGTGGCTCCTCCAGGCGACGCTCCGCAGTCAGGAGCTCAGCTCCCTGAAACGAGGCTCCCGGCCCAGCCGCTGCAATGACAGCGCAGAGCCTCAGCCCGCCACCCCGGCACCTGGGTCCCCACCTCAGGGGCACGCCCGCGTTGGAGCAGCACTGGCCAGAGCGCAGGTGTGCAGCACACCCTGAGCTCACGTGGCGGGGCTTCCGAGTTTGCAGACGAACATGGGGCTGGACCAAGACAGCGTGCGCTGGCCACAGGCTCCACCCAGAGCCCGGCTCTGACTTCCTGCTAGACAGCCCCTCGCTGCATCTTGGCAGGTCCGGGACCTGAGTCAGCATGGAACTTGATTGGAGGTCAGTGGGTCACCAGCTGCACAAGCCCAACTGGGCCGGGGCACAGGACAGACACCTGTCAGGGTAGAAAACAGCTGGCCAGAGCAGAATGATGGCCTGGCAGCACGGAACCTGGCCAAACACCTCTTGGGGCAGAATGGCAAGGACAGAGGGGTGTCCCCAGGCCAGAGGTCAGCACCCTATGTCCTTCCTCTCATCCGACCACTTCTGCCTTAGGCTGCCCGCACAGGTGTCCTCCTGCCCCGACTCTGCCCCATGAGACTCAGGATCCGAGCAAACATCAACTCAATCAGGAGACGGAGTTCTAATCCCAGTGAGACCAGGAGATTGCTGTGTAACTCTAAAGAGCTGCTTAACCTCTCTGATCCCCATATCCCAGCACTTTTCCTCCTTTCCTCTTATGCTGACCTGCAGCCCTGAGCCTGCCAGGCTCGCTACGCCTCCTGGCCCTGCCCAGGCCAGCACCTCTGCTGAGGGGCTGCTCATCTCCAGGATGATGCCCAGTTTTCCTCTTCCTCCAGCCTCTGGGAAGCCCCGGCTGCCCCTCCTCCACACCCCACGAAACCAAGCTGCCTCCCAGGAGGAACCCCCTGCTGCTGGGTGCAGCCCTGTCTTGTCACTTAGTACTTAGCAAGTTAACTGAACAAATAACAGTGCTCCGCCCGCCTCCGTTTAACAAGAAGGTGGGGCCAGATGCCCTGGGAGGCCCCATCTGAGTCCTCATGTCTGAGCTGGGTGAGTCCCTCTCCAGGTGAGTCAGGTGCTTTCCAGACCACGTGTATGTTTATGCAAATTAGAGAAAGATGCCTTCCAGGGGGAGAAAGCCCCACATCAGGGCTCACAGCCTGAACTGAACATGAACGGAATTTCCTTAGTTGAGTGCCCTTGAGCAGTAAGCAACCTGCACAACCAGACAGGGAAGCCCTTTGTGACCTCATCTCACCCTTGAAATGCACATGGGACAGTTTTGCAGGGAACAGTGAAAGCCAAGAGGGCGTGATCACCTCACCTGTGTCCCACCAGGCTGGACCAAGATGAGTGGGCAGCCGAAAAAGCAGCAGAGTGGACCAGAGGCTTTCAGCTGTGCAAGTATCGTTCCTGTACCCCACTTCCTGTGGACACCAGGCTGGCCTCAGAAACCACATTTACCAGCCCACAACCCAGCGGGAGAGGTGTTAGGAGCTATTTGTAGATGAGGACTGTGAGGCCAAGAGGGACTCACACTGGACACCCAGACAGGGAAATGGCCACCTGCACAGGCTTGGGTCTGTCTGCTGCGCTCTCAGCCACAGACAGCCACGGCTGCCATGCAGCCCAGGGTCTCCACGGGTCCCCTGTGAAGCAGATGTGGCAGGGTTTTGTTCCCATTTTACAGGGGGCAGCTGAAGCTCAGAGCTGTTCAGTGGTTTGCCCAGCCCCCTTGGCTAGTAAGAGGCAGAGTCTGGACTGAAAAACACCGGGTCTTCCAACAGCTAGTCCTTTGATCTTCTTAGACCTCCATTGTTGTCCTGGGACCTCTCCCGAGCATGCTAGAACAAGCCTTCTCATCTATCCCTCCTTTCATCCACTATCCACCACCACCACCACCACCACCACCATCATCATCACCACCAAGACCATCACCATTATCACCACCATCACCATCACCACCACCACCACCATCACCACCATCACCACCATCACCATCAACACCACCATCATCATCACCACCAAGACCATCACCATCATCACCACCATCACCATCACCACCATCACCACCACCACCATCATCATCACCACCAAGACCATCACCATCATCACCACCATCACCATCACCACCACCACCACCATCACCACCATCACCACCATCACCATCATCACCACCATCACCATCACCACCATCACCACCACCACCACCACCACCACCATCATCATCACCACCAAGACCATCACCATTATCACCACCATCACCATCACCACCACCACCACCATCACCACCATCACCACCATCACCATCATCACCATCATCACCATCACCACCACCATCATCATCACCACCAAGACCATCACCATTATCACCACCATCACCATCACCACCACCACCATCATTATCACCACCAAGACCATCACCATTATCACCACCATCACCATCATTATCACCACCAAGACCATCACCATTATCACCACCACCACCATCACCACCATCACCACCACCACCACCACCACCACCATCACCACCATCACCATCATCACCACCATCACCATCACCACCATCACCACCACCACCACCACCACCACCATCATCATCACCACCAAGACCATCACCATTATCACCACCATCACCACCACCACCACCACCACCACCACCACCATCACCACCATCACCATCATCACCACCATCACCACCATCACCACCATCACCACCATCACCATCATCACCTCCATCACCATCACCATCACCACCATCACCACCACCACCATCACCACCATCACCATCAATACCATCACCACCACCACCATCATCACCATCACCACCATCACCACCATCACCACCATCACCACCATCATCATTGTCCTCACCATCTTCATCTTTATGGCCTTCATCTCCATTGTCACCCCCAGCAGCAGCTCCACCTCCTCTATCATCTCCACTATTATCTCCATCATCGCCACCATCATCTCCCAAGCCTTGGACCTTCTGCTCCTCTCTGAGCATTTATCTTGCCATAACCTGGCCTGATGTGATCAGGTGGAGACCTAAGCCGACACAGCTTCCTTAACCTTGCCTTTGGACAGGACCTGTCAGGTGCCTTCTCCCTCCTCCATCCCATCCAGTCCTCCCAGCAGCCCTGGGGAACATGCAGAGCAAACCAGTGTGGGGACAGAAGTGGAGGCTGGGAGGTCTGATGGCAGCAGAGGGGTGAGAGGCTTCGAGCCTAATGTCACCTACTGCTGCCCTCGGCCGGGCTCCTGAACATGCTTCACCTGTGGACTCAGCCCCTGGGCAGTGCTGCCAGGAGTCCTGCTATCCCCATTCTCCAGACAGGAAGACTGAGGGTCAGAGAGATGAAGTAACCAGGCCAAGGTCACTCAGCAATCTTTGGTAGAGCTGGGGTTCTTAGCTTGTCTATCAGACTCTGAGTCAGTGCTCTCTGCCACAAGAGGCCACCCCACACAGCTTCCTGGGGTAACACCTCCTGTTTGTGACCAGGAATCCTCCTGGGCCCCAGAGCTACCAAGGACCTGGGGTTTGGACAGCCAGGACAGCTGCTGGCCCAGAGCAGGCACCTGTAACCTCAGCTCAAGAGAGACTGGACCCCAGACTAACCAAGGCGCAAACGGTGTGGCCAGGTGCCCTCACCCTGGCTTCTGCCTCCACCTCTGGCATGACCACCCATGAGCCACGGGGCAGTGAGGAGCCCTGGGCCTCCCCTGTCCCCATCACCACTCCCTCTCCTTCCTTTACCCGAGAGCCAGGCACGGGGTGGAGGGGCACAAGCAGATGCAGGTGAGACCCTGGCCCTGCTCTCCTCCTCGCCTGCTCTCTGGCAAGCTGGCCGTCTCTGGCCTCAGTGGTCTCTGAGGCCTCTGCCACAGGGGAGGTCAGCAGGAGTCATTCACTCCATCCTTCAGTCAATCAGCAAACACAGGACACAGGATGGTACCTTGGAAAGGGTGGCCCTGCCCCGAGGGAGCACAGTCCAGTGGAGAAAGTAGAGAGCCTGGGACTTGAAGGACGCACTGGGGCTTGCCAGGCGGGGACGGGCATTTTAAGAGAGGGATCAGGACAAGCAAAGGCTGAGATAGCGGGGTCCGCTGAGGCCCTGACACACGCCAAGTGGGGAGTATGAGCCGAGGCGGTTGCACAGGGCGGGCACTTGGACAGTGCCTTGTCCTTCTTTCCCCAGAGCTGGACCCCAGCCCCAGGTACAGATGAGCCTCCTGCTGCCAGGAGTCCGTCCCCCTCCCGAGGACGCCCGCCCTGCTGCTGCGCTGCACCTAATAGGGTGGGCTGGTCAGCTCCGAGCGCCCGCAGGGAAGAGGGTGGCCAGCAACTGGCTCTGCCAGGAATAGAATCCAATGTTCCGGGACGCTAATGACCGTGGCCTTGCTGTGCTTTCTTTCCTTTCAGTGGGCTCCAGCTGATGGGCTGCTGGAGAGGAGGGAAGCAGGCAGCCCTGGCCCTGAGGGGCCGGCCCGGCCGCCCACCGGGCAGCTGCTCAGAGGGCGGCGCCGAGGTGCTTCCGCGGAGCCGGGCCTAAGCCAGCGAGTGTAAATCACCTCCTATTTTCCTTCTAAGTCCCCTGACCCCATCCACTTCCTGTACAAGTTTGTCTGCAAATATGGTCAGCAAAACTCCTCCCGGGGAGAGGGGTTTATTTCCTCCATGCTGGAGTCCCAGCCACTGCATACCTGGCTTCAGACCCACGGATGGGGTGGGGGTCACAGGGTCGCCTGAGACATGGGCTCCAGAGGCCCAGAAACTCAGGATCCAGGTGCCACTCTGTAAGGAAGCCCGGGCCCTTCTGATGGAGCGGGAGACCCCGTGGTGAGAAGGGCCAGGCTGAGAACCGACTCACCCTTCCAGAACCTTCCAGAACCTTCCAGGCCCCAGTTGAAGGCAGTTGGTGCCTGTTCAGCCATGACCACGTGAAGCAGGAGCCGTGGAGTGCCTAAGACAGGGCTACTTTAACGTACCTGGTTTTAGGATAGCTTGCTGTGGTTTGGGTTTGAGTGTCCCCAAGAGGCCCTGAGCTGGAGACCTGGTCCCTGGGAGGGGCCAGAGGGAGTTTGTGGAACCTCTGGGGTTGAGGCCTTGGGAGGCTCCTGGGCCCACAGGTGAGCCCCCGAGGGGACTGTGGAACCTGGCCGGACGCTCCCCTTCCTGGCTGCCCCTAAGCTGTTGCCTCCACCAGGCGCCCCTGCCAGGCCATGGGGTCACCTGGCTGGACTGGGAACTCAAAACCGTGAGTTAAATAAGACTGTTCCCTCCGTGAGAGACGGTGTGGCCTGCAGACGCGGCCACAGAAATAGGTCCACTGGTTTTGCTTCTGTCTCACCATTTTCCATTTTTGACCAGAGATCTGCATCCAATACCAGAAAGGGGCCGGCTGGCCGGGGCCGACCACGGACATCCAGAGTCCTTATCTATTCATCTTTCTCACCAGGTCGTCCCTGATTGGACTCAGACCTGCCTCGGGACAGCAGCTGGGCGTCCCCCCTGCCCCCGGCTCTTCTGCTCGTCCCACCCCCAGGTTCCGAGATGCTGCTCGAGCCCACACTCTCCTGGGGTCCTGGCTCCGTGCTGGAGAAAGCGTACAAGACCCCGAGGCTCCGACTTCCCCCCAGAACATTCTGGCACCACGTCCTGGGCAGAGACTTTGCACCTGGCAGGGTTCCGGCGGCTGCGGGGCACCTGAGCTGTTCTTTGCTAGTGGCGGCCCCCTTGGGTGACGGGGAGCTAGCAGCTGTCCCCAGAGGGCTCGCTCTCGCTCTTCTGTAGCAGGGGGCAGGGAAGGCCTCCGCCTGCCGCAGGGAGACTGGGGACCCTCGGGAACTTGGAGGGCCCGCTGCCTCTAGGTCCCCATCTGGAACGCGACCACCCACAGGGGTGCCGCCCTCGAGCACGGCCATGGGCAAGTACCGCGCAGCCCACAGAGGGGCTCGAGACCCCAGGCCCTGTGCCCGTCAGCTTCTCCAGGCTCTGTACCTGCCTCAGGAACCTTGAATCAATGAGCAGATGAGTGAATAAGAACTGAATGAGCAGGGGAGTGGGTGGCGCTCCAAGGAACGAGCAGAGGCAGTTCATCCTCGAGGCCAAGAGGACCTGTGCGGTCCCACAGCCTGGAGCCAGTCAGGACTCTGGCCTTTCTGAGGTTGTGCCAGTTAGAGTTAGAACTACTTAACCGCAAGTCACAGAAAATCCAAAATAAAAGTGGATTAAACCAGAAACTTCCTCTCTCCCTAAAGTAAATGAGGGGTTGGTGCTCCACAGGTCAGAGCCCCAGGCTTCTTGCAGCTTTGTGCTCCACTATCCCTGGAATGTGCACTCAACCACCTGGTCCAATATGGCTGCTGTAGTCCAGCCATCACTTAACAATCTAAGCAGAGGAAAGGCAGAAAGGGACACCCCCTTTCTCTAAGAATACTTCCTGGAAATTGGCCAGAACTGAGTCACTGGCTGTAAGGGAAGCTGGGAAGTATGGCCTTTATTCTCAGTAACAACAGGACCTTGCTGAGCCCATTTCCTCATCTACAAAGAGGGATAATACAAGCCCCTGGCTTCTCTGTTGTGCCAACCAAATGCAAGAAGCATGGCATTATATAAATCAGGTGATCCTTGTGGACTCATGCTACCCAAGACTGTGGCAAAGTCACACTGGACAGTGGAGGGGGGCATTCCCTTCTAACTCTGCTGTGATTGACAGGCAGCCTGGGGGAGGGCTCCAAGCACAGGCCCGCCTTCCCCGTTGCTCCTCCCCTCCTTCCCTCCTGCCTGGCCTCCTCCACCATTTCCTGGTGCCATCTCTGGACCGGCCTCTGGGAAGTTGCAAAGGCCCAGAGATCTTACAAGAGGACCCTGCTCTCCAAACCCCAGGGTCTGCTGTGAAAACGGACCCCTGAACAGGCTGTGACCACAGGGCCCGGCCTGTGTTCTCATGGTGGTCTCTGCATGTGGCCCAGGGAGCCTTGCAGAGGGAGGGTGTCACTCTATCGGGAGGAGCAAGGCCCAAGCCTGTGAAGAATGGCCAGAGCTGTGGGCCAGGAACGGGGCCTCCATTCCAGTTCCAGCTCTGCCCAGCTCACGGTTGGCTGTGCGCCTACTTCCTTGTCTGGAAAAAGAAATGGTCGTTCTTTACACTAGCTTTTTTTTTTTGTACCAGGGATTGAACCCCGGCTGCTCCACTCCTGAGCCCCAGCCCCAGCCCTTTTTATATTTTATTTGGAGGCAGGGTCTCACTCAATTGCTTAGGGCCTTGCTAAGTTGCTGAGGTTGGCCTTGAATTTCCGATCCTCCTGCCTCGGCCTCCAGAGCCATTGGGCTTAGGGGCAAGCAGCGCCGGCCCCGCTGCCTCCGCGAGTCTCCCACGCTGTTCTCTGCTCACTTTCGTGGGCCCAGCACCGTGCTCACCCCTGAAGAAGGATCTAGACAAGAAAAGCAAAGGCTTGGTGCCGTCCCCGGGGAGACCGTGCCACCCAGCACACCCGGTCACCCACTCCACCCAAGGGCAGGGTGCAGCATCCGGGCCGCGGCCGCTTGGAGCGCTGCGAAGCCGTGGAGGCTCCTGCAACAGCAGCCTGAGGTCGGATGCTGTGGACATCCACGCAGAAGCCGCAGCGCCTGGAAATTCAGTCGCAGGGGACTAAGTCCCTGCAGCTGGGCTGGCCCTGGGGACGCCAGGCGGGAGGCAGGATTGAATGGGAGGACAGTCCAGGGGTCCAGGAGGGGGACCGGCCGGCCATCCCAGGCCAAGTCTGTGTATCCAACACTCTGACCTTGGCCAGGCCTCTGAGCCTCCCAGGCCTCAGTTTCCCCGCCTGTAAAACCGCCACTGGGGGATTATCGATGGCACATGAAGTGTCACGCTCAGCTGCACAGCAGGTGCCCGGTCCCCTGCAGCCCCGCGTCCCATTTGGTCCCCAGGAGGGAGCTCCCTTCTCTGCTCTGCCCTGGACTCCTGGCTGTGCCACCCAAGCCCAGAGAAGCTGCCTGCGGTCCTCACGCGGGAACCCCTGCCAGACGCGGCCTCTCTCTGCTACTTGCCCCGCGAGCCCCACATGGCTCCTGGCTTTTCTCTTGGGGCCTTTTAATTTCTTCCTCTGTATGAGAAACACAAAGCAAGTGTTCAAACCCCGGCTTGAAGGCAATCTGGAAAGCAGGTAGCTCAGGCCAGACGAGGCCGGGCCTGCCGGGAGGGCCACCAGGAGCTGCCGCCTCCCCCCGCCACAGGGACCACTGCTACTTTGTGATTAAGGGTCACAAGGAAGAGCGGGTGGCAGACCAGTTCCCAGCCGTGGTGGCTCTGCTGCAGCCAGAGCTCCCTCTGTCCCCACTGCTTCCCAAATCCATGGTCCTCACAGCCGGGATCCTGACAGGAGGACAGGAACCCTGTGTGGCGGAGGAGCTGGAGAAGTCAGGCAGAGAGCCAGGCGGGACGGCCTGCTGTCCGCTCTCCAGGCGCTGGGGACAGGCAGATGGGACGTGTTCCCTGGTGTTGACTTTAGCTCTCTGAACTACAGTTTCCTCATCTGCAAAATGGGAATGATTCTGATAGCCTTTTATAGGTCTGTTGTCCTGCTTTATTAAGATAGTGCCTGGGCCGGGGCTGTGGCTCAGCGGGAGAGCGCTCGCCTAGCACCTGTGAGGCGCCGGGTTCCATCCTCAGCACCGCATAAAAGTAAGTAAATAAAATGAAGGTATCGTGTCCATCTACAACTAAAAATAAATACCATAGTGCTTAGCTTAGGGCCTCCTGGAAAGAAAGGGGAAAAAAGAAAAGGTCATTGTCATTAGGGGAAGTGACTGGCCTGGATGGGCTGGGGAAGACCCGGCCAGGCAACCTTCCTGCACGCGGCCCCAGAGAGTGGGACCTGCTAAGGAAACGGCGTTGGGCTCGCTGCGCGGGGAGGTGGAAACTGGCCGGTGTCAGCCTGGGGCGACTGGTCTTCACCCACCAGCGGCTTCATCCCAGGTTCCTCTATACCTTCAGTCAAATAAGAGCACTTGTTAAACAAAATCATCATTCAATCAGCAATGCTCAAAAGTGCCAGGGTGACCCGGAGCTGTGCGGGCCGGGCCTCTGTCTCCTCAAGTCCACGGTGCGTGGACATGCGGTGATGTCCATGGCTTCGCCTGGCTCTGTGGCCAGCGCTGGCCACCCTTCTCTGGGCCCCTGATACCTGCACCCCGAGCCTCTCGGGATGACAGTAATGATATTGGAAATACGGGCGTGAGCAACAGAAGGAGCGGAGCCAAGTGCCGAGCCCGTGCCAGCTGCTCTCCCTGGAGATGGCGCCCCGTTGTTCCTCGCTGTCGGCACAATCCTGCTTTGGATTTATGAAAACATCCCGCCTCCGGTTGGCGAGCGCCCGGCGCTCAGGTGTGTGCTCGCTCGGCGCAGGGGGGCTGCAGGGCCTGCGCGTGCCAGGAGGAGGCTCCCCGGGATGGGGACTCTGGTGGCCGGCCTGCTGGGAGGCTCCGGGTGGCCCTGGAAGGCCTCACAGTGGGCAGCACTTGCCTGCAACCCGGGGCCTGGGGCTCAGGCCAGGCTCGCTTCCCGCCTTCACCCAGCCACCCGAGGGTGGGGCTGGCCTCTGTCCCCTGCCTCCGTGCCCTGGTCGGAGGAAGAGGCAGCAGGCAGGTGCACCCGGAGAGAGTTCTGGGTAAGGCCACGGCGAGCGCCGCGTGGGGAGCAGGTGTCTGAGACGCTGAATAAGTCATGACACGGCCCCCCCAGCGCCCGCCCCAGGAGCGCGCTGGCTCCCAGATGCTATCTCCCCCCGGGGAGCCAGGTGGCACGTAGGTGACCCTTCCTCGACAGATGGCAAACAGGGTGAGCCTTCCACCTGGCCGGCTTATGTTTCCCAAGGGGGAGCCCAGGCTGCCCGCCACAGCAACCGCCGCTCACCCTCGCCCTGCCTCGCTGGTTGGTCCCCAGCCAGGCCCGGGAAGGCAGGGAGGTGGCCCTGGCCCAGCAGGGTCTGTCTCCATCCGTCTCCTGTCCCCTGGGCCTGGAGGAGAGGAAACTCCAGATCCCCAAAGGAAGAAGGAACAAGTGAAGGAATCCATGTACCATTCACACTGCAGACGCTGGAAACTTCCAGACCCTCTGCGTCCTCGGATCTCTACCTAAGACGCCCTCGGGCCAGCCCAGCTCTGATCAGCTCTTACTCGGGCCTCTATGTCCGAACCACCTCCGAGCCGTCGGGACCCTTTCCAGAGGACAGCCGCCCCCCGGATGCCCATTCCGCCCTTGTCCCTTGCCTGGGCACCGAGGGCAAGCTGCCTGGTCTGTGCTTCCTCACCAAAATGACCTCTAGAGTTGAGCCTGTTCCAGGCCAAGGGACCTGCCGAAGGCTGTAACTCACTCTGGATATCACGTCGTCGGAGAATCCCGGGCCAAAAGTATCAAAATCTGAGAGGCCCAGATAAGGACGGGGCCGGGGAATTAGTTACTCACCTCGGAGGAGTGCTCCTGGGGACGGAGCCGACTCCCCTGCCAGACAGACAGACTGCAGGGAGACAAGGTGGCAGACCCAGGGAGGGAAGAAACCGTCCAAGTGAGAAGCAGGGCCTTCCTGCTCCGCCCACCATGAAGGGGATCTGAGCTTCTGGTCCCCTCTGGTCCTGGAGAGCAGCTCACTGACCACAGTGTCCGTTGCACCTCCTTCGAAAGCATCCTCTCCCCCGACCGTGCAACCCAGGGCTGCAGGAGAGTGGACGGGTCACTCAGTGTCCTCTGGACTCTCGGCCTCTCCCCAAGGGCTCACCCCCTCTGTGCCGGCGGCAGGACAGAGGCAGGCAGCTCCTTGCTCCACCTCAGGTGACCCATCCTGGCCTGGGTGCCACCGTGGCCAGGTGTGGTGTGGGGAGCCCCCTGGCCCCCCCACGGCTCCACGGAGCTGGGTCTGGCCCTTGCCGCTTCTGGGTCTCTGCCACCGGGGCCGGGGATGGGGGCCTGGCCTGAGTCTCTGAGGGGCCTCGTGAACCTGATGCAGATGACGGCACGGGCTTCCAAGGAAGCAGACGGGGCTCAAGCTCTGGGGCTTTGGGATAGGTGGCCCTGGGCACTGAACCCAGACAAGCCTCGGTTTCCCCATCTGGACAGTGGGATAGTAACCCCATCTCTACAGGGTTGTTACAAAGATGAAACGAACCAGGTATCTCAGGTCAAGGGGAGGGTACACTCCCAGCCCTCAGGGACACGGCTCTGCTGCTCCAGGACCGAAGTCCTCACTGTGACCCCCCCAGTCTACAGATGAGGAAACCAAGGCACAGAGATGGGAAGTGACCCCAGGATCACACCGCTGGTTCCTGCCCGAGCTGAGATTGGAACCCAGGCCGCTGGCTCCAGACTCTGAGTCCCTGCCGTAACCTCCCCGCGATGAAATTCAGCCATTGCTGTTCAGCTCATCCCCCTCCCCTCCCTCCTTGGCCCTACAGAACTGAAATCTGTCCTCTACCGATTTGTCCCCAGGAACTATCTCCAGTGTCCTCCCCGTGCCTCGCCACAGCCACCATGTACTGGAGATGGATCAGCCCATTTCCCACAAGGCTCTTCTCCAGGCGAACCTCGGCCATCGCCCCCCACCAACTGACAACCCGTGAAGGTACATTAATGGACCTCCACACACCAGGCACGGGGCTGGACACAAAATGGATCTGGAGCCTGGTCTCTTGGTCCTCCCTCTAACGTAAGCAGACCAGGGTTCCCGGCCCCTCTCTGTCCACTCTCTGAGGGACCGTCCCACTTTTTCTATACCCTCTAAATGCTGGAGGGTAGCTTTGAGCCTCCAAAGCTACATGGGGAAGTGGGCCAGATGGCAATCATTGTCCCCCTGTGACACAGGAGGCACCTGAGGCCCAGAGAGGGAACGGGACTTGCCCAAGGCCACATAGCAAATCCGTGAGGAGCCGGTCTGAGCTCAGGGACCTTCCATCCCCAGTTTTCCTCAACTCACACATCTGGCTTCAGGCCCTGGACCCTCAAGGTGCTGCCTTGCCTGGGCTCAGGGAACCGGGGAGAGGGGCTTTGCAGGGGAGGAGGAGGGGCCGCTGGCCCTCCGGCCCATCTTGGTTCCCTCCCCAGCTGGGGTTGGCAGTGTTTCCCGAGAGAAGCAAACACCGGCTGCTCTGGCTCCCCAACTTGTGGACTTGGGGCGCCGGATGCCCACTCCCGCCGGGAAAAATGCAGGCTAAAAACAACCCGAGAAGTTAAAATTAGTCTTCCCGCTTCTTCTGCCCCAGAAAGAGCTAACAAGTCACCTGGAAGGAAGGCGTCCTTTCTGGGAGCCAGAGGGGTGCTGGTAGGGGTGCGATGGAGAGGCCCCAGGCGCATCCCCCCACTATTCTATTTTAATAGAAAAGCCGGGAGAGTTGTTTCTCCACCGCCTGCTCCTGCTAATGAGGCAGAGTGGCGTCTGGGGCTGACACGTGGCTCTGCGGCCAGAGTCCTGCAGGTCACGTTGCTGACAAGGAAGGCCAGCTCCGGGTGACCTGGCAGGAGCAGAGGGCTGATGGGAAGGCAGAGCTCAGGCCCGGGCGCAACCCCCGGCCCACCGTGACTCCCCCTGGACTTGGAGCCCCTTCCTCCCCCACAGGGCCTCAGTCCCCTCATCTGTAAAATGGGCTCATGCTGCCCAGCCCAGCGGGTCAGGCGCGGCAGGAGAGAGGGGAGGGACGCCCTTGACGAGATGACAGGCGGGGGTGGAGCGGGGTCCCGGGTGGGCGGTCCCAGCAGCAGTGGGCTCCTCCCTCCTGCCCGCGTCTGCCTTTTGAAGCCGCTCTCCGCCCGTGGTCCAGCATGACGGCTGCCAGGCTCGTCCCCAGGAGCAAGCCCCGCTCAGGGCGGCCCCGCACCTGCCCCACCCCGGACGGCCATCTGCTCTCCGACAGCCCTGCAGCAGAGTGTCCCCGGAGCGCCCACTCTCACTCGGAAACTCCCCGCAGGGCGAGAGGCAGCGGGGGAGGGCCGTTTCCATGGCAACACGGGTTTCTCATTCCCGGCACGTGAAATGCCAACCCGGGGCTGCAGGGGTGCAGGCCCCTCTCATTGACGGCCATCTCTCCTCCCGCCGCCACCTCTACCTTGCCGGGTCCCCTCCAGAGGGGGGCCACGGGGGTGGGGCCTGGGGACATTGGACCCATCGGGCTGGTAAACGCCATGACTCCGTGAATGCCAGTGTCCCAGCAGGGGCTGTGGGTGGCCTGCAGGTGTCCCCAGCCAGCACTTGACCTTATGCAGATGGAGAGGGGAGAGCAAAGAAGGGGGGTGGGGAACAGCACTGTCACGTGCACGCGCACATGCACGCGCACGCGCGCACACCGTCCCGGGAAGCCCTGTGCTCTGAGGCTGCTGGGGGCCCTGGGACGGTGCCGGCCCCCACTGCGGTCAAGGGCCAGGCCTTTGGGGTCTGGCAGATCTGAGTGTCAGTCCAGGCCACGGCCAGATGGGCTGTGCCCGCGCACCTGAGCCTCAGTGTACCGGCCTGCGGGATGGGAGGAGTGGCAGCACCCGAGGCAGCTGGTGCCTGGGGCTTGGCCATCACCGCTCACGGCCACTTTCCACAGCCCTCCCCTGCTGTCATTCAGTCACCGCTGCCCGGGACCCAGCCAGCCGGCGCTCACTCCCGCCTGTGGTTGAGCAGGGTGAGGAGGCGCAGGCCCATCTCCTGCCTCTGCCCTGGGCCTCCTCCCGTCGCAGGTCCTTCCGCACGTGCGCGTTCCCCTTGCCCAGCCCAGTAGCCCTCCAGAACGCCGACGCCCCCTGCAGCAGGAGTGACCCGGAGCTGTCCCTCAGCTCACCTGGCTCTGGGATCCCAACGCCAGCCCTCCGTGGCCGGGAGGCACTTTCCGTGCTCTCCGCTCTCTGTGTCAGGCGGCCGGTCACTTGTTGGCGGCATGTAGAAATGCACCGGCACCCGGTGTTACCACGCCCTTCACACACCCGCACCCTGACAATGACAGCAATCCCAGGAATGCATGTCACTGTCATCTCCTTTGAAGAAACAGGCTCACGGGGCATGGTGGGGCACGCCTGTAACCCAGCGGCTCCGGAGGCTGAGGCAGGAGGATCACAAGCTCAAAGCCAGCCTCAGCAAAAGCAAGGCACTAAGCAACTCAGTGAGACCCTGTCTCTAAATAAAATACAAAATAGGGCTGGGATGTGGCTGGGTGGTCAAGTGTCCCTGAGATCAATCCCTGGTACCCCTCCTCTCCTCCTCCAAAAAAGAAAGAAAGAGACTCACAGAAGTTGAAGGCTCTGCCTAAGGTCACACAGCTAGGAACAGCAGAGCTGGGGCTCGAACCCAAGGCCTCGGATGGAAGCCACAGGAGAGCAGCATCGATGGCTGCACAGTCCCTTGGGAAGAAAGCAGCCCATGTTTGGAAAAGCCTTTGTTTAACACGTGGGTCTGTTAGAAGGTGGCGCGTGAGCCCAAGAAACTGTCATAAGAGCCGAGACTTCATGAGCACCTGCTGTATACCAGGTGTTTCCCCATGTGCCTCATGTTGACCATCTTCCCAAAGCCGAGCGTATTAGTCCATCTTGCAGATGGGGGAGTTAAGGCCCAGGAGTTGGGAGGCTCTCCGGGGTGGGCACAAGCCCAGCGGGCTGGCTCTGGCTCCCTTCTGAGCACAGGCCGAGTGTTCGAGAAGACAAGAAGTGGACTTTGTGGCTCTGCTCCAGGAGGCGGGAGGTGCGGAAGGTCAGTGCAGACAGGAGAGAAAAAAGAAGACATGGGAACAGTCCAGGCAGGTCACGCAGGCAAGCAGCCAGTGGGACCCCGGGGCAGGTGACCAGAGGCCTTCAGGACACAGATCGGACGGGCATCTTACAGCTACAGGCCTTCCTGTGAGGAGCCGCGGCCTTCGCTCTGGGGCCCTTTGTCCACCGAATCTCAGTGTGTTCACCCTAATGGCTGCTTTGTGGGAGTCGGGAGGTAGAAGGGGACAAGGAAAACTGTCCCCAGTGGGCAGATTAGGGGAGAAGAGATGGAGATTAAAAATTACTTGCAATCCCAGCAACTCAGGAGTCTGAGGCAGGAGGATCGCAGGTTCAAGGTCAGTCTGCAACTTAGCAAGGCCCTGTCTCAAAACAGAAGGACTAGGGATGTCAGTCAGGGGTAGACACCCCAGGATCAGTCCCCAGGGCCATAAAACAAAATGAATAAAGGTGGCCTCTGTCACACACAGACCACACAGGTAACGCAGCTCGGCCTTTGGAGGCCCAACCTGCAGCCTTTGTGGTTTTTAAGGAATGGTCGGAAACAGGCTTCGGGACTGTACGGCCCGAGAACAGACAGGACTGTGCGGCGCAAGACTAAGGAGAGTTTTGGGAAATGACCCCATGAACACGCTGGAGGTTCTCCTGGGTTTTCTCCGAAAGGTGAAAGGAGAGGGAGCGTCCCTTTTTAGCAAAGTCCATGACTGGACTCTGCATCCTGGATACAGTTCCACCCACTGCCTGGGCCACAGGGGGCCCTTGCTCACAGAGCCATTTCACTGGTAAAGGAGGAAGGATGCCAATTGGGCATCTCATCAGTTTGGTGCCAAACAAGGACAATTCCAGGGAAGCAAGAGCAGCCTGGGAGGTCCCCAGGGCTCCCTCCTCCCCTCCTCGGTGCTCACCCCTCCCTCCCAGAACTCTGACGCAACCTCGCCTGTAGGAAAGAGCCTCCTCTGTCCATCCTCTCCCATACAGTGTCCCCACCCTCCCGGTCCCCTGGCCCTGCTGTTTCTTCACAGCCTTGGTCATTGCCTGACCCTCAATTGCTATTGATTGATTGATTGATTGATTGAACCCGAGGGCACTCGATCACTGAGCCACATCACCAGCTCTTTTTATTTTGAGACAGGGTCCCGTTGAGTTGCTCAGGGCCTCGCTAAGTTGCTGAGGCTGGCTTTGAACTGGCGATCCTCCTGCCTCAGCCTCCCAGCCTCTGGGATTACAGGCGGGCCCACTCCCTGGCCAGCGATCGCCTTCGTGATTGGTGCCTCTCCCTGCCCTTCCCTTGCACTGGGAGGATAACTGCCCGGGGTGACGGGCCTGGTCTTCCCCCTGCGAGTGACTGAATGAATGAACGCGCCGCGCCGGGCCGGGCCGTGGCCGCTGCGGGAAGACGTGGCCCCAGCCCAGCGGCATCAGCCTCACGCCGATGCTGGCGAGAAAGGCCCCAGCGCACGGTCTGCGCCTGCGCCAGCCCGGGGACGCAGGACCGGCCTGAGTGCGCCCTTCACTCCTGCCCACGGGCTGCACCCTCCGGGTGCGGCTGAGGCCGTTTGCTTCCGGGCGCAGGAGCCCCTTCCAGTGCCGGAGTATGAGTGACGCACGGACCCCAGACCCACGGCGTGTGTGGCACGGGGCGCGATCCGCACGGCGCTCCTCGACCGGCTGTTCTGGATCAGAAGAATTTTAGAACTCAAATATTGTCAAACCTGCGCCAGGAACAGGTACAAACAGCCCTTGGGAAAGGAGAATGGATGGTGGCGGTTTTGTCACTTGTGCGGTGACAGCAGGCAGCCCCAGGTGGGCAGCGCCGCAAGCGCTAGGGTGCTGGCCGCTCCTGGCCACTCGGGAGCCTCAGTCCTGCTCAGCGGGTCCCTCCAGGAGAACTGAGAAGTGTGTGAGGTCGCTTGGTCTTGCCATGTGGGGAGCAGGACAGACGGGCACAGTGGACACCTGCACCCCGGGGCCAGGACCCTGCCCCCAGCAGACAGAGCAAGTCCACCGCTCTCCCCATTGGCCTCCCTGGTGCCACCTCTGCAGTGAGCATGTCACCATGCTGAGCTGGTGACATGAGCACTGGGCCACTGTTTCTCCTGCCGCCTGGTCTCCAGAGGCACATCAGAGATGGCAGAGTCCGGGCGATGAGAAGCAGGTTGGCAGGTCCCATGGGAGGTGACTGGAGCAGCCTCCAGATGACTCCTGCAAGGCCACGTGGCAGAGGGTTCCCAAGTCGGGTCCGTCATCGAGCTATCACCTGAGCAAGGTGCGGCTTCTTCATGGAGGAAGGAGGGTCATTGGGCTGGTGCCCCCAGGCATGGGGCGAGGGACTGGGCATGAGACTCCAGAGGGCGCCTGCCAGCTCTGCCAGAGGAAGGTACAGGGCCGAGTGACAGCCCCTGAGCCATGGCAGCCCTGGGACCTTGGGCGAGTTGCTGCTGCTCGCGTCTCGGCTGATTGAGCCAATCGTAAAAGGAAAAATCTCAGCGGGCACAGTCCTGCACGCCTGCAATCCCAGCAACTGGGGAGGCCGAGGCAGGAGGATCCCAAGTTTGAGACCTGCCTCAGTGACTTACTGAGACCCTGTCTCAAATAGGAAGTGAAAAGGGCTGGGGCTCGGTGGTAGCGCAGCCCTGGGAAGCCCCAGCGCCAGAAAGTAAAAACAAAAAGGGAGAAAGTGAGCGGCTCCTACTTTACAGGGGTCCTTACTTTATGTGGGCCCGCAGCTGGCTTTGTAGGTGCCAGCTGCTGTTACCAGGACCCCGGTTCTTCCCCTGCCCTTCCTATTCCAGGTGCAGGAGACACGTGGACAGTCCCTGGCTTGGAGCTGGTGGTGTACGTCTCCCAAGGGGCCCCGTGTGGTGGTGTCGAGGTGGTGGGGTCTTTAAGAGGCGGAGTCTAGTGGGAGCCTTTAGAAGACGTGAATGTAGCTCCAGGAAGACCCCGTCTTCTCGCGAGAGCCGGCAGCCCTTCTAAAGCCAGGCTCTCCCAGGCGGCTCACGCGCTCGGCACCTTCTGTATGTGGCCATTTGGCTTCCCACCTCTCTCTCTTGCTATGACGCCACCAAGGGGACCCTCAGCAGAGGCCCGACAGATGGGGCCACCCAACTCTGGAGTGTCGACCTCCAAATCTACTGCCTTTTAAGAGTGCCCAGCTCGGGCCCTGCACCCAGCCCAGCCCCAAACCCCCACCGAAATGACCTGGACCCCTGGTTTTCTTTCAGTGATCTTGGGGTTTCCTGCCAACCTCAAGGCAGATGGAAGGAAGGGTCGGGGCGGGGGGGTGAAGGTGCCTACCGTGTGTGGAGCACCTACTGCGTGCCAGACCGTAGGATAGGCATCTCCTAAACACGCGCACGCACTCCCTGCAGCCAACCTCCGGGGGATGAGAGGCACCTCAGGACGCTTGGGCACTTTATTACGCCGTTTTACAGGGCGGGGACAGGTATGCAGATTCCCATGCCAAAGGTCACACGGGGGGATCAGGAGACCCGTGACACAAGCCCAGCTCAGTCCGACTCCAAGCCCAGGCTTTTTCCACTTCATGAGGCTGCTTCCCAAAGTCATTTCCATGGAAACACGACGGCAAGCAGTAATGATAATCCTGAAAAGCCCACCTTCATCAGCCATGAGCAGATATGAGTACCAGAGATCCGACTTCAGTAGAGCCCAAAGGGGCTTGTGTGTCATCCCTGTTTTTAGAGACTTCAGATTCTCGAGGTTTTTTGCTCTGCCATCTTTAATATATGTCTTCCTTCCACACATGACATCTCATGGCTCAAGATTGTTGCTGGAATTCCAGCCATCACATCTGTGTTCCGTGGAAGAAGTAGGAGGGAGGAGAAAAGGACCCAAATGAGCTTGTGCTGTACTCTTCTTAAAGAGACTTCCGAGCAATTCCACTGTAAGGCTTGGGTTTACATCACTGGGCACACCAACTGCTCTGGGACAGATTACTTTTAATTGGGTATGTTGGTCTCCAGGATGAAACCGATGCCGTTACCAAGAAAGAAAGAGAAGGGAGGCTACGTGTGTAACTCAGTGTCTCCTGCTCCAGCCGCGGTGGGGATGAGACCTAATGAGGAAGATCCCAATGCCCAGGCCCTTCCCCAAGGAAGATTCCCCAGGCGCTGTGTCCCTCTGACACCCCCGCCCCCGTCTGCTGACTTCACCTCACTGGCGGCTGCTCTCGCTGTCCTGCGCGCTGTGTGGGGTGGCCCGGCTGTGCACACGCAGCACGTCCGTGCTTGCAGCCTCTGCACACGCGTCTGTACATCAGCCTCAGGGTAGTGAGCGACCACAGCAGAGCAGGAGACGGAAACCTTGCCGCGTGGCCCAAGGAAGAGCGGAAGTCCACGCAGACCACCAGACATCCGTGTGTGCGCGCGAGAGGCCGTGGACTTGGGTCATCTTGTCCTTTCAAAGGGGCCGTGTCTAGCCAGGAGGCCCCTCTCCTCCTTGTTTCCATGACCGTGGGCCAAGGGTCACTTCCGTGGACGTGCCAGGAACGGGGGCTTGAGGGGGTCATCTGTCCCCTCGGGGATCTTGTAAGGAAGTGGGGAGGCGGGAGAGGGCGGGAGGGGCTCACAGGCACGGCCCAGGGGAAGCTCAGCCTCGGCAGGTCCAGGGGCTCTGCAGCCCGAGAGGGGCCACAGTCACCCACCTGGAGTGGAGGGTGGGCCACTCAGACCCCTGCATTGTCAGTCATTGGAGAGGATGGGCGTGTGAACGCCGGGCTTTTGTGGGCCACTGGGTCTCCGTGGAAGGTGCAGGTGCCACTCACTGCAGGAGGCCCAGGGCGGCCAGCCTCTGCCTGGTAGGGAACTGGGCAGGCCACCGAGGGTGTCACGGCCCTCCACCTTCTCCAGGGCCTCTGGAAATTCTCAAAGCTCCTCCCGTATTTAGGCAGAAGATTTAGCAGCCCCCGTCAATACACCCCCCAAAGCCCACACCTTCGCCAGCCTATCGAGCTGCTCAGGGGCAACCAGGCCCAGGCCCATTCAGGACCGTCACCAGCAGCAGCAGCTCCTGCTAATCAGCGCGGACCTCGAAGGTGTGGCTCTGCGTGAGGGCCAGATGTGCTCGCCCTGCCCAGGGGCCCAGGTTGGAGACTGCACATCTCCCCTGCAAGACCAGATGATGTCCCCAGCTGGCCCACCTGCCTGCCCCGCATGACCGCTCTCCAGCTGGGCTCACAGCAGGTGCGCAGGCGCCCAAGGCTGCATAAGCCCTAGCGGGAGCAAGTTCCTTCCCACTAAAATACTCGGGAACCGGCGCCTCCCGTGAGCACGTAGGGCCGCCAGATGCCGCCCAGTCACCGCGAGCTCAGCGTGGACCCCTCCGCTCGTCACTGTCATCAGTGAGGGCTCGGCAGTCCCCAGGAGGACTGGCCCTAGACTAACGCAGGCCTCGCTTTCCAGGGAGGACGGAGGCGCAAGAGGCTAGCTGCTTGGAGGGCCCCTAACCGGCGCCTGCCCTTCCCAAGAGGCGAGCGTCCTCCCTGAATCGGATGCAATGCTTTCAGCGACGGTCACAGAAAACCAGGTCGATGCTGCGTGGCTGTCAGGATGCGGGTGTCCCTCCGTGAGGCCTCCGGCAGGTGGGAGAGGAGCCTGGCCCCCTCCGCTGTCATCCTCATCCTCAAACCTACTGCCTCCTGTCACAGAATGACTGCCACGGCTCTGGATATCACGTCCTCATAAATACTATGCAAAGCTCGATGGAGTTCCTCCCTGTCCCCCAGGAAACGGCGGCCCTCTCTCCTATAAGGGGGAACACCTTCCTGGTGCCTCGGGGACCTGACTCAGGTCACGGTTACCCCTGCACCACTCGGCCAATCAGGATTCACCTGGGAGGCTGAGCAACCGCGGCCTCCTTGTGAAACCCGGCTAATCCCCGCCCAGTGTCCTGGTGGGGATGGCGGAGCAGACGGGCGCTCTTCTGGCACGTGGTAGCTGACAGTCCACGCACAGTCTCTGCCATCAGAGGGACGTTCCTGGCCTTACCACGCTGGGCGTCCCCACGTAGACCCCCTTCGGGAGGATGATCTGGAGGAGGAACCCCCAGCAGCATCCCGGACTCGCACGGAAGCACCGACGAGGACGGGAGGCGGGAGGGAGGGGGGAGCTGGGGACCCTGGGCTGCCTCTGGGCCGCCAGGCGCCTGCACTGCCCGCCCAGCCCTCTGCCCTCGCGGGCAGGCTGCTCTCGGCAGAGGGGCCTCGGCTTTCCTGCCTGTGGAATGGGAGCCCACGCCATTCCACTTGGCTTCTCTCCTCACTGTCCGTCACTCAGCCCAGGAATGCTTGGGACATGGGCGGGGACGCGGGGACACGGGCGTGCTCCCAGGCAGCTCCCGGCCCGGCTTCTCCTGCCTATGAAAGGCGTCACCCGGGAGCTTGCCTCGCGGGCCCTCTTGGGGACCAGAACTTTCCAGGTGTAAGGGGTGTACTGCCCTGTGCCCTGTCTGCCAGACACAGGAACACGGTCCTGGCCACCTTGTCCCTTGTCCAGGACACACACACATGGTGTCACCTCTCCGAGCGCAGTAATGGTGCTAAGAGGTTCCAGGCAGAATCCCAGGGCCTGTGCCCACGGCGGAGGGCTTCCCGGAGGAAGCAGCTTCCAGCCCCAGACCCGCCAGAGGAAGGGATCCTGGCGACTGGGAGGGGGACTCCCTGGCACGGGCAGCCCCCCAAACCTGCAGCAGCGCCAGCCGACGGTCCCTCCTGTGGCAGGACACCAGAAGAGGCCGCAGGGGCTCCAGGCCCAGAGGCTGCACCCACCGTCCCTGGCGTCTGGGGGGTTGCCAGGCGGCCAGGCGCCAGCAGGTGGCCCAGCGACCACTCTCATCACAAGCCAGGGGGCAAAGCAAGAAGGGAGGAGGCGCCCTCGGGACCCTCAGCCCCTGCTGGAGAAGCTGGAGGAGGCCGGGGTCAGCAGCCCGGGGCAAGCAGACACCAAAGAGGGAGGCCTGTGTCTTGTCCTCAGGGGCCGGGGACACGGTCACCGGGACTGACCCCACCATCCAGCTTCAGAAAAATGTCCACGCCCACCCAGACGGACCAGGCCCTCCGCACCATGGAAATGGACGGTTCTTTAAAAGAAGCAGAGTGGCAGGTCATCAAGTGTGGAAGGGAACAGCCTCTGAGAAGGTGAGCTGGCCCGGGCCAGGCCAGAGGGGACTCACTGAAGGCTGCTGACAGGAAAGGACAGGGACGTCCCCAAGGCCCCTGTGGTAAAGGCCTGGTCCCAGCCTGTGGTGGAACCTTTAAGAGGTGGGGCCTGGTGGCAGGAAGTGAGGTCGTGGGGAGGTGTGCCTTGGAAGAGGATCATGGGATTCCAAGACTCTTCCTCTCCTTTTGTTTCTTGGTCACCATAAAGTGAATAGGCCACATCTGCCGTGTGCTTCTGCCATGATGTGCTGCCACAGGTCCAAGGCAGTGGGGCCAGTTATGGAATAAAACCTCCAAAACCTCAACCCCAAATAAACCTTTTTTCTCTTTACAAGGGGATTATCTCAGGTACTTGTTACAGTAACAGAAAGCTGACATAATTCATTCAACAAAATTACAAAGCAACCCTGAGCAACCTTATAGTTAAGTCTCACAAGATCACTCACTGTCAAAGAAACATGAAACACGGGCTAAAGTCATCCTGGTTTGGCAGTTTCTTATCAAGTTAGACAAATACTTATCATTGGACCCAACGATTGCACTTTCCAGTATCCATGCAAGAGAAGCGAAAACCTATGTACACTGAAAGACATGAATGTTCACAGCAGCCTTATTTATAAGAACCTCAAACTGGAAGGAGCCCAAGTTTCACCCAACTGGTAGGTGAATAAACAAATGGTGGTATGTCTACACCATGGAATAGTACTCAGCCATGAACAGGAACAAATATGGATCCATGGAGGAATGCAGAAGACTCCGGTGAGGGAATCCAGACACAGAATGCTAATCACATAGCCACATCTGTGGCACGCTAGAAAAGGACAAAACTATAGGGACAGAAGTTAAACCGTGACCGTTTGGATTATCTCTGATCTCTGCCAGGGGCTGGAGGTGGAAGAGGGACTGACAGGACAGGGGAAGACGTCGCCGACCATGACGGCCGTTCCCTGGCTGTGCGCATTCATCAAAATCCTTGCACTGTACCCACGAAATCCAGAAGGTGGGTTTGATCATTTGTCAACGAGACCTCAATAGCCTCGACCTGGAAACAAACTTCAGGTTCTTCTCTTGGCTTTGTCGCGCTCTGAGAGGAGGCCGTGTGGCCTTCCGCGTCACTTCTTTAAAGTCCATGTGGCTCCGGCGCTGCGCCCTCACCCTCACCCACCCTCCGCGGTGCCGCCCACTCCCCTGGGTTCTCGGCCCACCGCTGTGCGCTCCGAGCCTCCGCAGGCTGCACCCTAAAGCCCTCGGGGCCCCTGGGAAAGTCTCCTGGGAGGCGGGCCCTTCCCGGGCGGGGCCCCGAAGCCCCTCCCAGCAGCGCCCCGCCCCCGCCGCCGCGTGGGAAAACCGCTCTGCGCCGCCCAAACAAGCGTGGAAAGCCCTGGGGCCTACGTCCCTTTAAAGCCCCTTTCAGTTGGCGACATCGGGCTGGGGCCGTGCGCAGGGGGACGCGTGTTCATTGCCGGTTCGAGTCCGTCCGTCGCGTGAGGGGCGGCAGCCCGGCGGGGGTTCTTAACGCAGTTCCCGCGCACAGGCCGGGGGCTCAGGGCGGGGCAGCCACTGGCCCAGGACGCACAGCCAGGTGGCTCTGCTCGGCCCCGCGCCTGTGAGGGGACCCGCCGCACCCAGGGTCCCGCGGCAGGAGCGGGGACCCCTCGGTGGGTGGTCCCCTAGGAGCCTGGCTCGCGTGGGGGGGACAGTCGGCCAGCAGGGGAGGCGAAGGGGCGCGCGGGTGCGGCCTGGGGAAGGGTCACCGGAGGGAGGGAGGGGCCTGGAGAACCGCCTGACCATCCCCCTGGCCGAGAGGTCTCGATGCCCCGCGTGAGCAGAGGCCACGCGTTCGCGGGGACAGTGGCCCCCGCGCCCGGAGGCTGAGCGCGCCTGCATGAATTAGACCGCTGTCCACCCGGCGCCGCCAACCCCAGGGCCTGCCGGATGCCCTCACTCCTATCCACGATCTGGTTTTCCTAATGAGCCCATAGAATAAGTGACGGTTCCCAAAGTCGCACTCAGTGGACGCGCAGCACCCACGCGTGCCAGGCGCTTAGCCACGCCCAGTTGGAGGAGAACCAGGCACTGGCACCCACGGATGTCAAGCCCGGGGTTGGAATCACGCCTCTGCCTTTTACTGGCTCTGTGTCATTAGCCGCCTCTCTGAGCCTCGGTTTCCTCATCTATAAAATGGGCACAGTCATCCAAGAGCTCCCGGGCCTATTCCGAAGCGCCCGAAGGTCTCCTGAAGTGCAGTGGCGGCTGGTTGGACGAGGGGCGGGGACCCAGTGCGCAGGCAGCCAGCCCATTGGCCAGGAGCTTGTGACGTAGCCTGAGGCCAAAGGGTCAACTGAGATGCTCATTCTTCCCAGGATTTGCGAAATGCAGAGTGAAGCCGACTTGGAACCAAAGCAGCCGTTTATTCACACGTCCCAATAAAGGTCGCAAGGAGGGGTGACGCTTCTGTCCCCTCCCTTTGGAAAACCTGCGGCTGGGCTGAGGAGGACGCACCCCCACCTATCCGGGGCGCTTCGGTGTGGAACGCACCTCCGCGGCGCAGGCGGGGACCGAGCGGCCGGTTCTCGGGGCACCGTGACCGAGGCGATCCCAGGGCGCCCCAGCAGAGCTGCCCCGCTCCCTCCCTCGCAGGCGCTGGGGGAGGGGTGCCCAAAGAAAAGCCTGTTCACTGGTGGTTTAGCAAAAATAAAAGTTTTTTTTTAAAAGAAACATACATTATCGTCAACTTCGAGATATGCTCGGGTTGGAAATGTACATTTTGTTCCAGTTTTTATTTAGTACGGGCTCGGGATCCAGGCCCTGTGTGCAAAACAGCCGGGCCCGCGTCTCCGCTCCCTGTGCCAGCCAGGGCTGCCAGCTCCGGCTGAGTAATTCTGGAAAATGGGCGGCCTCCGAGGCTGCCAGCTTTCCTCTGCGACGCCCGAGGGTCTTTTTCAGCCCGTTAAAGCATTCCTAAAAATCATGCTTCCGTGAATATTCCTCAAAGTGGGTGCTGGGGAGTAGGGCTCTGGTCTCAGCTGCTGAACTTGGCCTCTGAGTTCTGCACCCCAGCCTCCTTCCCTTTAATCTCACTCACATCCGGTGACCCAGGTGCTGCCCAAACAGCAGCCGGCTTTCTTCATCCATCATCCAAAACACATTCTGCGTTTATTGAGCACCTGCTATGCGCTAGGGTCTGGGCTCGGTGCTGAGGATGCGGTGGTATCCCCGGGGTATCCTGCCACCCTGCTAACGCCCCCCAGGCCCCTGGAGCTTCAAGCGAGATGAGGACATTTGTTAAAGAAGTGTGCATGTGAATGTGGAACTGCACGTTCCGCTCAGCGCGTGAAGGAAAAGCCCAGGTGGTGACTGCGAGTCAGAGCCGAGGCTTTGTGCGTGAGCCAGAGCAGGGCGCTCTGAGGAAGGCCAGTCCAACATCCTCCTGGTGCTGCTCCGGGCCACCCCACCACCTCCTCCAGGCCTCCCCGACCCGTGTTTCCAACACCGCGTCAGACCACGCCTTGGGCCTGCCTGTGGGCTGGCAGTGGTGGCCAGCTGTCCCTGGCTGGAGTTAGCACCTCTTCACGTGGCCCTCTAAGCTGGGACTCCCAGGCAGGACTGGGCGTGAGAGCCACATGGCAGTCTCCCAAGGGAAGTTTCCAGAGGTGACATCCCTGTGCCCACCACTGCTCCATAGCGAGGCTCAGCCCTGAGTACGCCTCAGATCCACCCAGCGGCCTCCGCCTCCACGGCGCCATCTTGGTCCAGGCCTCGTCCCGCTCCCCCAGGACGCTGTCTACCCTGTTGCTGAGCCTTTTGTCCCTGCAGCAGCCACAGTGCCCTGAAGCCACCAAAGCCCTGTGGTTGCATCACTCCTGCGAGGCCCTGGGCTACCTGGTCTGGGTCTCCCTCAGCCTCCTCCCGAGCCTCCGAATCCTGACTCCAGCCGTAGGAATTCGTGCAGCTCCCGGGTACTGTCACTCCCTGGAGGCCAGGCCTTCGCGCTTGCCCTCCTCTGGGACTGTTCTTCCTCTTCACAGCCCCGGGACTCAGCCTGGGGTCACCTGCTCTGAGCCCCCAGCCTGCGTCAGGTGGCTCTTCTGGACCCCAAAGCACCTGAGGCCTTGACACGTGTCCCACTGGGCTGTCACTGCCTGGTCCCTGTTGGTCTTCCCAGACAGTGATATGCAAGAGGGCAGGGCCACGGCCACCACTGTGACCACAGTGACCCGTGCAGAATCTGGAGCAGGATGGTCAGCAAGGGAGCAGGGATGGGGGAGGGGCTGGTGCTGGGGAAGGCGCTCGGGAGGAGGGACCCGTGGTAGCCTGGAGGAGGGGGCTCGGGAGGAGGGACCTGTGGTAGCCTGGAGGAGGGCACTCGGGAGGAGGGACCCACTGGAGGAGGGGGCTCGGGACAGATGGATGGCGGAGCAGAGGGCAGCGGGGCACCTGGGGTGGGGACAGCCACTGTGCTTGATGGGAGTCCCAAGGGTCCCTCCGACAGGTTGCGGGACTGGGGCAAGCTGCGGAGCGTCCCTGAGCCTCAGTTTCTCCGTGGCCAGATGGAGGCGATGAGAAGAGTGCTGCCTTCCTCTGGAAGCCCAGGTGACTCTGAGCTCGTGGACACCTGCCCCATCCCGCCTGCTACCCACGGCCGCGGTCACAGTCACAGAGGGGGGAGGGGCAGGGATGGGGGGAGAAAGGGCAGGTGGGAGCGTCGATGGGGAGCCCCAGGTCAAGAGCGTCCCTGGGGGCTGGGAGGCCGGCCGCAGGCTGGCAGAGGGGCCGCACAGTCGGGGCTGGGCAGAGGGTGGGGCTCCCCAGCGAGGGTGGGGCTGCCAGACATGGGGCAGGAGCCTCGGGTGGGGACAGTGCTGGGCTGGCACAGTGGCCGGCAGGGGGGCCAGTCGGGCAGGCGGGGAGGGGGACGGGGTCCCTGCTGCTCCTGCAGAGAGGGTCTCCGCTGCCGGTCCAGCCGGTCCTGCTGGGGTCCCTGGAGCGTGTCCTCTTCCCCTTCCAGGGATGCCCAGGGCGGGGCGGGCCTGGCCCTGCAGGGGCCGTGTTTCCGAGCGCCAAGGGACCTGATGGTCCTGGTGCCAAGGAAAGGGAGAAGCTGTGGAAACCGGACCCAGACCTGGGCAGGAAACACCTGGCCGCCGAGCAGCGCTCCTGGAAGGTCCGCTAACTCCCACCCCAGAGAGCTGGGGCACCAGGCGCCGGCCCAGCGGCCCAGCCACGGAGGGGCCCTGCCAGCCAGGCCTTGTCAAAGCCAGGAAGCTGAGGGGAGCAGGTGGCCTGTCCTCCACCCCTGCGCCGTCCACGGGGACGGTCGGTTACAGAGATGGTCCCAGGCCAGGGCTCGAGGGGGAGAGCAGGGCTTGAGGGAGAGGGCTCCTCGGGTCGCAGTGCCACCCTGAGGCAGCTCACCCGCCCTGCACCGTGGCCAGCCCCACCTCCACCCGCCCCCGAGCTGGCCTCCCGTTCTAGACGCCGACAAAAGGGGGGCTCGGGGAGTGGAGCTGACCCCAGGCCCAGGGCTTTCAGGAACCGCAAATACAAGCCCAAGTACTGCCCAGCCCCTTCCACGGCCTCCCCAAGTCCCCTCGAACTCAGAGCCCAGCCCCGGTGCCCTGGGGTCGGGCAGGCAGACCAACCCACGGGCAGAGTGCACGGCCTCCTAGGGGATGGGACAGCGCTGGACGCTAAGGATGGTGTGGCCATCGGCTGAGCAGAACAGCTGTAAGAGGCAGAGGAACCACACGCAGGTGCAAAGGCCAGGAGCCAGCGTGAGCTTCTGAGCAGTGACGACGCCTGGGCAGGGAGCACACTGGGGAGAGAGCACACCTGGAGGGAGAGCACACCTGGGGAGAGAGGACACCTGGAGGGAGAGCACACCTGGAGGGAGAGCACACCTGGGGAGAGAGGACACCTGGAGGGAGAGCACACCTGGAGGGAGAGCACACCTGGAGGGAGAGCACACCTGGGGAGAGAGGAGACCTGGAGGGAGAGAGGACACCTGGAGGGAGAGGACACCTGGGGAGAGAGGACACCTGGAGGGAGAGAGGACACCTGGAGGGAGAGGACACCTGGAGGGAGAGGACACCTGGAGGGAGAACACACCTGGAGGGAGAGCACACCTGGAGGGAGAGCACACCTGGGTAGAGAGAGCACACCTGGAGGGAGAGCACACCTGGGGAGAGAGGACACCTGGAGGGAGAGAGGACACCTGGGGAGAGAGGACACCTGGGGAGAGAGCACACCTGGGGAGAGAGGACACCTGGAGGGAGAGAGGACACCTGGAGGGAGAGGACACCTGGAGGGAGAGGACACCTGGAGGGAGAACACACCTGGAGGGAGAGCACACCTGGAGGGAGAGCACACCTGGGTAGAGAGAGCACACCTGGAGGGAGAGCACACCTGGGGAGAGAGGACACCTGGAGGGAGAGAGGACACCTGGGGAGAGAGGACACCTGGGGAGAGAGCACACCTGGGGAGAGAGGACACCTGGAGGGAGAGAGGACACCTGGAGGGAGAGGACACCTGGAGGGAGAGGACACCTGGAGGGAGAACACACCTGGAGGGAGAGCACACCTGGAGGGAGAGCACACCTGGGTAGAGAGAGCACACCTGGAGGGAGAGCACACCTGGGGAGAGAGCACACCTGGAGGGAGAGAGGACACCTGGGGAGAGAGGACACCTGGGGAAGAGAGGACACCCGGGGAGAGAGCACACCTGGGGAGAGAGGACACCTGGGGAAGAGAGGACACCTGGGGAGACAGGACACCTGGGGAAGAGAGGACACCTGGGGAGACAGGACACCTGGGGAAGAGAGGACACCTGGGGAGACAGGACACCTGGGGAGAGAGGACACCTGGGGAGAGAGAAGGGGCGTGTGGGGAGCCATCGACATTAGCAGCATAGGACCGGCTGAGCCCAGGGATTAGGGGTCTGGCTCCCAGGAACTGGCAGCCATGAGACGTTTGGACGGCTGGGGAGGTGGCCCTGCACAGAGGTGGCTCACCCCTGAGGAAATGCTCATCCTCTCAGCGAATGGCTTCCCTGACTCCACCCACCCTGTTCCTCACAGAAGAAGCCCCTCTGGGTCTGGCCCCTTTACCTGTGTGACTGTAAATAAAGGGAAGGTGGGCTTCTCCGTGTTGTTGGAGGCCACAGGTGGCATGGCCCGGTCCGCCACACCCCCTTGCATTTGCAAAGATTATTAGCTCTTGTGTTTATTGATTAGATAGTTTATTAGTAATTCATTGAGAGCCAGCGCGGTTCCCCAACAGAATCCCTTCCCTCATCCACGCTGGACGTGACCGAACCCCCTCAGGAGGCGCTAGGGAGGGTTCGGGGCCGTGGTGGGGATGGGGCACCTGGCTTGGCAGGGACCTGAAGGCCGGGCTGGGTTTACAGAGACTGGAGCTGGCGGGGAGGAGGGCTGGGGAGGCCGAGGACTTTTCACCATTGACGCCGGGACAGCGGAGACAGACCGTTGGCGCTGAGTGGTCGCTTCTCCTTTCTGAGCTCATTCCCGCCTCTGGGAATGGAAATCGCCAAGTCAGGAAGCCCTGACATGATGACTGGGAGTTGGGGGGACCTTCTTGAGTCATGAGCATCACCGGGGAGCTGGCGGGAGCCCGGGCAGGACAGGCATCTGAGCTGGGGGCGGGGACGAGCTCTGGACACGGCTGTTCCCGGCTGGTGGACCGTCTGCAGGGGGCCCAGGAGACCGACGGGAACCGGCAGCACAGCCGCAGGACACCGTCCTCCCTGCGCCTGGCCTCGCTTCCGGCCAGCCTCTCCCCTCTGGGAGTGCCCCCCGTCCAGCCCTGACGGCTCAGTCTCCTCACCTGGCTCCTCCTGCCTCCAAGAGGCCCCCCCAAATGGAGTATTCTTCCCTGGGGAAACACGCTAACTGCCCCTCTGGGCCACTTCAGGCAGACCTTCCCCGCGAGGCGCATGTGCCCCCAGCGCCGGACGCAAAGGCAACCCAGGAGGTGAGATGTGAGACCCAAGGGGACCCAGTGGACAGGGCCAGGGGAACCGGGCAGCTGCACCTTTACGTGGGCCTTCCTGAGCGGTGACATTTGAGCCAGGACCTGAAGGCTGTGTCTCAGGTGGGTGGGCACAGCCCCTGACCCAGGCTGAGGTGCCCAGGAGGACACGGAGGCCCAGGGAGGAGGAGCGGGAGGCGGAGTCAGGCAGTCAGCCACCGGATGGAGGCCATGCCGTGGATTCTGAGTCCACGGGAAGCACAGGGCAGGGGCTAGATGGAGGACACGGGGACCCTGTGACCGTGACCGAGAGCCTCAGCTTGGCCACTTCCTGGCAGTCACTCACCTCTCTGGCCCTCGCCAGCGTGAAGAACCAGAGCCCAGGATACACGCCTGGGTCACACGGAGCCGGCAGCAAGGCCGCGGGGCCTCTGGTCCCCAGGTCCACGTTATTCCTGCTGCACCTCCCGCAGCCCCAGTGCCCTCAGGGTGCCTGGCTGCAGAGGGCTGCCTGGGGACAGCTCCCTCCGGCTCTGGCTCCCCTCCTGTCCCCTGCCCCTGGCTCCGCCTCCAGGCCGATGAAATATGGAGAGCGGCTGCGTGGGGCCACCCGCAGGCTGCCACCCCGGAGGGTGAGGGCCAGCCCAGGTCACCCTGGCCAGGCAGAGTGGGCGGGCAGCGCTCCTCGTCCCACCCTGGCTGGCGGCCCCTGCTCTCCCAGGGCCTGCCGCATTCCCAGCCCCAGGGCTCCTGGCCCCTGTCCTCTCCTGGGGGCCTCACGACAGCCTGTGGAGGGAAAGGGCAGGGGAAAGCCAGGCCCCAGGAGGGGAGGCACCTGCAGAGCAAGTGGCCACCTTGGCCACGTTGGGAGCAGGACGTCCCGTTGCCCAGCCTGGGGATCAGAGCCTGCCCTGCTCCCCAGGGCTCCTCGGGACGCTGGCCACTCGGGCGTCCTTAGAAGGTAGGCTGGCCACGGTCTGAGGCTCAGCCTTCCCATCTGTTAAATGGGATGGTGATCCTGGTTCTCCTCTGAGCCGCCCACCCCCTTCCCCACCCCAAGATGTGCCCCCTGCCCAGATCACTCCGCCCCGAGCTCCAGTCCTAATACCACCTCCACCAGGAAGCCCTCCCTGACCCAGGCTCCTCCCAGGGAGTGGGGGGACACAGGTGGCTCCCGATTTGGAAACACCCTGGCCTCGACCTGCTGTGTCACAGCCTAGGTCCCCTGGTGCAGAGGTCTGCCCATCCCAGATGGTCCCGGGTGGCAGCCCGACCCTCTCCCTGCAGCTGCGGTGCGAGGCAGGGTGCTGGCCAGGGCAGGGCTGTGGCCACGAAGCAGCTGCTCGGGACGCAGGCTCGGGCTTCATGATCCCGGCAGCCTCCGGCCTTCGCAGCACAATGGAGGTCACGGAGGGCGTCCACAGCCTGAGGAGAGCAGCTGTGGAGGACTCTCAGAGTGTGAGGAGGAGGTGCTCAGACCCGCTGAGGCTTCAGGAGTCCCCAGATCCTGTCCTGTCAACTGCTGCCTGCACCCCCAAGTGTAAATACATCCTGCAGCAGAATGGGGGCCATTCAGACTCTGGTGCCTGCTGCTCCAGCCCCATCTTCCCCCAGCCTGCTGGTCCCCCTCCTGCTCCCCTTCACACACACGCAATTCCTCGTTTTACTACACTGGCTTTAAATGTCCTCTCTGAGTCCAGCTCTTTTGCCTCAGGGCCTTTGCACAAGCTCTTTCTCTTCCCCGAGATGCCCTTTCCTCCGCTTTCTGCCCAGTTCGGGTCCACTGACATATCGCCTCCTCAAAGATTCCCTCCCAGGCCCCCCAGACTAGGTCCACGCGCCTGTCTGAACCCCCAGCACCCCAAAGGTGTCTTCCGTAGCATCATGGTGTATGATTACAGGTGCAAATACTTGTTTGTGTCCCCGTTTGCAACCTAAGAGAGTGCCGCCAAGGGCTGGGTTTACAAAGTGGCTTTACCTTCCGTTACCTTGTGGCCTTGACCAAGTTACATGGCTCTGTTTCAGCTTCCTTTTCTGTGACATGGGCTAATAAAGTGCCTCCACGCGAGTTAAACGGGCTGTGCGGGGCCCACAGTGGAGGCTCAGTTCACATCTCCCGGATGGAGCACCAGTCTCCTGCACTGGAGGCAGCCCCAACCACGGTGCCAGCTTCAGCCACCCACCTGGGCCCCATCCTCTCATGTGGCTGGAACCCAGAAGCCGTTATGGAATGGATGGATGGGTGGGTGGGTGGATGGATGGATAGATGGATGGGTGGGTGGGTGGATGGGTGGATGAATGGGTGGGTGGGTTGGTGGGTGGATGGATGGATGGATGAATGGGTGGATGGGTGGGTGGGTGGATGGATGGATGAATGGGTGGATGGGTGGGTGGATGGATGGATAGGTGGATGAAACGATGGGTGGCTAGATGGATGGGTGGATTGATAAATAGGTGGATGGATGGGTGGATGGGTGGATGGGTGGATGGATGGGTGGGTGGGTGGATGGATGGGTGGGTGGGTGGATGGATGGATGGGTGGGTGGGTTGGTGGGTGGATGATGGATGGGTGGATGGATGGATGGGTGGGTGGGTGGATGGATAGATGAATGGGTGGGTGGATGGATGGATAGATGTGTGGGTGGGTGGATGGATGGATAGATGGGTGGGTGGATGGATGGATAGATGAATGGGTGGGTGGATGGGTGGGTGGATGGATGGATGGATGGATGGGTGGGTGGATGGATGGTTAGATGGATGGGTGGGTGGGTGGGTGGGTGGGTGGATGGATGGATAGATGGATGGGTGCGTGGATGGATAGATGAATGGGTGGGTGGATG